>NC_057349.1:88617907-89221240 GCF_016509475.1 Prionailurus bengalensis
GAACCATCTTTCTGCTTTTCCTGCTTGCTTCAAGAAACCTTACATTCTGGGAGTTTCAGATGAAATATCACAACATTTGTTGTCATTGTAAAAGATCATTTAATATTCTGTGGGCACATGCCATATGTTTTGAAGGAAGATGATAAGTACTGTTTTGTCACTTTTTCTTGGCAAAATGCAAAATGGAGTGAAAACAAAGACACTTTCCATACATGAAGCTTTAAGAAAATATTGGGAAAAATATTGCAAACCGAGTTATAATGTTCCACTTCTGAATTTTATCGGTTAGAGAAGCTCACAGTTATTCTCTTAACCACTTTACAATAGATGGTTGTTCACACAGAGCCTTGGCCAATATGGCACTGCATCTTATGGAAACATGCGTGGTCTGCTCAATGAATGAAAGAGGACCTATTTTTCCAATGTATGATGAATTTAACACGCAGTTATTTTCCTAAATAAAAGCAACTACTGGCCTAGACTTACACTAGGGAGTGAATTGTGACAATGTAACACATAGGCAAGTGCTCCACAATGGGATTAAGGTTCACACCATAGAATTAAATGCTTTAAAATAGCACTGTTAATATCCGGGGGAATAATAAAGAGAAACACCAAGTAATATATAATCACAGTATCATACTGGATGGAAAATCAATGGGGAAACGAGGTAGCTATTCTACACTAGTCTGTTCACACGGTGGCTCTAGTAAATGGACCTGTCAAATGTACAGAGACACTAGGAGACACTAGTCACTCATTATACTACAAAACAACTATCATATGACTGGAATTAAAGAAACAGTAATTAGAACATCTGGGATATATGGCATGTTCTATATTGCAAGTGCTGTAAGCAACACCACACCACATTGGTCTCTAATGTTAAGGCCATACATCCAAGTGCTGTCAGTCAAATGAGAATGACTCTGGAAGGGTGAAGATCAACTTTGACTGCATTAGGTTGTTATTAATTTCAAAAATACTCATTTGGTTACAAATCATATTCTTACACAAATAGTATTAAGCATTTAGTTCTGACCGAAGGTGCCTCCCGCTCTGAAGCAGCTTCAGAGTGCAACTCCAAGAAGCAACAACATCCAGAAGGAATATTTTAGGCCTTTGTGGTGGATGCTGAATCAGGTCTTTTCCCACAAGTGGCTCACTTGTATGGTTTCACAGAAAGGAAGTATTTTGCCCTGGCTTTTACAGCTATCCAATGGGCTGAGATCTAAGGAAACTTCCACCTTAGTACCTTAAATGGAACTGTTATCAGGAGAGAGGTATGGAGGGGTGCCTGGGCGTCTCAGTCCGTCGAGCATCCAACTTTGGCTCATGTCATGATCTCATGGTTCATGAGTTCAAGCTCCGTGTCTGGCTCTGTGCTGACAGCTCAGAGCCTGAAGCCTGCTTCCGATTCTGTGTCTCCTTCTCTCCCTACCCCTCCCCTGATCACTCTCTCTCTCCTCTCTCTCTCAAAAATAAAAAATAAACATTAAAAAAAAAAGGAGAGAGGTATGGAAAGATCATTCTGAAACAAGTGCCTGAGACAAGAATGCTAGAGAGGCATGTGGTTCCTATCGTACTGAGCCCAGTAGCTGCCCCAAAGATCTACGCTTTCTTCTCTGGGCAAAGCCTGCATGGCGGGGTTTTGAGGGAGTCACGTTTATTGTGCCATGTCTGCTTGGAGCATCGACCCTGTGCTCCTTGAGAATATTCCATCTCACTGGGTAATATGATTAGCCAAAAATGTGATATCAAAGGGGAGAAAAAATACAATTAAAAAATGTGTTTAATAATACAAAAATAATCATTTGCTTTAGTTTTTCCAAATATCAAATTAAAACTGGCAAACATCAAAAGATACCCAGACATTGAGATTTTATTTTTATTTCCAACAACTTTAGAACGTTAATAAAGAGACTGGTAAAAGTATCCTAGCTAAATTGATTTTTTTTTTTAACCATGTGTGTTTGACTGGCTGTCCTGGCCAGAGCTGACTTCTTACAAGTTGCTTTGCCAGACATAACAGAGACAGGCACAGTCACTGTGATTAGCATCATGTGAGGAGTAAACAGTCTGTGGCTGAGTCAGTGGGCTCAAATAGCTTTCTAACCTATGTCTGACCAAGATGTGCAGTATATCCAGAAATTTGCTCACTGACACACGTAGTCCTTTTCTCTGATGCTCATCATATCTTTTGCAGTTTCAGAACATGTGTGTCTAAAAAATATCAGCTATAATTTTTGTTCAGAATAGGCTGGAACATCTTGTGTCTGGTGTAATGCATGCCACTGAATTTTTAATAATATGTTGCGAAGTCATGCCTATTGCTTTTTATCCCCCATTAAATGTTGGAAATCGGGGGGGGGGATTTATAAGATATAGATAACTATATAGATAACTATAACTGTAAGATATAGTTTTAATATATTCAGCTGTAGATTTTCTCAAATCAAAAGAAAAAACCATCTTTTCTATCCTATAGGTAATAATATATAAGGGTATCCATATATATAAGCATCTATAGACTATTTAAGTGTCAATTCAAGCCACTTTTTTGAGAAATGTTGCCAATCTAAAGAGTGGTTTCATGTACTCAAATTTGCATATGTTTCCAGTTTTGTTTGTTTGTTTGTTTTAGAGACAGAGAGCACAAGCAGGGGAGGGTCAGAGGGAGAGAGTGAGAGAGAGAGAGAGAGAGAGAGAGAGAGAGAGAGAATCTTAAGCAGACTCCATGCTCAGCACAGAGCCTAACAGGGGACTCAATCTCAAGACCAACCATGAGATCATGACCTGAGCCAAAATCAAGAATCTGATGCTTAAACCATCTGAGCCACCTAGGAGCCCGTTTCCAGTTTTTTTGAGCAGTATTTTATAATCCATGTAGTTAATGATGTTCTTATCAACTACTAGCTGATCTTAGAAGCACCTAAAAGACACTCCAGGAACCTGTCTGCTAGTTCAATAGGAGCATCTCCACTCAGTTACAATCAAGTGTATGTCACTCAATTACACGCACATTCCTATTTTCACCATTTGCAAAGAGTTAATATGGAATAAAGCCACTCTAATGCTCATTATAAATATAGTTTGGAGTTTGGATTTAAAGAAAAGTTCCTGACTTACTTTTTAAACAAACAAAATTGACTTTATGAGAAAATAAATGGACTCAACTAAACATATTGGATAAAAAACACATTTGGGTAATGAACTAAATAACTCAGCATATCTCTTATAAATTTATAGAAATAATTGACTTACCTATTCAATTAATCTTTGATATTTTGGTACAGAATTAGAACAAGTTGAAATCACAGAGATTAAACCCTTAAATACTGGTCTTTTTTTCTGAAGTATGCTTTATCCCAAATATCTGGAGAAAAAAAATGCACCCCAAATTTATCTTCAACTTACAAAGAGAAATTTGGGGAGTGAGGCAAGCTTGGAGAATCCACCCAAGAGTATGAAGTTTTCCTGATATCCCATGCTTCCAGGGATTTCCAGATACCCATTGTTTAAATTCAAAATGATAATTTTAGGGTGACCGGACGGCTCAGTTGGTTAAGCCTCCAACTTCGGCTCATGTCATGATCTTGCGGTTTGTGAGTTCCAGCCCCGTGTCAGGCTCTGTGCTGACAGCTCGGAGCCTGGAGCCTGCTTCGGATTCTGTGCCTCTCTCTTTCTCTGCCCCTCCCCTGCTTATGCTTTGTCTCTCTCTGTCTCTCTCTCTCTCTCTCAAAAATAAACAAACATTAAAAAATTTTAATGATAATTTCATGAACACTTACCAGTAAGTTTGAGTATATCCCAGTCTTTGAAACCTCACCACCACCACCTCTATCTAGCAGAACTCAAACCTGTAGATTAACATGCAGTGCTAAATCCTTTGGTCTGGGGGTATTGATAAGTCACGTGGAAGCCTAAAGACAGAACATGGTTCTTTTATTAAGAATTTGATTGCTCCTAATAAACAGGTTAAATGTTTATGTCTTACCTTTTGAAGACATTACTAATACTGATAATATGTAAGATAGAATCGCTGTTGCCACCTAAGGGTCCAGTTTATCACCCAGATGTAATTTCTACCCTGGCAGGACTGGCTCATCCAGTTGAAGGTGCTCTAAGTTCTTCAGGTAAAAGATGTCACATGAGTTTAAAATATTAGTGTCATAGAGGCAGTGGCTCAGTTGGTTGAGCTTCCGACTTCAACTCAAGTCATGATCTTGTGGTTTGTGAGTTCGAGCCCCACAGTGGGCTCTGTGCTGACAGCATGGAGCTTGCTTGGAATTCTCTGCCTCCCTCTCTTTCTGCCCCTCCCCCACTCGTGCTCTCTCTCCCTCTCTCAAAATAAATAAACATTATAAATAAATAAGTATATATATTAGTGTTATCTTTTTAAATGAAATTATTCTTATTAGTTAGGTGAAAGACACTGGAGAGGAAGGGCCAACTGAGGAATCAGGGTTGCTGATTGAGACTGAGGCTGCAAGTCAGGAGAGTTAATTCAAGTTCCAACTCTGTTTCCAATGAGCTGGGTTACCTGAGTAAAACCACATCACTTTCTTTGGCTTCCTTTTCCTCTTTTTTTTTTTTTTTTTTAATGAGAAAATTGGGTTAGAATAGGGTATCAGCAAACTGTTTCTGTAAAGGGCCAGACAGCAAATATTTTGAATTTTGCAGATCACATATGATTTCTGTTACATGTGCTTCTGTGCCTTTTTTTTTTTTTTCAAAAAAATGTAAAAACTATTCTTAGCTCACAGGCCATTCAAAAACAGGTGGCAAGCTGATTTGGACCTGCAGGCCATTGTTTGCTGATCCCAGAATTAGAGGATAACTAAAGTTTCTTATAGAGCCACAATTGAAAGATGCTAGAGTAACCACGACTGAATCACTCTCTCATAGAACAGGCCCAAACTTTAACACCAGGAGATCCTGGTTACCAACAAAAGAGAGAATGTCAACACCATCTCAGAAACGTTTCAAACTCTCAAATTACTGCAGAACTTTCAATCAAGCAAACATTCGTCAATCCTTACATTTCAGATAATTGTACACCTTACATAGAGAAGGTGCTCTTTATTCCACATGGGTGACTTCTTATCCTGAGGGATAAATACTATTTGTACAGAAACCATATAACAAGATGAAAGCAATCCCTGTGTCAAATGTGGCTCACAAGATCAACTCACCGGTATATCAACAGTGCATTGCATCACCAGTGGCAGTGTCCCAAAGTGAAAGGCAAATACCCAGCGTGGCTTTCATTCCTTTGCCACGGATGGATATATCTCTTATCACTAATAGCTATGCTGAACTTTTGCAGCAAAGATAAATAAAATTTCTGTATACTTATTCTAATTTTTTTAAGAAATGGGAAGAAAACTATCCTTTATAAATACTTACTAGGTGTCCATCCCTTCAAGTATAATAGTAATTGTAGCAAATATTCACAAAGTCTTCCTATGAGCCAGACATTGCTGCAAATACTTTATATATACTAACACATGGACACCCTAAGCGCCATCCTATGTGTTAAGTACTATTATCTGCCCTAATAGATATATATTATTATCACTCACATTTTTACAAGGGAAGGGAATTTAAATTTTTTTTAATGTTTATTTTTGAGAGAGAGAGATAGGGAGATGAGCAGGGGAGGGGCAGAGAGAGAGGGAGACACAGAAGCAGAAGCAGGCTCCAGGCTCTGAGCTGTCAGCACAGAGCCCGAAGCGGGGCTTGAACTCATAAACTGTGAGATCATGATCTGAGCCAAAGTCAGACACTCAACCAACTGAGCCTTCCAGGTGCCCCCAAGGGAAGGGAATTTAAAGGATATAGGGCTTGAACGATAGCCAGGTACTTCAAATCTCCTTTCTGTTTTCTTGGGTTTTTTTCCTTTCCTTTATTATTCTTCTTTTAACGACATAGGGACAGTATGCATGGGTGCATACACAATTACTTTAACACAGGTTAGAGCTAAAACTTGGTTCATCTAAATCTAGACCCAAGGTGCCAGCTATCCCCATAACACCAAGAGTAGGACAAGGGTCCAAATCCCAGGATTACTTAAAACACAGGTTCCTCTGATATACAGGTTCCACATGATTCCCAAGATAGTGCCATATTCTCAGGATGGAAATACCACTCACTATGAATCATGTGCGTCTGGACCCATCAAGAGCCTCCTGTAGAAGCTCTTGTACAAAGGATAATAATACTTTCAGAACTTGAAGTTACATATGAGAAACTATTTCAAAATGCACTCATATTTTAAAATGATTTGGTGGGTTAGAAAAGCTAATGTGATACCTCTGTGTCTAATTTGCAGACAGGAAGTAGTTTGGCTCCTCGGAGTATCTTATTTCACGCGCTCAAGTATTGAGGACTGAGAGCAACACTTTACTCCTAATATTTAGCTGAAAAAGTTTAGAGCTTTACTTGGGGGATCTGACTTAAGGCCTAATTTCCCATGGGTGTGTTAAATAAAAGTGATCACAAAGACCACAGACATGGTAAAAAGAGGAGAGACTTTGAACCCACTCAGACTGGGGGTTGAATACCAATTCCAGCCCATGCTACCCACGGGCTTAGATGTATTGCTTAGCCACTATGACCCTCAGCCTCCTCATTGATAAAGAGGGCACATATTACACCTGTTTTATAAGGTCAGCCTAGGATTGGAGGTAATGTAGGTAGAATGCCCAGTACATAGTAGGTATTCAATAATGGATAGTTTTTAATGTTAATTAGATGCATGGGGGCTTCACTATCATGAAAAAGACTGAATATTTGTGTAATGGAACCAGTCTTCCCAAGAGAGCTGTTTGCTCTTAACAAACTGTTAGCCTTTGTTGCATCAACTAGTGGAACTCAGAGTTAAATTGTACATTCAGTCTGAGTAGTTTCATTTAAGACATTATGATAAAATTCTTTTGCCCTTTCATTTACTGTTTCGTTTTTTGTTTTTTGGGTTTTGTTTTGTTTTGAATATTTTCAACCGTGGAAAATTTGCAAGTACAATGCTAAAATAAACATTCTTCTACGAGCCATTTGAGAGTAAGTTTACCGACACGATTCCCCATCAATTCCAATGTTTTATGATGAAATTTGTACAGAGACATTCTCCTATATAACCTCAATGAAACTATCAAAATCAAAAAAGTATATTGATACATTATCATAATCAAATCCACACATTCCACTCAAGTTTCACCAATGGTTGGTGAATGTCTTCAGTAACGAAGGATGCCCAAAATTATGCCATGCATTAGTTGTTACCTATCTTTGGTCTCCTTCAGTCTCAAACGCTTCCTCATTTCTTTTTCGATTTGCAGAACTCTGGCAATTTTGAATAATACAAGTCAGTTTCTAGAATGTCTTCCAATTTGAGTTTGTCTGATATGTCTTTATCAGATGGAGATGGGTTTTCTTTTGTTTGACTTGCTTTATTTTCAGCATGTTTTGGAAGAAATGCTATATTTTTCTTTATTCATCTAATCAGGTGGTATATGATTTTGAGTTGTTCAATTACTGCTGATATTATCTTTGATTATTTGATTAGGTAGAGATGGCCAAGTTTCTCCACTGTAAATTTCCTTCTTTCCTCTTTGATTTACTAAGTATGTAGGGAGATAAATCCTGAGATGAGATAAATACTCCATTCCTTGTCAAACCTTCACCCACTGCTGGTACTACTCATTGATGTTTGACAAATGGTGATTTTCTAGTTTATTCACTCCTGTATGTAGTAGTTAGCAATTCTAATCCAATCATTTCTTCGGCATTCATCAGTTAGGGAAAGCGCTCCCTTTTCACCACTTATTCATTTATATATTTGTATGCATATTTGTTACTTTGATGCTTAAATTATCTCAGATTTGGCCAATGAGAGCCCCTTTTAGGCTGGAATCCATGTCTTTTCCCATATCCTCATTATTCCTTGAGCACTTCCTTAGCTTCTAGCACAAGAAGATACTCCCAGCTTATCTTTTACTTGCTCAGCCTCAACCATAAAGCCTGCTATTTTTCCAAGGATCTGTGTTCCTTTGAGTGGAAAATTATATTTAAAAAACAAAGATCTGGGACCTAAATTTGCTCCTTGATGTTAGGGCATCATTGCTCCCAGAACCATAACTTATAGGTTCAATCCAACATCAAAAATTTTAGTTTTCTCTCTTTCCATATATTGAATACCATTCCCTAGTAATGAGAAACCTAGTTTCTGTTATCCTTATTATATTTATTACTCTGATCTTTCCTATACCTCATCTTCTCCTTACCCAGACTCCTACACCTCAACTCTGGGCCACTGCCATTATCCCCCCCAAGGACCTCCTTTGTCAGTCCACACAGGCTCTGACAACTCACGCCAGGCTGTTTCTGCCACCACCCTCCTACCTCCCAAACCCCTCAAGGACACCTACCTCGATCAGCCCCACGTGATAGCTTTAGGGCTGAATTATTCAAGAAGGGAAGGAGATTGGAAGGCAGGCAGATAGAAAGAAAAAATCTCTTGGGGCGCCTGGGTGGCGCAGTCGGTTAAGCGTCCGACTTCAGCCAGGTCACGATCTCGCGGTCCGGGAGTTCGAGCCCCGCGTCAGGCTCTGGACTGATGGCTCAGAGCCTGGAGCCAGTTTCCGATTCTGTGTCTCCCTCTCTCTCTGCCCCTCCCCCGTTCATGCTCTGTCTCTCTCTGTCCCAAAAATAAATAAACGTTGAAAAAAAAAATTAAAAAAAAAAAAAAGAAAGAAAAAATCTCCTTGCCCTTTTACTTGGATTTTATTGTGGGCTTTATTCTTGTTTTAATTCAACGTATGTGAATCACTCATCAACTGCCTTATATTCTATTTGAAGAGTGTAAACAATATAAAATGATGCAAACAAAAGTTTCAGTTGGAAGAATTCCAGAACAGTTCTGAACAGCATGAAAGTAGAGTCTTAATCAGATCTGCATTTTAAGACTTCTTAGAACATGAAAGTCTGTTTTCAGTAACATGCTACACTCCACAAAAGCCACGGCAGATAAAAGGAATGGCCCCAGGAACATTAGTGGCACTTTTGATTCCACACACCTTCTTGCTCACACGGATGGTGTATACTACTTATGAGATCTTAAGCATTTTGCTTAATGTTTCCATGAGCTGATTTCATCATCCATGAAAGGGAAAGGGTTGCTCCCTTGCCAACCTCACAGGAATGGCATTTTGATTTTTATAAAGCACAGACCAGTTTGAATTTCTCAGCAGTAGTCAGTATATTCCAAACCTGAGATCCGGAGAAAATGCACCATCCCAAATCCACGGAGAGGAGATCTTTGTCGATTTAGGACTGAGGGAAGGAATAATTTCTCAGTCGTTATCGCACGATGGTGTAGCCCTATGCAACCTGCTCCTACTGTCTTGAAGGGAAGGTGTTCAGGCCTTGCGTGGGCATGGAACTAGGTAGCCAAAGGCCCCCAGTAGGAGACAGAATGCTGTGGTTCAGGGAAGCAGGTGGATAGGGCCCTGGACACGCCTACCCTGGTCCTGTCTACCAAATGTAGATAGCAAAGGTAAGAGCCAGCGGTCCTGCCTCTGCCTCCCTGGTCAACGACTTAAGACATAATCAGGAGTAATTAATTCTGTCTAAGCTTAGCTTTGTCAGGACATATTATGGGGTCAAAAGAAATAACATACAGAAAAATCTCATTTACATTAGGCTTTTAATAAATATTTACAATCTAAACATGCTTTTATCTGATGCTTTAAAAAAAATGTGGAAGGATGTTTATTGAAGCGTTATGTATGGTGGCAAAAACCAAAAACCAAAAGCAAAAAGACCCACAAAAGCAGAAAAAATGAAAGCCCGTCACATGGATCAGTGGACAGGCTCTGGTATCACACCACTGATACGAGACAAATAAGAAAACATTTCACCACAAATTGAAGCAACATGTAGTTGCCTTCTACTTAGCCAGACATTAAAGAGATTTGCAAAAAATGTAAAGCAATGTCACTCTTTATGTTGATTTTTGTTCTCAAAAATATGGGCAGTTTTCATTAAATGTATTTATTAGTTATTTTAACATGTATGTATTTATTGTTGTTATTTTTAATGAATTAACACAAAAATACTTTATGACAGTTGTCATCAAATAAGGTTTATAAGAAAACTACAACATATTTTCTTGTTGAGATATAATTGATGTACTAGATTCAGATGTAAGGAAACTATAGATTCACTTTGAAAAAAGAAAAACTAAGCCCAGTAGAAAAATTGACTAAAGACCTGACGGAACAAAGACTTCACAAAAGGAAAATCCAAATGACCACGACCTACATTAAAGGATTTCTTAACCTAGCCCTTGAAGTAACATAAAACCAGTCATTTTTGCCAACAGCTATGAAGGTTTCCAGTTACTAAAACATTATTCTCCAGGGCACCTGGGTGGCTCAGTTGGTTAAGCATCTGACTTCAGCTCAGGTCATGATCTTGCAGTTCTTGAGTTTGAGCCCTGTGTAGGGCTCTGTGCTGACAGCCTGGAGCCTGCTTTGGATTTTGTGTCTCCCCCCCCTCTCTGCCCCTCCCCTGCTCATGCTGTCTCCCTGTCAAAAATAAACATTAAAAAAATTATTTTAATTATTCTCCAATGAAGCTAAACTAATTTGAATCTAGAGATAAATAGAAAGGATTTTCCCGGTTATTTACCCCAGAGGGTTATATTGGTGACATTCCCATTGAGTGATAGAGCTGGATTGAAACCTACTGCTAAAATAAAATAGTCGTTACCAGATGAGCAGGTATCCTGATGATCATAAGAATACATTACTTACACTCATCTGTGGGAAATTGTTTAGAATACTCGGCCAGTCCACCTTTAAAATTGTGGGGCATTTGAGGGGTGCCTGGGTGGCTCAGTCGATTGGGCATCCAACTTCCACTTAGGTCATGATCTCTCCTGAGTTCGAGCCCCTCGTCAGACTCTGTGCTGACAGCGCAGAGCCTGGAGCCTGCTTCTGATTCTGTGTCCCCCTCCTTCTCTACCCCTCCCCCGCTCATGCTCTGTCTCTGTCTCTCTCTCAAAAATAAATAAACATTAAAAATTTAAAAAAAAAAAAAGATTGTGGGGCACTTGGGTGGCTCAGTCAGTTAAGGGTCTGACTCTTGATTTCCACTCAGGTCACGATCTCACAGTTCATGGGATCATGTCCTGTGTCACACTCCATGCTGACAGCACAGAGCCTGTTTGGGATTCTCTCTCTCTCCCTCTCTTTCTGCCCTCCCCTTGCTAATGCATGCTCTCTGTCTCTGTCTCTCTCTCTCAAAATAAATAAATAAATAAATAAATAAATAAATAGATAACCTTTTAAAAAAAAAGATTGCTGTAAATATTAAAGAAAGACTTACATATAAAAGTGGTTTGGTAACTCCGTAAGTATGAGAAATCATCATTTGTTTTAGAATTGCTCTTAGCCAAAGAATCTGAGGTATTGAGTGAGTGTTTTGGTCTTTGATGCATTTCAGATAAGCCAAGGCAGAGGAAAAGGGAGGCACCCAGGTTCCTGACTACACAGGAAGTCCATGAGGCTAGCGAGAAAGAAATGATTGTCTCATCAGAGGCTGTACAGTGATATTCATAGCTATTCAACAGTGTATATTGCGCATCCTCAGAGAAACACAACAGTTCAATATTAAACTCAGAGTGCAAAGTTATAGGGAAGAAGAAATTTCAAGCAGACAATAAATGATAACCACTTTGGGGCATCTTTGACCATAACTTTGGAAGACAGAGGGTTAAAATGCCTTGGGATGTCGCTTGTGCCCATATATCGTGGCTGCCTAATTCATGGCTTTGAGAACCACAACTTGCAAATTTCTAGGTACCTGGGGACATTCTCTGCCATTAATTTGGGAGCAGCACTCCCTTTGCAATAAGTAAGAAATGTAGGGGAAAAATTAATGGCAGGGTATGGCCTTTACTCAGTTGAGCATAGACAATAGTGGCTTGTGGTGTAAGGAGGAGACAATTAATTGCGGCATTGGTGTCTGTGCCAAATTCCCAGGTCTAGCCACAGAAATATTTGTTCACTAGAGAAAGGAAAAGACAGCAGAGGGAAAGGCACCTATGACTCATTTCTAACTAAAGTGTGTTCAGTTAGCTGTGCACGAAAATGCCTTTGTAACTGAGTATTTGCATATCCAGACACCTCAAAGAGTGAAGGGTAATGCTGTCCCAAATAAAGGATTTAACATGATTCTGAAGATTTTAGCTTTTCCCTTCTAGAAACTCTCACACAGCAGAGTATTTGTGGGTTTAGTAGTTGAAAGATCCTGCACTACACTGCAAACAAAATTTCACTCTTCTAAAAGATATATTTCAGGAATCCACTTAACGATTTTTCCATTTGTTTATGCAATAAGAACTTCTATTGTGTGTGCCTGCTTTTATAAAGGAAAAATCAGCTAATCCAATCTCCTATAATTACTTCTTATCGTGTACTGTATCATTGACTTTCCCTGGAAGCTACACCTAAGGTATGACTAAGTAAGAGATACTAGCTTGAGAGATCTGAATCAGGAAATACTAGGACAAATTGAGATGGACTCTGTCTTTGTGTCGCTGCCTCACTTCTATTCAAACAGGAAATAGGATGCCTCCAATTTCACTGATTACCAGTTTCAGTATCAACTTATCAAGACAATGATAGGCCCTTTACAAATGTTCCTCTAATGTTATTTTCCCAACAGAAGTAGAAGCTGACCTACAGTTCTTGGAGTTATTGTAAAAGAGCACATTGTATTTGCCTACTAACTCCTTTAGCCGTACTAGCTGGCTGCTTAATTTAATGTAATTGAGCCTTTTCCCGAAGAACTCTGATAGAATGTTTAAAACCGGGCTTTCCTGCGCTCTCTCAGAATTTGGATTCATTTACATTCAACTTATCTGATGCCTCGTGTCAGTAAAGTTGATCCCAGTGCTATCGTTAAACTTCCTCAAGAAACTCAGGGCAAGCACAGGTAGAAAGCAGAATGGATTGTCTGGCTATCTCTACAGGCAATTCTGTGCAATGGGCTATTCACGATCTTCAGGAGGAATGCAAAGTCATTGTCATGGCTAATTGAAAGACCAGAGGTTTTCTTTTTTTTTTTTTTTTTTTAATTTTTTTTTTCAATGTTTATTTATTTTTGGGACAGAGAGAGACAGAGCATGAATGGGGGAGGGGCAGAGAGAGAGGGAGACACAGAATGGGAAACAGGCTCCAGGCTCCGAGCCATCAGCCCAGAGCCTGATGCGGGGCTCGAACTCACGGACCGCGAGATCGTGACCTGGCTGAAGTCGGACGCTTAACCGACTGCGCCACCCAGGCGCCCCAAGACCAGAGGTTTTCAAAATGTCGTTAGTATTTTTGCTGCTAGACCTGTTGGGTCTGTCTCAGATTCCTCATAAAAGCTATATTCTCTCATCTAAAATTCCATAACAGGCCATGTTGCAATGGCATACTATGTGCTACAAAGAGATGTGACAAGAAAAACATGGTTCTCAAAATGGTGGGCAAAGGTATGCGTTGGGTTGGAAAAACACTGGATTTGCAATCAGGTGGTTTGGATTTAAATCCACATCATGTTATTTTATTAGCTCCTGTCTACATGAAAGTGTTTTGCAAATAGTTAAGTAATACACAAATATTATGTCACTATCTTTATTGTTTGGGAAGTGCTATTAAAAATTAGTAAATACAGCCATGAGGTCTCCAGATAACAAAACTAGAATACTCCTTATTGATTGCCTTGTTTTAATCTGTCTCATTTATAAAATCCTATTTAACATCCTTCATATATAAAAATTCTATTTTTATGTATTAATATAAAAAGTCCTATTTAACAATCCTTTATTGTACTTTCTTGATCTGGGCTCTGTGCTAGGGGAGTGTTCAGTTAAGATCCAAGACAAGGAAGCATTTCCCCCAAGGTTTTATAGCTAGGGGCATCAGAACTGGGAATAAAATCAATAGAATCCTCATCTCCTGAGCTCCTGCTCGGGGCACTTTGCTTTCACCACCTTCACATTAAGGCTTTTTCACCTGCTTAAATTCACAGGAATTAGATTTAGGTTCTTTTAACACTTGAAATATACCAATCACTTCTCAGACAATGCCACCTTGTGCCTCAATTAACCCAGCCTAACTGAGACCACTATGGACACAGGAAATGCCTGATTGCTTTTAGAGTAGCAGACATGTCTTCTGTCCCTGTCCAGTCCTTGTTTTCTTCTGCTCTTCTGGATCACAAAGATGCCAAAAGCCCTGCACCTGCCCCATTCATACATACACACCACCTTGCATGAAACTTTCTAGAATTTTTGGAACGCTTTGTAGTCCTCCTTACTTTTGCATAAATTTCCCAATTCCTGGAGTGCCTCTCTCTCTCTTCTCTATGTGGCAAAGTATGCTTCTCTAAGCAATTAGATCCACTGTCAACTCTTCTGTGATGCTTTCCAAGACTTACCCATACGGGTCTACTCCTAGGAGAACTTTGTTAATAATGTTATTATAGCATTCAGCATGGTGTATCATAATTATGTTTTGCCATGTCTGTCTCTTTCACTCATGTATCGATTCAAGAAACATTTATTGATTTCCCATACGGTGCCAATCACTGAATTGGCAAGCTAGAAAACTGAAAGCAAGCTGCAAGCGTGAGTTAAATAAATCTTAGAGTTAACATGGATATTCACACATATATACTGAACCCTCAGAAGTAGACAATTATCAACCCTAGAGGAGAGAAACTCTAAAATATTTATCCCTGGCCCAGATCCTCTTTGGAGCTCCAGATCTGTGTATGTGGCTACCACCCAAGTATCTTCATTTGAAAATCCCATAAGAATATTGAACTTAATCATGTCAAGAACTAAATTCTATCATTAATATTCCCTTTTTCCTCTCTCCCCCACCTTGTTTCTTCTTTGTTTTCTACTATAGTTAATGACACCACCGTATGCCTAGCTATTCTCACAGAAACTATAGTCATCCTAAATTCCACCCCCTCCCTTATTCCCACATCCAAATGATCATGATAACTGTGTCATCTGAGCGGCTCTTCTATGTGCCATCTACTGTGACTTTCATTGGTGTGCTCACCCTTTCTTCATGGATTATTCCACAGTGTCTCCTTTAACCTTACCTTGTTCCTCTTCAACCCAATTTGCATGCGGGAAAAGAGGAGGACTTTTTGAAGACGCAGATCATGTTACTTGGCTGCTAAAACTCTTTCAGTGACTCCTCATCACTTCAAAATAAATTCTAATTTCTAGCATAGTATTCCAAGCCCCCATTATTTGGCCACTGCAACCTTGTCCTTTGACTGTCAATTCAACACACGCTTTTCATCTTCCAGCCATCTTGAATTACTTTGAATCTCCACAACAAATCACAGTGTTTCTTGGCAGACCTTGATTTTATTTTATTTTATTTTTTTAATGCTTTTATTTATTTTGAGAGAGAGAAAGAACCAGAGAGGGAGGGGCAGAGAAAGAGAGGGAGAGAGGATCCAAAGCAGGCTCTACACTGACAGCAGAGAGCCCAATGTGGGGCTTGAAGTCACAAACTAAACTGTGAGATCATGACCGAAGCTGAAGTCAGATGCTTAACCAACTGAGCCACCCAGATGCCCCAGAAATTCAAATTTACTTCAATTCAATGCAAACTTCCAACCTTCTTTTAGGTACCCCTCTTTGAATTTCTTTAGCATCCTGCATTTGTATCTATGATAATATTTATCACCAGTTATTATAATTGCTCATTTAATTTTCCGTGTCCATGCTTCCTTACTCTTCCTTCTTCTCTGGCTTTCTCTAGGTCAACTGCATGGTTGGTGCTCACTAAATATGCATTAAATCAATGAATGAAAGAATGAATGTTGTATGAATCAATAAATGTGACATAATTAAAGTTTGCAACCACTTAAAATGATCTCATTTAATAAGTTAATAGTTGCATTTGCACTGATGCTTGCATTATCTAATTGATTTAATTTCAAAAGTAAACAGAAACATTCCTAATTGCCCCATGAGGTAAAAGTAGAATGTGAAATAGGTAATAAAATAAAATAATAAAATAAAATAAAATAGAGTGGCAATAGACTGTATCAAACATGAAGTGAAACAAAACTATTTCTTGGTGCTGGTCTCATAAAGAACAGCTTTGTGGTGAATAAATTCTATGTAAGAGATCAGCAAACTTTTCTTTAAAGAAAAGTCTCTGTCACATATTTTTCTTTGTTTTTCTTTTCATATATAATCCTTTAAAATGTACAATAGGGGCACCTGGGTGGCTCAGTCAGTTAAGCATCCTACTTCAGCTCTGGTCATGATCTCAGGGTTCATGAGTTCGAGTCCTGCATCAGGCTCTGTGCTGACAGTTAAGAGCCTGGAGCCTGCTTCAGATTCTGTCTCTCTCTCTCTGCCTCTCCCCCACTCACACTCCGTGTCTCTCTCTCTCTCTCTCCCCTCCCCTCAAAAACAAATAAACATTAAAAAAAATAAAATGAAAAATAAAAATTTTTCGTTCAAAAGTAGGCTGTTCCTGCCAAATTTGGCCTGTGGCTGCTATAGTTTGTAACTCTAGTCCATATAATTATATATGAATGACTAGACCTACATTAAGGCACAAACTAAACATCATTGTGAACAAAGTTCTCTGAAGATATGATTTGTGATGAACTTACAACATTAGACTCCCTAAATAACCACCAGCAATAAGTTCATCAACTCACTGATGTATTTAGTCAAAACAGAGCTGGGAGAACTATATGAATCTACAAACTCCTAATTATTTTCATGTTCCAGTTGATAAACATGTCTGGTGTGTTTAACAGGAACTGTAAAAGCCAGCAAATCCACTTGTTGAGAGACAAACTATCTTGGGATGCCCAAGAATGCTTTAGTAAACTAACACCAAACTCTACCTTTAAGTGATGCCTTCTATGTCAATCTGACCTTCCACGAATCATAACTTTTCATACCTGGCTCTCACCTTTGACATTCTACTAATAACCTGTGTTCTTTCTCAAATTGTCCTATATTTGACTGTAAGCATTTTGGATGCACTACTTTTAGAAGACTCTAAATTCTAAGAAGTAGTCATGATATTTCTGTCAGGGATAAGGAAGGGTCCTTGAGGACCCTAGACATGTAACCTTCAGAGTTCAGCTGGTCTCCACCAAAGCATTTCTCAGAACATCTGGAAGCATGTGTGGCTCAAAGAGAAAATGTAGATCAGAGGTAGAGGAAAGACAGGGTCCATAGCCACAAGAAGATTAATTGTGAGCTTTAGGAAGAAATGTTAAGTCCATAGTGAGGGAATGAGCTAGAGATTAAGGTGAGAATTCTAAGAAGAGATTAGAGAGAAGAATATCCAGCTGAAAAACTGACAGAGGACCAGACCAAGGCTGTTAACAACTCCAGCATGTCATTAGGACTTGCTTCCTATCGTAGTGTGGATAGAGGAGCTATTTTAATATACAGGACTGGGCAAGACAATCACAGATCTCCTCCAGCAAGTCTCTGTGGAGGGAATCTGGAAATACCAATGACTCTCCTGGGAAGAACAAGGTTCTCCTTCTCAACCATTATCTAAAACATCACATCTTTAATTCACTCACTTTTAATAATAATGATGATGATGATGATAATAATAATAACAAATTTAAAAGTGGTTTTGATTCTCCATCACGTTCTCACCCCCAAATCCCAAATGTGCTGATTGGCAACATAGAGTACTTAAACATAGAAATAATTATAGTCCAACATTCTAATCAAGTCAGGACTCTTAACCCGGAAAGTACCCATTCAGTAATATTTATGACCATGGATGGCAAACTCACAACTTCCCAAGGTAAGGGAAGATGTAGACAAACTGAAACAAGATATTTTGTTTTGGGGTGCCTGGGTGGCTCAGTCGATTGAGCGTCCAACTTCGGCTCAGATCATGATCTCACGGTTCATGAGTTCGAGCCCCGCATTGGGCTCTGTGCTGGCAGCTCAGAGCCTGGAGCCTGCTTCAAATTCTATGTCTCCCTCTCTCTCTGCTCCTCCATGGCTCATGCTCTGTCTCTCTCCTTCAAAAATAAATAAAAACATTTTAAAAAAAAGATATTTTGTTATTGTAAAGAGAAAGTTAATTGTTAGAATCCCTCCATTATGAGTTTCAGACTGTATCTGGTCAGCTCTATGACTCTCGGCAAATTACTTATGTTTCCTCTCATATAACACAAAGGAGTTCAGCCTGAGTAGTGCTTCCAAACTTTAATGAGTATATAAATCACTGTGAGATAGGGTCTGAGATTCTACATTTCTAATAACTCCCAAATGACGCTGATGTTGCTGGTCCATGGACCACATTTGGAATAACAAGTAACTGGATGATTCCTGGGAATTATTTTAGCTCAAAAATATAATCACTTGTTAAGCTTTGTGACATCAGAATATGCTCATTCCTCTCTCACATGAAAGCTATAGTCATCACTCTGAATAGGCTGTAGACATCCCCAGTTCCTTCTACAGGTAGACATCAGGATTGTTATTCCCTGGACATGAGCTGAGCCATCTACTGGTGTTCTCACTTTCACCTTTGATGACTACACTTCAACTAAATTCTTTAGCTTGGTGACCCACTTAGAGGGCTTGTTAAGACAAGCTCTACTGTGCCTCTCCCTGACCCTACCCTCTCTGAGTTTCTGATTCAGTTGGTTTAGAGTGGAGCCCAAGATGTTGCGTCTCAGACAACTTGCCAAGTGTTACTGATGCTACTAGTCAAGAGACCAGACGTTGATAATGCCTGCCTTAGTTCTCTTCACAGAAACTATTAGTAAATCAGATGTTGATTTTTATGTATTTGTCCAATCGATTTTTAACCTAAGTAAAAAAAACATTAATTTTAGCTCAATTATTATTAACTTTTTTTATGTGTCAGCCTTGTTCATCTTGTTCATATGTTTATGTAAAACACGGACTTGGGATAAAAATTGTTGGATGCAAAGCACCTGGGTGGCTCGGTGGATTGAGCATCCAACTCTCGATTTTGGCTCAGGTCGTGATCTCATGGTTCAGGAGTTCAAGCCCCGCATCAAGCTTAGTGCTGACAACATGGAGCCTGATTGGGATTCTCTCTCTCCCTCTCTCTCTGCCCCTCCCCTGCTCTCTCTCTCTCCAAATAAAAAAATGAACTTTTTTACAAAATGCTGGATGCAAGTTCTGGTTTTGATTTTACCAGCTCTGTAACCTTAGGCAAATTTTTTATAATCCCTGGGTCTCCTTTTCTTCATCTGAAAAGGGTGGCTAAGAATTCCCAATGATCCCACAAAGGTATTTTGAGTGCTGGAGTCAAACAGAGTAGTTTTATTTGTTTTAATGTTATTTGTTTTAATGTTATGTATATTTTAGCACAATTTTAAAAAAAATCATAGGTGGATTGATATGGTAGGAGCATAGTGAGCAAGAGAGGGATGGCAGAAACATACAAGAGAGGCAATGATGGCCAATGAACCAGGGAAGCCCTTCTGGTTTCATCTAAGGCTGATGAGAAGCCACTAGGGAGTTGGGAACAGAGATGACACAATCTGATTTACAGACAGGGTACGTTTTGGATTCCAACTCTGCCATTTATTAGCTTTATAATATTGAGATATCATTTAATCTCCCTGCACCTGAGCTTCCTCATCTATAAACAGAAATGTTAATATCAGCTTTGTAAGTTGGTTCCAAGAATTAAAAGAAGTATTCTAGCTATGCATCTGACAAATAATATAATCTTAATAAACTGGCATTATTCAAACTGCTATTATCATAATAGATTTGAGGGCATTTCATAAGCCATCAGTTCTATAGAAATGTGATGTTTTAACAAGAAGATACAATCAAAGATATAATCCTGTGGCATTGCAGTAAAGCCCCGGTTCGGGTCAATTCTCAATCCATTCTTTTATTCACATACAATCCTCTTGTCTACTCTATATTTTTTCATCTTTTCTCAAGCATATCATAAGAAATGTTGTCAAATGTCTTGATGAAATCAAGATTCTTTATATGTGTAGAATTCTTAATTTATGAGTCAAAAATACTGAAATCAAACCTGATACTCAAACCCTAGTAAAACCTTGTGGGGACTTTTGCTTAGTGAATTAATCTTTACATCTTGTACCTGTTACTTATTTTTCTAGGTGCTCAGAAATCTTTAGCTTAAAATCCTTTGTAGAATTTTGCTAAGATGGCCATAAAGCCTCAGTGATCTGTAGTTCTTATAATCGAACCTCTTCCCAATTTTAAAAATCAGAATTTCATTAACTCATCTAGAGTGTTCTTGCAACTCCCTATTTCCAAAGCTTTCCTGAGATTTCCATTTGAAACCTCTCTGAGTTCTTTGGTTTCATTCCTCTTGGCCTGGAGAAGAACTCACCAGAGCTGTTGAATAATTTCCCACTTTCTCATTCCCATGGTTGTGCTTCTTCCTAAACCACTGACTCCACTTTCTTCATTTCAAAGTTTAGTTTCCCTTGGGGCACTTGGGTGGCTCAGTTGGTTAAGCATCCAACTTTAGCTCAAGTCATGATCTCACGGTTTATGAGTTTGAGCCCTGCATCGGGCTCTGCTCTGACAGTGTGGAGTCTGCTTGGGATTCTCTCTCTCCTCTCTCTGCACTCTCTCTTCTGCACTCTCTCTCTCTCCATCAAAATAAATAAATAAACTTAAAAAAAAAAACAGTTTAGTTTCCCAAGAGAGAATAAAAAGGCAAAAGTCTGGTTCCGCAGCTTTACTTTTACTCTGTTATTTGTTAGGCTGGTACCACCACTACCAAGTAGAGACTATTTTCTTATTCTTTTTACTAAGTATATTAGAGTATTCTAGAAACTTTCTCCAAGAGGTTTTTCTCTAATAAGACTGAGTTTTTGTGTGTTTGCCTTTGGATATATTCCTGTCCCTATCTAATATCTCACTTATGCTCTTCATGAGCTATAAGATGCTACTTTTTTTCACAGTAAGCAGGACCACTTGCCATTTATCATCAGACCACTTTCCCCCTGGACCTCTATCACTCTCAGGGTTTTTTTCCATCAGGGTCTCTATCCTTGAGGGCATATCTCTCCTCAACAGGTATTGAACTTCACTTTTCAAATCATGAAGGCACATGTCTGATCATTTCTCTCACCACTTTATAGACTCTGAGATGACAAGTCCATTTTATCATACAGCCCTTTCCACTGAAGAAGCCTTCCTTATTGCTAAGAATTACATCCAGAGCAGTGGTTTCCTTTGTTGTTTCCTTCAATGTATGAGCAATAAAATAGTTTATAAGGCAAGCAAGAATTTATCAGAAGATTTACATCTGGACAGAGATATAGCCAGTATAGTACCAGGTGCTTTGCAGAAATGTGATAAACATCTGTTTGAATTAATGAGTGAATAGATGGGGAAGAAACTATATAAGCTGTGTGCTCTTCCTGAGTTTATCACTTGTGTGCAAATGGAACACCATGATGGGTGAATCTGGAAAAATTACAGCAATACATTCTAACTTAGTAGAAACAAGTTTCTCATGCAGTAAGTTAGATCGAAATGTACTTTCGTCATTAGGCATCTCCAAACAACTCCAGAGTCCTGCCTTGATCATGGTCTTGAACTTTTACTGTTGTTTGATAAATAAGATGCAGCTCTACTCCCCTTTCCCACCCCACAGTGCCTACTCCTATTTACAAATACTCACACTTTCCCTGATTTCATGAAAACTGCCAACCTCTCTCACATCAGGATCAAGGGGGAATCCCATTTCTCTTATGCCAAGTCTCTTCCTCATTACAGACAATTACTAGTATGATGTGAGGGTTGATGGGAACATAGATTGAAAGCAATGGAAGGAGAGCTGATTGTAGTTAGAGGACTGAATTTGAGGGTTCACAGTGCAGCAGCTCCTGGGAAAGCCAGGGCCAGAGAAGAGATGAGAGAAGCTGAATTAATGAGGAAGTGAAGAAACAGAGCCTAGTTTTCCAGTTTGTCCACACAGACCCAAGGTGCCAGGACCATGTGAGAACTGATGAGAGTAAACCAGGCTCCACAGTCCTCAGTGAATGAAGAACTATGGCCAGGATGTTTGTAGATGTCATCAACTAGGAGACATTAGAGGTTGCTCAGAGAGAAGGCACAAAACCTCAAAGACTTAGATAGTTTTTGTCCAGGTGTAAAGGTGTAATAACTTGAAAGCAACCCTGGGGAATGAGGACACAGACCTTATCTCCCAACTTAACAGCGTGTGGGAATCTGAGCAGCCTCAGCAGGAGAGGAAGCATGACCCTCCAGGAAGAGCCCATTTGCAGGAGTGGACAGATGGCTAAAGGGCAGTGACAAGAGTGTCAGGGTGATGAGGCAGACTGGGATTACTAGGCATCAATGTCTCCAACAGATTTAGTTGAGTAAACCCTGATGTTTGGGAGGACTCGGGCCTCTGAAAGGAATCAGCTGTGGCCTGGATTCGTTGGGATCCACAGTAGATCCTAGCTCATTCAGATAAACAGTCGGGGTAATTAGTGTTTTAAACCTCCCCATATTCCGAAGACAGCAGCGAAAGTCCTTGCTAGATGAGAAGTCTGTCTTAAAAAAATCTAGAGATAGGGGCGCCTGGGTGGCGCAGTCGGTTAAGCGTCCGACTTCAGCCAGGTCACGATCTCGCGGTCCTTCAGCCAGGTCACGATCTCGTGGTCCGTGAGTTCGAGCCCCGCGTCGGACTCTGGGCTGATGGCTCAGAGCCTGGAGCCTGTTTCCGATTCTGTGTCTCCCTCTCTCTCTGCCCCTCGCCCGTTCATGCTCTGTCTCTCTCTGTCCCAAAAATAAATAAACGTTGAAAAAAAAAATTAAAAAAAAAAATCTAGAGAAGGACACAGAATTCAGAGACAAAGTGACCTCAGATTATGCCACCAGTAAATAGCAGAGCAAAAGATGAGACCTCAGTCTTTTGACTCGAACCCAATGCTTTTCCTCCTACACCACATTGTCTCTTTCTCGTAGTACCCCTTCCCACACCCAGAGAAACCATTTTCATCCACCCCTGTTCTTCCTTCTTCTCTCCCTTCTCCTCTCCACTCAGAGGTCATCCTCTGGTGGCTTCTGAGGGTCTATTCCATTGTTTCTGGTATCGTGTTACTCCTACTTCCCATCCCATTTCAGAAAGAAGGAGTCAAAGTAATTATGAAAGCCCATATCCATTTATAAATTTGTCCATTTATCGCAGAGATTTCATAGAAAAAGTTCATTTCAGAAAAATCTGAAGTGGAAAGTACATACTATTAGATAGTTAACATTGCCATTGAAACTGATGTGGGTTTTTTTTCTGATTTTCCCCACTGTTTTATTATTATTATTATTATTATAACTCTGGGAGGAGAAAGAGAGTCTTGCATAAATGCACAGAGGTGGAGAGAAAGCACCTTGAAAGGAGAGCTCACCAGGCTATCGAAAGGCAGGTCTCCCAAATCTCCCTGTCTATATGAGTTTTGCCCTCTGATGGGAGTCTCCAGGCACATGCCTGTCCCTGTGTGGGCAAAAGGACAGAGTATGTCTGGGAAGGGCAAGGCAGGGTCCCTTCTGAGGGCCCCCTTTCAACATGAAGGTCACACGCAAGAGTAAGCTCAAAACGAAGAATGCAGGTGAGTAGTAGGCAGGCATATCCCTTGCCACACGTAACAGGGAACTGTGCCAGGAAAAGGTGTGTTTCATATAATGTGTATTCCATAATGTGAAAGTGAGAATCACAACTGGCTTTATATATATATATATATATATACATACATACAAATTTGTTTTTTTAATGCCAACATTCTTTAAAAAGAATTTAAGAAACTTTTTTTGCTTTTTAAATCTTTTTATGTTTATTTTTATTTTTTGAGAGAGAGTGAGAGAGACAGCATGAGTGGAGGAAGGGCGAAGGGGGGAGGGAGTCAAAATCTGAAGCAGGCTCAGTGCTCTGAGCTATCAGCACAGAGTCCGACAAGGGGCTCGAACTCAAAACCACGAAATCATGACGTGAGCTGAAGTCGGATGCTTAACCGATTTGAGCCACCCAGGCATCCCATTTTTTTGCCTTTTAAATAACAAAAAGTAAGAGTAGAAGTCAGAGCACAAACTATAAGAAGCTGGAAGCTATGTACAAACATAAAATAACCATATACAGAAGGCATGATTTCTCTCTTCTCAGAAGTGAAAAGCCATGGCTACTGAACTCTCATGCAAAACTTCCATATTAGAATAGTAAGGAAAAGAGCTATATATGGGTTTTACTACCATGAATGTTCAAAAGCAATTTTCAATTTTTCATAACTTCATTTTTAATACATAGATTTCCCCCAATTACCCAGGAGAGCTTTCCATACTGCGCAGTAGGCACATACAAAGTTTAAATGCAAAGTTCACACATTTTGAGTCAAGAGTTAGTTGGGGGGCAGGGAAGGAAGGAGGCAGGGCTTTTGGAACTGCTTTTGTAGCAGAAAAGCGTGCATTTTTAAAAACTTCACTTGACCATGTTCTCTCTTCACCTGCCCACCCATAGTCTCACACTAAAATGGAGTTCAGACCAATTACAGCAGTCTCAACATGATTCTAAGCAAAGGAAAGGTGATCTTTTAAAGGAAGCTAAAAGAAATTCAGGCCCATTCTACACTGTGACTTTGAAAAATTCAGGCATTCCTGAATTCTCACATTCCTGGCTATCTCTAAGGGTTCAACCTTCATTTAATGGAAGAACAGGTGCTGCTACTTTTTTTTTTTGTAAGTGTTCTGCTCCGTCTCCTTTCCCTTGCTTCCCATTCTCCAATTCTAACTCTGCAACTCAGCAAGAGAAGAGTGCTTCTTCCAGAAACCACAGTAGCATACCCAGTAGAGAAGTAGACCAAGAGAGAGTATGCAGTCACCCATTAGGCCAGAGGTCATTAGGCCCATACACACTCACATGCACACATGTGCAAAAGACTCTGACATACTCTGTTTTAGTCAGCTCAGGCCGCTATACCAAAATAGCATGGTTTAAACAACATGGATGGTTTAAACAACAGATATTTATTTCTCACAGTTGTACCAGCTGGGTGTTAGCATGATTGGGTTCTGGCGAGAGCGCTCTTCCTAGCTTGCAATGTCTTCATATGGTAGAGAGTAAGAGTGGAGGAGGAGAAGGAGGAAGATGAGAGAGAGAATTCTAGTCTCTTCCTCTTCCTTTTTTTTTTTTTAAAGTTTACTGATTTATTTTGAAAGGGGGAGAGAGGGAACACACGCATGCACTCGTGTGTGTTTGCTAGGGAGGGGCAGAGAGAGAGAGAGAGAGAGAGAGAGAGAGAATGCCAAGCAGGCTCCATGCTGTGAGCACAGAGCCTGACGTGGCACTCTATCTCACGAACCGTGAAATCATGAGTTAAAATCAAGAGTTGGGGGCGTTTGACCAACTGAGCCACCAAGGTGCCCCGTCTCTTCCTCTTCTTATAGATAGGAAATTAATCCCATCATGGGGGCTCCACCCCCATGACCTCATCTAAACCTAATTAAATAATTCTGCTCCCTCTCCTTTCCCTTGCTTCCCGTTCTCCAAGTCTACTCTGCAACTCAGCAAGAGAAGAGTGTTTCTTCCAGAAACCACAGTATCATACACAGTAGGGAAGTAGACCAAGAGAGAATACACAGTCACCCATCAGGCCAGAAGCTACACACATACACGCTCACATACACACACACACACGCACACAAAAGACACACATCCAAATGCCCCACCTCCTAATACCATTCTGTTGGGGTTAGTGATTCAACATGCAAATGTTGTGGGAACATAAACATTCAATCCATAACAGTCGTCATAATTAATATAGGAAAAAGATCCCAGTGTTTTCTGACATTTAAAGCTTAAATGAATTATCTGAGTAACCCAATCTCTGCTAAAGGGGATTCTATTCATTTTGCTAGGAAATCATCCAATACTCAAATGAACAGCCTAGCCTAGAGCTGTGCCAGTTAGTGAATTTAGCAACTTTGCCAAAGAATTGCCCAGCACATCAGCTGCTGTCGCTAGCAGCCCGAGGTGCCACCACAAGCTGATGTACTCTCGTCCCAGAAGTCATTAGACTGAGAGATGAGCATTGCCTAATACATTATAATTTAGATTATATTTTTGAGATTCACAACAAATACGGAAAAAGAAACAAATGCAAAAGGTAAAGTTTTTAAAAAGTTGTTTATGAATACTGGGTTATGAGTGTGGATATTCCTTATATCATTTCACAATTTGCATTTCCAACATGTGTCACTGAGCTACAAAGCGGGAATGGCATCTGCTACCCATGCTCTGCTCCTGCTCTCTAGAAGCTAGAGCAATGAGAGTATGGTGGGTTGGGGATGAGGAGAGGGAGGGAAATTCCAGATTATATCGGCAACATTTGTTTTAACTCTGGGTCCTTTATATGGTGTATCCTGCTTACCTTTTGAGATTTAGATGACTGTTCGAAGCATTAAGTATTAAAATGAGCTTTTTAAATGCATGTGAGACAGAGACAGCAACCCTTTATGTTTTATGTAGGATGTGTACAACACATTCGGATTATCTATTATAATATCTACACATACAATTTGGTTATAAAAATATGCAATACAGCCAGTTTTGGGATGATCACTCATGTGGAGTCTTATTCTGCTCTCCATGGGGATGAGAGTAAGGGAGAGGGGGAAACCAGCTTTCTCAGCCCTCACAAGAAGGATTCCCTCCGTGTCCCTAAAGGAAGATGGTCTCTCCTTTGGCCTTGACCCAGGTTCTGCTAGACCTCAGTTCTTCAGAAGCTTCTTTCTATTTCCCCTGGTGTGCAGCAGCTTCTGGGGGCTGGGGCCGGGATAGAAGGAAGTCAAGGCATTTTTAGGGAGGGATGATCCTTCGTCATAGGTGGTGGCAGAAAGATAGATGAAGAGATGAAGAAAGGACTTTCTCTCTCTTTTCTTCAACAAATGAAGACAAAGCATGGTGAGCCAAGGCAGGGGAGTAGGAGCAAGAGGATTTATAGCATGTGGCACAGACCTGTAAGAATAACTCACTGAATATCTTCAAAATTCATATTAGCAACTGCATTTCTAAGCACTCTGCAAGATAGCTGCTAGTTCCTCCATTTTACAGATAAAAAAGCTGAGGCTAAGGCAGGTCTGATATACTCACAGTCAGATTTAGAATTTGGGTCTGTTTCCAGAGTCCCCCTCATTCCCCTCTACCTTGCTTCAAATTCCCCTTAAAATAGAAGGGTGGTCAGGAGGACACAGATAGCTTTCCAGGTTAAGCCGGTTATATTCTTTGTGGGTGACACTTAGTATCTGATTCTGATCTGAAATTTAAGAGGAAACCACTGATGATATTAAAGGAGAATGGTGATGCAACCAAATTCAAGGCCCAAGAAGAGAGCCCCAGTGGCAATTCGTGAGAGGCTAATGGAAACACTGTCAGAACTGGTATCCCAGGAGGATGAGTCAATGAAGATCAGGTAGCAAAGTTGCAATGCCTACCTGGGCTTGAAATGTCTGAAAGACAACATGGCCTGACTGGGGTTGGGCTGGGCAAGTGATCAAGCTAAAGTGACATTTCAAATATTACACCAAGGATTTAGGAGAATTAATACCACGGAGGCATTTTATGCTGTTTAAAGAATGTGATTACACACACCACGATTTCCAAAAGAAAAATGAGCAAATCTGCCTAATCTGCATTTAAGTGCAAATATATTTATATATTTGCATCCTGAGAAATTGTAGTCACATCTACGAGCCCATTGCTATAGCCTATCAATGATCTTTTTTTTTTTTTGGATTTGGTAATTTATAACATATAATCTTACCCAAGAAAACATAAAAGTTATCAATGTATCAGTCAAGGCATTAACATAAATTAGGGGTCAAAAATGCAAATGCCTTCATGAACAAGGGAATAGCCTAAAACCTAACTGGGTAAAGTAGACTGGGTGTAGTACTAGGGAGTAGTGGGGACTGTGGCAAACTAGGGAGTGGAGAAGAGACAGAAACTACTCAGCTTAAGTAAACACCAGCCCAGGGGAAAGGACGACCTAATTGCTCAGCTTTCCAATTTTGGAAATTGAATGAAAAGTCCGAAATTTACATTTTTATGTGGAGTTTTCTGATCTTAAACACTGTACGAACCAAATGAAATATGTCTGACCTAAAGAAAAAGACAGCAATGACCTTGTCTTAGAAACAGACTGTGCCTGAGAAACAAGGTATGTAAGGGTATTTTGGAGCAAAAGGTGACATGCTGAGGTTAGAGCTATGGAAAGACAACCTAGGAAATGACGATGGGCTTGTCACAAGTGTCAGCACACCATTACCAAGCTTGAATTTTAAAGAAAACGGAATCAAGATCGCAGAAGATGTACATTTGTTCCTGCTAGAATTGTAGTATAGTTAGAATATGAAGGGGTTCAGAATGAGCCTCCCCAAAATGTGCTGCTTTGGCATGTAGATTATTTTGAAGTGAAGACAATCCAGGCCCAAAAGACTCAGAAAGAGCTTCTGACTCCCTTTAACTGCCTGTAAGAATTTAGATAGAGGGGTTGGTCCAGGAAGAGGGCTATCACCAGAGATAACTACAAAGAACCTGAGCTAGGTGTGGTAAGCCAGGGGGGAGCTCCGCAGGGTTTTTGTTCAAATTCCTCTCCATGTCCCATTGTCTCTGCATGGCATATATATATATATAACCAAACATTTATTCTTCCCATCTTGCTGTGAATTTGTGAATTTTCTTTCTTCCTTCCCTTAGAAACCCCAGGCCCCTATCCTCTTCACTTTAGCTCAGGATGGTATATATAAACCTCACTTACCTGACTTTGAGCCTCTCATGTCTTTATGGGGGCTCCCATATGTACAAAATTAAATTTGTTTTTCTCCTATTAATCTGTCTTATGTCATTTTAATTAATAGCCCAGCCAAAAGAATCTAGAATGGTAGAGAAAAATTTTTCCTCCCCTACAGGTGGCAAGCTTTGAAAGCTTCATTCTGAAATGAGATCAAATGAGAGAAATGACTCCATGCCAGGAAATGAAAAGATCCATTTGGTCTATGGGTCTTTTGAGAAATATCTCTGCAAACACTGTGTCTATCTGTCATAAAAGGGTTGTGTAATTAACATATGCAAAACACCACCACCGTCCTGCTGGAAGCTAACTTCCCTCCCTGGAAATCCAGCCTCTATTTATTTACAACAAAATAAAGTGGACCCTTCTGGAAAGAAACACGGCTCCGTGGCGGCCCGAACACTGTCGCAGTGATGCTTTAAATCTTTTATATCTCCCATACCTCCAGGGGCTGGTGCTGGATGGTATTGAGCCAGGGCCCATAAATAATTTATGCTAAGCAGCAATTTAGTTGTTTGGCTTGAGGTAAAGAAATCCAAGAAATTCATAAATAAAGTTCCCATTTTTGCTTGTGTTCCAAAGTTAATTTATGTTACTCCGCAATTAACTAACATAAAGGTGAAAAAATATGACAGGCCTAAGGTACAAACTCATGCTCATAAATCTACTCTATCTTAACTAGTGGTGTTTTGGTGATAGTTACCTAGTTCTCTTCATCTTGTGCTATTGAACAGAAACTTTTCCTTGATCTGATTCCCCGTCAACCATGCCGATCTGTAAAAGTGTTACAATTACTCTGAATGGACCCCTGGGTGAGCAGAGGAAGAAAGGGAGATGGGATTTGGGACGGCTACAAATGGAACTTCTGACACGTCTGAAGTATTTTGTGTCTTTAGAAAAAAAGCAGAAGCAAATATGACAAATGCAAATAGTTGTTCATTGAAAGGGAAGAGTTAGAGAATCTGAGCGGGGGAAGCAGGGCAACCAGCCACTGCTGCCCTCGCAGGGGTGGGTGTGGTGGGGGGGGGGAGGACAAGAGGAGCAGAGAGCCAGGCAATTCAAAGATTCAGGAGGATGTAAAGGGCAAAAGCAATTACACAGACATGAGTGACAGGGCCCCCAATCAGGCACAGCGTCTAGGAAGGCCCTAGATTCCCACAGTAAAACATCAGCTGGCATCTTGAGCATATGGCTCTGCTTTTAGTCAACAATGCAGAATACCTTCTTTTCAGGTTCTCACTGGCAACCTCAGGCTGCATTCTCTACTATGTTTTTGCTCTCCAAATTCTGTCTGAGACAGCTGATATTTGTGATAGTTTCTCTGTGACACATGACCTGTTCAACCCTGAAGATTTTCCAGACTTTATTTAGTAAGACTGGAGAAAACTACATACTTAGATCCTATTTATTGTTCATTTATTCAAATGTATTTATTAAATGCCTACCATGTGCCAGGAGGAAATGTGGTAGACAATGTAAAAAACTCTAAGATGAATGAACATAATCTCTGTGCTTTATGGATTAAGGGGAGAGAGGAGAGGAGTAAACCAAGAGTTTTTATAAGTATGATAAATGCTCTGATAACGTGTGCATAAGGTACCAAGGAAGCAGTGAGGAGCAGCACACAAACACAGGAGAAGTGGGCAAAAGGGGAGATTCCCAGAGGAGGAGAAGCTTGAGACAGCCTTAAAGGTTGAAGACTGAGATTTCACCAGCTGTGTTCAAAAGCCTGGAACAGGAGGTAAGCATGACTCATCCAGAGACAAGAGTCTAATATGATTGTACGTAAAATATATCCAGTGAGATGGGAGGCGATGAGGCTAGAGAGGTAGCCATGAGACTATACAGGTAGCACATGCTGCTTAAACTTGATGTGGCTGGCCGTGGAAGCCATGGAACGGTTTTTAAGCTAAAGAAGAGTATCATCAGATCTGCGGCAATGAAAGATCGCTCTATGAGTAAAATGATGAATGCATTGGATAAACAAATTACTCCCAAAGTTCAGGGCAGGAAGTGTGTTACCCTTGGTGACAAAGTATCCTTCTTCCTTTGAACAATGAAAAATGTACCAATGATGATTTTTTTTTTCTTCTCTGCTGTGGTTACTAACAGCCTGGAAGCAGTTGTTGGTCAATTGCCACAGCTTTCTTTTTCTTTTTTTTTTTAATGTTTTTATTCATTTATTTTTCAGAGGTGGGGTGGAGGGGTAGAGAGAAAGGGAGACAGAGAATACCAAGCAGATTCCACACTGTCAGCATACAGCCGAATCACAAACTGTGAGATCATGACCTGAGGGGAAACCAAGAGTCCATCGCTTAACCCACTGAGCCACCCTGGCACCCGCCACAGCTTTCTTTAGTCAGATAAGCTTCCGGTTTTGCTTTTCTTCTTTTTTTATTTCTTTGATCTAATCGTTTGACACATTAATCTTTTTTTTTTCCTTCATCTGATTATAACTATGGTATCATTTTAAGGCTCCTCAAACTTAACAGAAGATCAGTAAATCATTTTTAAATTAATACATATAGATACCTTCTGGCTCTACCTAATGGTCTGAACTCCCTTCTGAAGGATTACTGAAAGGACAGAACCGGATTAACACTAAACAGATGAGTGAAAAAGATGACAGAAAGGAGACAACAGGGAGTGACTAGATGTCAACACATTTTGGAAGATGGAAAGCAGATGGAAGAGCAGGGAATGACAGAGCTGAGTGGGAGAAGGCAAGTCTTGAGCTAAAGAGGGAAACATCTACGAGAAGCAAGATTTTTCCCCACGTAACCCAGGAAATCTGAGGATTTAGAGACACGGGATCCTGAGGAAAAGTGAGGATCAGGGCATAGATAGAGAGCTACACAAAGAACATCTAAACCTCGGGTTTCCTAAGTAGCCAAACTCCTGTCCTACCCTTCAGAACCTTGGAAGTACATTATCTAGATAAACTGCATAACTGTATCTCAGAATGTCTGGACTCAGAAATACCAAGTACTATGGACAGTAGGGATGAAACATCACATAATAAACTAAAGGAGTATATGAAAGTTGGCACCCCCATAGATAAAGTCTCCAGCCCCCTTCTTTTCTGCCATTCTGTCAGCAACCAGGTATATGTAACCATGTGATATAGGTTTAAAATAATTTTCTGTGGAGATGCCTGAGAATGAGGGAGCTGAGAAAGGGGCTTACAGACATTTATATTTGGGGCTTCCACAGGAAAGAAAACTACCTCACAGCTGATTGCTTTACATTCAAAAAAGAAAGTTCAGGGGCACCTGGGCGACTCAGTCAGTTGAGCGTCTGATTTCAGCACAGGTCACGATCTCATGGCTTGTGAGTTCAAGCCCCACGTGGGGCTCTGTGCTGACAGCTCATAGCCCGGAGCCTGCTTTGGATTCCGTGTCTCTGTCTCTCTCTGCCCTTTCCCTGCTTGTGCTCTGTCTGTCTCTTCCTCTCCCTCTCTCAAAAATAAATAAACATTAAAATTTTTTGAAATAAATAAAAAGGCAAGTTCACTTACACATCCAGAGTCTCTTACCGGCTTTTTGAGCCACAGGTTTACATATTTAAGAAAGTCAAGAATCATCAAATATTTGAGAAAGTCTCCAAAATGAAATAGAAGAGCCAAAACAGAAACAAAAGAAAGGAATTCAGAAGAATCAGAGATGATAGAGGAAGAAGAAAAAAATACTTTAAAATCAATAATTGATATACATAAACAAAAAGGAATAAATATGCATTAATGAACTCAGAATAGGACACTATTTTTATAGGGAACTTCAAAAAATATGAAGGTGACCTGGAAATTAAATATATGGAAGAGATTAAAAATTCAATTAGATGGATGGAAGATAACATGAAGAAAAACCCTGCAGAAAGTAAAATAAACACCCAGACCAAAAAAAGTGCAATTGAAGAGGAAAGATAAAGAAAGATATAATCAACTGAGGAAGTCCAACATTGAAAACCGGGAGTTCCAGCAAGAGAACAAAGATGAAACAGAAGAAATATACAAGCAAGTATCCCTAAATGGAAAGACATGGAGACCATGATTAAAGGGCCCACCGAGTATCCAGCTCTCTGAATCACAGAGAACCGACACCACGGCATACCATCCCAAAATTTCCAAAGAATGAGAGTAAAGAGAAGACTCTGGGGATGCCTGGGTGGCTCACTCGGTTGAGCATCTGACTTCAGCTCAGGTCCTGATCTCACCGTTTGTGGGTTTGAGCTGACAGCTCAGAGCCTGGAGCCTGCTTCAGATTCTGCGCCTCCTTCTCTTTCTGTCCCTCCTCCACTTATGCTCTGTCTCTCTCCCTCTCTCTCTCTCTCTCTCAAAAATAAAATAAACATAAAAGAAATTTTTAAAAAAAGGAGAAGACTCTAAAAGTTTTTGAAGAGATAGAACTGGTTATTTTTAAAGAATCAGTCATCTGACTTACATCTGACTTTCAGTATCACCATTGGAAGCTAGAAGACATTGGAACATTGCCCTCAGAGTTCTGAACCAAATTATTTTTGTTCCAGAATTTCACGCCCAATCAAAACACTAAGCAACTATGAAGGCAGACCAAGGCAATTTCAAGTATGCAAGCTCTCAAAAGTTTTATTCTTTCTCAGGCAGCAAGTATTCTATGAAATTTAAGAGTACTTCAGGAAAGAGTGATATAGAAGCCAGGAAAAGGGGATATTATATAGGAGAACAATGAGGGAACTTTCAGAAAATAAATAGTCCAGCTTGGAGCAAGAAGTTGGAGGGCTAAGCAATAGAGGTCTCCAGTTAAAAAGAAAATAACCAAATAAACAAGTAAGTAAAAAGGGGGGGCAGAGACAGAGATGTAACCCATAGATAATCTGAGCATTTTGGAAGAATTATTGTTAGGCATTTGATTAATCAATTAGAACATGGCAGGGGGCGGGGGGGGGAGAGAATGGGAATAGGGATGCATAAAATTAAACTTTCAAAATGAATCAATTATTAACTCCAGGAAATACAAAGGATCGCATGAGGGGAGAAAAAGGCAATCATAGCACTCCACTGGCTCAAATGTAATATTTATGTAGTCATTAGAATATAAACAATAAATTTTAACAAAAAATTGCTAACAATTATATCAGAGGAATATAAAAGATAACATTATACTGGGAAAAAGAAGATACAGAGAGGATAAAGTTCCCGCGGCAGAATTGGAAAATAAATTATGTTTAAAATCAAGCATTATATCTTCTTATATAAATGTCAGAAGAGACATCTGAAAGGGTTACAGGTCGTTGGCTGTGTGGAGTAAAACCATGAGAAAAAGAGGATCATGGCAGGACACTGCTTTTTTTGTTTGTTCGTTTTTAATTTAAAAAATACAGTAAGTTATAAAGATAGAAAAAAATGATTATTGGCATTATTCAGTTATCTATACCACATAGTATTAATTACTAGAAATATGTTAGCCTATTTCCTTCTCGGTTTTTTTCTTGGAAGGGGGAGTGAAGGTGGGGTAGTGAATTTAAAATTTTCCCTCAGTTGTTTGATTTGAAATTTGGCGATGCTCATTAAAAAACGATTAAACAATGTAGAAATGTACCAAGAAATAAATAAAAAGCTACTTCCCGATTCCAAATATCCCAAAATTACTACCATTCATATTCTAAATCCTGCTGTGTGGTTATAAAAGGTAATGATGGAAATGATAACTAGGTAGATAATTGTGGATAGATGGACAGGTATATAGATGACACTGCTTTTTGCTAAAATGGGATTAGATACAGATACTTTTTTAATAACAAAGTATTAAATTTAATTATATCTTAATAATAAAAAGGGAAACTGAAGCAAAACTAAAGGAATTGTTGATTTTCAAATAAATGTTTTCTTGCCATAAGGTTTAAAACCCTCTAAGCTTGAAAGAGTAGGGGGTGGATATGAAAAAAAAAATGAGAGTTGGAGTCATTAATGTCTTTATGATATTATGTCAATATTAGACAATATCAGTAGACTCTTGCTTAGAAATATGAGAATATCTCCCTTCACCACGCTTTCCAATTATCTTTATACTACTAATTTTACATTGTTCTGATTAATAACATTCACCTTTTGTTCTATAGCAATAATTCTCTCAGTTGTTTAGTCTTTAATTCTATATTTAAATAGATTCAAACACCATCAGTCCTTTTTATCACAGCTTCTCAATTCCCATGTTCTTTATTTTGATTTATCTCTTAATTAGCTAGAATTCATTTTCAAGCATTTTTTTTTCGTGAAGGACTCAAGAATGCCATATTCCTTGAGTTCTTTCATGTTTAAGAATGTCTTTTGCCTTTTTCTCTATTGATATCTTAGTTTTCTTTCATTTTTTCCAAGCTTTGTAGAAATAACTCCATCATCCTCTGGCATCAAATGTTTCTGTGAGTAAGTCTGAGATCTGGCTCCTTTATAAGCCATAGTGATTTGCTTTATCAACCTGTATATCTAAAAAAAATTTGTTTTTTACTCCTTCAGGTTCAATTCCTTAACTAGGGTATGTATCCATGTTGAATGTCCCATATCAAAATTCCTGAAATATGCAACACAAATGTTCATTTTTTTTATAAAGGAGAAATTACTATGTATTATATATATTCATTCAATAAATATTTATTTAAAATCTGTGTGCCAGGCAGCAGGCTCTTGGATATATCTCTGAAGGAACCAAACCAAAACTCTCTGTGGGGCTTGTGGAGCAGAAGACTAGGTGGGGGAGAAGAAGTAAACAGGAAACATAATAAAGAAGCAAACTACACAGTACCATAGTATCATAGAGGTGGCCAGAGCTATGGCAGAAAGAGAGAACAGAGCAGTGTAAGCAAGGTGGGGGCAGGGGGTGAGAGGGCGGATAGGTCAAATTTTAGTTTTAAACACGGCAGTCATAGAAGGCCTCATGAGGTGATATTCGAGTGCTGAACTGAAGGATTCTCCAGGGGAAAAGTCTTAGAGCCAGAGGGAACAGTCGGTGCCAAGGTAAGAGCGCACCAGGTGCACATGCATAGGAACAACAGTAAACTACAAGGAAGCCTGTGTGGCTGGAGTAGAAAGAGGGAAGCAAAATGTGGTGTGTGCTAAGATCAGGGAGGTAATAATGGGGTAGATATTGACAGTTTTGTAGGCCACTGAAAGGCTTTTACTCTGGGTTTCACGATTTTAACCATGATCTAACATTTTAAAAGGATTACCTTGGCAATTTTGTTGAGAGCAGGGCATAGGTGGACAAGGATAAAAGCAAAGAGACCAATTAGAAAGCTATTGCAATAATTCAGGCAAGAGATTTTTATGATGTTGCTGTGCTTTTTCTTAGGTATTATGGGAAAAAATCTGTGAAAAAGTTTAAAACTGCTGTCTAAACCCAGAAATGCATTTGATTTTTTAAAACGAGTACACATGTTCTGTTGCTAAAAATATAAAAATAATAATAATTTTTCAAAGATAGATGAAAAAGAGCCCCGGTGTGAAACTTATTTTATGTGGAAGCCATCCAATGAGATAAATCAGATGACTTGAGCCAGCCCTACACCAAAATCTCAAAAAAGCACATGAAGATAAATTTAATGCCTCAGAGTACATAGTCACTCGCCGGGCACAGAGAATATTGAAAGAAAATGTTTCTTTTCTTTTGTTGTATTATAATATTGGGAAGCTTTCCTATATGATTTTGTCATATCCAATCAAGTGTCAGCTCTCCTATCTCCAGACTAAAGTCCCTTTTGATATTTTCAGACTTCTTGGGCAAATGCCATTGTAGTTAAAAGAATTTTCCTACATCTAGTCTGACCATTAATGCTCAGAACTTCCTGTATATTTATCATTATTTGATCAGATATATCTGATCTGGTTGGCTTGCAAGACAATTTGACAGAAGAATTTCCCTACCATCTTCTTACTAAAACCACAGCTAGCTCCTTTTGTCTCCTGCTCATCAAGAGATCTCATGACCTAGAGTGGCTACCTACCTAACTTCCTAGGCAAACTGAAAGAAACCCGTTGTTCACAAACAGATGAGACTGCCAAATTCACACTTTTCAACAGCTCAGTGGAAGAAACCTAAGATTCTTCCACCCCAAAGGAGAAAGAAGTCACCAGGGCAGATAGAAATCTTTCAGGATCTCAGTTGATCTATCCCTTGTGAACCAACGCACATCTGTTTTGGCTAAAAAGTTATTCTAACTTACCTTCAAGGCCAAACATGTAATTTCATTTCCACTGCCTTCTCCCACCGTCTCCCCTAAGATGCAACTCAGTGGTACTTAATAATGTCTAAAAAAGTGGAAGAAATCATTTTCCTGACACCAGAGGGAAAAAATGATACATGTAAGCATCTAGTTGAGGTACAGTATTTAGTATCAGCGATTTTACTCTTGTTAAAGGACTTTCATCAAAAAGTACAAATTAACTATGGCAATTAAAGTGTTTGAGAGTTCGACTAATCACTAGAAAAAAGAAAGGACTAAAAAAACAGACACCCCTAGAACCAATGTCACCATTTTCCTTGAGGGGAACACAATAAATCCGCCTGTTGGGGACAAACAAGGGCTGTAGCCAGAAGTATTTTGGTAAGGTAGATCTAGAGATACAGACATCTAAGGTTTCTTCCAAACATAGGCTTGCAATCTGATCACTTTAATTATAATAATATAAAGAGAGAGGGGAGGTAAGAAGAAAAGGAGAAGGGAAACAGCAGCAGCTTGTGTTGGTAATCAATTTCCATATATTTTGAAAAAGCAAGTCCACTGGCACATGTAGGGACTGGTGTGTACCTCCTATCTTCCCATATTACTCATCTTTCGGCAGTGTAACTATTGCAACAAATCTGATTTTCATCAGTCGCTCATTACTATACTCATTTCCTGAAGCATCTTACAGGGGACATATCCACTCACACAGCACATATACCACTGTTTATGGTGAGCTATGCTATTACCTTCAAGCTGACCCACTGTTTGTGCTAAGAAAATGCTCAGGTTATTAGCTTCATGTAAACGGAATGTAAAGATGATGGGGATAGAAAAGAAAAGCAACCAAGTATCCTGGTTGATACTTGATAATTTAATTAGTAGCTTAGTGTCTATGGAATGTGAGCTCTGATCTCACCTCTTAATCTTACCTCGCTGGGAGATTCCAGCATGGGATGTTTCCAACTTCATTCAGTTTCCTGGAAGCAATTTTCAAAAAAACTCTGTAAAACGGATCCAAAAATGAGAACCCATCACCACTGCACACTCATGCATCATGAACTATTGACTACAGACATCTGTTTAAATGTAACTTATACAATATAAACCTCCAGTATATTGACAAACATTATAAAGTGCCATTCTGTGTCCAGTTTATTTTATATGGTTTAAAAAATAAAATCAAACTGGAGACTCTTCTCCATAAGTTAACTAAGCAGTCTAATGACACTTAGAGATCACTTAACTAAATGCAGTCATGTTCTTAGACATTATACAGTACCTCAGTGGCCTGAACTAGCCAGTGTATCACCTTAGATGTAAATTCCAACATGCAGTATAATACACATTGGACCCACTCTTTACGAGTTTCCTCCTACCAGTGAAATAGCATCCACTCATCACTGTCAGCATCATCTGAAAGCATTTGTTAAGCAAAGGGCCATAGACGGTACTCTCCCAGGTCCTGTACAAAGTGAGGTAATATCCAATTTCCTGACCTCCGGAGGCCTTCAGTCCAAGGCCAAGAATGCTAAAGCAGACAGATGTAAGGAGAATCAGCTAGCTGAATAAGCTTTAAAGCATTGCATGAATTAAGTGAATGGATAAATGTGTAACGTTTTGCATAAGCAGAGGATAATTAGGCGAAAGAGAGGCAAGTAAGAGCCCCTGTGGTGTTCTGTGCGTTTGGACCGAGTGGAGGTGTCAGATGAGCAGGATGAGCAAACAATAAAATAAATAATAATAACGAGATTTCATTTTTCAACATTTTTGCTGGCTTCCCTATTACAGAGCACGTAGTAATTGACAAGTGATGGGATGATACATAAATATAGATAGTCCATTCTTTAAAGACAAAAGAGAAAAAGACTTTGGTTTTTAACTCAGTGAATCAATAAACCGTTGTAAACTTACAAAATCAGGCAGAACTTTTGCTTTAAACCGGCCTACAGTAAAGAAAGCCCTTAAAATGAGGCAGAGAAGTATGAGCTACTGAATTATACTAAGCCAGTTTGAAAGGGGCTTACTTAATGAAGCTTGTTTTAAATTGTCCATCTCTTGTAAGGATGTGTGCACTTCTCAGAGTCCTTCTGTGATCGGGTTTTGTTTTTGTGAACTTAGTGAATAGGATTTAAACTTCTTAGCTTTTTTTTCCCCCCTCAAAAACTACAAACGCAATCAGTTTGAGGAGAATCCATTCAATTGGCCTCTGCTTTCTGAATGCAAGAAAGAAGCTACTTTTCCTCCCCTTCGTTTCATTCCAGCTGAGCACAGTGCAGCAAACATCTCATGCTGAAATCAGTGCCTTTTTAAAACATCAAGGGGCTTGAAAGCTCCGAACCTGTTCAGAGGTGAAGTGGCTCCGAGAGATCGGCTCAGACGCACCCTATTTGCACTTCCCTCCGCTGTAAAGGATCTCAGTCCTTTATCCGCAGGCCTCATTATGAAAGTTCTCTCGCGCTCTGAACGCCGGACCAGGGCAGGTCCGCTCTTTGGTATTGTAGTGGCACTCTCTGTTGCGCTCACTGTAAAGAATCCTGGCCATTGGCTAAGGTCTACGGTGAGATCAAGAGAAACCAGGTTCTCTACAGTCGAGGAAGGGAGTTAATTGCTCTGCCCTCTCCAAGTGCCCTTCACAATCCCGCCTGCATTCATACCGGCACCGGCTGCTTTCTTTTCTCTCCAAGGGTTATTACCATTGCGGAGGAAGGAAGGGTCCTACCTCTGTAGAACCGCCGCGATGAGTTCAGCAAGCAGGAGAGTGAAAATCTCCCAGCTACTTTTTCCGCCTCTCACGAAGCAAAAGTTGCAGAGTTGCGAGCACCCGTCTGCAGGAAGCCAAAATCTTGAAGTGTGGGCTTCTTCCCTTCTCAAACAGATAGAGTTAGTTCTTAAACCAGCAGCTTTTCCGAAGAAAAGAATAAAGTAAAAATGTCCACGCATTGTGTTGAAACATACCTTGCCATTAATGGCAACAGGAGTGAAGTGTGGGCTAACTGGTTAACTTCCTACTGAGATGCATCTGGTGTTCTCATTCTTCTGCAAATAAGCCCCGCTTCTGGGTGTTTAGCCTTTTCTCATGCAGACTTTGGAGCAACGATGGATCATTCCAGCTCTGGATGAGGATGTAATCTGGGAATTCCTAGAGAAAAGTGCTGGATTTTTACAGGTTCGCTTAATGGACTTTTTGGGGAGGGCACCCAAATCACTATCTGTTGTTCAGCATCCTGGGTAAGGAGCCACATTAATTCTTGCAGGTAACTAAAGTACATTTTCTGTTAGTGACTGCCTGATAAAGCAACTCCTTTTCCTCCTCATTACTTAAGTCTCACAACAGTCTCTGGCCCAGGTTAGGGTTTGCCCCGGGAGGATCTTCCACCCAGATTTTTGGTTTGGCTGATCATTGACAAGGATGTGCTCCCCACTGACTCTGTAGACACAAATTGGAAGTGTTTTAAATAATTTCAGGAATTTTCATTCCAAATGTAGTTGGTTTTTCACTATTATATCTTTATATAGCTTCAAATTAACCCAACTCTATGAGAACCAAAAGTAATTTCATTGAAACTCTAAAGAAGTCCCTTAAACATTTATGGGATGCCTCTTATAAGCAGGTATCTAAGGACTATCAAAGATTCCAAATATAAGGTTCTTCATATGGAAATTTTGTTCATTGTAAGATTAGCATTAATGTTTTATTTCAAATATCCAAGACAATAGGTGGATTTTGTCTTTAGGGGAGACAAGGAGACACTGTGAATGTTCAAGGATTAGACCTAATGTGTCAGAGTAATCAACAACACCAGGCTTCCAGATGCATGTGCATTTGAAGAATATCATCTCTCCACAATTGAGTGGCTTATCTTGCACTTCATCACATATTTAATGTCAAATATTAAATGTTTTCACTGAAAGTGGGTTTCTGCATTTAGGGGGAGGGAAATGCACTTATATGTTATGTAAGCTGACAGTTTATGTAAGCTGAAAAAGAAATAAGGAGGTCAGGTTCTGTCACAGTGGGATGGGCATTTAGGAGTAGGGTTAGTCATATTTTGCCTTCCTATCAAGTCTATGTCCTTTTTACCCTTGAAGGAAATGGAACGTAATTTTTGAAACTGGATACAAGAGGGAAACGTTCTGGATTTGTGGCATGGTTTTAAAGTGAAAATCTAGTCACCGTGGTCTAGCAAGGAAATACTTGGCATTGATAGGCCAGAGCCAAACAGCAGGGACATCACCACTCCCTTTGGTAGCTAAGGTACAAGATCTAAGTCAAGCCCTTACAATATCCAAATGCCTGCCAAATTGAATTGCACACAACATTCTTCTAATTAACAAGTCTCTCAGATGGTGCTCTATGACAAACGACCTTGGGTTTAGTAAAATTTTTAAAAGATATTTTCTTCATTTATTACCCCCAACACTCGAACCTCTTCATCTCCTGCTAAGAGGCCTTGAGTTAGTGTGTTAAGAAAAATATGCAACACTTCTCTGCACATCTCTCCGTTTTGGCATGCAGCCAGACCTGGCTTGTCACCTGGCGTCACACAAGCTTGGGTCAGAGCACCCAGGAGTCGGGCGGAAAGGAGGCCAGCTCCTCACACATCTGGTACTTGAGCTAAAGGGCCCCTTTTGTGTGAATTAGGTAATTGGGACAAGTGTTAGAGATGGCTCTCCCGAAGACTTCTTCAAATGGACTTTCTTAAAATATTTCTAGCAGGGAGAAATTGGTATGGAGACAGCAGACTTGGAAAAATTCATATTTGTTATCCACTCATTGTTTCAACCAATTTATTGAACCCCTACCTACTTAGTTCCAGCTACTGTGCTAAGCACCGGATAGGTAATTTTAAACAAATGGGACAAGGTCCCTGCCCACCTGAAGCTTATAATTTAGGAAGTGAACAAATGAATACACAACTAAATATACTCCATAATTTCAGAATGTGGCCAGTGATGAAAGAAAAGAATAAGATGCCATGAAAGAGACTGAAGGGTGCACCTGATTGAGACTAAAGAGTGGGAGAAGGCTGTAGTGGAGGGGAGATCTAATTTAGTTCCCAAGAAAGTTGGGATTCTAGACTTAACATCTTCTCTCATGGCCATTTTGTAATTTTGCTTCAAGACTATAGTATCTGTAGCATTTAAATCAGCCATCGTTGCCTGCCTTTCCAACTTTATGTCCATCTCACCTTGCTTCAATCCCCACCCTTGGAAACATTGCATTTCCTGTGTCTCAGAATGCTTTGTTAAGCCTCTATTGCTTAACTGATATCTGCCAGCCCCTCTGACTATGTCTTCCTTACTTCTTTACTACGATGACTCCTCCTCCTCCATCGCTCATCTGGGACAAGACGGCTTTCAGGAAATCTCTGATTCTTTTCTCTTCCCCACGCATGGTCTCCACGTGACTCAGAGGGCGCATTCCCATTTTTAGTTCTGTATGTCGCAGTGGTTGAATGTCAGCAATTTCACACAGTTCAGTCAATAAGCTGATGTGAATGGCAACTGTACACACGGTGCCCTCTATTCATACAGACTATCATGCACATGCAATTTCTGAAGTTGCGCAATATGGCGGCTCCGCTCACCACATGACCCTGCCCGGCCCTATGGTACACTATACTCATCTCTAAAATTTATTTTATCATTTTGAATAAACTGATCTTTCTGCCTGTGATTTTTCAATCCTTCTCAATAGTTTCATCTTATATCCTCAATAATTAGCACAGAACATTTTTGTTGTAACATTAAAAGTAACTGTCATTTATTGAGTTTCTACCAGTACCAGATGCTTTAAATACTTCATCTCAAATTCTCATAACAATGTTAACAGGTAAATAACATTATCCAATTTTTACAACTGAATAACTTAGACTTAAAAGTTAAGTAATTTATATACTAAAAGATGGCAGAGCTCAGAATAGAGGGACATGCTATCTGATTCTAGAATCCATATTCTTTAAACCATGCCATGCTAGGTTTCACTATTTATTTCATTCATTTATTCATTCATTCATTCAACTAGTGTTTACACACATATACACACATACACACATACACACACATATACACATACACACACATACGGTGAGTGCTAGGCCTTGTATTAGTGTCATTGGTATGCCAGTAAATGACAAAATCTGCCTTTCCTTTGAGAGCTTTCAGTCTATCAGGGAAGGCAGACACTGACCAATCGATTACAAGGGAGATAAACTGCGGTAAATGTTTATTGAAGTGACCTGAATGTTATGGGAACAAACATACGGAAGTATTATGATAGATAGCTATCCCTGAAAAAAGAAATATGTTTAGGTCGTTTAGTTTTAAAATATTAAAAATACCCCCTTTATCCCGCATGCCACTACCTACTTTGTTTCAGAGTAATTGGGTTATATCCTAGATATAATAAGTATCTAGTTATGATTGAGGTCAGCTTTACCACTTCCCAGTAGCAACTAGATGGTTTCTGTCAGGCCGTTAGCTGTTTGGGGTCGGCTTGGTGCCACCTGCCACAGGAAACAGATCTGACCAGTTCTGGAACTAATTCCTGCAATTGGGTCATCATAAGTGACAGACCCTAAGGTGTGGATGTGACCTGGTTGCAGAGAGAGCCCCCTGTGCTCAGAGGGGGAATCAGCTGACCATACTAGTGATTCTTGACACAGCTGGTCAAAACTGATCTGTTACGACTTGGGACTCAGGCTGAAAGTTTAAAACTTTTGGTGAAAAATGTAAAGTACATAACTAGCTATGGAAATTAGAAGTGGTGAATAAGACTGAAGAAATCCCGTATAAGCCAAAAACAAGGCACAACTGAAAATGTCACTGGTTCAGAGATGTCGATTGAGCAATCTTAATTCTACCTCTGCTCCTACATATTTTCCTAGAAAGCATATGTGTTTTCTGTTTTCTTTGTTTTCCCTTAGTTCTCAGTCAATAGGCTGTGAACACTGCTTGGCACCAAGAGACATCCAGAGAATTTAATACAGAGTGGTTCCTTATAGAGTGAAACAATCAGAGAACAAAGAGGAATCTCAGAAGCAGAGAATCTGGACTCAGGAGAGACCTCAGAAATCCTCTGTCCCACATTCCCAAGAATGTGGGGATTGCCCCATTCCAGACTTGTATTAAATACTTCCACAGACAGAGACCTCATTAGTGCACCGTAACTCCTATTGTGGAAAGTCCTTTATATCGAGTCAAAGTATGCCTCCCATGACCTTAACAAATAACATCACTTTCTGTCCTCAGAACAGTATAATCCTTGTTTCATACAGCAGTGTCTTGTTTATGTACTTTCTGCATTTTTTTTTTCCTTTAGGACTTAAGTATCTTCAGTGTAGGTTTTTCTGAAATGGCTTAGAGCCGTCAGACAGAACTTCATTGAGAATATGGATCCTGAGGGAGGGCACTGGATAAGCAGAGAGGAATGGGTCTCAAACACGGCTCCACAAGGAACAAGGATTCAAATATTCATTAGTTGATATGGATGATATCCTGTGGCACGGTTAATACATGGCTCTATTCAACAATAGCAGAGTTAATGCAGTTACCTGGCAGCAAAGCATTTCCAAAAAAGCCAGCCTTTCTTCTCATTGACTATTGATGACTGCAGCCCAGGGGAAAGTCGTACATTCATAAACATCAATCAGGGCAGGAAAGGCGCCTTGGAGTCTCTTTGAAATGAGATAATGTATATGAAAGCTCTTTGTCAACTGTAAAGCAGTATACAAATGTAAAGAATTTTTATCATTGTTTTAAAAGGAAGTTGGAATAGAATTACTGTTGTTTGTTCTAAAGTTGTCTGTGTGGGCTACTCAATAGATACCTAACAAGAGAACTTTGCCTTCCTTTTCATGTTCTCTGAGTAGATATTCAACAAAATTATTTTTAAGTAGTAAGTCTCAGACTTGTTGTTTTTCTATGTAGGCTGCACTCTGTTTCCAAGTTTTTAAAAGCAGTTTTTCTTTGGTATTTCCTCAATGCACATTTCATTTGAAATGACAGATTACAAAGGCAGTTGCCTAGGACTATGAGATGTAATTCATCTGAATTAACATGAACCCCATTAAAAGATAAACAGAGGCATATTAAAGTTTTTAAGAGTTTTTTTTTTTAACAAAAATCAATTTGAATTGGCCAACTTCCAATCTTACAGATAGAAGGGACCTTCAAAAAGCTGTACAAAATGAAAGACTTTTATAGGCAGAAGGGAATGAGAACGAGTAAGTTATACTATGCAAAAAAAGTGGGTTGGTTACTGCAAGATTACTTTCCTTCAGGGGATGGCCAGGGTTTATCAGGAGATTACCTAAGTATTGCTGAGCAAGCAATTTCTGATTGATTTATTTAAGATTCCATTTCTGGGACAGCCAAACTCTAATTAAACCTTGGTATGGCGATGTGGGGCTTAGCATAAATGACTCCATTTTGGACTCCTTGACTTCTTTTTGACAACTCCCTAATCCTGTTAAAGACAGGCATCTACTATTTCTAGAGTAGCTGTTATGTGCTAGAAATTGTTAGGACTTATGTATATTATCTCAATTAATCTTCACAATGACCCCAGACTGATTTACACATGAGGAAAGATTTTAAAACTCTCCTGTGGTTAAAAAGCTATGGAAGAACTCAGAATTAAAACTCAGTTGTCTCATCCCCAATGTTTTGTTTCTATATATCTAAAGAAGCTATAATTTGAAATGTATGGATGAAAGTCACACTATCATTTCCACAATGGTTTTCATATACTTCCACCAAAAAAATGGATTTTATAAGTACTCTAGGAATGTCTTTCTAGCTAACAAAACACCATACGCTATTATCTAACCTTTTACCCACTTAATTATACCACATTTTAGACTAGACACACATTTAGACCCTTCTTAGTAGTTGTTTTCTCTTTTTTAATTAAAATTAAAAATTCTGAAGCTATCACACTTGTCCAAAGGATTAAGAATTACTTATAAAACGTGAGCAAACATCTTTTCAATCTTTGAAAACATATCCACAGCACATTCCCTTTAAAGCTATGAGGTTGGACTACTACTTCCAGGGAGAGGGAGTGAGCATACTTTTCTCTCTTCCTTCCACTAAGTACAATTAGAAACTGGAAATTATATAGAAAACAAACATATGAGACAGAACTGCTTAGCCGCCTCAAGACCATGTCAGTAGCTCATTGGGTTTTCATTTGCCTCATATATCCCAAGCTGGAATCTGGAATCTGGAAATATCAAAAGGGCAAACAGAAAAAGCCACAAAATAAAACAAAACAAAACAAAACAAAAACATGATCTTTCTATACTAATCTAAGGCCCAGGAAAGGGCCAGCCTAGCAAGACAGAAAACGTCCAGACAGTAACTGCTCTGCTCCAGCCCAACACCAGAAAGAAAACAAGGACTTCTCTCCCACCCTCACGAGTAAAGGCTCAGTAAGGAATGTAGACTTCCATTTTCACCATGTAATAATGAGATTCTGCCCATGGTATTAGTGAAAACCATGTGAGGGTCTGGAAATTCTATCAAGAAAGTCTGGGCAGTATAATAAAATGCAAAAACAAACAAACTAACTACATAAAAGGCATACACTTCAAAAAAGGAAGAAATAAAACTCTCCCTATTTTGTAGATCACTTGATTGCCTATGTTGGAAACCCCAAGGAATCTACTAAATAATAAAATAAAACACAAACCTCCCAGAATTAATAAAGGAGTTCAACAAGGCTGCAAGATAGGATAAACATATAAATATCAAATATATTTCTATACACTGTAATGACACCAAAATTTAAAATATAATGCCATTTTCAATTACTCAGATAAGGAAACACTTAGGTATAAATCTAACAAAACATGTACAAGGCTTGTGTGCTAAAAGCGACCAAATGTTGACGAAAGACATCAGGGAAAATCTAAATAAATGGAGAGACATACCACATTCATGGCTTAGAAGACATAATAAAAATGCCAATTCTCCCCAGATTGTACACAGATTTAATTCACTTCCTATCAGAATCCCAGGAAGATATTTTTTATAGATATAGACAAGATTATTCTAAAAATTTACATAGAAGAGCAAAGGAACTAGAGTAATTAAAAAATTTGAAACAGAATAAAGTAGAAAGAATCTATATACCTAGTTTCAAGACTCATTACATGGCTATGGTAATCAAGACAGTGGTATTGGCAGAAAGACAGATACATAGATCAATAGAAAACCCAGAAACAGACCCCCACAAATATGCACAATTGATTTTTGACAAAGATTCAATGGAGGAAAGATAGCCTTTTCAATAAATGGTGATGAAGTGATTGAGTAACTATAAGCAAAAAAGGAGGAGGAGGAGGAGAAGAAGAAGAAGAAGAAGAAGAAGAAGAAGAAGAAGAAGAAGAAAGAAGTAAACCTCAAACTAAATCTCACACCTTATATAAAAATTAACTCAAAATGGATGATGGATTTCAATGTAAAACATAAATCTATAAAATTTCTATTAAAATAGGAGTAAAAATTTCAGAATATAGGGATAGGCAAAACATTATTAGACTTGTTTAAAAAAGAAAGCACAGTACATAAAAGGGAAAAATGATAAACTGGACTTCACCAACATTAAGAATTTTCATTCAAAGACACTGTTAAGAAGATAAAAAGACAAACTACAGACTGGGGAAAGTATTTGTAACCACATATCCAAGAAAGGACTAGTAGTTACAAGATATAAAGAATTCTCAAGGGGTGCCTGAGCGGCTCAGTCAGTTAAGCGTCTCACTCTTGATTTCAGCTCAGGTCATCATCTCACAGTTCGTGAGATTGAGCCCTGCATGGGGCTCTTCATTGATAGTGTGGAGCCTGCTTGGGATTCTCTCTCTCCCTCTGTCTCTCTCTCCCTCTATCTGCCCCTTCCCTGCTCTCTCTCTCGCTCTCTCTCTCTCTCTCTCTCAAAATAAATAAATAAACTTTAAAAAAAAAAAAGGGCTCTCAAAACTCAACAGCAATAAAACAAACAACCAATTAGAAAGTTAACAGAACACATGAAGAGACAATTCACTGAAGAAGGTACCAAGACAGCAAGTAAGCATATGAGAAGATGTTCAACATCATTAGCCATTATGCAAATGCAAATCAAAACCACATGAGATATCTCTACCTGTCTATGAAAGTAGCTAAAGTAAAAAATACTGGCAATTGCAAAGGTTGACAAGGATGCAGGGAAATTGGATCTCATATATGGCTGATAGGAATATAAAATGGTACATTCCGTAGAATAATTTGGTGGCAGAAAAATGGGTGTGGCTAGTAGGGCTACATGAAGGATCGTTAGGTGGTGGAACCAAAGCTTAACTACACCTTACTATATCAATGTCAGTATCCTGGTTGTGATATTATACTAGTTTTGCAAGATATCACGCACACACACACACACACACACACGATTCCTGTGTTATTTCTTATAACTTTGTGTGAATTTATAATATTTCAAAATAAAAAGTTGAATTAAAAAGTGACATGATATATGTCATATTTTATACTATATGTTGATATAATGATAGAAATAAAGCTTGAATATTTCAACTCTGAGGTCGGCTTTAAAACACATACTTCCTTGTCAGGCTGGAATATAGTGGATAGATTACTCTGCGTCAGAAGATGAGATTTTATTATCAGTAACAAAAATAAAATATTGTCATTAAAAATATATAGTTTCATTCAACCAACATTTATTAAGTAGTAGCCATGTGCCTGTAAGCAGATGAGAACGAGCAAGGCCCAGCCCCTGCCCACTAGGAATTAAGTGCCTAGTGGTGAACAAAGAACACATCAAGCCATAGAGACTGCACCTGTACCTTGGAGAATGCAAGGATCATTAGGATATGGTGGAGCAGCTAGCACTTATTGAACACTTAGTTTGTAGGAAGTATTATGCTACCATTTTTACATCCATTCTCTCACTTAATCCTCAAAACAATCCTGAAAGTTAATTTTATTACCCAATTTTGTAGATGGGGTAACAGAAGCCATACAAGTCATGTGGCTCATCCAGCAAATGAGTGAAACACTAATTCAAACCCAGCTCTGTCTTTGGAGCAGCCTGTGCGCTTCACCGAAAGGCCATACTGCCCCTCACAGATGTCCAAAGCAGCAGGTATCACGTGAGGCAGAGCAGCCCAAGTCTGCTCCCGTGGCGTGAGGGTTGGGAGGACAGGAAAAGACTCAGGGAAAGATTTAAAGAGGAGGTGCAACTTGAGTTGGGTCCTGAAGGATGAGTGGGTGTTCAGATGGATGAACAGATAAGGACCTGCAGGCCTCAAGACTTAATATGGACAAGCAATCTATTGCATGAAGGGAATAGTAACATCCAAAGAAAAACGAAGGGACACTGCTCAAAGTCAGGGCCTATTATGAGTTGACTTGTATTGCCCCCAAGATTCATATATTGAAATCCTAACCCCTAGCACCTCAGAATGTGACCTTATTTGGAAACTAGGATGTTGCGAATGTAATTGGTTAAGATGAAGTCATCAGGGTGGGCCCTAATCCAATATTACTGTGTCCTTATATGAAGGGGAAATTTAGACAAAGAGAAAGCCATGCACACAGGGAGAAAACATGAGAACGTGAAGGCAGAGATCAGAGTGATGCATGTATGAGCTAAGGAACACCCAAGATGGCCACCAGAAGCCAGGAGAGAAGCATGGAACTGACTTTCAGCCTCAGTAGGCTCAGAAGGAGCCAGGTCAACTGACACCTCGATCTCAGACATCTAGCTTCCAGAACTGGGAGACAGTAAATTTCCATCATTGAAGCCACCCTGTTTTCGGTATTTGTGATGGGAATCCTAGCAAACTAATCCAGGACCCAGCATCCGAATCCCCTTAAATTAAGGAAAGAATGAAGGGTGTGGTCCAGAGAAGTGGCATGCTAGACTAATTAGCACCAGCTGGCGAGAACTGTTCAATTTTCAGGTATTTTGGAAGCCAAGGATAAAACCATTATTCAAAATAAAATCATGTGAACTTAAAATTAAAGAAGCTAAATAAAATCTATTCAATACTCAAAATTCATCACCAGTTAATAATTTTATATTTTACTAGAATCTCTGCTTTTGAGGCTATTTACATATCTATATGATGGAAAACCGTATAATGATGTGCCACTATCGCATGTCTCTGCCCAATTCCACAATCAGGGACATCACGTTGGTAGTTTGGAATCAGCCCTGGTGGGATAATTCACACCATGAAAATCAGAAAATGCTACAAATTGGGGCTTTCATCCCCTGGAGAGCTGATTGTTAAACATTAACCAACCCGCCATTGGTCCAGAGATATTGGTGGCTTATCTTAGAACCACACTGGCTTCCTTTTGTTGAATCCAGAAATGTCTTCCTAGTCCCTGTCAACACCTATTCTTCTGAAACCTCTGCTTCTGTCTGGCCACTGGACGATTTGGGCTTCAGTTCTCAGCTTCCCCAGCAAAGCCAGTTTTGCCCTGGGTAGGCCCCATTGCATACTTCTTGGCATTCATAGTGTGAATGGATGGAGGGAGGGAGGTAGAGAGGGAGGGAGGGAGGGAGGGAGGGAGGGAGGGATGGATGAGTGAATGAATGAATGAATGAATGCTTTGAAGATTACTTTCAAACTATGATTGTGCCACTGTTTAACTTCCACAGCATACAGTGAGGTGGAAAGGACACCATGTATAGCCCACAAATCCACTTTGCTCCCAGGATTCTGAGTGTAACTCCTCTGTATCCTAAATTGTTTTAATCTCCCCTCCTTATAACCCCTTAGGATAGTGTGAAGCTTAATCTTCATGAAGGCACTTTGGAAATAAGTGTTGCTATACAAACATATGGCAGTATTACTATTATTATAGTAAGCTTCAGATCCTTGAAGGCACAACTCGTGCTTGTTCCCAAGAAACCAGATATATGGTTGTGATAACTTGCATTGGAAATTAGTGTAAAAATAGAAAGCACCATAATGTAAAATATTTACTGTATGCTTTTTATGTATAGCTGATCCATTTTTTTAACGGTGACTTGAAGATGATTGTATTACAGCCAATGTGGACATAATCATTAAATAATAATACAGATATAAGCTAACTGAAACATAATTGTATAGTTGTAGCACCATTGAAATGTAAACTCTCAGATGCAGAGAACAAGCTTCGTGGTAATTATACTTGCCATTAAATGATAACATCCAATTGGTATCTAATCTTCAGGCTACAAATAAGCGTGTAATACCGCAAATACACTCTAATTACATGGCTGTTTGTCCTCTGTAAAAGTAATAAGATGAACCACAAGCAGTGTTGCAAATTCCAGTGAAGAATTTTATTCAGACTCTAATGAAAGATGCCAGGTGAAGCTTACAGCTTAATACTCTCCTTATTTCTATCTTCAGCACCAACGAATTTACTACTTAGTTCCAGATGTCAAAGTTCGTATTTCAATATTATTATCATTATTTGACACTGTTGTTATTTAATAAGAACTGACCTAATATTCTACTGAAGCCTGCACAAATCTTATTTTGGAAATTGATACAAAATATATAATACGTTTGTCCGATAGTGTTCTAATAAAAAGTGACTAATTTCTCCATCTTAAAATCTTGAAAGATAACTTTATTATCTCAAACCCTCTGCTTAAACACTTATCTGAAGCCATAATTCTTCTTTGCCGTTATTTTGGATTCAAGGTAAAAGTACATCTTCTAATTGAACTTCTGTGTTCAAATGTTCAGGTACTCAGTAACTGATACATAACTTAGTAAATATTTTGAGTGAATGCATGAATGAATGAATGAACAGTTGAATAATCGTTTGTAAATCTCAATTTATTTCCTGCAACTAAATGAAGTCAAATATGTCTGCTTAGCTTTATCATGGAGTTAATAAACCATTTTAGTGACTTTTGTATACAGATTACACACACTATATTATGAAAATTTAGAACACTGAGGTAGATAAAACATTATGATTTATGTATCTGTTTTAAAATTATGTTATGTTTATTTATTTTTGAGAGAGAGACAAAGTGCAAGCAGGGGAGGGGCAGAGAGAGATGGAGACAGAATCGGAAGCAGGCTCCAGCTCTGAGCTGTCAGTACAGAGCCTGATGCAGGGCTCGAACCCTCGAACTCTGAGACCATGACCAGAACCGAAGTTGGTTGCCCAACCAGCTGAGCTGCCCAGGCGCCCCTGACTTAGGTATCTTAATAGAAAACTTCTACTCTTATGACATAAAGCATGTCTATACTGATATAATCTCCATCAAAGTGAACTGGGAGGTGATAAAGTAACATTAAGAGCTAAGAGAAGAGGGGAAAAGAAGAATTCAAACAAGAGGTGGGTGAAGAGCAGAGAGCTTGACGATTTAGGCCTTAGAAGCCTGTTTTCTATGTGCTTCCTCTATGCTTTAGAAATGAAAAATTCTGACATCAGTTACAATCATTCTATACCACATTTTATTTATCTACCTTAAAAATGATTTCTTTCTAAAACGATAGTAGCTAATGTCCATTGAGGATGTATTTCTCACTGTCCCCCTGTGATGACTACATGTGTGAAATGGCTTCCCCAGGGTTGGACAGCTGGTGGAGCAGAGACTTGAACCCAGAGCCAACCCGAGGTACCTCAGTGCCTTTCAGGGAATGCTGCTGCCAGAGTTCGCACACATCTCCAGCTCTCTGCTCTCTGAGATGCATGCATCTCTTCCAACTGGAATCACTTTCTCTTACTGCCCAGTGACTCCAACCCCACTATATAAGACCTGCTCAAGCTCCCCTATTTCCATAATATTTTTATGATGCCTGCCTCCTACATCATGCTGTATTAAAAGCCTTTGCACACTTTGTGATTCCTACTTCATTGGTTTTGTTCAGTTCTCTACTTCTTGAGGCAAGAACTCTTTTTTTGATAATTCTCTCTAACCACTCCCCTTTCTCCATTCTCCCCCGACACACACACACCCTAGCACATAATATATACAGAAATAGGGAATAACTGTTTGTTCATAGAATATCTCTGAAGTTTTTAAAAGAGCCAGAAAGAGTTGGTATACTTTCAGTATTTAAATACTGTTGTTTTGTAGTTGTTAACAGAAGCAGATAAAAATCTAGATTTTTTTTTTGTAGGACACACACTTTAACAGCTAAAAAAAAGTCACTTATCACAGGAACTTCTATGTATTAAAGAGTGTGATTGAATATGTGGCTCAGTCAATCCTCAGGCTTTCCCAGAAGATATATTCCTAGCCTGTCCCAGAAGAAAACCTACTCAAATGTTTTGTCAGTTATCCTGATAGATCCTCATGGTTCGTGAGTTCGAGCTCTGTGCTGACAGCTCAGAGCCTGGAGTCTGCTTCGAGTTCTGTGTGTGTGTCTCTCTCTGCTCCTCCCCGACTCATGCTCTGTGTCTCTCTCTCAAAAGTGAATAAACATTAAAAAAATTTTTTTAAAGAATGAAATCATAATCAGATCAAGTCCCATAGAATAACTAGTCTTTGGCAAATATATTGTTTTCTATATTTTGTTCTGTTCTCTATCACACCAGAGAGAGATTCAAGGGACCTGAGATAGGCTATTGTAAAGTTTCCCCTTTTTTAATTGGTAACAGAATAAAAGACTACATTTTTAAAAAGGAAAGTATTTCTCATGCCATGGCACCTCCTTCAAGGTTTAAAAAGCAAAGATCAGGTAAATTAAGTGCCTAGATTTGCCCTGTACAGAAGTATTCAGAACACTTTTTAAAAATGGCTTCTCTATCATTTTTGTCTCTGTGTGTCTGTCTCTGTCTCTATCTCTCTCCTACACACATACACACACATCCAAAACAGATAGCCACCACTTATTTGATATCTTATTTGCTTTGCTGGCTGCTCTGTATCTAAATCTGAATTTTGCTTACAATAGAAATGTTAAATTTCTTCCCCTCACGATCTCCTGGGAATTACATTTGCTATTAGGTTGTGCATTTACCGATTCCAGAATTTACTGATCCAAATTTTGGTCTGTGTTGTATTTGTCTCTTCCTTCTCTCTCACATTTATCATCATTTTCTGCTTGTATATCTGTCCATTTGTCTTTCTTTCCTTTAATTTCTGTTCCATGGTCCCCAGATACAAAATGAAATATTAGGTTTGTCAAGCGTATATCATTGTTTAAATGCCTGGAGATGATGGGTTAAGCAGACCAATCAATGAAACAAACCTCCAGTGCATTGAGGGGGCTGCAAGGGATGTTCCCTTTGGCTCTTTAAGACCTAACAAGTCAATAACCTATTAATATCATATTCTGCCAGTCACTTTTACACAATTCACATGTGACTTTTTAGGATACAACTTTATAGTTTTGTAGTGAATTAAATAGAATGTTTGTGGCAAAATCCAAACTAAAAATAAGAGTGTATAGAGATTTAAAATTGAAATGGAAATAATAATCATGTGATTGTTACTCTATGATACACAGTTACTTCAGCTATACCATAAATATTATAAATACATAAAGTGATCCAAAATTTTAACAATAATCCAGACAGGACCACATGTAATGCCCTAAAAGTTAAATGTCCAACACATAAAAAGGTAGGATCGTTGAACTTTAGGGAGTTTGCACAGAAAGAGATGACAGAAAAAAATCATTTTTTAGTATATTTTTACCCATTTTGTGCAACAATGGATCAAAATTTGATAGCCTAAATATCAAAGAAAATACATTGCTCATTATGTGAAAGCAAATTTATTTAATGGATGTAACTGACAACCCTTTGTATTTATAAAGTTTTGTATGCATTTATAGATAGATAATATATATATTAGGGATAACAGCATCTGAGTTGAAAACAGACAACTTACTTTTGATGATTCACATTTTGAAATCCTGTTTCTCTTTCTGAAGTAAAAAAAAAAAAAATACTGGAATATTTTGATGCAACCCAAAACTTCTCTAAACATTAACTACTTAATTCCAAAACTGATTTTACATCATTCTTTTGCACCCAGTGGAAATCAATTAATCAGTAAGTCCATTTCCTCAAAATAAAATTCTTCACTATGGTATATCTAAAGATCAAATGTGTTCTGGGACATCAGAAGAATTTAGAAGTCTTCAGCAGTATCCTTTCCCAAACAGAATTACTACTAACCTCGTGGTTTTGGAGTCTGGCAGATTTCATATCAAATCCTGGCTCCGTTACGTAGAAATTATGTGTCCTCCGTTTTTTAATATCCATATGTAAAATGTAGATATTAACCTCTACTTCAATGGATTTGGTGAAGATTAAATAAAATGTTGTATCATAATGAATGCAGAGCATATTGCCCAGTACTGGGCACAGAGTATTTAATAAAAGGAAGAGAATGGCATTCATTCAACGAACTACATTCAAGGACTCTGGGCATAATTTGTTCAACTGTCCTTTCCCAAGTATCCCTTATATATCCTGTGTTTACCTACCTATGTTACTATAGCACTGTCTTTTGAGCTGAACATTATACAGTATTAACATGTTAATTGACATTAACGTTATTAAAGCAATCCAAAATCAACTTTTCTTTTCTTTTGTGTTGGTATTAGCCACATCAAACTTGTAGTAATGAAAAGGAAGCATCATCTCCCATTCCAGATGACAGCAATAAGGCAAGCAATAGGAATATGTTTCATCTTTGGGGAAAGTACTGTGCCTTGAAAGAGAGAACATTATGAGTATAATCAACCGGATTACAAAATAGACAGGTAGCTCTTCCAGCCTATATCCGATACTTCCAGTTTCTCTCCTGAGCACTCCCCATCAATTTTCATTCATTCAAACATTTGCTAAGCACCTCCTGTGTTAAATGCCATGAAATAGGCCTCAAAGTTAACTGAAAACACAAACATTTCTTATCCTCACAGAGTTCTTGCCCTCCCATTGTCTAACACACCACATGTTCACCATTTTCAAACCAAGTAAGATTCTAGTCAAGAGTTTCATCAATTGTTTCAGTTAGATTTTTTATTAAAAATAAAAAAGGTCACTATCTGGTCTCTACCTTTTTTTTTTACTTAGCTTCCTATTCCACCTTTTCTTGTGACACAACCACCCTGAGCTACTTACAGTTCCACTCTGTCTAAAATGTAGTCCTAGCTTTAGTTGTACTTTAGAACCACCTGGATAGATTTTTAAAATCTCAATATCGAGGTTGCAACCCAGACAAATTATGTCAGTATCCCAAGGAACGGGACCAAAGCATCAGTTATGTTTAACTCCCCAGGTAATTTCAACATGCTGCAGTCAAGGCTGAGTTTCTGTGCTCCAAAGTCTTTCTCTGCATGTAACCCCCCTTACTTCTCAACTTGCTTCTTGCCTGCTCATCCAGCAAGACACAACTCAGCTATTCTTCCTTCCTTTGAAGTCTTTCCTGAACCCAACCCACCCGGCCTAGACTGGTGTAGGAGCATGCTCTGGTTTCTTATTGCTGCATAGCAAGTTGCCACAGACTTAATGGCTTAAAACAACACTCATGTATTAGATCATAGTTCTCTAGGCCAGAAGTCCAAGCACAGTATGGCAGTGTTCTCTGCTCAGGGTCTCCACAAGGTTGCCGTTAACGTGTCAACCATATGTGTCCTCATCTGAAACCTCAAGTAGAGTGAGATCCATTTCCAAGCTCCCTCAGCTTATTGGCAGAAATCATTTCCTTGCAGTTGTGGAACTATGGTCCCCATCATCTTGTTAGCTGACAGCCAGTGATGGCTATCGGCTTCTAGAAGCGGCTCTTGGGTCCTTGCCACATGGCCTCCTCCCTAGGTTCTTCCACACTTCCAATATCCCTGACTTTAGAAAGGGCCCACCAGTCCTTGTTGAAGGCTCACCTGATTAGGTAAGGCACGTTAGAGAATCTCCCCTAATTCAAAGTCAGCTGATTAGCAACCTGATTTTGACAGTTATCCTATCATATCCACAGGTCCTGCACACACTCGAAAGGAGGGGTTTATCAGGGGCATGTGCACCAGAAAGTGGGAAACTTAGAAGCCGTCTTTGAACTTTGCCTACCAGGTACCCTTCCTATGGTCTCGAATTCATCTGCTTGCCATAGCACTTCTCACATGCATTTTTCCTACTTCACCAGACACTGAATCTTAAAAGGGCAGGGACCATATTCATATTCATATTTGTCTTCCCAGCATATAACTGAAAGCCTGGAATAAGGCAGATGTTCACCAAGACTTACCAAGTATTCATGCAGTGCGTGAGCATAAATTAGACCTTTTACATATTAGAAAATAGAGCAAGCACACATTTGGATAAAAGCCTGATCTAGGGTCTTAGGGAAGATGCAACTAATTCAATAATTTCAAAAGTTAAGAAAGGATAACTTCAAAAGCAGCCTAATAAACATAACAGTATTTTTTTCTTTGAAGATTTTTAATTAATTTCATTGTTTACAAAATCGTTGTGGTCTCAAAATATGTATGAACTTTTTTTCATACCTATTGCCTTTGGACCCAAAGGGCCCTTTTCCATTTTGCATCCTTATTTTGATGGTTTCAGGAATCAGTTTTCTCTCTACTGACCAACATGCTGAATGTATCATTTATATGATGCACAATATGCATGCAAATTAACAATAATTCATTGATCTTTATGTTTTGATCATCAGGTTAAATGTGTCATGGGGATCTTCTGCCTTGAAGGTGCTTAACAGTGAACAGTCGAGACGGGAACTTACATCACAGTTCCAGCATTCTCTAGCCTCTAGATTTGGAGAATTGACCTACACAGTCCTCAGTTTTCTCATCACTAAAATGGAGATAGCAATACCGTTTGAAAGTATATGGAAGGCTTTGAGGTAAGTTAGGAGGAGGAGCTGGCAAAGAATAAACAGTGATACTGTTGATAAATTCCAACAACTCACCCTATGCCCATCCCCCCCAACACCAAGAGATTTGCTGGAGGGAAGGAAAAATCAATTATGTATTTACCTGTCTTCTTGGGAGATGAAGGTCTCTTATGTAAAATTTTCATCTGACCTAATGTAAAGATAAAATCGTAAATTTAAAGTTTATTCTGAGGTACATTGTAGACCCAGGATTGAAAGCAGGAGAATGAATGAGAAAAGGCCACTAAAACTACTTTGTTTTTTTTACCTTTTTTTAATGCTTATTTATTATTTTGAGAGAGAGAGAGACAAGAGTGCAAGCAGGGAGGGGCAGAGAGAGAGAGGGAGACACAGAATCTGAAGCAGGCTCCAGGCTCAGAGCTGCCAGCACAGAGCTGAACATGGGGCTTGAACTCATGGACCACAAGATCATGACCTAGCCGAAGTCGGGCACTTAACTGACTGAGCCACACAGGTGCCTCAAAACTACTTTATATAAAGTTAAACAGGAAACACTATTCCCAATAATACTGCTGTATTAGGAAAATCTTTCTCTTCTGTAAGAAAGCTCTAGACCAGCGCTGCCCAATACAAACAGAATATAAGCCATATATGTAATCTTAAATTTTCTAGAAGCAACATTAAAAAGAGTTTTTAAAAAAGGTGAAATTAATTGTAATCATGTATTTTATTCAACCCAGTACATCCAAAGTATTACTTCAACGTATAATCAAAATAAAAACTTATTAATGAGATACGCCAAGTGTTCAAAATCTTAAGTGTATTTTTTACATTTATGGCACATTTCAATTCTAACTGGCCACAATTCATGCACTCAATAGCCACACGACATGTCTATGTGTGCTTCTGTGTGTATATTTATGACTGTGTATTCCCATGTATATGTTTTAACCTAAAGACTCCTAAGCCACAGGAAAAATGAAGTACACGTTTTCCTTCCCTTCACACAAGTGGAAAGGAACCTTACTCAGCTCACCAAAGTTCTCTTTGGACCATCCTGCTAGACTTGAGTACTCTGTGTGACTTCTGTCTCTGGTGGGCAGGCTCGCAACCCCCTTACCTCCTTGCCTCATCCCTCAGTAGCAGAGGCCCATGGCAGTCCTAGGATGGGGGGGAAAGAAAAAGCAAGGGGTTTGTTATAGGAAGGCCTTCAAAGGGGAGGCAGACACTTGAGCTATTTCTTTGTTATTATTGTTATTAAAAGATAATTAATTTGCTTTCTTGACAAAAGGAAGGGGGTTGGTTAAATGGATGGGATAAAAATCTGTGATTCTGCTGAGCAATAAGCCAGAGTTCTTACCTTAAATCTTCTTAGGCTGTGTGCCAAGACAGCTTTCTGTGCATGTCTGATTTGATAGAGCAGCAAAGTCTCTATGAAGAATACAGAGACATCAGGTGCTCTAGAAATAGTCTGAGAGGTAGAGAAAGTAAAATATTTCTTCAAGTATCCTGGTTGGCAATTTTTGAAAGCTTCTGTGGTGCAGAACGGCCTCCCCACCCACTCACCCCCAACACGAACATATGACACACACGTCCAGTAAACAGAATCAGAGAAAAGCTACTGTGAATTAGGTAATTTAGTAAGGGTCTTGACTTTTTTAGGCTACGAGGTTTCTATTTCCTCAGCTAGAGCAATGTTAATAACCCCCTAGTGATCCAATTAAAAAGAGAATGAATACACTATGCAAAAACCAAGCCAAAAACAAAAAACAAAAAAGCCAAGCTTTTTTAGCCATCGTGATCTGACCCTGTGGGAAATATGCTACAGCAAGTACATATGCAGTTTCAATCAATATCCTAACCTTGAAATAATCCCAACATGATATTTGATAAATCATGTGCATGTGTAGACATATGAACACACGCACACACTAGCATATAAAAATGTTCTGATGGGAAGAACTACTCACACGGATGGCTCCTGGTGGGTGCAAATGTCAGGTGAATGGGCCAACAAAAGGCCAAGTGTCCTCTCCACATGTAAATAGCACCCTTTTATCTGCAGCTGCATCTGCTATTTTTCAATGCCTAAAAGAGACTACCCATAGACAAAGCTGTTGCCAAACCAATTCTTAGGACTTAGAATCCCAAGAAAGAAGACTTTGCCCTGTCAAAAAAGATATTTGGAAAGACACTGGGTCAGAAAGAAGCCGTTTTTGCATAACTGTTTAAGCAAACCACAATTTAAAAGTCTTACTTATAATTAATGCACAAAGATCCTACTTTGTAGACAGATAAAATAAGGCCGAAATCACATCACTAGTAATCAAATAGCTGAAGTCTATCTAATGAGTTATGTTGCTGTATTAACTGAAAACAAGGAAGATGAAAGATCTGTGATCCACTCTGAAACATTTAGGGATAAATTTGAGGTTCCAATTCACTGAATATATCTGTAGAGTTTATTATAAGACCAAAGTTGCTGGTTTAAATTGACTTCTTCCCGAAGATTGGAGTGTGTAAATTGCATAGAGATGGAGAAAGAGGTGTTGTTTCTCACCAAAAATGGAGCTCAATTTCAAAGAAACTAGTTTATAACTTGAATTATTCTATCTAATAGAAGTTACCTACCACAAAAAAAGATAGTGTGAAGTGTGACAATTGCAGGTCATGTGTACCTTCTGTCAAAATATTTCTCAGATTCTTTCAGCTAGATATCTATTCTTGATCTGGTCTGTGTCCCTGTAAGAACTATGCTTCCTGTGCTTTTAAATATGAGTGTTAAAAACATCAAGAGTGTTTCCATGTCAGTGGATTTCACTGATTTTTAAAGCTCTACTTTACTTTTTTTCAGTACAAAAAATAACCGAAGTGTTAGCCTATTTCTATAATGCATATTTAATAACTGTTGAGTCTGTTCATTTTATGAGTTCAAGTAAATATCTCTTGTATACTAAGTACATATGTATGTATACATCATACATATAGAGAAAGAGAATATGCTATATATAGGTTTTTTAAAGGTCTTTATGGTCCTTACGAAGAATAGTTTTGACAATAAAAAAAAAGGAAGTCTAGAAAAATTTAAAGCACTGCTACCAAGAAATTAAAGCATCTAATTTTACGAATTAGATGAAAGAATAACCAGAGACATTTTGAAAAATCAAAGCATAGTCTAATCTATCCCACCAGCTATTGAAGCATATTATAAATCTACCATAATGAAAACAGCTTGGTATTCCAATTGTTTGTTCTTGCCTTTGAATGCCTTTAATTTTTCATCGGGATCTCCATTCTCCATTCTCCGTGTCTATTGCTCCTCTCTCTCTCTCTCTCTCTCTCTCTGGTGGTTTTCATTTATTTGCTGCAGCTTTCCCTCTTTGAAAGGAACTCTTTGGGGAGCCCACAACAAATAATGTGGGCTACTTCAGAGGTTGTCGAGCCTCAGTACATTGCCTTTTCCTGTCACCATTGCAGAATTAACACTTCGCGATTCAGAGGGTACGAGCAACGTACCTGATGTTCCGAACACTGCATGCAAGTCAGTGTGGAATATCAAGTGTCAGAGTAGCGATTCATCAAGTCCTTGAGTGCCAACCAGAAAACACAGTTCTTGACGTGATACAACAGCAAGCCAATTAAATATCCTCTACCAGAGGAGGCTGGTCAGAATGTACCGTTCCCCACAGCTAGTTAACTCTCACTCGCTTCATGTAATTAAACCTGTTGTGTGCATCTCATTTACCACTAAACCTGCATATAATGTAATACAATATATTGACTTAGGAAATGCCAACAGGCGATAGATTGTCATAATCAAAGACATTTATTCTACACCAAGCTTTCTCATCTCCAGGCCTTTGCACATGCTCTTGCTGTGTCTGGAACATGTTCATTGTGCTCCTCATCCTCTCTATCACCCCTTCCTTAACATTACCTACTCATTGTTTGGGTTTCTTTTAAATATTATGAAATGTATTCAGTCATGTAAACTTATTTAATTTTGCAATTTTTCCTCAGTCTCAATGCAGACCTGACTTACTTCAAAGCCTTTTCTGTCTCCCAAACATTGTATTAATTAGTTATAGAAATTTCCACTCTTCTTAAACAGTGCTCTGTGCCTCACCTGGGTAATTCATTCTGACCCTCAGGTCTCAGAGTCTACTCTGTTCTTCAATATGTAGACAGCCTTACCTGGTATGTTTTCTCATGGAACATGTGTTTTTCCCAATGCGTAAGTGTTTTCTTCTAGAAACGATAAGTTCTAAGAAGGCAGCGAGCACACCTGTTCTCTTCACCACGCTATCCACAGTGTTCAGCTTGGGACCTGTCTTCCAGTAAGTTCCTGATAAATGCTTTGAGTGAATGAGTGACTACTAAAGGTGGCAGATGCAGGAAGAATTCGGAATAGAAAGCTGTTATCGGGGCACCTGGGTGGCTCAGTCAGTTAAAGCGTCCAACTTTGGCTCAGGTCATGGTCTCACGGTCTGTGAGTTCAAATCCCGCATCGGGCTCTGTGCTGACAGCTCAGAGCCTGGAGCCTGCTTCAGATTCTGTGTCTCCCTCTATCTCTGCCCCTCCCCTGCTCATGCTCTGTCTCTCTCTCTCTCTCTCAAAAATAAATAAACATGAAAAAATTATTTTAAAAAAAAGAAACAAAGAAAGAAAGTGGTTATCAAGGGTGAGCCCTCTCCTGCCAGAGGAAATGTGGTGATTAGAAGAATGATTTCCAGACATTAAGACTTCATGGAACAATTTTTTAATGGAGACTTACAAAATGTTGCCAACTCTTAATTTTTCCAAGTAATGCCATTAAAACCAAAAATAATTCCAATTAAAATAAACATCGTTTTATTTAGAATGATATGTTTTAACACTGAAAACTTAAAAAAAATACCACTCAAAATAAAAGACAGTTCTTTAAGCTGGTGGAATCTGGCCTTATGAGAAATAAATTATCGTGGTGTATGTGTGTGTTTCTTCATTTCCCTTCGGAAAATTTCAGCATGAACTGGTTCACATCCGTAGACCAGTCTCTCAGTAACCACCCACCTAGATGACATGTTGCAGAAGGCAGACCCAAGGACTCAGGAATGCTCCAGAAACATTCATGAAATAATAGAGAGCCAGAGTGCAGGTTTCATGTAGGGGAGGAAATGTTAACCAGATAGACAGTAGAGGCAAAATGCTTGAACAATTTAACAAAAGTGCTTCTTTCCATTCTGTGTGGGTCACACATAGAAAGATCAGTGTTTCCAGTAGGAGGAGAGGCCAACGGAAAAGGAAGAGGAAAAGCCACCACTGATTCTCAAGAATATACTGAATATCTACCAAGTGCCTGCCCTGAATGGGGGCAGGGAGAAAGCAAGAGAAATGTGTACTGTGCTCCCTTCGTGGAAGGGCTAGGGGACAGGACCAAGGGCAGTGAAATAGCGCACAGAGTTCAACACCATCAGAGAGGCTGGGAATCGACCCAGAATTTTCAAGTATATAATAACAGAGAAGAAACTGAAAGCAACAACAGCACGTGGGAATGACCCCATTTCTCTGCTTGTTTTGTACATGCATTTCTGCCTCCTTCCAGGGCTAGGCATCCAGTGATCTGGGGGAGAAAGGCAGCCAGAGCTGCTGGGTAAGGAACACCAAAGAGCTCTAGAGAGGATTGCTAACCCCTTTTCTCTTCCTTACTCCATCCCAAACCCAAACCTTGCAAAATTACAGAATGTGGAATCATCCAAGAATCATCTTCACCTGCTTTTTTAGATAGCTCAGCTCAACTCCACCCTATCCCCAAACCCAAGATTGGTTACCTCATTTCCTCATCACAGCACAGAAAGGGGGATGATAGTGTTTGCCACCATTCCTGCTTATTAAGAATTGGGAAAATCAGTCTGAAATAAGATTACAGGTCCAAATTCGAATCAAAGCTAAAATTCTAGTTGGCCAGACTTGACTATCCAACTGAATACTGTCCACTGTTAATTTTATTACTCTGAGTAATTTGCCACATCTGGAACATCTCCTTTTCAGAGAAATCTTTCTTTCCCTAGCAGGTCCATAATATAGAATAAGCGTGTACTGCACTTTGCCCTAAATTTCTTTTTCTTCTAAATCAATTACATTTTAAATGCACTTCCAGAGCTTTCTATTTACAGGAACTATTGAAGATGCCAAGGGAGTGATGAGTCAGTGTTACTGTTTATTCATTTTAAAATGTGCATGGTTGATTGTGTAGGCTGAGATGTAGGGTGGGTTAGTCTGGAGTCCCTCTTGAGGCCACAGACAGTGCTGTCAGGAAGCATCCTGCTCCTGGGTCACTCACAGTGCATAGACTCCTCCAGGAACTTAAGTCGTTTCGTAAAGCGGACTCTTTTGTGAATGTGGATTACCATCCCCCAGTTCATTCTTTGCCTCTATTCAGAATTTAGAATGTTGAGTGTTCTTCAACCACTGTATACCTTTTCTACTTTGAGCATTAGAAGACTTGCTTCCTAATTCTTCACTCCTTCACTCTCTTTGGTATACAAGTAGCCTCGTTTCCAACTCATGGCAATGAGGATGACTGCAAAGTACTTGGTCTTTCTTGGAAGAAATCATCATGAAAATAGAAGTTCGTGCTTACCTATTCGTTTTTATTCACTGGTTTCCTGAGTCTATTAAATCCTATTTGAATAATACAAGCTTATATTTTAGTTTTGCGCCTCTCTTTACGTAAGCTCATGCACATCTCTTAGCAGCTTCAAAACCAATTTCCCACTCCAAGTGTGTTTAGCAGAGCAACTATTGAGGCTTGCTTCATCTTCACCTATGTTTCACATCAATTCTACTTCCCGGTGACTTAAAGGCGTCTGATGTGAAGTGACAAATAATATAAAATATTTCAAGAGATTTCCCCCAACACTTGGGGGGAAAAATGTCGATCAACTGAAGAACGATTGGATAGATTCCATGAGGTGGGATGTTGTTTCACAGCAGTTTCAGTGTGTACCTAACCCAGGGGGTTGTTCACGATATGTTCGTGATATGTTCATGATATGTTCCTATTAGGTTAAAATGAAACCAGGTTTCAAAGAAATTTGTACAATATGGCATCATTATATATACATATGCATAAATATTAATACACATACTGGTATGAACATCAATAAAGTTTCCGAAAGATGCACAGCAAGCATTTATAAGATTAATCTCCTTGAAATGGCAATGGGAGTAAGGAGTGATGACTGTTTCATTATATACTTTTCTACCATTATACATGTTACAACCAGTATGTGCTACTTTTAATTATAAAATAATAAATACAATTTAAAAGGAAAACAGTTGCTGTATATTGTAGGTCTGTAATAAAATCCCGAAGCAGGAGAGTTTAACTGATTTCGAATTTGTGAATCTTGATTGCTCTATGGGTAGCATTCCAAATACCGTATTTAGATGAGAACAACCTTAAATTTTATGCCAGTTTCGGTTTCGAACATTCTTGGGGATGATTGAATGTTGCAGCGTTCAATACAAAGAAAGAAATTCTGATACCAGCTAAGTATTTCCCAGCTCCTGCTCTCAGGTACTTTTCCCCGTGACAGAAAGAAATCAGAAGCTTGTAAATCATAACCAGAATGTTCTGAGAAATTTTCTGTTCTTGGTTTTCTCTGCCAATTATCTGTCCACTGACAAAGAATTAAAAAATAGCGTAAGTGATGTGACATTTTAAGGAGCAAGAAAAGTAACAGACAAGGCTGTGGTAGGCTGCCAGATGCACAGCTACTTAGCACCTTTACAGTCCTGTCATGAAGTGAAGTTATGACACCAAGTTTTCCCACAAGAGTCTTCTTTCTCTGTGGACTTCTGATTCCTACAAATTACCCTGTGACGCTTCTTCTCCCTCCCCGACACCATGATCTGTCCCCACCGCTCACCCCATTCCACCCTTACCCTACACACACACGCACATGAGCACCGAAGTCCATATATGTCATTTCCTTCCTGGATGAACTACAAACACTTATGATTTTGCAAAGATGAAGGTGGTGTTTCTACGTCTTTCAGCAATGGTGTGGGGCGTTCTGTGGCTACGAAATTATGCCTTCCTAGAACTCTGACTTCGTAACAATGGTACATCAAGAGCAAGAATCCAGCTACCAGGTTTGTCAGCAGGATTAAAACTACTTCCAGACAGGCACTGCATCACATGAACTTGAGTTTACCGGATAATTAATCATAATCAAATTGAAGGGATTCCTCATTTATCCAATTGTTACTTTATTCATATATTAATGTCACCTTGCCCTATTTCAGAAAAACCCTGTAGACTTTTCCCTTTTCTGGCCAGGATGATCATATGCAACTCATCTGTATGCAAAATCATTTACAATGTCAGACTGCCACTGACCCATCCTTTATTCTGGTACTTTTCTCTCCTACCATCACTCACCTAGTGCTTTCTTCCTCCTACTGTCTTTTCCGTTATCCCCTTGATTTTTCTTTCTGTACCTCGCATTCTATTGCCTCAAAAAGGTCTCTGTTTCTGCCCATCTTTTTTTTTTTTTTTCTGAAGCAACATCCTCTGTGTCTCACAGTGATGTCCTCTGAAGTGCCACCCCAGGTTTGGGGTTCTGGGTTGACAATAACACCTAGACTCTGAGGTAGAATTAGAGCTTTCCCACCCAGGCCGTGGTCATGGAAAAGGCACTGTGGCCACGTCAGTAAACTGTCATTATATTTCCTCTGAAGCAGGATGGTAAGGAAGTTATGATGGGAGTCATATTTCTTTTACCAAAGGTCCCTACTTAAACTCTTATAGATATTATCAAAAATATGCTTACCTTGCTATCAGGTCATTTCTTAAAATTTTCAAACATTTTCTATGAATTCATGTGACAGGCAATAAATAAACACGTGACAAAATAATTGTAGTTATTCAAGAAATGCTCCAAAGTGTTGGGGCACCCGGGTGGCTCAGTCAGTTGAACATTTGACTTCGGCTCAGATCATGATCTGGCAGTTCCTGATTCAAACCCCACATCAGGCTCGCTGCTATCAACCCGTCAGGGTGGAGCCGGGTTCAGATCCTCTGTCCCTCTCTCTCTGCTCCTCCCCCACTTGTGCTCCTCAAAAAATAAATAAATATTTTTTAAAAATCTTTCAACGCGTGGAGAGGGGAGGAGGGATTGTAGATCTTATGAGAGCTTGCTTAGTGGACTCGTACAGAATGGGGGTAAGGCTGGAAGCCAGGCATTCTCCTGAACCCTCTGCCCCTCTGCTGCCTTCCCCTGATTCCTTACCCACCTCACCCTGCGGGCAGTCCTTAGAAGTGCACTAGACATTGCAGCCTAGATCCTGAGACAGGGAGCTGGGGAAATCACAGTCCTTGCCCTTGGGGTGTTCTAATATGACTGGTAGACGGATCAAAGGGTCCCCTCCATAACCCTTTGGTCAACTATTAAACACACAAAAATAGAATCTTCTCACATCTTGGTTTTCTAACAATGAAAACATTTTTTTTCACAGTAACTGTGTTATCTGGGCTCCAAGAATCAGTGATTTGTATATGGAATACAAATACAGAGGCTTTTTATTATCGAACAGTTATTTTTAATCCAGGAATTATTTTCACTTATATTTTGGGTTTAATATTTATACAACCAGAATATATTTTAAGAAATCTTAGTGAAGTATTTGTATAAGTTATGGTGATATTTGGTGAACATCTACTACAGTATGAGCAGGATAATTTTCCTATATTGCAGATGTAGGAAAGATGTGAAATCTTGAAAAAAAAATGTATTTGGTGAACAGCTCCTGGGTATGTGGGCCAATCTCAGCCAATTAGAGGCTATTCATTAAGGCCCAAAAAGTGTTGCCTGGGTAGCAGATTAATAATGGCACAGACCTCTTTCAGGTTTCATGACAGGGCTTATTCTTTGCCAAATGTATCACATTTGAGAGTCTGTAGCTTGTTAAGTGTATTCATTAGAAAAAATAATTATAATTTCCCAAGTTTTAGGGATTACTTTTTTAAAAATTCTCCACATTTCCTCTAAACTCCAATTTCCTAATAACTTTACAATACAAGATCATAGTCTAAATTCACTAACTAGTAACTCTTTAGAAAAATATTGTATTTACTGTGTTAGCAAATGATTTGGTAAACTTGGAATGCTGCTCACCACTGCAGCCACAATTTAAACTCTTGCTTTCTGAATTTCTCTCTTCTCCCTTCTGTCTTCCCTTTGTCTAAAACAAGGGAGCGGGTTGAGCTAATTCCACGGGGGGGGGGGGGGGGGGGGGGGCAGGTGGAATTGGTTTGTTTCTGTGCTCTAAATTATCCTTCCTTTTTGTCTCTCTCCCTCCTCTCTTTCTTCCTTCCCTGGTCTCCTCTCTTCTCTCTGTCCCTTCTCCATAGTGGCATCATCACCATGAAACTTTCCTGTCACTGTCCCACATAACCTGTCATAGCAGGATACTAGGCACCAAGGAAAGGACAACAAAAGCATAGCATGCCTTCTCTGCCCTTCAGGAATTGGCAACTAAACCAAGGAGACCAAATATGTACACATATCCTTTACCCTACAAACATTTATTGAGTGCCTACTATGTGCCAGGCTCCGTGCTAGGTGATAAAAAAGACAGACCCCACCCAAACAATAACTACCAAAATAAAGTAGATGATACAGCAAAACATAGTAATCACCAAACGTGTTCGGTGGCCAAAAGTGTTACGGAAGACCAGAAGAAAAGATTTCAAACTGAAGGGATCATAGAATCCAAACAGAAAAGATACCGTGGGAAACTGTCGTCCTAACTCCATGAATATTGAAATCTGCTCTATATAAATTTGAATAGCTCTATGCCCCTTCTCTACCATATGTCAGCTAGCAGACATATGTTTGTGCTTGATTTGGAATTGTGGGTAAAGAACCGTAATCCAAAGACCTGAGTTTTAAGTCCTGTGTGTCTGTTCATTTCACTGGCATTAAATATGATCGGAAAATTAAAATTACATCATAGGTGTAAGTATTATCTGTCCCTAAAATGCCAGGTGATTTTGCTAAATTTCATTTCTTTGTCCTTTAAAAATGACGTTTATTGGTCTTAGAAAAAGAGAATTATTGAGAAAGCAGATAATGGCATCATTTTTAGGAGTCTCTGTAGTACAACAAAACTAAAGGGTCTGTATTGACAATAATTAGCAGAACCAGAAAAGGGATTCCAACTGTGAATGTACTTCCTGACATTTTTCTTTCTCACAGATAGTTGGAAGACTAAGTCAAATGACACATTCTTAAATACCACCACACCTGTACACACTCGATATGTAAATACAGCTCCAGACACTACGTTCTTGATATATAGATAAGTTGTTGCCGTTGTTTTTAATTCCGGCCCAGCCTCCTTCCGATATATTTTTTAAGGAGTCCTCCTATACTTTTCTAGCCAATTATTTAGCAAGACATTGGGGGTTTCAGTCTGGAAGAGGCCATTTTAATGTCATTGTCCTGGTGTTTAACACATCTTAGTATTTGTCACCGGTCGCTCTTGCTTTGCATTCAAATGGTTTTGGATATGATGCCCTTTAAACAACCACAACAACAACCACAACAACAACCTCCGTGGTATTGTGTAATACAGCACTGCTTCATTGTAATGCAGAACGCATAGCTTCAAGTGTTTGCTACACTCTCCAGCCAGTTCCCTTCACACTGAAAATAGACATAGGGCCAATGTGAATGCATGCTTTTTTTTTTTTTTCCCAGCTCCACTAATCTTGCAGCTGACGTCCTAGCAAACAATTAAGCATTCAAAAAAGTTTAGGAAATTTAAAGCCAAATTGCCAGCCACTCCCTACTGATAATCTCAAAGTCACATATTTTGCCAAACATTGCACCAAAGAAAAACGTGGTCACCTTAAAAGGACAAATTCAGTTATTGTCCAGCAGCAGAATCACCTGGGCCAACCCGAGCTGGCTATTACACTTACCAAATTCTTTTTTGTTATTGCGATCGTTAGAAATAAAGATATTTGGGGGAACTTCAACAGGGCTTTACCTGAAATTTTTGTCACTTATAAAACATTATATAAAACAATATATTTTATTATATATCTACATATATAATAAAATATAATATAAAATAGAGACCTGTAAAAGCCACAGTGAATCTCTGCACAGCTTTCTTTATGAGATTATAGGGAAGAATGTAAAATATAAGAAGTTACTCTTCCAGTTCTAGAATTTTCCATTCCCAAGGGGGTTGTACAGATACTGTCATCAAATCCCAGTTTTGGAGAAGAGAATAAAGATTCTTCCTCTGTTCTTTCATTTACAGTAATGATGCATCCTAAGAATGTAACACAGAAGCACTTTTCTGGACCACAACCTGGCCGGTCCCCAGCCACCCCAGATTGCAGCCCCTCACACTGGGCTGTATGATTCTAAAGGTCATTGATGGGGGACTTTCGGAGGCACAGGTCTTCCTGACATTTCTCTCACGTGTTGGGGTAATTGATAATTCTCACCTCTCCACTTCCAAGACTGATCTATGCTACATGCTGCCCCCACACCCCAGCTTCCGTCACCTGACTATTTTCTATGATCATGACAAAGTCAACCAAAGCCAGACCATCATTGCTGACAACCCTTCAGTGGCTCCACTGCCTATGGCATAAAAGCAAAAATCACTGTTAGGGAATTCCAGCTCCAACCTTTCTGTATCCAACAGACAGGTTTGGTCAGCACTGAAACTATAATAGGAGCATGAAGCACTTTCTAGATGGCTCTGCATACATTGGGTGTATGTTTGTGTAAAGCGGTTACCATGTTTTAATCACCTTTGCCATTTTCAAACATGCCACTGCCTCTTTCCTCAAACAGGCCCTCTGTCTCTTCCTTCAGATTTCAGGATGTTCTCCAAAAGGTTCTTTTATCATCTACTTGAGCCCTTGGTGCCTCCTCAGAATTTCAGTAGCATGTTACCATAAATACTAATCACCATTTCAGGCATAAATCTTTTTTTCCCAAATAAATTATGACAAGGATCTATAGGCAGTTGGTAGCACAATGCCTTGGAAAGTAAATTCTTGGTATTTCAGAGAACTTTATTAATGATATTTTCTAAAAGCTATATCCTGAATGGAAGAACAAATACATAGATTCAATATCGATGATCTTGTAATGACCCTAAAATTTTCAAATGAAAATAACATTAAAAAAGAGTGGCTTGTGGAATAAGGAAAGCAGCTCGCCGGGTCTTCGTGTTCTGGACTACACAATCAGAAATTAGCACCAAACTCAAGTGGTCACCATCCTTAAATCCTGACTCTGTCTATGGTCTTGGAAAAGTTGATTTATCTTCACTTTCTTTCAGTTTGCCCTTTTTGGGAAAAGGAAATTAAAATGTAGCTTTCCCAGAAACATGGTGACACATTATAGTTTTGGAGAAGTACAGCCTATTTAAGTAATGGAAATCAGGCTAATAAAATGCTCATAGTTATTTTCAGAAGGTATTTCAACAGAAACAAGATTGACTTATTCTCGTGGAAGTTGTTTCACCGGATGACTACTTGTCTACCAAAATTTGAAGTTCCCAGTCTTTCTGTGTGAGTCCTAATCCCTGTCGGTTGCTTAGTTAGTTCCTTTTGACGTTATCACTGAGAGAGGGAGCCTGTTACAGGCGATCTAGCTACCGCCAACGTATTAGAAGATTTTATCTTTTTAAATCATTCTCTACATTCTGCATGTAACAATTTATTTGTTTTTTTTTTTTTTCACAGAATACTTACAGAGCTCTAATGGCATTAGATACCCGACATTCAATAGGTTGGATGGCACTTGGTGGCACTGGCCTCCGAGTATTCAATGAGAATACTGTTTGGTTCTTTTTCATTTTAATTGCTGGAATGGCGTGGATATAAGTTGCTCCGCACAAAAGGGTGACAAATAATGATGAAAGACACCAGAGTGCTCTCATGTGTGGCTTCGTCAAGAAGGAGAAAAGAGATTATTGCAGCTGAACTGATCACATGGAATTTGCTGGGCCTTCCTTTACCCTCCACCCCCACCCCCATTGCCACCATGTCCCCCAAGTAAAATGCGGTTCTTCCAGGCTAGGAAGGATCCAGTTGAATAACACACAAAAATTGATCCTATTAACAATGATCTTTAGAATGTTCAAGGACATAACGCCGCTTTTGTGAGGTTCCAACATAAGCATTCTCAAATCCTTAAAGGAGCAAATTGTTTCTGCTTCTGTTGTTTTCTTCCTAGGGAACTGTTGCCTCAAAACAGGGCTTCTTCTGGGGGGGCGGGGGGATGATGGGGAGGGGGCGGGTGTGGCAAGGAGAACACAGGCTTCCAGTTTAAAACAGTGCTCATGTTGGTCTTCGCAGCCACTGAGATGGCACTTACTATTTTTAATTAACATTGTAATCCTTTAAAATCATTTAATACTAGGCAAATATGTTAATGCCACAAAATCGATGCCAAGAAAAGTGTCAGACGAAATAATAGGTAAAATTAATTATCTTATGATCTACTAGGTTTTCAATTGTTCTTTTATTTAAAAACAAGCAAAACAAAAAACAACAACAACAACAAAATCCTCTTACAGGGAGTATCGGCGATCTTCAAGGAAAGAATGAGTTTGTGTCCCAAATCACGTTTATACGCCTAATAGAGTCTGGATATTTCACCCCCTTTTTTCTGGTGGCAAAGTGGCATCTATATTAGGCAGCACTGGAAAAACCTGGGCTTCCTCCGGCTGCTACAGTTACTCCTTCTTTTTTCCTCTCCTCTTCCTTCTGTTATAGGGAATTGCCTCTGCTACCTCAGAGGTGGCTTTCCAAATGTCTGCAGCCAGTGCCCTCCCTCGGCCCCACTCCTGCGGCTCTGTGTCCCTTACTCCCTGCAGCCAGCCTGCAAGCCCCCACGGCTATGGCCCTAACTATTGGCCCTTGCCTCAAAGTTTCTTTGGTACTTTTCTTATTTAAGCCATTGGAAGGATCCTATGAGAGACTGTGACTCATAAAAGGATGAATAACTTTGTGCATATTGCACAAACGCTTCAGCAATGGAAGGCTAGCTGTTTCATATTCTGTTTCTGGATCTTTCAAGATAGAATCACACACACACACACACACACACTCTCTCTCTCTCTCTCTCTCTCTCTCTCAATCTCTCATCTTCATTCCTAACCAAGCTGTTACTTGCAGGCATTTTCATTATTACATGGGGACGCTAGTACACAAGAGCCTGGGCTTTATAGTCATTATATACTGCTGGTCATTATAGAATCCAGAGAAAATTCACCGATGACTACAGATAAGGGTTATGGTTTTAGACTTCTCTCAGTGGGCACTTTATGAATAACGCCAGGGGTGACAATTCTACGTTAAAGGAGAATGCCTATAATTAGGCCTTGGGCACACATGTTAATAAATGAGTTTCAGCTACGTCTTCCCACAATAGAGCCCCATCATTTCCATCAGGGAACCAGAGACAGAGAAATGTTTTCCTTCATTAAATTCTACTCATTCTGTGTTGGCTTTTTAAGTTCTTCAAAATCTGGGCAGCAGAAGATTTACGTGGAAAAAGGGCAGCCTCCCTGCACCCCTCCCCAAGCTAACTTCTGAGAATAGGAAAAATGATAGGCCTTAATCATTTTCGCTAACACTAAGGTCTCTTTGTGTGACAATATGGCTTTCTATTGAAGGGCCCAACAGTGGGGGAGGATTCGCGTCTATGTACAGCTGAAGCCCCCAGTGGCAGGCAAAATGAGGTTTAGTATCTTAGGGCTGCAAGAATTTTTTTTAAAGATGAAAGGTGGATAATGAAGTAGAGTCTGGTTAGAGTTGAGGGTGGGGTGGTCTCTCAGATTTAAGAAAGGGCCTTCCCATCACACCCAAGTCCTCTGCATTGTGTTGTGAGATGGTTTAAAAGCTCTCACATGGAAGCCCCTGTTTATCCCAAATAGCCACGGTTCATTTCTGGGATGACCAATTTCAGGGTTTCCAGTCATCCACTGCAAATGATATTGGATGTTTCAAAAGCACACACACACACACACACACACACACACATACACACACAGTTGCTGGTAATGAGTTAATTAAGTGGCTTCTTTGCTTGTTGTCTGCCTTTATGATACATTCAGCCAAAGAAAAAAATTAGGAATTAAGGATCTGTTGTCGTTAATTAGACTTTCCCAATTTCCATATTCTAAAGTAGGAAACATGAAAAGGTTTTGTAAACGGTAATAAACGATAAGACAATGAAAGGTGTCATCGGCATCCACTCTCATAGAGCTTTAGTGAGACACCTCTCTTTTTGAAAAAGAAAACCTGGTTTGTTGTTGAAGTTGATGCTGAAGTTTTAACAGGACCTTTCAACACTCCAACACCTAATGGAGTCAATGGAACGGGAACATTCCAGCAAGTGTTCATGTAAGATTTCCTTACGTGTTTAAGTTTCAATTTTTTCCTACACACAGACCAAAAAAAAAAAAAAAAAAAACCCTGTTGAGCTGAACAGTTTAAAATCATTTTTATTGAAAGTGGGAGGGGCAGGGCTTCATGTCAGGAAAAGGTCTTTTTGAAGCTTCTGAGGAGTCCAGCATTTTCTTCTTCTGTCCCATGTACAGTGGGAGGGGGATCGAAGAGGGTGAATGGGAACGGAAAGCAGTGTTCTTTGTGCAGCTCACCCTCTCCTGATGTGGTATGTGTTCCAGGAAAGAGGACAGGCACTGAGACTAAACACAAAAATCAAAATGGACTTTGCTCTGCCTTCAGTAAACAGCACGGCACAAAAGTGCATTGTGCCATGAGGTAACCGCTGAGATGAATGGAGTTGGCTGTCACGGAGGTGATTGTGGGGCCGGTCTCTATTGGATCACAGTCCGGGGCTGAATTCCTTTCTGGTTCATCAGGGTCTGTTGGTACCACAGGAAGTGTCATGATCCTTTTTTTCACTAGGGCCAGATGGTGTCCTTTTTGAGGCCTTACTAATGCCCAGTTTTCCACATGTAAAACTCCTGGGAAAATGACCTAACTCACAGCTGCTTAGTGAGGCTTGAGCAGATCTTTAGAAAGACTTCTGTCAAGAGCAAGAAGATTGTACCACTAGCAGGATAAAGGGGGAGGCTGTGGCCAGAAATGTATCAATTACAAACTATTTTTAAACTACTATCATAATTTGAATTGTGAGTTGCACAATGTGTGTCTTCACAGGCAGTGGCTGTAAGGGTAGTTCACAAAAGCTCCCAATTGCTAGGGATGCTGATTGTTTTCTTCGCAGACGTTTTACCTTCCTTGAGAGCAGATGGCCTGAATAAGAAGAGAAAATGTGGTCCAGAAGGGTCGGGAAAGGACAAAAAGTGAAAGATTCCCTGGATAGCTGCAAGAAGCCTGGGGAGAGGGGAGGGACCTTGGTGTTAAAAAGAGCTGGAAAAAATGGAAACTTTTGATGTATGTGGGTTGTATTCACCAATGAATTGAATGATTCCCAAGGAGGGACAACTGCAGGTGTGATATTTAGAAAGCAAGATGCCTTTTTTATTAACTGACTTATACGGAGAAGGCATCCAAGTTGTTACAGGGGTCAGTGAGATTCCTACAGAAAGTTAGTGTAGGATTTTTCTCCCACCCCAGAAAGCACTGGTAATAATTACCTTTGGGATAAAGCTACTGGCAATAGCATCTTTGAATCCTTGCTTATTTTTGCATGTTAAGTAGTGATTGATTTTTGCCTGTCTGTATATATTTCCTTTTGTGGGAATTTTTTTTTTATCTTGACTGTTGTTTTCAACTTGTTTAAAGGGGCTCTTTCTAGCCATTAAAGTTTTCAGTACCATTTTAATTAATTAATGTGTGGCAAATGACAGATTTTTCATGTCAGGTTTAAATGGAATGTTGATTTTTTAAAAAATCTAAAGCTGTGTAAAAATAGGTTTGTATTTTTTTTATTCCAAAGTGTAACTAAAACAATTAGTACCGTCTCTTTGCAAACAAGTGAAGCATCAAATAATTACCATGGTGATCTACTTCTAGAAAGCTACTCTTTTCAAGTCTGTAATGTTCATCCAAATTTGCCTAACTTTTTCATCATAAAAATCTAATAATGTGTTCCTGGAGAGAAGAAGGAAAAATAATGTAAAACGTTTGACTTGTGTTTTCAGCCGAGTGCCTCCTATTAAGTCCACTTTTCAGAAATGTCTCATTCACTTCTTTTACACCTAACAATAGCAGAGTAGCAAACGGCAGGTCAGTAACATGAGAAAAATGCAATACTTCTGTAATTTGTATTCTCGTTGAGATTTTTTTTAAAAGCATACAAGATGATGATTAGCTATCTTCACTGCTCAGAACCTGGAAAGCATCAACATCCATAATTTGCAGATTATTGACTTAATTGTTCGTGAATATTTCACAGAACCTTGCCTCTCTTATGTAACTGATTGTGGCTTATGCGAGGATGTGAGCTGTCATACAATAAGGCAACATTCATAAAAACATTTTAGTGAGAGGCCGCCAACCTCAAGGGATGATTGATATTTTGCTCGAGTGCTACCGGTTTTGTTCACACTGAAAATGCCCATCTCCGTAGAGAACTTGGATTTTGTACGTTTAGGACACTAATCTGAGAGGGTAGGAGAGAAGAAGAAAGTACATTCTCCTCTGGTTAGCAACGAGCTGCATTAGAACAAAGACCTAAAAACTTTAATTAAAAGCATAATCTGTTTACTTGTTTTTACTTTCTCCTTGAACAATAATAGTTTCAAATATAATTCTGTTGATTGGTATGGGTTCCCCTTTTGTTTTACAGGGAGAACGGACACACGTACCCTGTGAACATGTAGGATCCATGTTGAACAGCTAACGAGCCCTGGAGATAGAACCAGGATTTCCTCTGCTGGGTCAGTTACATGCAGCCGGGCTTTTAGTGAAAACTAGCCTTCTGTCTCCTTCCTTTCATGGGCACGGTTAGTTACATTTTGTTGTGGCACAAAGAAATCCTTCCCTCCCTTGTTCACAAAGCCCCACGGCACTGGCTGTTCTTTATCACTGCTCTTTTCTGTCTCTGAATGCTATATTTTTTTTATTTAAATAAGAATTCTTGTAGATGTTTTATTTCCATATGTATTCACTCATGTTGGATGAGTGGAAGGAAGTGAGGAAACCCTAAACCCAAAAGCACATTTTTACAAAGACCAAAACCCATCTCTGAAGCTTCCAGTGTCTGAGAAAGTAACTCTAATCTTGCTTTTATTTGTCTTCATTGTTGAGTCTTACTTCATATCTTGGGTCAGAAATTCAGAGGGTTTCGGTGTCTTTCCAAGCTTCAAGTTTGATGCTATGTAGTTTTGTTCTGTGAAGGTGAGGAAGAAGAGAAGGATATCGTTCAAAGAAAGGCTCTCTGATGCTGTTCAGTTATTACAATGGATCATCAAAGAAAAAAAATAACTGTGTTGAGCCCATGTGAGTGACCATAATAGCTTTACCTATGAATTGTTAAGATATGACTGATGGAAAGCAATGGATAATCTTTTAAGACAATCAAAAAGTAATCTTCAGCATTGCTCATGATTTAAATAAATTCTGACCTTTTTTAAAAGAATATCCGTTCAATCTACAGAGTTTGGAAATTTGAATTTGCCAGTACAATGTTAATTTATAGCAGAAACCAGAGCCTCCATATTTTTTTCAATATTTCAATTTTGGCACCAGAGAGGGGGGCAGGGAAAGGCCTTGTTGAAAGTTTCCAGGTCATTTCTCCAACAAAAGTTTTATTTAATCTTGCAAAAACAAAACAAACAAACAAACAAAAAACCCTCAGTTAGTTTTCATGGTGCAGGAGTATACAAAATAAGCTTTTCCCATTTTTAAGCAAGTATTACTGAGTTAAGACATAATTTTTGTCCCCTCAGATTTCTTGTGTGTTTCAGAATAGTGACGTCTCAGAATTTGACCTACAAACTATTGGAATTGTACTCACTTTTTGTTGTTGTAGTTGTGTCAGTACATATTAATTGGAGTTCCTATTGTATCCGGGTAATTAGGCCAGATGTAGTGGCACAAAAAAAAGACTGGGACATAGACCCTCTTTGGCAAGATGTTTGTGGGATCGTCTGATGACAAGGAGCAGACACTACACAGGCTGGAGGAGCTGGATGGACCTCCTACATACAGCATGCCAATCTCATCACACCCTTTTCCTCTCCTTTAAGTTTTTGAAGATATAAGGCTGTGTATACACTACGAGTTCCAAAAATATCAACTGTTGTTGATTAAGTTCTAGTATTGTCACTCAATGTGCCATTTAAAAAAAATTTACTTCAGGGATGCCTGGGTGGCTTAGGTAGGTAAGCCTTGGACTTCAGCTCAGGTCATGGCCTCATGGTTCATGGGTTTGAGCCCTAAGTCAGGCTCTGTGCTGGCAGTTCAGAGCCTGGAGCCTGCTTCCGATTCTGTGTCTCTTTTGCTCTCTGCCCCTCCCCGACTCTCCCTCTCTCTCAAAATGAATAAATATTCAAAAAAATTTTTTTTAATTTACTTGACTCATTCTTTACCTTATTCCTAGAGAAGTTTGCAGCTGTTTTTATTTAATCTGGTTTGTTTGTTGCATTATTTGGATTACTCCAAAATCTTTATATGAGTTCCAATTGTAAAACCACTTTTAATTCACTATAATTGCAGATGTGTGTGATTCCAGTCTGGGTGGTGAAAGGGTCTGGAATCTATGTGACCTGCTCAATCTTTGGATCATGTATCTCTCATTTAACATATTCACCTGCAAGTCAGCTAAGAAAGACCAGCTGTGTATGCAGGTATCCCTATGACAGGAACATTATCAAGAAGGATGATGTTATACATCTACAGAGTTTGCAGCTAGAAGGAAATTTCAAGATCATCCAATAATCTCATTCTACATAAAATAAAAGTTAAAGGAGAGAAGCATTTTATCTTCTCTATAGTACCTGAAACACAGTAAGACAATAATAAATAGAAACTTTGTGCCTATTATAGTGTTTAGCATTTTCTGCACATTATCTCATTCTTACCATAAAATCTGAAATGGTGCTGGGGCACCTGGGTGGCCCAATGGGTTAAGCGACTGCCTCTTGATTTCGGCTCAGTAATGATATCATGGTTTGTGGGAAAGAACCCCCGTCTAGCTCTGCGTTGACAGAGTGGAGCCTGCTAGGGATCTCTATCTTCCTCTCTCTCTCTGCCCCTCCCCCACTCACATTCTCTCTCCTTCTCTCTCTCTCTCTCTCTCTCTCTCTGTCTTTCTCTCTGCCTACCTACCTATCTCTGTCTCAAAATAAAAAAAACTTAAAAAGATAAAATAAATTAAAATAAATTTTTAAAAATCTGAAATCGTGCTAATTTCCATGCTTTGCAGATGAGAACACCTAGACTCATAGAGTAACTCGCTCAGGTTCCATAGTCATTAAAAAGTGAAACCACAAGGCAAATCTAACTCCAAAGCCTACGTTCCCACCCCCACCCATTATTACTACCACACATGATTTTATACTATGTGCAAATAAATGGGTTGAATTTATAATATTAAAATTTCCTGGTTGATGGGAAAAGAGATCAAGGGCAGGAGGTGGGGGGAGAGAGGATGAAAAGAGAAAGAAACCCCAGTTCAAAATATTCTTGAGTACTTTAACTTCCACAATCTCTAACTGGCATCTCTTGCTTCTGGTCCAATATTTCAATTCTTAACACCAAGTTCTACCAGGTCATTATTCAGTGACTCTTAATTGGTAAGCTCAAAAGATTAAGTAAACTGTATCAGGTCAGTAAAATAAGTTATTATGTAATGTAAAAATCTTCCTAATGTCGATCTAAAAGTATTAATACTGGTACCTCATCAAGCACTGGAAAAATCACTTAAAACCTCTGCAGTTATGTAAACATTACAAATGTTTTAAAATTCACTAATCTAAATATGCTTTACCAATCAAATGCATTATCTTCTTCACGTTGGATGAACATCACATTTTACAGAAATTTCCAAACTGATGGTGTTTAGGGGTGCTCGGCTGGCTCAGTTGGTTGGGGGACTGATTCTTGATTTGGGCTCAGGTCATGATCTCATGGTTCATGGTTTGGAGCCACTGCATTGACAGCACAGAGCCTGTTTGGGATTCTCTCTCTCCCGCTCTCTCTCTCTGTCCTTCACCCTCCCCTCAGAATAAATAATTACATAAACTTTTTTTTTAAAAAGGCATTTAAAGAAAAGCCCATTGGCCTAAATATTTGAGAGCTTATTTCTATGCATGAATAAATGCATTTTACATTTTGTTTTTTAATATATATTTTGGTTTTTGATACATTTTAAACTAATATTGTTTTCTTTGTATTTATTCTAGTGTACATGTATAAAATATATAATATATTAATTTTTAGAAAAACGAAATCCACAAAGTGTTCTGGGAATTTTTTTATGATACAATCCATGTAGTATATTATATATTATATATTAAGATTTTATTACAATGCAGAACATTGATTAACACTTTGCCATAAGTAATAGTTTTCCTTCCCCCCAAGTATTCTTTGTAGAACATTTTAAAATTGTCAAGTAGGGGGGCGCCTGGGTGGCTCAGTCGGGTAAGCGTCCGACTTCGGCTCAGGTCATGATCTCGCGCTCTGTGGGTTCGAGCCCCACGTCGGGCCCTGTGCTGACAGCTCAGAGCCTGGACCTATTTCGGATTCTGTGTCTCCCTCTTTCTCTGACCCTCCCCTGTTCATGCTCTCTCTCTCTCTCTGTCTCAAAAATAAATAAATGTTGAAAAAAATTTTTTTAATTGTCAAGTAGGGTTCCAATTTACTAGTATTGTTATGTTTAAACTATTTTAAAATGACATTATCATTGGGTGCCTGGGTGTCTCAGTCATTAAGCATCTGACTTCGGCTCAGGTCATGATCTCAGGGTTTGTGAGCACAATCCCTACTTTGGGTGAATGCAAGCCCTGCTTCAGATAAAACATGAGCCCCACTTTGGGTGAACCCCATTTCTCTTTCTTTCTCTGTCTCTCTCTGCCCCTCGCTCACTTATGCCCTCTCTCTCTCTCTCTCTCAAAAAATAAATAAATAAAATAAATTTTAAAAAATTACACACTATTGCTATTATTTAAATATTAGTTATATTTTCTGAATTAAGCACCTACTACGTGTATGGTCCTGAGCCAGAAATTACAATGTAGTCAAATACAAGATGAGCATAAGGCTTCCCCCGCCCTTTGGAGTTTATTTGCTGGGTCTTTAAGTTTTAAATATTTTAAGTTTATAGTGATTTAAGGAGGAAATGATAAAACCAGTGACCAATCCTTTGTCATTTGTTTCAGTTCAGGCTTTATCTCAAGCCAGGTTTTTAGAAGGTTTTCTTATTGAGAACACTTAACTTACTTAACTTACTTGGCTTTATAAACTTGGGGGAGTTTATCATGCTCCCCCATAAAAGAGCTAAGACAATTTTAGAACATCTGACCCATGACGTTAACACATTTTGAAAGCATTTTATGAAGTCAGACTAGTAGTTCTGTGTAATTTTTAATCCCATCCATATTTTGGTAAGATATGCTCCACCCCAATTTTTGTGTTCTTGTAAAAGCAAAGCAAACATTTTTTCCTTGAAATAACTTCTTAGATAACACTCTTTAACAGGATTAGAGAAACTTTAGCTGTAATTTTGGCAGTTAAAAGACGGGCAGGTTTACATCAATTACATTCAGAGAATGACTCCATAATGTGATAGAAACAACCACACCTAAAGGTCAATGAAATTGAGATTTCTTCACCTAGGAAAAGGAGAATACTAGGGAAGAGGGAGAATGATTAATTATCTTCAGGAATATGCAGAGTATTAAGGAAGAATCCAGATACATTCTTCTTCTCAAATAAAGATAAAGAGCAAATAGATTGAAATTTCAAGAAGAGAAAATTTAATTAGAGATAAGATATAATGTCTTGACGCTAAGATAATGAAATATTGTAACAGATTAAATAAAAAGGTATTTTGAAAACTCTGTATTAGTTAAGGCTTTGATCCATCTAGGACCTGAGAAATAAACCAGACAAACTCAATTCAATGAAATAATCATGCAAAATACAGATTATCCACCAATAAAATTTCCCTTCTAGGTAGGATCTCTTTTATTTTATATTAATAATATCTACAGGCCTATTTTTTCCTCTCATATTACAGGTATTAAGGTTATTTATGGGTGGCTAAGGAAACAAAATGTGACCATAAATGCTTACTTTTCTGCTTTCATATAAGTGGTGACTCCTCCCTAAAATCTCCACTAAAAGGTCCATGTGGTTAAAAAGAGCCTATCAGATTCTTCCATTATTTTTTAAAAGATTTTTTAAATGTTTTTTTAGGGGCGCCTGGGTGGCGCAGTCGGTTAAGCGTCCGACTTCAGCCAGGTCACGATCTCGCGGTCTGTGAGTTCGAGCCCCGCGTCAGGCTCTAGGCTGATGGCTCAGAGCCTGGAGCCTGCTTCCGATTCTGTGTCTCCCTCTCTCTCTGCCCCTCCCCCATTCATGCTCTGTCTCTCTCTGTCCCAAAAATAAATAAATGTTGAAAAAAAATTTTTTTAATGTTTTTTTAATTATTTATTTAAAGAGAGAGAGATTGAAAGAAGGTGAGTAGGGGAGGGGCAGAGAGAGAGAGAATCCCAAGCAGGTTCCATATTGTCAGCACAGAGCCCAATGCAGGGCTCGATCTCACAAAATGTGAGATCATGACCTGAGCTGAAATCAAGAGTCAGATGCTCAACCGACTGAGCTACCCACGCACCCCACTCTTCCATTATTTTTGTATCACAAGATTCAGATGGCCTAAGCTGGCACTGAAATTGTAGAGCAGTGGTTCTCAAACTTTTCCACCAATAAACTCTTGTATCTGTCAATGTCTAGTCAATAAAACAGAAACCAGTCTAGGTATTTCAAACATCAGAATTTTAATACAGGGGGTGGATCACAAACAAATTAGAAGAATTGGAAGAACAAGAAGAAAATGAGAACACCCTAGAGACATACAAGACATAAGAAAGTTTTTACCTAAAGATGAGGAAGCTGCTACCACCTTTAAGATGATGGCCATTGGCCACACTCACTGCTACACTGCTTCTGTACCTGCCACTGCTGTTGGAATCACATTGCTGACACAGGGCAAAAAAATCAATAATCTGAACTCCTATGGAGGCTGCTGAAATTAATGTTGTTGCTGTTGAAGCCCATTTGCAATCACTCCGATAACCAACAACTGCCCCTACTAGAAAATGATGGAAAAGAAATCTAGCCTTTCCCTTCCCCTCAACTTCCCAGTGAGGAAGTACATCCCACTGGCTAAACCCAACAATAGTAATTCAGTTCAAAGGAACTGAGAACATATAGTTGGTAGACTTCCAAACTCAGCAGTACAAAGGGCAGTATAAAATAGTGAGTGTGGATCTAAGAGTGTGCTAATTCTGAGCACAGTCCTATCGCCTACCTTGTACTCTACGGATACTTATCGAATAAGCAACTGATAGGAGGAGGGAATGTTCAAACATTAATAGAACACTGTGATTTCTTTGTCCCTTGGCCCTATTCTTTTTCCCCCAAATGTTTTGAGATTGCTTAATATAAAAGATATCTGAATAGGCAAACAATTAAAGTGAAGATAATATAGTAAGATTCATTTAATAAGGGAATCAAGATGCCAGTTTTAGAGAAAATCTGGGTTATAGTTAATCAAGGTTTTAGATTGCTTATTGATGCCAAAGTAGGTTTGCCAGATAAAATACGGGACATCCAGTTACATTTGAATATTATATAGGACATCGATACATTAAAAAAAATATGCATTATCTGAAATTAAAATTTAGCTTTCTATTAAAATTAACTGTCTGCATTTTTATCTGCTGTATTGGGCAACATTATGCCAAAGGGCACCAGACTCTTTTATTTATTCTGTATCTTGTTATTTAACATCACATTGTAAGACAGTATGCAGAACATATAGCAGAACCTATTTAATACCAAAGGGTTCTATACTACTGAATTAAATTTTCTTATTTGACTCTGAAGCCTTAATGTTTGGATCTCTCCCAAGGGAGAAAAAAAAAATAACATGATGATTCACATTTATTAGCATTTTATATTTTACAAATAATTTCACATATATTCTCATTTTAAAAGTATTACAATCTCATGAGATCAGCCTAACTACTCTTATGTTTCAAATTTTTAAAAAAATGGGACTCAGACCATTTAAGTAATTTGTCCAAAATTACAGGATGAGCATACATGCTGCCACTTGAATGTCCTTTCTTCTTACTTCCATGAACTTTCAAAAGCCCAATGCCTCAAGTTTGGTTAGTACAAACATGAAGGGTAAGCCCGGCAGAAAAAGAAATCCAAAGAGAATAAACTGAACATTAAAGTAAAGAGAAGGAGTTCTGTCTGCTTTGCCTTAGTAAACAACAGTCATGGGTTTTATTGGGTAATCACTTGTACTCCTTCAAGCCTAGGTCTTTTTCAGAGCCAACAGGCATTGCTCTGCATGTTGAGGACACAAAGATAAATAAGCCATTGTCTGTGAGATGGTGAACTTACAGGCTAAAGGGAAGATAATGGTTACTGATAGAAAGTTGGATCACTCAACCCTCCCACCACATGTTGCTAAACAGACATAAACTGGACATTGTTGACTAGTGTTGCAATTAAGCTCCCTGAGAGATCCTGTCTGCATGATTTCATTCATCATCTCAGTATTCTTGTGGACTTAGAGTTCAAGATATCATTTATGATGAAATATATATGTACATATATATACATACATGCATACATATATATATATATATATGCCTCTATTACTCAGATATCTCAGAAACAAGATCAATACCCACTTCACAGACCAGCTGTGTAATTTTAGATTTTTTTTTGTATGTAACTATTACAGTTTGGACAGTGAAATTCCACTTGTGGTATGTCTGATTAGTTTTATGATGAATCTCTACTGTATTTAAGATACTGCTGTTTGGAATCAGAGCTCTCACAGAGACCTCCAGAGGTCATCTCCTCCATTCTCCTAGCCCCAGGCAAAGTTACTTCCAATAATCTGAGACAGAGTTCTCTTCCCTGTTCTTAAGAATTACCATGCATAGCAATTTGGTCTACCTCTCCCGTAGTAATTCTCACTTCAATACAAATTATTTTGGAAATCCAGATTTATTTTAAAGGTATAAAAGCTTTCATCACTTTCAATAATTTGAAGGAAACCATGTTTGTAGGCTTGCACTACCATTTCGGATTCATGTTTAACCAAAATCTATTCTAAAACAAATGATCATGGCCAAGTGTATTTGATAAAGTTGCCCTATTGCAGTTCAATAAGGGTTACTCATTTCAGGTTAGCTTTCTTTGGATGGCTTATCCGTGATTAAACAAACTGTTTTTTCCCTTTGATAAACTCCCCTTTGTATGATCATTTTGTGTTCACCCAGGTTTATTAGGATAAATGATTGATTTAAAATTTTATAAGGTACTTACATGTCAGTCACATCTTCTTGTTGATCTAAATCGGTATTTTTTGCTCATTTCCTGGGTAGATTGCATCTGGTCTGTGGGTAAACACAGAGGAGTTGCCCCCTCTTTCCAGGCTTTATAATGAGAATATCCTGTCTGATCAGGTGCACGCGCCCTGCTGTCATTTGCAGCCTGACCTGTAGGTCAGGGGTGATGTGAGCTGGCTCAGGGATGCATACAAATCACATCCTCTTGTCTGTCTGTTTTGTTGACTGGTTCTCCTCAGGGTCGTGGCTATCTTAAGTAGCAGCCTGAAGGATAAAGTGTGCCCTGTCTGAGCTGTAAAACTTTGACTGTGGACCAATTGCATCTGACATACAGCAGCATGAGGTTTGGTTTAGCCTTTGGATTCGGAACAAATCACTGGCTATCAATGGCTGATAGTGACATGCAGTTTACCGAATCTCTCCTTCTTTCTGACAGCTCTACACGGGGAAGAAATGGATTGTTTTTAAGTTGGGGACTTTCAAAACATAAAATACACTCCACGTGAATTTTTTTACGTGAAAGCAAAATTGCTAAATTATTCACTTTTTAAAAAAGAAAATATTGTATTCCAAGACTCTGATTTCAACACGCAATGTCTAGGCTACAGGGGGCATGTTTATGACAAAAGTCAACAGTAATTTGGGACACATGAGACTATTAAATGTTTTCAATGAGATTCTGATGTATATAAAAGTTCTCACATTTCCTACTTTCACTTAGAGGACTCTAACCACGGAATGTATCCAATAAAAGACAAGTTGAATGCCTTTCCAGTGTCACTCCACCTAGCATCAAAATTTGTTCATACCAGATCACATTAGAGTTTTTCTCTAGGCTGCACTAGAATTTATGGTATATTTGCATAATTCAATTTTGAAAAAGTTGAGTGCTTCTCCCTCTTCAATAACGGCATCATACCCGTTGCTATGACAGACACAGAAAAATAAATAAATGACGTGACTGAGGCCCTCAAAAAGCTTACAGTCTAACAAGAGAAATAAAACCTAAAACAAAGCAGGCTATCATAAGTACTATCAAACAATAGAAAAATTTATGGGAGCTTAGAAGAGAGAGTATTCACTTCCAGCCAGACTTTGAGGAAATGGCAATATTTCCAAAGATGGAAATGCAGGATTAGCAAGGAAGAGCATCCCAGGAGAGAACAAGGTAAACCCTCAGGAGTGTAGGGTAGGTAAGGTGGCCAAGTATTAGATGGGGTGTGGACACTATGCTCCAGGAAAAATAATGTGCTAATAATTTGGAGGGTGGTTTATAGGCAGGAGAAATTAGAGGTTAGAAGCCCAAGTAAGAGACAACTACATTAGGCAGAAAAGAAGGCAATAACATCTCAATGAGGGTCACTGCAGCCATAATGGGAAAGAGAAAATGATTTCCAAGAGATATCTCAGAGATGAGACGAATATGGTTCTTGTTTGGAAAAGGGGAGTATATGTTCCCTGAAGTGCACTCCTGTATGCACTCAGGATCTTTTGGTGTCATTCCAGGACTTCAACAGCTCACTGAGCAAAGATCTATTATTGAACTTACAACATTGTTAACTTTTCCATCATTCCATCTAGACTGAGATCCTTCATTGTTTGTCTTTATCTCCAGGATGGTAAAGGCTTGATAAATGATTATTGATTAAATGGATGGATGACTACATCATTTCAGTGTTTTGTTTCTGGGTTTCTAGAGAATTATGACATCACTGATAAAATAAAAAACACAGAGAGAAGGGAGAGAATTTGTCAAGAGCTATGAGTTTAGTCCTAGACCTCTCCTCCCACGTCAAAGCCCCAGAAACAGAGTCATTATGAGACCTCAAAGCAGCTTTTTCAGTCAAATTTTTGGATTATTTGCAAAATCAATCATGCATTAATGTATGTATTGTATGTATGTATGAAATATAATGTATGTATGTATTTTAGTAACACATTACCCTGAGATATCTAGCTCAATCTCCATGTCCATTGGCATTGTAACTTCTCTATTAATATTTACAGTGAAATGACATTATAGTATCAATTATGTGTGAAGAGTGAGCTGAGATTAAAACATGCATCTTAGGTTCTAAAAACTTAGGTTTCAACAGCAAAAGTGAAGAGAAAGTCATTCAGCCTCAAAAATTAAACCAAGTTGGCTCCCAACCTTCCATGTCATCTAGTTTTCTAATGTTTACATTTTCAACAAACTACTCCCAAACTGTTTTGTATGTGTGTGTTACATGTCAGGATAGATTTTTAAAAAGAATATGAAGAATGCTTATAAGAAGAAACACTTGATACACTGTATTCAGGGCAGGTTCATTAAGTATGTTGCTAAGTCCAATTTGTATCTTTACAGTTTTATCAGCTTTGGTATCAGAGTTCTATTAAATAAACTTACAAAGTTGTGTGAGTAATGCTAAGGCACACTATATTTTTCATGGTCTGGAAGTACTGTAGCTGTGTTCACTCTGGAGCCATATGCCAATTCTGGGAAAGGAGAGAGAGAGGGAGAGTGGGAGGGAAAGGGAGAGAGAGAGAAGGAGAGGGAGAGAGAGGGAGATCTGTGCTGTGTTACAAGATGATCTGTAAGAAAAATTCATAGGCTACATTGTTTTCTGGCTTCCCACTGGAAAACACAGGCAAAAAGGTAGGAGAGGGGATTGAGATAGCTTCCCATAGGGTTCCTATGGGCTTTCTGTCAGCATCTGGCCTTCTTTGTCCTGGGTTCTAGTAACTTCTTTTTCCCCCTTCAAGCTTAGGAGTAAGAATGATGCCTTGTGTTTCTAGTCCTAAGGCAATCCAGTCCTTGGATATTTAGTCCTTGCCACTATCCCTTGTAAACCCTGTTTTTTTAATAAACTATCTCGTCATTAAACTTGTGAATTATCCCCATTTAACTATTCCATCCCATTCCTATCAGGACACTAATCAATACAGTAGTCTTTAGAGATTGAATGTATTGGTTTTAAGAGTTTCTACAATTTTATTCATACTTAAATTTCACTCATTGAATGTTTTGGGAGCTTTAACTTATGAGTAAAAGTGTTAGCAAAATGCCCCTTTTCAGTTCATCCTGAGGAGAAAAGGGAATTATTAGAAGAATCCCAAAGGAATCTGCCAACTGAAGTCTCACGTTTAACTGGTAATCAGCTAATTGTTTAGGAAAAAAATGCATCAATACTGAAGATATAGCAAAATTGAGAATAGACAATTAAATTGTAAGATATTATATTCTTAAATACAATTCAACATCATACAGAATATGATTTAATTTCTTGTATTTGTGATGTCTCCACTTTGGAAGGCTCCACGTTGTGGTAGTCAATGCATTTCTCTGTTCCATTCATTCCCTTGATAGCACAACCAGTCTCATGACTTTAAATATTATCTGACATTTTACTTCTGGATAGCATGGAGTGGGTACCAGAAGACCAGAATTCCACCAAGAACAACTATGAAACCAAAAAGAAAAAAAATAGAAAGAAATCAATTATCATCTGTCCAAAGCCAACAGACTGCTTCTTAAGCAACAAGAACAGAAGGTGCTAAAGCTTGGAAGAGGTAAGAGCTTCCTAGAAGTGAGCTGACTTCCTTAGCCATTTACTTTGGCCCACTTGTCAATTCTGAACAAATAAGAGGCTTAGAATTAAGCCTTTGTGTATAGGAGGCCCTTTCTAGGGGAAAGGGAAGTTAGCAGAGATTTGGTGGAGACTTGAGGAAACTTCATGCACTGGCACTGCTTCAGTCAGTGTCTTTGATGTTCAAGATATTTTTCAAATTCTACTGCTGAATGGGGCAAGAGAACCACTACTTATGCAGAGTCTCTGAAAAGCAGAGCAGAGCTTTCAGAAGCCTCACAAGGCAAAGATTAGAGTTTGAGACCTGCCAAAGGGGAGTGAGAGGTGGGCTAGAGATAGATTGAGCCTTACTTGGGCTGTCACCCAGCCTGATGAATCACCATGCTATTGGCCTAAGCAAGGGTGAGGTGAACCCTCTCTGGAGGCTATAACAATGTCTGCAGCTCCCAGAATGTGTTTTTTTTTTTAATTATAATATCTAGCATTCAACCAAACATTGCTAAAAATGCCAAAAGAAAATAACACATCATTTTTGAAAAGAGAGAGAAAAATAAAAGGCAGCCATCAGAAACAATCCCTCACAAGACCCAGATACTGAAGTTAAGTGAAAAAGGATTTTTAAATAACTAAATTCCGTTTATACAGATCATTCTTTTTCAAATTTTTAAATTTTTTTTAATGTTTCATTTATTTTTGAGAGAGACAGAGTGCAAGCAGGGGAGCGGCAGAGAGAGAGGGAGGCACAGAACCTGAAGGAGGCTCCAGGATCCCAACCATCAGCCCAGAGTACGACAAGGGGATCAAACCCACAAACCATAAGATCATGACCTGAGCCGAAGTCCAATGCTTAATTGACTGAGCCACCCAGGTGTCCCCCTTTTTTTAAATTTTGTTAATGTTTGTTTATTTTTGAGAGGGAGACAGAGTGTGAGCAGGGAAGGGTCAGGGAGAGAGACACACAGAATCAAAAGCTGGCTCCAGGCTCTGAGCTGTCAGCCCATAGTCCGATGTGGGGCTTGAACTCAAACCGTGAGATCATGACTTGAGCCAAAGTTGGGCACTTAACTGACTGAGCCACCCAAGCGCCCCAGATTATTCTTAAATTTGTATCGTCAGCCTGGATATCTCCCTTGGGCTCCAGACTTATATATAGAACTATCTACTTCACATCTTCAGTTACATGGCTAACACATATTTCAAACCTAACATGTAAAAAATAAAACTCCTGATTCCATCACTCAAAACTTATTTCTTTTCTAGTCATTCCCATTTCAGTAAATAGCAACTCCATCCTTCCAATTGTCCAAGCCCCAAACTGAAGTCATTCTTAAATATCTTTCTTTCATACCCCACATCAAATACATCAGAAAACTCTATTTGCTTTCTTTCAGAATATACCTATAATCCTGCCATGTTTTGCTGCTTTCATTGCTGTCGGTGTGAGCTGCAATCATCTTTTGCTTATATAAATGCAATTGCCCCCTCCTCATCTCTTGTAACTGCCCTTGCCTCAATGGACTCTTCTTATTACAGAAGCTAGAATAACAACCCGCTTGATACAGAAGTTGGATTATGTAACTCCTCTGCTCAAAAACCTCCAATGATTACCTGTATTAATGAGAAGGAGCTCCATTATGCTGTAACAAACAACTCTCAAACCTCGGTACCTTAAAACAACAAAACTTATTTCTTATTCTTAGTACCTACTTATTATAAGTGAGATGAGCAGTCTATTTCTCATCATTTTATCTTAGACACCCCAGGACCTAGGTTACTATAGGAGCCACCAACTCTAACATCATCAGGCAGAGTCCCGAGGAAAAGAAAAGGAAGGTGAAGCACACATGAGTTCTCCAGAGTAATGATGTCCTTGCTGCTCACACTGCATTGGCGAGAGCCAGTCACCTGTCAATCTAAAACCTATCTGGTCTACAGCACTCTGATTATCCTCTTCCTGCATTACTTGAGCTTCTCTCATGCTATCTTATTACTCAACCGCACTCACACTACTCCAGTGACACTAGTCTGTCTGATGTTCCTCAAGCATACCACACAAGTTCCTGACTTAGGACTTGCTGTGCCTTCTGCATGGAACCATCTTCTTCCAACAATCCCCTCCCCAGAACTGTCAGGTCTTTGTTCAGTGTTGCCTTCTCATAAGGCCCTTCCTTACTATTCTGTTGTAAATTTCAACTCTTCATATCTACCCCCATCACTCTCTATCCCTTTTCTCTTCTTTATTTTTTTCTAAAGGACTTACCATCATGAAATGCTATATATTTCACTTCCTTATGATCTGTCTCCCTTCATGAGAATATAAGCTTCATGAAGGCAGGGACTTTTTTTCCAGCTAATTTATTCCCAGTACCTACAGGAATGCCTGACACATAATGGGAGCTACATAAACATTTGTTGCATACCTACAATGCCCCGTCTTATTCTTATAAGATTTTTAAATGTACAAGCCCTTCTGATATACATCTTCTCATTTAATATTTACAACCACCTACGGAAGTACTAGCATGTGAATATACATATTTAAAAAAATTTGCTTTAATAAGATGCTAAATGCATAACTTTGGCAAGTGTAGTTTGAAGTACCCAGTAATAACCACCAAGTTTAATACAATGAAAAATGGGTAAGAGAGATGGCTCAAATCATCTACTGAAATGTAAACATTTTACTGCCTGCACATCTCTAATAAGAATTGATGTGGTGTGTCATCTGTAATTTAATCACCAGCATTACATCTTGATAGTAAACGAGGATCACTAGACTATTCCCTATAAAGTTAGATTACTACACATACAAAATATATACTGAATTTGGGTAGTATTTCAGGTGTGACATAAGATGATAAATGGAAAGAATTCAAACTTAACATAGTGCTCTTATAGCTGATGCTATCATGCCTCTAAATTTTAGTGCTTACTGTACCATATCACCTGTCCAGCCCAATCTCACCCTGAATATCTGACCACAGGAACAAATTAAACCCTGAGTTTTATTTCTGGATTTAAAATTATTTTATCTACTTAATGTATTATTTTCATCGTATTGAGGAATTTTTTTAGGATTTATGATATAATAACAGTAAAAATAATTGGTCTAAGCAATAGCAGTATAAGACCCATCACTTATTTATAATTATAGATTGGGATACATTAGTTTTTAAAATATCTCAAAAGAAATTTGTTTTGTTTTTTACCAAAAGAAGTTTTTTAAACAAGTTTTCTATGTGTATTGTGAGTAAAGGATTTTTCTTGATTTCTTAGACTCCCTGTACATAACAGAGCAACAGAATCCATCTAAATGCAGAAGCTGGGCAAAAAATGAACATTTTACAAACACACACACACACACACACACACACACACACACACCACATATTTACCAGGCTATTATGATCTTCTGAGAAGTTAATGATTTGTTTCATTGTTTTACTGTTACACAAAGCTTATTTCTCAGCTATAAAAACTAGACTTCAATATATATGACATTAAGCAGTTGGTATAAGAAGGGTCAGTGGTTTATAGACTACATAGGCCACAACTTTGTATGCAAATGAATAAATAAGAAATTAAGCAAAATATTCCTTCTTGAATCAAGTGGAAAATTAAATGATTATAAAAAGATACTGCACAATGAAAGTTTCCCCTTATGGTTCTTTTATATCTGGAATTCTGCTGCTCTAGTAAGGATTATGTGAGCATCAGGACCATGGACAGCATCTTGAGTGCCATATGAAAGCATGTTTCCATAATAGAAATTAATAGTGGATTCTTAAAACTGCACTATAAGCAATGTTATTTGATGTTTGTTCTATTACCAAAAAATTAAAACTCAGTTATTAAAATCGTTCACAATGTCAGAGGATCTTGAAGTATTAACACAAGCAGTTTCTTTCTTGAAGGGATGTCAAACCACATTTTCCATGTTCCCATATGTAAGAATGATCAAATAACTACTTTTAGAGGAAGATTATTTGATTTTCAACAAACGGAAAATCTGGGTCATCAATTGTTTGCTAATTTGGTTTTTGGAGGGAGGGGTGAAAAGAAGGGGGTCACACATCATTTCCTCTGCTTCCTTCACTACTGTTTCTTTGTAGTAACACAAAAATGTTCATATACATAAAATGATTTCAGACCACTTCTTCTCAAATTGTGCATCTATTATACTTTTCCTTACATTGATCTTATGATGCAGTCTTCTGATCTTGGTTCAAATAAAAAAAAAGTGAACTTGTTCTGAACTTACAGAATCAGGCATTCTAATCACAGGTACTGGGTAGAGAAGCTGATGTTTGATAATCTTCACGGCAGAGCTAGTGGTGTTTGCTTGAGAGCAAGTTAGCATTAATGTATTTGTCCTCACACTTAATTCAAAGCATCTTACACAGACACCATTAATGGTATTTTGCTAGCACTTTCAAATGACTTCTAATGTAATTTAAATCAATTCAATTTAACAGCCATTTATTGTGCAAAGATCTGCACTTTGTGTGTTTTAGGTGATACAAAACTTGGTCCCTATCCTAAAGGATATTTTGGTCTATTGAGGAAAATGGATGTAGGCATCACTCACATTATATAATAGAGATTGCACAAAGTGTTATATAGGGGGCTCAGCATAATTCTAGGGGAGCACAGAGGAAATGCATGGATGGATTCTGATGGGATTTAAAAAAAAGTTTCAAGAAACCAAAGACTTGAATGAAAATGGGATTTCAACAGCCACAGATATTGAGAGTAGGGAAATGAGTTAGAAGAAACAGATTCCGAGTTTGAGATATGGGATGAAGTGCAGAAGCAGTAGTACACAGAATGTGGAGGAAACAAGAAGTCATCTTGTGTAGGGCACACTGGTGGGGAACATGACTATCCTGGAAATACACCAGGAGAGGTAAATTAGGCCAGACAAGGGAAAAACTTTGAACCCTCAATTAGAGTTTCAGTCCTAGTCTTTAAACACTGCAGTTGCTGGTGGTTTTGAAGGACATTTTGATAAAAAGAAGCCTAGTACAGCATGATGGATGAATTGGGGAGACAGGAGAGAATTTTGATGTGGAAGCTAAAAGAGAAGTTTTGAAAGTGATTTTGACTGTAAAATATTGAGAGGGGAGCACTGCAATTTTCAGATACAAGGAATGCCAGAAGAACAGGTATATACAGGAAGATGATGACTTTAATTTCAGACTTTGTGAGTTTCAAATTGCAGCCTAACATCTCTGCAAAAACAAACATTCTAAAATAATCATGTCCAAGGAAAATAATTTATCGCCAATATTTTTTAGATGAATGTGGTTTGCTTCTTTAAAAAACAAGTTTGCACCACTTTTGGAATCTAGGCATAGAACTTACCAATTAAAAATAATTATTAGTGTTAGATATTTTAGTAGATGCCTCTTTTAAAAATTACTGTTTTCCTTTACAAAAAAGTAATACAAGCCCTGTTGTAAAACTTCTGAAAATTCATTGAAAAAGAAACAAAAAATTACACTTCACACCACAGATCAGAGACAATGACTGCTGACTGACTTTTTGGTTTGTGTGTTCAAATATTTGTGCGTGAGTAAATACGTGTGTGTGTGTGTGTGTGTGTGTGTGTGATGCACATGTAAATGTATTTTAAACAAAAATAGGATTCTAGAATTTTGTGATCTGTTCTATTCACTTAACACATTATGAACATTTTTCCATGCCACTAAATGATTTTCATAGCCTATTTTTAAACAGACTTTTTAAGGGAAGTTTTAGATTTACAGAGAAGTTGAAAGAACAGAGTTCCCATATACCCTTATCTCCCCCACATATACAGTTTCCCCTATTATCATCTTGCATAAATATGGTACAGATGTTATAACTGATGGACAAATATTGATACATTATCATTAAACTAAAGTCTGCAGTTTACCCTAAATGTCCCTTTTTGTGTTATGTTCTATGGATTTTGACAGATGCATAATGTCATGTATCTACCACTAGAGTATCATACAGAATGGTTTCAATGTCCTAAAACTCCCCTGTGTTCCACCTTTTTATCCTTCTTTTCTTCCCCTAAATCTTTTTATTGTGTCTATAGTTTTACCTTTCCCAGAACGTCAGGGAGTTGGAAGTATGTGGGCTTTTCAAACTGGCTTCTTCCACATAACAGTATGTCTTTCCTCCACGTCTTCTCGTGGCTTAATAATTCATTTTCTTTTTATCACTGAATAATATTCCATTGTATGGGTGCACCACTGTTTACTCATTCACCTATTTAAACACATCTTGGTTAACTCCAATTTTTGGCAATTATTAAATAAAGCTGCTATGAACATTTGTATACAAGTTTTGGTGTGGACATAAGTTTTCAATTCATTTGGGAAAATACCTCAAAGTGTGATTGCAATAGAATATGATAAGACTATGTTTAGCTTTGTAGGACACTGCCAAACTGTCTTCCATAGTTGCTATACCATTTTGCAGTCCTACCAGCAATAATTGAGAGTTCCTGTAGCTTTACATCCTCATCAGCACTTGGAATTGTCAGTGCTTTTAGGTTTTTAGGCATTCCATACAATATGTAGTTGTATTTCATTGTTGCTTTAATTTGTATTTCCTTGTAACATACAACGTGAAGCATCTTTTCATGTGCTTATTTGCCAGCTATATGTCTTATTTGATGAGGTGCATGTTCAGATTCTTTGTTTAGTTTTTAATTGGGTTGTTTATTCTCTTATTGTTGAGTTTTAATGGTTCTTTGTATAATTTGGATACAAGTCCTTTATCAGATGTGTGTTCTGCAAATATTGTCTCCCACTCTATGTCTTGTCTTCTCATTCTCTTAACATTGTCTTTCACACAGCAGAAGTTTTTAGCTTTAATGAAATCCAATTCATCAATTTTTTTTCCCATGGATTGTGCCTTTCGAATTGTATCTAAAAACTTATTGCCAAACTCAAGGTCACCTAGATTTTCTCATTTTTTAACGGTTCCATAATATTCTAGAACTAATATCAATCTTCCATTTTGGGTCATATAAATTGTTTCCAATTTTCCATTGTTATAGACAACACTGTGACAAATATCTCTTTAGCTATATTTTTTAGCAAACCCGTAATTATTTCTTTAAAATTAATTCCTAGAAGTAGAATTACTGAATGTAGCAGAAACTGAAGTTGGCTCATCGATATCTAATCCAACCTCTTTCCTGAATGCCTTCTTATACTGGAAAAGCTGAAAAAGCTATAACTTAGTTACTGGAACCCAAGTCAGCTAGAAGTCTGGATGTCATCCAGATTCTGCTATAAGTTCTTGAATTCAGAACTAGGAGAGAAAATGGGCTTGAGGCATCCACTAGTAAATCACTAGTGACAGCATGAAAGTGACAAGATTCTGGAACTAACTCCAAGAGCAACATCCTCCCATTTTGACCTATCAGGGCAGTGGCTTGCCCTTACTGACCAGATTTACAGTGTGTCTTGAGAGTTATTCCTGAAAGTCCAACCTCAAGTCTCTTTAATTGTCACCAATGCAATTGGTAGTTAATTGTCTAATAATCTGATTATTAGAATAAAAGTTTAGCAAGGGGGCAAGGAATCAAGGAAATATTAACCAAAATAAATGATGCTAATTTCCACTTGATAGAGATCTAAATAATGATAACAATTATATTAGCTCAGGTATAAACTAATGGATAAACTCAAGAACATGGGCTAAACTTTTTCTTGTGGGTATTTTGGCAACATACATTAAAAGACTTAAACCAAAGAATCTTTGGGGCGCCTGGGTGGCGCAGTCGGTTAAGCGTCCGACTTCGGCCAGGTCACGATCTTGCGGTCCGTGAGTTCGAGCCCCGCGTCGGGCTCTGGGCTGATGGCTCAGAGCCTGGAGCCTGTTTCCGATTCTGTGTCTCCCTCTCTCTCTGCCCTTCCCCCGTTCATGCTCTGTCTCTCTCTGTCCCAAAAATAAATAAATGTTGAAAAAAAAATTTAAAAACCAAAGAATCTTTTACCCAAGAATTCCACTTATGGACATTTGAATTCTATAAAACTTAAAGATGTGCACAAATAAGTTTGTTCAGGGATACTGATTATGATAATACTTATAAGAAAAAAAAGGTACAACTAACAAAGATGATTTAAAAAATATGATAACAATGTGTTGGACATTCTTGGGGGTTTACTGAGCAGCCATTCTGTCCTTCTTCCATGCTTTGATTCAGGAATGGGGCAGCCAAAGACTTCTATGAGGATGAGTCCTCTCTAGATAGGATTTGCAAGGCCTGTCAGAATGATGCCATTTCTATTGAGTAATTTTGAATAAGCATGTGACAGATTTCTGGCCAATGAAACATGAGAGCAAGTCTGCCTTTGACAAAGTTTCCATCTCTCTTATAAAAACCATTAGTCAGAGATTGTCTGTTTTCTTCTAGTTGGCATTGATGGGTCTGCATGCAATGCCTGGAACCGGGCCAGCGTCTTGGAACCATGAAAGCATCTAGCCTAGCACAACAAGCCCATATGCTGAGAATAGAAGAACAGGGAAATGGAAGGAACTTTGATGCTGCTATTGAGTTGCTGGATTAATCCACTTTAAAACCAGTCCACAAGACCCCTTCATATGTGAAATAAGAAGTATCCTTATTATCAAGGCCACTTTTGATTGGCTTTTCTGTTTGACCTAGAGTCAACAGTAAACTAACTGAAACAAATGTTTACATAAGTTATAGTATAACCATTTTAAAAAGTATGCACGCATTAAAATCTGTTTCAAAGTTCTTTAACAACGTATCTTTTTAATATCTTTATGATATATTGTTAACAATTCTTTTAAAAGTTCCTTTTGAAGCATGTTAAGTAACCTTTACAATTTCATCCTTATTTTATGGATGAAAACACTAAGATTGACAGAATATAAGGTATTTGCTTGGATTCAGACCACTACTAAATAGTAGGTTGTGGATTTGACCTCTGGCAGTGTGTTCCCGACTTCCCATTCATAACATCTGGGCATCACTGTCTTGCACCATACGATAGTCTTTAAAAGTAGGTGTGGCATGATCCTGACTGTCTTTGTTTTATAAATATTACACATTTATAGATGTGCACATAGGCATGGAGGGAAGGCCTGAAGCAAACACACTTAAATTTGAAAAATAGCTACCTATGTATGGGTATTGGGATTGTGGATGATTCTCATTTGATTCTTTGGCCTTTGCTTTATTCTTCCAGATGTGCTACAATATATACATATAACTTTTATATTAAATAATAAGTCAAATGACATGTTATCTAAAAAATTGTGAATGTCAAATGGAAGGTTCATACTTAAGAGAAAAAGACATTTTGAATAAAGCTAGCTTTTAATATCTTTGAAATGAATGGTTTTAAAAATTATTACATAAAACATAAAATTAAACTCAAGACTTGCCAAAATATATTCACAAATTGAGAATAATTATATCTGAAAATTAGAAAGATGGGCAAGATACACTGTAAATTTCCAAATATCAAAATACATATTTTTATTGAGACATAATTGACATATAACATGGTGTAAATTTAAGATATGCAATGTGCTGATTGGATACATTTATATATTATAATATGATTACCATGGTAGCATTGGCTAACACCTCTTTCACATCCCATAATTATCATTTCTTTTTTGTGGTAAGAATATTTAAGATCTAGTTTCTTAGCAACTTTGAAGTATGTAATACAGTATTGTTGACTATAATCACAAACACTCTGCATTAGCTCTCCAGAACATACTCATCATATATAACTGCAAGTTTGTACCCTTTGACCAATATCTCCTCAATTCCCCCCATATCCACCCCTACCATTCCCTGATGACTACCATTCTACTCTATGAGTTTTGCTTTAAAAACAGATTCCACATACAAGTGATATCATACAGTATTTGTCTTTCTCTGTCTGACTTACCTTACTCTGCATAATGACCCCAATGTCCGTCCATCTTGTCACAATTGACAAGATTTCCTTCTTTCTTATAGCTCAATATTAGCCCGTGGTGCATATATACCACATCTTCCTCATCTATTCATCTACTGGTGGACATTTAGGTTGTTTCCATATCTTGGCTATTGTGAATAATGCTGCAGTAAACATGGGAGTGCAGATATCTTTTTGAGATTGTGATTCTGCTTCCCTTGAGTATATACCCAGAGGTGATATTGCTGGATCACATAGTAATTCTATTTCTGTTTTTTGAGGAACCTATGTACTGTTTCCCATAGTGGCTACGCAAATTTACATTGCCATCATCAGCGCACAAAGGGCTCCCTTTTCTCCACCTCCTCATCAACACTTCTGTCTTTTACAGTCATAGCCATTCTAACAGGTATATGTGTAACAAGTATATATATATATATATATATATATATATATATATATATTCTAACAGGTATATAGTTTTGGATATAACACCAAAAGCACATATAATAAAAGCAAAAATCAACAAATGTGACTCCATTAAAAGAAATATAAATTTTCATCATAATTTTTATAGGCTTGTTTCTTCTTGATGAAGACTCTTTGGAAAAACTTTGATGTGCTTATATCTCTAAGACAGCATATTTAACTTGGGAAAGTCTTTGGAAATAATGGTCACCACCTGAATTACAGTGATGCTTATATTTTCATAACAAAATTTCTACTTTAAAAGCTATAACTTACCATAACCGTTATAATAGCCAACACTCAGATGGTGCTTACTATGTGTTGAGTACTATCCTAAAGTTTTCCATGTATGAATTCATCTAATACTCTCAACAACTCTATCAGATAGGTACTATTATTTTCCCCACTCTATAGGAAACTGAGGCGCAGAAAGGTTCAGTAACTTGACTGATGTCACTAGCCTAGTAAACAAAATACCCAGTTTTGAATCTAGGAATTCTAGACCCATAGTTCCTCACTGTCACTACTACATGTTTTTTGTCTTTTATTAAATGAACTTATTTGACTTCAGAACTCAAATGGCTACTCTTCATAATCATCTAGGTTCACTTAGCAACCTCTAAGTAGTCTTTTTTGTTTTTAAAAAGAGTTATGAACAAAGGACTGAAAATAACAAATATGAAAGAAATCTGTAAGTAACTTCAGATTTACATGACGTGCTGACTATCAAGGGGTCAAATTAGATACTAAAAATTCAGTGTCCCTAGAATACTAAAATGCTATCTTAAAACAAATGTAGATTTTTTATTTACAAGTCATGTGTGAAGAGTCTATTTTAAAAAGCAGTACTGTATTACTTACGTATATCACTTTTTTCAGAAATTAATTTCAGAGACCAGCCACAGACAAGCAGAGGAATGAAATATATATATTAAATGTATTCGTTAGACATATATATATTTGATACATACATTAGATACATATTTACATGTTTTTTTTCTTCTTCTGCTCCAACAAAAACTATGTGTATAATATTCCCTTGCACTCTCGGATAGGCACACACTGAAATACACAAAGAGCTGCAATTTGAATGTTGCTTTCTGGATTAGCCTCTCAGCTCTTTAACCCGAGCTGTAAATTTAGATGTCTTTGTTCAGTCGGCTTTTTGGTTCAGCACACACAGACTGGCCAAGCCAAGGCTGCTGAAGGCGCTTTCTCCGCCCCTCTGAGAGCTGCAGGACTGATTCCGTATGCTCCAAGCCAGAGGTAATGTAATGTCCAGAGCTTTATTCACTGAGTCAGTCAACCATCCTTTCAGCCTTTGACTTTCTGGCCGTTGCTAATCTGTAGACCTCACAGAAGTCTCCAGACAAGGGAGATGTCGAACACGTGCTCCAGCGGAAGCAAAAAGGCTGCTGTGCGTGCAGCCAGGCAAAGACCTAGACTTCTCATTTATAGCAGCCGTACTCCTTGGGCGCAGGACCATCTCAACTGCAGCATTGACTATAAAAGTCAGAAATGACCCCTATTCCATTAAAAATTGCAAATAAAACACTTTTATAACTCTTCCCTAATGCTTCAAACAGGCAATTGTCCCAGAGCACAAATATTTTCCAATCCCTAATAAATGTAACCTTTTTTTCTTTTCTTTTGCTCAAGGGGACAAGCATATGCACATACAACCACTTCAAAGAATTGACTCTATTCTTTTTTTTTTTAACGCAGTTTCGAACTGTTAAATTGTTCAATTTAAGGTATAAATACAGTGTGTGTGATTTCCCCAGATTTATTCATTGTCCAAAAAAGTATATGAAAATATTTGTGTACTCATTATCCTTCAGAAATACAGAGAATTCCAGAAACAAAAAAAGAATTTTTGACCTTTTTACTCTCCTTGATACTGATTAGGCTCTTTAACAATATACCCTAGAACGTTATCTTCAAAAAATATATGTAAAATATTGCAATAATTTTATATAGTGACAGATAGTAACTACATTTATGTAGTAAACATTTTATAATGTATATAATTGCCAAATCTCTATGTTATACACCTGACACATATAATATTGCATTCCAATTATACTTCCATTAAAAGTAAAAATTTTAGGGGCGCCTGGGTGGCTCAGTCGGTTGAGCGTCCGACTTCAACTCAGGTCACGATCTCTCACTCCGTGAGTTCGGGCCCCGCGTCGGGCTCTGGGCTGATGGCTCAGAGCCTGGAGCCTGCTTCCGATTCTGTGTCTCCCTCTCTCTCTGCCCCTTCCCCGTTCATGCTCTGTCTCTCTCTGTCTCAAAAATAAATAAAACGTTAAAAAATTTTTTTTAAAAAGTAAAAATTTTACATACATGACATTTAAGCCACTATATCTGGTATATTCCCCAAAATGTAATCATTTAAGGAAAAAGAAATCACCATTGCTTGCATATCCTAGTTTAGAACTTAGAATCTTTAGTCAGAAAAACAGTTTGATTCAACAAATGTCTATTTGGCACTAATGCTGAAAAAGGAAAAGAATTTATGACACAGCCCCTGCCTTCATTAACTCACAGACTCAGTGGTAAGATAAGACACAGATAACAATGTGAGACAAAAGGACAATAAAAGTCAGGCTTAAAATGGGAAGGCTATGGTGACAATTTCTATAAGTAAATCTGTTCATCTGTAGAATAAATGAAGAAAGGTCAATCTACAAACTGAATACACCGGGAAAATCTGCTTTCTGGCTATATCTCGACTACACGGATGTTCACCCTGTGTGAAGAAAGCAATGTGGGAATTAAGTCACCACCATCTTTTGCCAACAAGGGAGCCTCTAGAACAGTTCTTGCAATAGAACTGTCTGTGATGATGGAAGTTCTATATCTGTTCCGCACCGTCCCATACAGATCACCATAGCCACCTGTGGCCACTGAGCACTTCAAATGTACAATCATAACTGGAGAACTGGCTTTTAACTTTATTTCACTTTAATTAAATTTCTGATTTAAATAACCACATTTGGCTGGCGGCTATCACATTGGACAGTACAGGTCCACCAGATGTGTTCAGTATCACTTGACCACAAAATAGTACTGGGACTCTAGTGCTAGAAAGTCGACAACACTGGAAGATGCTTTGCCTATGAAACGGGGCTAAGGTTTCTCAGAATATAGTCTCAGGGCGCCGGGGTGGCTCTGTCCGTTAAGCGTCTGACTTCGGCTCAGGTCATGATCTCATGGTTAGTGAGTTCCAGCCTCGCGTCGGGTTCTGTGCTGACAGCTCAGAGCCTGGAGCCTGCTGGGGATTCTGTGTCTCCCTCTCTCTCTCTGCCCCTCCCCCACTCACAGTCTGTCTCTCTCTCTTCTTCAAAAATAAACATTAAAAAAAAATTTTTTTTTAAAAGAATATAGTCTCAGACTTGCTCCTTATCAAGTACCTCTGTAGTGTTTTCTCTTGATTGATGTTCCTGTGCCTCGAAAGCAGAATGGTAAGTGTTACTTTTCTATTTTCCAGGTGGGAAACGGTAAAGAAAACTAGCTAATACTTGAACTTTTTCCACAAGTACGAATGATTTCATAGGTTTTTTGTTGAAGAAAAAATAAAACATTCTTATGTAAAACACATCAAGAAGATGAGACTATGCAATGTGGTTACAATCCTTTGCACTCGAGAAAATGTTTTCTTCTAAACCGGAACTATACTGAATATGTCTGCCATAAGAATATAGAAATTTTTAAATAAAAGGATTTGGGACGCCTGGGTGGCTCAGGCCTCGGTTAAGTGTCCCGCTTGGGCTCAGGGCAAGATCTTACCGTTGGTGTGTTTGAGCCGGGCTTCGGTCTCTGTGCAGCTCAGAGCCTGGGGCCTGCTTCAGATTCTGTGTCTGCCCCTCTCTCTGCCCCTCCCCCACTCACGCTCCGTGTCTCTCCCCAAAACGAATACACATGAAAAAATGAAATAAAATAATAAAAGGATTTATTAGCACATTACAGATGACTCTGGCGAGGGCCTCGGACATTTAGGGCAAATTGCTGGCAAAGACACTTGCTCCTACTTAGGGAGCCTGATGCAATCAGAGTGGTGCTTGCACAGGTCTTCCCGTCCAAAGTATTGTTGTAGGCCTTATAGGCAAAGCTGGGGAGCACGACCCCCGAAGGCTGGAAGAAAGACAAAATGCTGTCAATCTGTGCCCTCACTGTGAAATGCTTTCCTAGACGCCCGCCCTAATGAACCAGGCCGGACAGCGGCGGCGTCCTCGGCTCCTGCACGCACGGCGGACACTGTTAATGAACGGTGCCATTCTTGCCCAGTGACCGTCTCCACACGGGGCCCCACTCACTGTCGGGATCGGCACTTGAGCTGGAACCGCTTTTCCGACTCCTGTGCTGCTGTTGCGTACCTTGCACTCTCTGAAGTGTGGCTTGAAAGTGCGACACCAGCGGCAAGGTCTCATTAGGTGTTAAATTGTGGGTGAAAAGCTCCCTGGAGAATCCGTACACTTGATCAAAAAACTTCAAAAGCAAAGTCGTATTGGTGCTTTCTGCAAATTGTTTCCAAGAAGGCACCCCACCTAAGCTCCAGAAACAGCAGGAATTATGAGTTGGATCAAGGAACCTGTAACCAATGGGGGGGAAAAAATCTATAAAGTGAGGTTTTTAGGAAACACCGCTTTTTTAGTAAAACAGAAATGTTCTTTCTCTTAAGTCTCTGGTGCCTATAAGCTTGGGGAACTTCAAGGTGATAATACTATAACAATTTTTGGACAGTAGAAATTATAATTGAAATTTGCTACTACGAGGATAACTAAAACTCAATCATTTTACACTCTCCCATACGTGCCTGAGGATACTTGGGTGTAAATAGATTTCTTGGAAGCAGCCACTGACTATGGTTAAATTACATCTTACCAAGTAAATTCATTGGTTTTTTAATTACTCTCCTGATGTCCACATGCTGTCTCCACCATCTCAAACTAAAATGATATCGATTCGATTCCTAACTCTGATACACCAAGAAGAAAAAAGCAGAGACTTTTTTTTTTTGGTCTCCACTTTCTAAATAAGAGCTAATTATTAAAAGTACAGGTATATATTTATTTTTTAAGAATCCTGTCTTTGGGGCACCTGGGTGGCTCAGTCGGTAAGCGTCAGACTCTTGATTTCAGCTCAGGTCATGATCTCATGGTTCTTAGGGTGAAGTCCTGCATCGGGCTCTATGTTGCCAGTGCGGACCCTGATTGAGATTCTCTCTCTCCCTATCTCTCTGCCCCTCCCTGCTTGTTTACTCGAGCGTGCATGCCCTTTCTCTCTCTCCCTCCCTCCCTCTCTCTCTCTCTCTCTCAAAATAAATAAATAAACTTCTAAAAATAAATAAAAACCCGTCTTTACTGTAAGTTGTCACCATTTGATATTTGCTTTAGATGGTTCTCTTTGTGGACAAGCATTTGAGTGTGGTTCACGTGATCACTGTCCTCCACAGAATTTTCACAGAAACAAGAAGTGCAATGTCCAGGGGAGACAGCAGAAACGGAATGTTTGGGGAAAGAAAACATTCTTAGGTAGAAGTACCCGGGTACAGAACCATATCAGGAAATAGAACGGAGGGGAAAGGGAGCTGTCCTCGTGTGGTATGGAATAATTTAAAGTTTTGCAGCGATTTAAGCACAATTAAGACAGTTGCTTTTCCTTAAAATAAGAAGTCATTTTATCTCAGGTTGACAGTATTGATAATAAAACGCTATTTTCTTTTGGAGTTCACCCCGTAACTACTGTTCCCTTGCTTGTCAGAAGCCCTTTGAAATTGTTTCTGATCATCTCCGCTGAGAACTTCATTTCCTTTTGGTGGCCTAGTTAGTCATGATATTGCAACATGCTGGTAAAGCAAAATGGGGAATCGGAGGCAACTAATCACATAATTAGAGCCAAAAACCTCAGGTAATTCAGGTCAACGAGAGTTCTGGGCGTCAGTTATCCAGACAGTTATCTCAATCCTTCACTTCAATAGAGTGACCCTATTCTTTAATTACCCTTAATTAATAATGGTGCCAGATCTATTCGTTACAACCTTTTAATTTGCCACTATATGTTATGTATCATTCTAACTATTGGGGTTCCAGTTTTTTAAAAGCCAAATTCTTGAATACTTACCATCATGATTTCACATAATTGAACAATAAATAATTTGATGTCAACTAATTGCCTGTTTATTGCCTGAGTCTTACGCATAATGAAGCAGAGTCCCCTAGAAAGAACTACAGCCAGCTTAATACTCAGGGGTCACGTTCTTGTTGCACAGCTGTTAACAAGTTGGGTTCCAAACTAAGCTTTTTTCTTTCTCATTATGGAATAGAAGTCCCTTCACAGTCTGGCCCTGGTCTACCTCACACACTCCATCTCCCACAGCCCCCTGTCCTCTGACAATCTGAAGCCTCGAAAATCCTTCGCAAGAAGCTTCTCCCTATTTTCTAAACAGCTCCTGCTCATGTCTAACTCTGTGCTTCAGCATGTGTCTTCCCCTCAACTTGGACCGTCCTCCTCGTGGTAACCTTGTACTGGTGCTTTGACATGGATACGTCTGTGAATCTCCTCTTTTCTGCACCCTTAGCACTTTATCCATATCTCTGCCCTCTGCTTTACCACACTTACTGTTTAAGTAATTAAGTCTCTCCCCTCCGCTCCCCTGTGAGCCCTTTAAAGGACACCAAGCCTGTCACAAACTTTGAGGAAATATTTAACGAGGAAGACTAGGATGAAAAGATTCTCTAAGGACGGTGGAATACAACTCCTTAAGGAATAGTGAGGAACTGAGCTATTCAGCATTTTAGGGTTCTCAGATTTGCCTAATGCAGAACATAGGCTATCTCCTGAATCCCTGGGCTTTGTGGTGAAGATATTTCCTTCAGTTTCCCAGTTGGAGCTTAACTACAAAACTTTCTGGCAGCCTATATTGTTCGTGCACAGACACAGCAAACTGAAAAATGACATTAAGGAATCCAGACATGTTTAGAATGAGCATTACTTAAGCAAAAGGGGGAGGAGGCAAGATTTGAGCTCTAAAGAATAAAACCTTGACCCCAAACTATTTGTCTGACATAGACCTAATGCTTTGTGTCAGAGGTGACTACAAACTAGATCAGATGAAATAGTTTCTGTCCTTCTTCGGTTCCTGCGATCACATTAAGAATCTAGAGTGCTTGTAACTAAGATTCTTCTCCGCTCCAGTGCTGCTATGAGACTTTATACAAGCTGTTGTTTTTCTACAATTTTTATAGAATTTACTTAAAAGCGTGGTAGCAGGGGAAATACATATCCTACTAATCACATTTTTGTGATTTTATTGTGATATGAAGTATATGTGTGCGTGATGCAGATGGTTCTATTTTCTATGGCACCGATATACGTGGACTATATCGGAAGATACTTTGAATGTACATAAATTTCATTGTATTCCTTATTATTTCCTGCTACATGGAACTAAGGAATGCACATACTTATGCAGGACACTTCCAAAACTGAATTATGACTCACTTAACTAGCATTTCGCTGATATCAATTAAAAATGAATCGCAAAAGTATAAAGATTGCACGGGAAGTTTGGGTGCTATTGTAATTAATATGTTACTTCCTCTCTATACTTGTGGTTCAGTTTTTATTCATTATTTTCTCTTTTCTTCACACTTCCCCTCAGTAAGACAAGTTCTAAAATCCTAAATGGTGTATGAGCTATTACATAATTGTCCTTTTATGCCTGCATAGACACTACCCTCTAATACATTCCTTTGTGAAGTAATTTGGGTTACCTTGGATGTGAAAGACAGTTCAATTGTAGCACATTCCACTGTGTAGCCAAAGGCCCAAGAAAAAATACAGAGTCCTGGAATGGTCTCTGCAGCAAATTAAACTTCAACAATCTTTTATGAAATGTTGAAGGTTTCCAGCCAGCTAGATGATTTTGGCAAAGATCAGCATGACTCGATTGGAAAAATAGTGTAAAATATTATTTAGGCTATTACAGAGTTAGGGTGTTTCTGATGTGACAAATTTTAGTATTTCATTGGTATTTCAGATATCTGTCTAACCCCAACACTTGGTAGCTTAACACCAGAATGATTTATCATTTCTCATCATTCTGTGGGTTGATTGGGCAGTTCTGCTGTCTTGGCTGAGCTCACTTGTGCAGTTACAGTTGGTCTGTGTTAGAAATTCCCAAGTAGCCTCACTCCCATGTCAGACAGTGCTGACTGTTGGCGGGATGACCAGAACTCTGTCACTGTATGATCTTTAATTCTGGGGTTCTACACAGCCTGGTGGTCTCAGCGTTCTAAGGAGGTGAGGACGAGTCTTCAAAATATCTCTGGGAATCTTGCAGTTGTAACTTCTGCTACATTCTATCCATCAAAGCAAGTCAAGGTGAGCCCAGATTCACCAGGGTGGAGAAACAGACTGTACCTCTCAACAGTAGGAGCAGCAGCATTGCATTATGAAGAAGCATTGACACAGGGTGGCATGTGTCATTAGAGGCCATTATTCTGACAATCTACTATGACAGAAATTTCAAAAAGGGAATGGATCTTTATTGTATTAGGTAAGAATAGCACCTGCTCTGCCTGTCTAAACAGGAATGTTCGTTTCGATTTAAAAATAAAAAAAACTGGTATGAAACAAGATATTAAATTTTATGTCCATGTTTTTGCCTGCCATTTTCTGAAATTCATATTTAAACCACGTTACTTAAGATTGTGTCCAATGTGTTGGATTAGTTCCACCTACACTGAAAAGAACGCAAGACAGCATGAAATGATACCTTATCCCATGAGTTACAGAAAGCCACCCCACTAAACAAAAATACTCAGATGGCATTGGCCTTAGATCATGGCAGAGGACATGATGTCTGGAGACATTTCACCATAGAGAAGCAACCGAAATTCAATGTTTTAATGATTTTTTTCTAAATAACATTTATAGACACACTTAAGAGGATGGATTTTTAATAAATTGTGCTGAAATGTCTAGTGAGGAGCCTTCAAATGATAGATGAGAGTTGCCATTTCTGTGCCCACCTGTAAAGTCAACAATGACATGTATCATGACCTGACAATAATCTTTAAAAGAATGAACTGACAGGAGTACCTGGGTGGCTCAGTCAGTTAAGCATCTGACTTTGGCTCAGGCATGATCTCACAGTTTGTGAGTTTGAGCCCCACGTCGGGCTCTGTGCTGTCAGCTGGGAGTCTGGAGCCTGCTTCGGATTCTGTGACTCCCTCTCTCTGCCCCTCCCCTGCTTGCACTCTGTTTCTCTCTGTCAAAAATGAAATAAACATTAAAAAAAAATTTAAAAGATGAACTGACCGAATTTCTACAATGTCTTCCAGAAACAACCAAGCTTTATCTAAGTAAAAAGTAACTGATCACACTTCTGTACAGAGCACACAGTAACATGTTTTAGAAAAGGTCAATTAAAATAAAACCATATCTATAAAGCCTTCTAAAGTACATGGCTTTTCAAATATAACATATAGTACTTAAGCAAACAATACTGCATTTCACATGATCTAATTGCAAGTCATTTTAAAATAGGCGAATACATTAGTCTATTAATTTAAAAGCACTAAATATAGTTTTTAAATAGATTTTTCAACTTTGAAAAAGTAGAAAAAAACTAATTCTAATTAATCACAAGAAATGTCCTTTAACTCTGGTGACATGATAGGAGAGAGGTTGTTAATGACTAGCATTTAGATTTGTATTTGATTTGCCTTGTTTTCAATTTTCTTTGTGTCAAATGTCAGGTAACTATAAATGCCAGATCATCGACTAAAATAAAAATTTCACTTTCTTATCATTCAATTATTCAGTCAACCAATCTTCATTGGGTGCCAGTGTTGCAGAACCCCATGCTCAGAAGCATAGGGATGAGGCAATGATGACCATAATCGTGCCAGAGTTTGGCTCTGGGCAACTCACAGCTGTATTATGCTTAAACATGTTCACTAACATTTTTTTAATCAATACCAAAGTTCAGCTGAGAAATTCAACTGTGCTGAATTGTAAACCTAAATTCAGTTGCCGTTTTCCTCTTATAACCCTGCACTCTCAAAGCTCGATTTCCTATGCTTGTGTTTTTTTCCATTTTCTTTCCTAAAAGTTAAATCTTAGAGGAAAGTTCAGGTCTGAAATCTGGTCATAATCATTCAGATTAGTGACCTACTGTGCCATTTTTTTAAAAATTACCAATGCAGAACTCATGGAGCAGCTTTGCAAATCATTTTCTATGATGAAAGGCTTAAAGTCTAGTTCCAGAAAAAAAAAAAAAATTAAAGAAGTTTTATACAAACACATCTGATGTTACTGGCCACCACTCTATTCTGCCACCCCAGAAATATCACCATGATACCCACATTGAGTAGTGGTGAGGGCTGGGGCAGTAAACCACCCAGAATCCCTTCACAAGGTCCTTGTAGGGATTTTCTAAGGCTAGGAATAAAATCCATGTACACAGAACAACATTTTTATCTCTGTGAGGTTAAATGGCCGGGGGAAATGTGCCTTAATACCATGATTAGTCAGCCAACACCAAAAAAATTATACCATTTAATAAGGGCTTGGTCATTGTTTTTAATTAGGTAAAGCGGAATTTATGAAGCATGAGTGCTATACAAAGACCAAGTGGTGGGTTGGGGAACATGACTTGATGTTAAGGACACTGAAAGACTTATTTAACCAAAGAACACAAAATGTTCACCAAAAAAGGGGAAGAGAGATTATTACCAAGGTCAGGCAGAGGATGCTACCCTTCTTTTGTATACACTAAATAGTTGGCAGAACTGCAGAAATTCTAACTTTCAGGACGTGAGGCCAAGGAAAGTAAAACTCCAGCTAGTCTTAAAGAAGGCAAAACAAAAGAGAAGTCTTAGCCAGCTGAAGCCAGAGCAAGATACCAGACTATGTGAGAGGCACAGAGAGTGATAAAGGAGTGATCCCAAAGGTAAACATCTATATTTCACTAATTAGTCTAAAGTCAGCCCTCTGAGCCCAAAGTATGGGTCTTTCCCCCTGCAGCCCTGAAATTCTCTCCAGCTCTCAAGATCTGCAGGCTCGTCTCCACCTCCAATATGACTCCAATGGCTCCCAATCTGCTTTGCCACAGAGGCTCATTTTTAGCCCTCTCCAGATCGGCAGCAACAGGAGTCAGAGCTTGTCATTCAATTTATAACTCTTCTAGCTAGCTCCATGTCAGGGCACTAAATCGGGTTTTTCTATGTTCATTTGCTGTGATCCTTGAGCTCCAGCCTAGTTGGTCTCCCCGATGCCTGTGAACACATTGTATTCATTCCCTTTACCGGGCCTCTTCTCAGCTTTGTCTCCCTTGATCCCAATGCAGCCTTTCCTTTAAAGTCTAGATCAAGAACCATCCGTCCCCTAAAGCCTTCCCCAACTATCCAGACTATTATGCTTTCCCTCCCTACTCTGAGCTCACTGCTTTTAGAGTCATACCATTAACTCTTAAATTGTTTCATAACTCCTAGTCTTATCTTCTATTACTGTAATTTCAGAGGCATGGGGCCATGACTTGTCTCTTTTCAAAGCTACACCATAGGTACCTATACCATACCATACCTTAACATATGTCTACACACTAAGAAGTTATTTATTAGACATTTATTGTTTGATGGAACGACTCCTATATTTCAATTCCAAATTTCTCTTTAAAGAAATTTAATGATCAGAGTCAGACTTATTTTCCACCTATGTATACATAAACAGCTCATCACAAACTTTAGTAATAATAGAATGTGGCCCTGAAAGTTTTCATATTACCGCCTAAATAAACGTGTATGCACATACGTACCTATGTGCTCCAAAAGGTTAAGGCTCAACGAGAGTTTTTTTATAGTTCACTAATTGTTATATTGAATCCTTTTATCCAAATTGTTAGTGTCCTGCTTAGTCAATTGAAACATATTGCTTTGATATCAAAGCTGCAACCCAGGCCTTTATTTCTGGTGTATATTCTATTCAGAAATGCAAGTCCTTCTACACAGGACAGTGAGAATTGTCTTAGAGATCTTCGCAATTCACTGTGCCACATGCTCAAGAACAGAAACAACAGATTTGGTCCAGTGACTATATATAAAAAACTTTGTAATAAAATACACTAGTCAAGGGCATACGGTTAGGAATCAGAGTTATATGATTTCCTTGGTAATAGATCTGACTTTGATTTTGAACTGAGCATCGCATCCACATTCACAAATACTATTACTTTTAAGAAAGAGGAAGCTACTGAGGAAAATAGGAAAGGAGGAGGAATTAACTAGAATAGCCAGATAATTGTCAATCAAGGGTAAGTCATGTTTCAGTCAACTAAGTTTTTAGTCTAAAAAGCTGTGGCATCTTATAGTGAGACTAAATCATGAGCTATCTGATGAGTGTCACAGTGAGAATACGGTTCAGAGGTAAAGTTTTTTCTTTCAAGTACATAATAAAAATAAAAAGTGAGTTCATTTAACTTAACTTATGGTACATGCACTATCCCCTTACTTTTATTTTTTTTTAATAGTAATCTACTTTTTTTGTTTTTTAATTTTTTTTTCAACGTTTATTTATTTTTGGGACAGAGAGAGCCAGAGCATGAACGGGGGAGGGGCAGAGAGAGAGGGAGAGACAGAATCGGAAACAGGCTCCAGGCTCTGAGCCATCAGCCCAGAGCCCGACGCGGGGCTCGAACTCACGGACCGCGGGATCGTGACCTGGCTGAAGTCGGAAGCTTAACCGACTGCGCCACCCAGGCGCCCCCTATCCCCTTACTTTTAGAAATGCTACCCATTCAAGTACTCTCAGCTTCTCCTGCTACTCACAGTTTGGGTCTATAAAAAAAATCAGACCATACAAGGATGGATCAGCTTATCCGACCACACTTTCCAGTTAATTTACCATTATATTATTTGTAAGACTCCACCCACACCACTAATTAGGTATCATGCAACTAATCAAGGATGATCATTAAGCAAGTCAGAAAATAACTATGTTGTAGAATCACTGATATTATATTATATATAGAAAACCTCAAAGTTTCCTTACAAACCCAAATTCTTTTATCACCATCTATAAGAGGACAAGGCTTATTCAAATACTCAATTGTTCATTAAGCATACTGCCTCATTTTTTAAAAATCTACTGTAATTTTCTTCTTTTAAGTCCTGGGAAACAGCGCAGGCAGACCTAGCAAGTAAGTAAACAGACTCACAAACACGAAGAATGAGTTCCTATGAAACGCTCGGGAAACAAAAGGTGAGACATGAATGGAATTTGAAAGGAAACAAAAAGCCAGAGAAAAAGTCAAAGTACATAAGACAGTGAGTTCTTCCAACATTGAGAGAGTAACTTGTCTGGGGCATTTTCATCCCCCCTGAAGAGAAAAGAGCAAAGGCCTAGGGAGATTAAGGGTAGGGAAGCTGCAACAGCAGGAATTAGTGATAAGGAAGAAATACGGATTTCAACAGTGAAAGTGTCAAAGTAAGGAGGCATTTTATCATCCTTCTTAAGCAAATGTTTCTTTCTTCCTTTATACATTCTTATTTGTAAACATAAGGCCAGGAATGGTACCAAGGTTTCCGACCTTGGATGTGGCGTTGTTAGTACCCATCTTCAGGGAGTACTAACCCCCGAGTCCTTCCCTCACAAATGTACATGGACCTCAGGGAAGACAGGCATGCATATATCTAACCCCTGTATGTTCAGGAAGAAATGTTTGTTTCTCTCACTGACATCATTCCTGATTTGAAGTTCCTCCTAAAGTCTACCAATGCTTTTGAAACCAGGTTATCACACTTCTTTGCTCATGTTTTACATTTTTTTCCAGGGGCTTTGATAATAAAAGTCACAGGGGAAAAATATGGTTCATAAAGAAATATTTTAAAATAGTGTGGATGGCTCAGTGTATGTAGTTTGTGGATATGAGTTAAAAAAAAAATAAAGAAAACACTATGCCATTTCATAAGAACACATCAGGAGCCCAGTCCTGATATAAGCTATGGCATTCTGAAATAAGTCAATAAATAAAAAGGCAATGGCATTTTTAACCACGTATGCTAACTAGGTCATCTAATAATGATGACATGATTCCAGTCATGCAAGGTTATCATCTACTCATTATGATTCAAGTTATGGTCGATGACATTGATATAACTTAGAAGAGTATAAGATAGAGGGAATATTTCATAGTAAATAGACCAAGAATGATTCCCCTTGGAATAGTAAAGGTACAAATTGCTTTAGTTTTCATTTCCATGGCGCTAAATTTGTATTTCATGTGAGGGCCTATAATTGATGACTGCTTACTTGTCTGGGGTGAAAAAGGATAAAAAAATAGATTATGATTGTCAAGGTTGTTTGTGTTAGTAGCTAAAATGGCAAGCAGCACCCTGAAGTCTCTGTAAACAGCACACAAATATTCTTCTTTTTAAAGAAAACAAGAAAGCGTTGGGCAAAAAGTTACAAACCAAAATACCCTATATCATCCAACTGACATGGCTCACCGTTTTTCTTGGAACAATGATTATATCACACAGCAAAACAAACTCCAGGGCATCCATCCATATCAGTCCTACATTTTCTCAAAAACATTACAGGATTGAAGATTATTTATTTATTTATTTATTTTAGAATACAAAGTACCTGCAGTTGTTCCACATTTTGGTATTCTCTTTTGTAAAAAAAAAAAAAAAATGCCTAAGTTGGTTAACAAAAGCATCTCAATGTTGCTATACTTAGTAAATAATTTAAAATTCATAATAATTACTTCCATATGTCAAATTCCCCTCTTCCCCAGATTCCCAATTGCCTCTCATTATCTTAGATAGTCCTATTTCCAAATTTCTCTTGATGTGTTGTAGATACTATTATGTCCTACTTCTGAGAATAATTCATTACCATTCTGTGTATTGAAGTATTAATTTATATAAGCAAAGGGGCAATCACATTTAGTTAGGAAAAGTAAAAGCTATTGTTCTAATGTGTATTCATTTTGGTTCTTACCTACATAAGGTGTGAGCACAAGTGCGTGCATGTGTGCGTGTGTGTGCATGTGCATGCACGTCTGTGTGTACATGAGAGTGTGCAAACAAAATAACTGACGAATCTTCACTTTCCAAATCCTCAGTAAGTTGTTTCTCACACAACGAGAACACTATCATTTTAAAAAGGCTAATTTTGAAAATAATTATAACTTCTACGGTGACTTTTTATACAACCTGATATATACCCATTACAGTAGTGTTTCTCAAACTATCTATGATAGGAAAGGAGGGAGGAAGGAACGAACGAACAAGCGAACAAACGAAGGAAGGAAGGAAGGAAGGAAGGAAGGAAGGAAGGAAGAGGAAAGGAGAAATCTTTTTTCAAGTTTCCAATCCTTAACAGACTAAGACTTCTGTAAAATACAATAAAAATGAAGTTTCAGTCACGTGGTATTATTATGTTATTATGAAAGTTTCTAAATGCTTGCTGTCAGTGTCTGTTTCACCTCATTGCAGACCCAGCAACCAAATGCAAGACTGCTTTAGACTTGGTACCTCGCACCTATGAGGCAACTTCTAAGTGTTCCTCCAATGGAAGGCATTGAATTCTGTTTTTAGAAAACTAATTTAAATGTTAGAGAAATACCTAAGTTTATTTTTGTGAAAGCAGAAAACCGATCTTTTTTTTTTTCTTTCTGGCATTCAATAATAGAAGTTAATGGTTGAGAGATAATTCTGTCCGGGTAATATGAGTAAAAATGAAAGTGGGCAGGGGATTTGGAAGAGGCAAAAGGTAAGGAAGGGAACCCACTGGATTTTGGCAAATATTAAAAGTAGCAGGATATGGGAAGCAGGATGTAGGGGGAGATGCTTTGGATCATATGACATAATTTACTTACACCAGTAATAGATATTTACAGTGAAGCTTTATTTGGTTAGTCAGTAATATTCCTAACAGAACTTTTTAAAAAATTATATTTAATATTGCTAAGATTAACTCCCACCTTAGCTGGATTGCAATCAACTTTTACACCAAGAAAATCCAATAAAATAGTAGATCGAACAAAATAGAAGCTTCTATTTACTCAAGTAGACGTTGTCCTGATAAAATGGTTTCTGGTCTTGATTCACTGGTGCATGGGTATCTGTGCTGAGGCCTCTAGATTTCTTGTCCATATTCTCATAGTCACAAAATGATTGGTGCATCCGCAGCCATCATGACTAAGTAGCAGGTGGAGAGGAGAAGGAAGTGGCAAAGAGAAATGTGGCATCTTTATCAGCAAAGGAGATGGCTTTCACTTATGTCACATTGGACAGAACATGTTAAATGGCACTCATAACTACCAGGGAGGCTGGGAAGTGAGTTTCTTTAATTGGATTTGGCATGAACCAAGAAAGAAGGGAATAAGGGAAATTAACAGTATTTGCCATATATTCCAAAAAGGACCTTACCCAGGAGGAAAGTAAGCAATAATTATTTAACACCAACTCTTTTTCTTTGGGAACTATACGAGATGCATGATCTCATTTCATACTCTAAATAACCCTCCAAGGCAAGTATCATGATCCCCATTTAACAGATGGAAACCCATTCACTCTGAGTTTCTTAATCTGAAGGTACAAAAATATATTGAGGATTATGTGAAATATAATGCACATTTTAGATGACATTACAAGTAAAGCTTAGTGAAAATCCAAATTACACATAGACAACTAAAGTAACTATAAACGTATGATATATCACAATATCATTAGCCAACTAAATACAAATAAAAGTCTTATTTGGGACTGCTTAGGTCTACACTGGCCCATATCTCAGCTGTCCTAGGTCTTGGTCTGATTTATATCTGCCTGTGGGGTTACAGAACATCTCTAGTTCCCTCTCCCGGAGAGGTGGAAATATCTTAAGATCTTTCCCCACGTGAGCGTCAGGAGACTCAAAAATGCATGCTATGTGCAGCCAAAAAACCTCACTTGAGCTGCATGGAGATGCCCCCTGTGATGGTTAATTTTGTGTATCAACTTGGCTAGACGAAGGTACCCAAATATTAAGTCAAACATTATTCTAGATGTTTCTGTGAAGGCTTTTTAAGATGAGATTAACATTTAAATCAGTAGACTTCGAGGTAACTTTACTTTCCATAACCCAATCACCTGAAGGTCTGAATAGAAAAAAGACGGACTTCCCCTGCAGAAGAGAGAATTTTGCCAACAGACTACCTTTGGATTTGGATTGCAACATCAGCTTTTCCATAAATCTCCAGCCCGCTCATCCACCCTGCAGATTTTGAACTTGCTAGACTCCACAATCATGTGAACTGATTCCTCAGAATAAATCTCAAAATAAATTTCTAGATAGATAGATATAGACAGACAGATAGACATCCCATTGTTTGTTTCCCTGGAGAATCCTAACTAACACACATTAATGAGCCATTTTCTAGTCTCTCTCTACTCTTACTTTGCCTCTTAATTTTCTTCATGTAGACACTTCATACAATGCAGTACATAGTCTGTTTTCTCTCATAGGAGGGCATTTACAACTCTTATCAAACCCCTTTGTTTATATGGGAAAGAATTAACCTACCACCATAAAGATCACTCCACACATTTCCTCCAGACCAAGGATACACACACACACACACACACGCACGCACGCACACACACACACACCTTTGTTCGCATTGCTTTCTAGCTCATGTCTTGGTAATCGAATCAGTGGGTTTTTCACCCCTAAAGAACAGGCCACAGCAAGGATCAGACCTATCTCTTGCACATCAACAGAAATGCTTTCAAATTATTCTGAATCCCTTACTGCCTACTATATAATTGTTACCTAAAGACTTTGATTTACACAGTAACTTATTTTCTATATTAGAAAAATAAGGGAGATGGCCTTTTGGCCTCCCACTGACACATAGGAGCTAGAAAGTCCAGTCAGTGTACATTCCTTTCAGGCCTCCCCACCAAAGACTAGCTGCTTCACTTAGCTGTCACATGGCCTCTTGAACACCTGCACCCCAACACTGCCATTTACCTTGAATGGCTTCTTGCTCACTGTTTCCAGCACTCCAGACCTCTTCTGCCCCTGAAGGAGCTCATAAGAGCTCACCTCTATCACAGAAGCCATCTAAACTAAAGCATGTCTAACCAAAAAACCATAATTTTTAAAATATGTATTACTAGTTTCTGAAAGCCAACTATCGAGCACTTAGAGTAAAAATACTGCCTTTGTGTTTATCAAGCTTAACGTTTCAGAGGTTACATTAAACATCCCATTAAGGAGAAACATATACATATGTACACACACATGCACATGTAAACACACATATATGTTAACTCAAAGCATGTTTATTAAGCACCTACTATGAGTAAGAAAACTGCCCAGGTACTGAGATGGTCCACAGTACCATGTCTCTGTATTTCCCCCCATGTTAGCATCCCCTAAAATAAAATCATGGCCTGCCTTTCTGAAGTGCCAAAAGAGATAAGCACGTAAAATAGAGATACTGCTTTATTCAAAGTTTTTCATAAGGCAGTTAAACAAAGGATTTTTTAGTCCATGCTATTACCACTAGCATGGACTGCTTTCATTCCTCTGTTTATTTCACAAATATTGAGTACCTACTAGATTCCAGGCACCAAGCGGGGTGCCCAGGAAATGGAGAAAATGCACACATTCTTTGTCTGCCCGTTGCTCCCAGTCTAGGGTGAAGAAAGTGAGGATTAAATTTTATTTCTCCAGCTGAAATCGTACTGCAGGATGATCTCTCACAGATTCACGGGACTGAAAACTGACATATTCTCAACAGTCATTGATGGCTACAGAAGAAATTTCTATAGGGAGTGAGAACATCATGAGGCCTCCTCCTTTTTTTTAATATGGCCTCTTCTGGTCCATCTTTGAGATTTTTCTTTCATGAGTCATACAGGTGTTAGTACAAGTGTTAGTGTAGGTAGAAGTAAAGAAGTTAAAAAACAAAATCTCAGCTGAGTCATGAAAAAGTGTTAGAAAACCCCTTGATTAAAAACGTCTTTTGCCTTACTGAACCATTCATTCATTCGTTAGATAATGGCCTACCACATTAAAATCACTTTGTGGTTGGAGGAGGGGATGGAATACAAAAGAGATAAAACCTGAACCCTTCCTACAAGCAGCTTCTTTTCTATCAGAGGAGCCTACACCCATATCTTTTATGCACAGTATATCTTTGACTCTTCCATTTGCTTCCCTTTGTATTTTAACAAAGTGGCATATACAGTCAAGACGGACGATCATACAAAGCGCCTTAAGAAATGTCTCATTATGAAATGTCTGCTGAGATGCCGTGTCCACAGTGAGCAGCTTGTGGCCAACGTGTGAATGGGGCAGGACGGGAACATTCCAATTGTTCAGCTGCTCTCCACCCAGTGTATTTATGAAGTAATTATTTCCAAACTTGACATCCTTCAAGGTCATTTTTCCTTCTATCTTTTTTCTCTAAGAGATTATAGTTTTTAAGTAGCAGGCATGAGGCATAAATAAGAATGTGAAATTCTGTCATGAGCACACACGAAATTTGGTGCCCGCTACCCATTCTGCTAGTTTAAAGGCAAGAGTTTGGTTTATTGAATTGACAATACTGTGAATGTGCTTTCATGATTCACAGAATTGGGTGCACACAGGATGGCAGTGGTCTAGTGCATTTTGATGCATCATATTCATTGCCCAGCTGTGAGCTGAGCAGTGCTGGCTCTGGGCTTGGGCCTGCCAGGCAAGGCTGCCCCTTGGCCAGCCATTTCTCCTTTGAAATCTCCAAGGAGGAAATTCACAGATTCCCTGGGTATTTGTGACACCGTCTGGCAACTCTTGTGGATGAAGTCAGCTCTAGGTAACATAAGAATATTTCCCTTACCTCTGGGGCACCTGGGTAGCTCAGTCAGTTAAGCATCTGACTCGGTTTCAGCTCAGGTCATGATCACAAACTCAGGTTTGTGACTTGGAGCCCCATGTGGAGCCTTGTGTGGAGCGGTGCATGGAACCCTGCCAAAAGCATTTATCCTGCTTAGGGATCTCTCTAGCCCTCTCTCTCTCTCTCTCTGCCTCTCCCACTGCTCATGCACACACTCTCTCTCTCTCTCTCTCTCTCTCTCTCCGCCTCTCTCTCTCTCTCGTCTCTCTGTCTCACTTTCTCAAAATAAATAAATAAAAACTTAAAAAAAAAAAGAAAATTACCCCTACCTCCTACCACCACTCTTTCCCACAGGTTTCTCATTCCTGCGTACGTTTACTTTCAAAACTGAACCCCCAAATCAATAATATGACAAGTGTTTAAGATCTTACATACAAGATGGAATATCTAAAAGCCTCCACAGGACACAGAAATAAATCTCTAATAGTGGAATGTACAGTACTGGAAAAGATATTTTGAAGAAGGGCATGGCATTTTCCCCACGCCCCTCAAGTCATAACGTGTCCATGACTGTGTACTACACCTAAGCCATCTGTAAGAGATTTTCTAGGACAGTCATAATCCAAAATATTCCATCCATCTGTCAGATCGTGTGTCAGACCATGTGTCTCAATTTCTAGTTTAGAAAGTATGGCCCCTGTCCTTACCTCAGTCCAGTTTACAGTCCCTTTTCATCCAAAGGTTGCTGGGTTATTGTTGGGGCTTTGCCTTACTTTTTGGGGAAGAAAGCTGCTCACCACCACCTCCTCGATCTCATCTTGTCCTTGAAAGCAAGTGCTAACTCGCTCCTGAAGCTTTTCTTCTCTAGCTAAGCCATCTCAGTTCTTCTGGGCTCCCACATCAAGCCAGCATGGTCTCTGACACTGAGAAGCACTTAATAAATATCTCATACATAAACAAATGTCAATCATTTCTTCCTTCCCTGAAGTCCAGAATTTCATGGAATCTGCAGGGACAAATAATCAGGAAGACTTCACTGAGAGCAGGAAGATGAGGAGCCCTCACTTCCACGGGGCATGGATCTGAGCCTTCTGAACGAGCAAGGGTGTTGCACGTGGGACACTAGTTAGTTCAATTACTACTATGGGACATTTAGAATCATCCAAGTAGATCCCAACTTGAGTGATGATTAGATTAGCATAGGCACTGTGCTTAAAACTCCAATTAGCCATCTACAAGTATTTATTATATATCTATACAATGAACTATACTTCTCTGGAACCAGTGTTTGGGGAAGTATGGGCCCCCTGTATGTTTTATGCATGGATCCAGATGATTTGTGGGTGCGAATGGGCATATCAACACTACCTGTCCTTAGTGATTTCTAGCACGTTTTTTGGTGTTTATTTATGTTTGAGAGACACAGAGACAGAGTACGAGTGGGGGAGGGGCAGAGAGAGAGAGACACACACAGAATCCAAAGCAGGTTCCAGGCTCTGAGCTGTCAGCACAGAGCCTGACGCGGGGCTCGAACTCACGGACCGCGAGATCATGACCTGAGCACAAGTTGGAGACTCAAATGACTGAGCCACCCAGGCGCCCCATTTTCTAGCACTTGTTAAAGGCTTTAGCTACGTGAACATGTTTAGTGCTGTCAAAAATCATTCAACATGCATTTGTGCACTGATTAATTAAAATATGCCTTTATTGAATATCTATTGTGTGTCAAATACTATTTTTGCTGTTGTGGATAAAGTAGTGAACAAGAGAGATGAGGCCATTGCTCCCACATAATTCACAACCTAGTATAAGGAGACACATTTAAACATATAAGCAGAGAAATGCATCATTGTATCAGGTGGTGATAAGAGGAACAAAGGGTACAAAGAGTTCTGGGAACTCTATCCTGGGCTGATGGTTTTCTTTTTTCTCTCTTCCCATGAAGCTGTGGGTAAGACAAGGGTCAGAATGAGGCCAGAGCACTTTATCTGCCTTTGGAACTGCTAAGGGTCCACAGCGGTCCCTGGAGCCAGCTTCACTTGGGGCTGAGTCTTCTCCTCTCCTTGCAGAGCAGACAAGCTGGGGAAAGGACAAGAGATGATGGAGTCCTCTGAGTTCACAAGACCCCGGCAACCACCCAGGGTAGGAGCAGAAAACAATGGTTCCTTACCATTTGTTAGTCCCTGAGTTCATAAAGTGATAAAAATGATGGGCTATACACACACACACACACACACACACACACACCTTCCTTGCCTGCAAGGAAGCAATGATTAGGAACTCCCGTCTGTCATAGAGTTTGGAGTCATAATGTCTCTTTATTACCCGACAGGCCCCTGGGCATCCTCCTAAGCTCACCCCCAAGTATGGAGGGCACTGACCACTTCTTGAGAGGACTCAGTCCAGGCTTCTTCAATCACAGCAAGCACCATCCGAAAACTAAAACCAAATTTTACCAGACATAAAATCACAAAGGAAAAAAAGCCTTTTGCAATCAATATCACATCAACAGACAAATTTTGAAGGTCCACCAGGATTGGCTCTGTGCAAGGCCAGAGCCACAGAGTAACAGGGACGTTTTTCCTGACCTCTAGTTGCTTAGAAAGGAAGTCAGGGAGATAGAACACATATGTAAAAACAATCAGCATTGAAAATCTGAAGTAAAGCAATGCAATTACAGAAATACAAGAAAGAAAATACAGATGAATATTTTTCAGTCTCGGGACCATGAAGGTCTCCCTAAGCATGGCACCAATGACAGAAAACCTTACTAATAATGTTTGTAATGATGATTAGTATACTGGTGATGACAAAAATAAAAATCTAGCCCCCTAGACTAGAGGGGTGCCTGGGTGGCTCAGTCGGTTAAGCATCTGACTTCAGCTCAGGTCATGATCTCCCGGTTTGTGGGTTCAAGCCCCGCATCGGGCTCTGGGCTGACAGCTCAGAGCCTGGAGCCTGCTTCAAGTTCTGTGTGTGTGTGTGTCTCTCTCTGACCCTCCCCACTCATGCTCTGTCTCTCTCAAAAATAAATAAACATTAACAAAAAAATTTATTTTATTTTATTTTCAACGTTTTTTATTTATTTTTGGGACAGAGAGAGACAGAGCATGAACGGGGGAGGGGCAGAGAGGGAGGGAGACACAGAATCAGAAACAGGCTCCAGGCTCCGAGCCATCAGCCCAGAGCCTGACGCGGGGCTCGAACTCACAGACCACGAGATCGTGACCTGGCTGAAGTCGGACGCTTAACCGACTGCGCCACCCAGGCGCCCCAACAAAAAATTTTAAAAAAGAATTAGAGACTATCAGTTCTATCCCCACTCTGGAATTGAATGGACATAGCCCTCCCAGTGATAGCAAAGGGAAGGAGCACAATCTGAGCTATCAGAAGAGTCCGTCGACTTCATCGTTGTCCTGCTCAGGGTTTCCCATGTAGCAATGTCAATTGGGCAGGACATGAGCAGGAAGCATCGTGAGGATACAGCACCCCAGAGAGGCTCAACCATGCCTGCTTGATTTACATATTTATTCAAAACCAACCCCAACTCCTCTGTCCTCACTTTTGACTCCATGCCACTTCTACCTTGTCCTACCACCCTCCAGGCGGTCTTGACCATCCTGGGCAACCCCCAAGTGCTACCTGTTGCCTTGCTCCAAGCTGGATCATACAGACACCCCCATGTATGACCTCTTCATCTCAATGTGCGGCACATTTTCACATCCCAGATTTTCTCATATGAAGCCTAGACACTTCTTCTTGAAAGACAATGCTGAGTTTTTTTCTGCCAAGCACTTGCAAACTATATTTTGTTTCTGTGCTTAGAATGTTCGAAGTATGAGAAGTTTCTTTTCTGTTGCAGCTTATAGAGAGTATTAAACATACTTGTTTTCCATCCTCCTTGTACTTCTGGGCTTGGTAATTTGCACAACTTGTTTTCCCCAAATGGTTACTTTTACTTATTTCTAAAATAACGATTTGAAGTTGAACTTACACATATTTTATTTGCAGTTTTCTTTGCCATATTTACTCTCAAATAACAATAAAAATAATTTTTAATACTTATTGATGTATATACTTATTGTGTTGGGCACTTATCTTTACGTGTATTATTTTATTCAATGTCCATCATCGGGTAGGTACCACTGTCATCTCCATATTACAGGTAAGGGAATTGACAACAACTGAAGTAAATTACTTGACCAACACCACGCAGGTAATAAACAACAGAGATGGAATCCAAATTTAGGCAGTGTGTTTTGAAAACCTAGGTTTCTTAAACACTGTGCTGTACATAAAGGAAACCACTGGTAACTAAAATTATATAAATGCCTAACACCTTACCAATGGTCAAAAACAGTAATAGCAAAACCATGAATAAAAGTACAAGACAGGCAACAAACTGAGAAAAAAAAAGTAAAAAAAAAAGAACACACACACACACACACACACACACACTTCAAATAATGTGTTAACATATAAAGAGCTCCTGTCTACAGGAGGTAGACAAAAATGGTAATGGGAAACCCTCACAGAATTTATGTAGATATTCACTGAAACTGTGTTTATGTAAGACCAAAGACTTAGAAAAAATCAGAAACAACCCAAGTACTCACCAGCAATGAATAATAGCTTGAGTCAGTCATGGTTCATTTACATTGTGGAATACTACGAGGGCATAAAAATGTAATTGAGATCTATATTTGTTGATATAGAAAAAATAAAAGAGTTTGCTAAACAGTTTACATAGTACCATTGAGTTTTTAACAGGCAAATAGGTGTGTATCAACATAAAGCTAGATCTTAAAGAATAAATGCAAAATTATTAACGATGGCTACCTCCAGGCAATAAAATGACAAATGATTTTTAATTCATCCCTTACATTTTTATTTCTGTACGTTCTAAGATTTTTCAGTAACTCTGGATTCTTTTTATCATCATCAAAAAATAAAATCTTTTCCCGGACAGGTAAGGAATAGTACAAATTATGATGTATTAAGTTTCAAATGAATGACATCAGTCAAGAGCTAGAGGCATCACCCTCTGTGGTCTCTGGATTCCAATGTTAAAAGTCCTAAAACGTGGATAAGGCTCTCCCCATTCAGGACTATTATCCCTATTCAGTTGAAAAGGGCTCAGAAGCCAAGAATTGGGCCCACTGCCTTCCCAGGGGATTTCTAGTAACTCCTCAGGCAAACTGCAGGGAGAACCAGAAGAAAGATGGCCAATCCACCCAGAGACAGCAGCTCACACAGCACATGGCTCCCAAGGGAAAGAAAACCGGGATGCATACTTTTCCGACCCAGGGAGCCCAGGCTAGGGATGGAAACAGGCCAGGGAGAGACAAAAAGGAAAAAAAAAAAAAAGCTCATTTCTCAAAAGTTTTATTGTTAATATTATTGCCAATTTGTCATTATGTACATTTCAGGCCCCCAGTTGGTCCTCTTGCTCGTAACAAAAGGTCAGAGACGGTTCTTATTGCTTCGCTAATGCGGAATTCAACAAATGGACACTGGTGAACTGTCAAAACCCCGCAAACCCCAGTGGCTTCTTATTTACATGTGTATCTTTGTTATCCTGGGCACGTCCTCCCAGTCCTCAAAGGAACTGTAGTGTCACTGCAGCTGACAACGGCCAGAGCTCGTGGTTGTGGAGGCTGGCCCTGGCCAGGATTCAGCCTTGGACAGCAGGAGGATCTGGCTCTCCTAATAACATGGCTGCTGCTTTTCTGTTTCCCTCATCTCCTCACGGTGCTGCTTTCTGCAATAAAGGGAAAGCATTCTCCCCTAATATTCGCTGAGATTGAAATGGCTCGACCGCGTACTAAATGCTGTCAAAGGGGCCTTTCGGCTGTGCCTAAATGAACATGACGCCGGAGAAACAGCTCCATTGGTGACAGCTTCTCAAGTCTGACTTCTTTCAAGAAGGCTGCCTCCGGTATAGAAGTACCTGGAATGAGTTGTCCAGAACTTGGGTTTTCCCTTTCATGGGAATGGGACACGTTCTTGGTCGCTGCTTTTCATCTCCATCTGCCAACAGGCACAGATACCCAGGCAGCGTCTAGGGCTCAGGTGCTCAATAAATACTTGCAGTGTTGAATTGAAACTCATTTCTGGAATTTCCTTCTTACAGTGATGTGGAGCATACCTTGTGCAGGAGACAAAACCAAAAGAGAAAAGGAGTCGACGGTCCCAAAGAGACATCGGTCCTTTGTGACGGAAGGGCAAGAACCAGTGCTACCTTCTGTCTCCCTCCCTGTTCCTGGTGGGCAAGGCTGTCAGGACGCATGCCTGCTTTGTGTCTTCCCCACACTTACTCCCTGCTCCGTCCTCAAGAGCAGCCGAGTTCGTCCTGGCCACTGGAGGCAGAAAGACTTCGATCCCTTGGTCCTCTCTACGCATCCAGTTATCCCCAAGCCCGATTTTCAATTTCATCTAAATGCACCGAGCCATGGTGGACTGTCGTGTGCGTGTGAACATCAGGATCAGCGGCGCTGACGTGGACTGGGATATGCCCGGTGAAACCCGCCGGCAACGCTCTGATGGCTTTTCTTATTTTTCGTATCAGATTTTCAGAATAAGCTATTTAAGATGCATCTCCCTGTTTATGCCATAAATACTTTCATCCCTGAAACCTTTCCAGAGGGTGGTTCTATGAGCAGTGCCCTTTTAGCACATTTTAGCACATTTAGCCCTGCAGCCTAAGCAGTTTTGGTCACAATATCAAAAGCACTGATTCAATTAAAAGGACACCTGTGAGGGTTTTTTTTTTCTTCCCTCTCCTTTGTTTCTTATGAAATGCTCCAATAAATCGGTGAACTTATCTGTTTCTGAAGGAGAAGGTGATACTGTCTCTCATTGGCTTCTTTCTCTGTTACGCTCCTTTAACAGAAACGGACCTTCGTTCCATACACAGTGTCCTTCATCCAGTTAACGACCTCACAGCGTCAAAATGCTTCTTGTAATTAACCAATAACTATGACTTACCCCAAAAGTCACCCCCATTCACTTACCAGCCCTGTGTGCTTCTACACGCCTCTTAGACCTCCTCTAAATCAATACCAGAGAGCATAAAAGTTGCTTTCCAAAGCACTGGCTTATTTATTGGTAGTTCTTTCTGGCAACTTCCTGGAGCTTGTTGGAGTGCAGGCCTGAACTCCACCAATTACCACAGGTGAAACACACCAATGCTCCTAAGGAAAATTTGATAAGCTTGGTTTCTCCTTTCTATTACCTTTTGGTTAGAATTTCACAGGGCTTAAATCAAGCAGCATCTCTTAGGGACTTGAGAGCTGTTCGTTTCTCCATAAGCACAGAGGAAAGGGCAGGAAATTGGCCCTCTAATCAAATTCAGACTTCACGTGATTGACAATCAGTGGGTTTTCACGTTTGGGTCTGGACTGTTGGCTCAGCTTCAGTGTTAGGCCCGTGGATAACAGAGGCCAATAAAGCGTAAAAGTATATGTCCTGTAACATTGCTTCTTCTTGTTATCCGGGGGACCCTGGAGAATCCCAGAGAATAACGTAATTAGTAGGAATGTGCCATTGTATGGGAAGGATAAGGGGAAAGAAGACAAGTTTATTTCTGCATATAAGTAACTTAAGTACAGCTTAATCCAGCGGCCCAGTGGACCATCGAAAACACTTTTACTCCAAAAGCTGGAGGTAGTGGAGTCAAGAATTAGAGCTAATTGAGAGGCAGGAAAACGGAAAAGTTTTGTGTGGCTTAACAAGTGCATCTGAGTAAACATTGCATCTCTACCAGAACATTTTCATCTGTGGCCTCCCAAAAGTTTTTCATTAACATCCATGTACTGTGCAAAGAAATACACTTTGATTTTACAGTCAGAGAGTACAGCCTTGGGGAGGGGCTTAAAATAGCACAGAAGAGAGAAAGTTGAATCGTGCTGTTATTATTAATAGCAACAGAGTAATAGTAACACCAGCTACCATGCACTGCGTCTTACATTAACGTGTTCAACCTTTGCACACAATTCCACTTAATCCTAACAGCAACCCCAGGAGGCATGTTCCGCTGCTACCCACCCTTCTTACAGATACAAAACCTGCAACGGAAGGAGGATGAGGAACTTGCTCTGGTCACAGAACTGCTAAGGGGCAGAGCCAGGATTGACCCTAAACCACGCAATGAATCGCTACCCCTTATTTTCTTGATTCCATCTTCATTCAGATGGGTTTCGAGAAACGAATCCCTTTTCGTGAAAAATTCTTCATCAGGCAGGAACAGTTATTGCAAACCTATCAGCAAAACAACTGGTCAGAAACGTGGGGGGACATGAGCCCGATCCATACGATTTTTGCTTTCAAGCTACCATAGGACAGTAAGCTGCCCTTGACCTTCTCCCTGTATCACTGTGACTATGCATATTCATCCCACAATCCTCTCTTCTGACATCTTCTACTTCTGTCTCTCAGAAAAAATGACTATTCTGAACTTTACGAATCGTTTTATGTTCAACATTTAAATATAGAGGAACATGTTTGGTAGCGATTGTATCTTCTTCCCCAGGTGTGGCCTCTTTCTTCCTAGATTTCTCTCCACTCTTCTCTGATGTGCCCTCCCCCTTTCTCTCTTTATTATCTTCTCTGCCACACTCTCTGTTCCTTGCTCTTTCCCTTATTTTTCTCTCCTGAAATCGTGACCCTCAGAGACTGTATACACAATGCATTCATTAAGTTGATCTTTATTCTACCCACTCTCCTGTGACCATCCCAGGTTGTCTGTTTCTTTGATTTTGAAATTACATGCCTGGCATGAAACTCACCAGGGTGAAGGTGTCCAGAAACTGTACATGTATAGCGTGATCCTTTCTTTAAGTACATTTCCTATAATCTGGAATTCTGAGTGGCTGCGTCCCCTCTTTCTCTGTTGTTGTTGTTATTTTTGTTGTTATGTTTGTTTTTCTTCTTATAATAACAATTATTATTATTCAAATTTGAAGGGAGGAGGGGAAATGAGAAGGAGGCTCATGAAGAAACGAGATCCAGTGAATATTGGAGGGTTGGGAAGACAGTCTCTTGGGCAGCACTACATAGCCCTGGCTTTCCTCACTCTTCCCTGCCCTACACACAGCCCACCTGTCTGACACCCTACATACTCAGAGCACTAAGGGTGATCCAAGGTGCCAACAAGCCGATCACACAAATTCCTCTATATTGAGAGATACGGATGAATGTCACAAATGGACCATGGGGCAGAGAAATAGCCCTCAGTCTTCTGTATTCTGCTTTGCTTTATTTTCTCATGCCAAGTAATAATGTTTGTGAGGACAGGAATTTATCCTGGTGTAGGACCTTGGCAGCAAAATTCACTTGTTTACAGGTACGGGCTTCTAAGTATCATACTTAGGATCACACCCCTAGATGGTGGCCTTGGCCAGTTTTAAAATAATAAATCCTGACAAAGGAACAAAACTTTTTATGGAACCAGTCTTCTGTGCCTTTTTACAGGTACTTCAGGGATAGTTAGTGGTTTGTGCCTATAGAATGGGTTCACCATGACTATTTTCAGTCTGGAGATCCCCTCAGGATCATTGTGGGTATTTACCAAAGATCAAGGACAAAGATTAGCCCAAAATTCTTTAAAAAAAAAAATTATTGCCCTGTTGTGGTTTTAGTCTTTAAAGTTGGCTCCCCAATGCCCCATGCCCCATGCCTGGGGTTTATACTCTGTAAATCCCTTCCCTTTGAATCTATACTGGCCTCTGTGACTCATTTTGGCCAGTAGAATTGGCCAGCAGTAGAATTTGGCCAGTAGAATTGGCCAGTAGAATTTTGGCAGCAGTGATGCCTCATGGCTTCAGAGGCCAGGTCATGAAAACACTTGTAGCTTCGTCTGGGTCTCTTGGAATTCTCACTCTGAGGAAAGCCAGCCACTAGGTAAGACAGTTGACTACTTCGATCACCACTACTTAGATCTACCCAGATAGAGAGGTTCCATAGTGAGAGAGACATCCCCAGTCCAGGGCCATTCTGGCCCTCCCAGCAGAGGTGTCAGACATGTAAGTGAAGATGCCACCTTGGACATCCAGACCCTTCAGATGACTGACTCAGTCCCAGACTCTATCCAACTGCACTTGAATGAGGCACTGAGCCCAGTTGATCCAAAGAACCATGAGAGATAGTAATAATTATTTGAAACTACTAAGTTTGGGGATGGTCTGTTACACAGAAATAGCTAATTAGAACATTTGTCTTTCATCAAAGCCAGTCCCCAGACCCAAATTGGACTCAGAAATCTGTTTCCCCAAGGTTTCCTTTCAGTCCTTAGAGGATTCATAGCATATCAAGTTCCACACTGGGCACTAAGAAAGAGCCCTATGGAACTCCTCTATGACAAGGGACCTAAAAGGTCAAAAGGGGATAGTTACAAGATAGTAAGTTGCCTCACTGGTGTGACCCTTATTTTCTTTGGCCAATATCTAAACCACTAGCCTGAGAAAGAGTATATATCAAAATATCAAAAAGTAAATCAAAGAATTTGAGAAAAAAGAAGCAATACAGAGAGTTCATGATACCCAGCATTTTCTAATTCCAGGGTCCATAATTCGCATTTGCATCCACACTTGAGACTGCTTGTTGAAGACGTTATCATCAGGGATGGAATGAGAGATGTTCATTTGAGACAGCTAATAACTTGTGCCTTCTGCCCTTGTAGAGGGCCAAGGTGTGAACCCTCCAGGTGTCTCTTGTAAAGCAGGTTAAATAATCTTCTAGTCCCACTTTTGGTAGGGCTACAAGGAAATCTGCAGGGAGGAATAAAATCCAGTAGGATCTGATTAAAGATACTATTTCTAAACATCATCTTTGTTGTGTGCTCTTCACATAAGACTCCATCAACTCTGGCTCAAATCTAATTGTAGAAAGGAAGATATTTTTCATAGAGTAATTATCTCTGTGAATAAATGTGTATCTCATGAGTTGTCAGAAAGTGAGACTTCTACAAAACCAATGTCTTTGTTTGCCTTTGCTTCTAGAAAACAGAGTCCATGTGATGCCTGAAATCCCTGATGTCTTCTTCCTTCAGAGTTGATTTTATCCTAAAACATCATACCAAGTTTAACTTGTAAATTATTTCAAGCATTTTTAAAAGTAGGACAAGGTCCAATGTTTAATAAATTCAGCGGGCCCTCTCTGCCAACCCATCAGCAAAACTGAACCACCTAAAAAATGTTGATGATGCGTGTACCAGGGCCAGCACTAGATGCACATTTCTGGCCCCCTGTTTATAATGTTCTCGGGTGCCCACTGAATCTGGACCCCTGAATCCACAGCAAAGGGGTCCATCTTCATTCTGCTGTGGCTCTGATGGTCAAAACTTTTTCAAACAAAACCTTCTTCTAAAGGGCAAAAGCCCCCCACCTTTATAGCTAACTGACTTCCTCTTTTAAAATGTGAATACTTCTGGGGCACCTGGAGGGCTCAGTTGGTTGAGGGGCTGACCCTTGATTTCAGCTCATGTCAGGAGCTCATTGTTTGTGAGACTGAGCCCCAGGCCTTGCTCTGTTTTGTTAGAGCTCGAGATTCTCCTTTTCTCTCTCTCTGCCCCTCCCCCACTCGTGCTCACTCTCTCGTTTTCTCTCTCTCTCAAATCAAATAAAAATAAAACTTGAAAAATAAAATAAAATGTGAATATGTCTATGGAGAATTACTTCTACAAGGCTTTCACACATTAGAAACAGTGTCTGGGATCAGACCCCGCCTGCATCACTTTACTCCCTGGGATCTCCTTTTAACCCCTGGGATCTCATTTTTGTAGAGTATGGGAAGAGGAAAGGACAGTAGTGGTGCAGCCAGGACAGCTAGCCCAGTATGTATGGTTATCCCATAATTTGTGCTCAGCAAAGGGATTAGGCTCGGGTGTCAGACAGACCCAGATTTAAGTCTTCACCGTGCTGCAGAGCACAACACCCGGCCTCTCAGGGTCTGCTCCTCTGGAACAATAAAGGTAATGATACTCACTCATCAAGTACAAAAGAGTGGGTGTTCAGTGAGGGTTTGCAGAAGGAAGGGCTATGGTACAGATTAAACTAATTTTACAGGACGCCTGAGTGGCTCCGTTGGTTAAGCATCCCACTTCAGCTCAGGTCATGATCTCACGGGTTTGTGAGTTCGAGCCCCACACTGAGCGCTGACAGCTCAGAGCCTGGAGCCTGCTTCCGATTCTGTGTCTCCCTCTCTCTCTCTGCCCCTCCTCCTCTCGCACTCTGTCTTTCTCTCAAAAATAAATAAACATTAAAAAAACGAATTTCGCAAATTAGTCACTAAAATCTGGAAAAAAACAAAGCTATCTATATTAGAAATGGTGCAAATATTGGGACTTGGGGGAGATTCTTAAAATATAAACAGTAATTGAACAGAGGTAAAAAGAAAGTATCACATATTGGGTATTCAGTAAAATGTTCATTCTTTATCTTTCCTACCAAAAAGGGCTCATACACGTGTGTTTGCTCTGTACAAGCACGAAACATCCTGAGAACTGAGTGGTGGAGAGAAAGGGAACCAGCCAGGTTGGGGGAGGTTGCTCTCTGTAAAGCCAAAGGTAATATAACCAACATTTTGTAGTTTCGGAGGTTAGAAAAGTCTACTTACAAATGCTCTCGTCTTGTCTATATACGGCGTGCATTCTAATGTAACTGACGCTCATATATTACTACACGTCTATGTGATTTTGCTATTCTTATTTAGCTAAGAGGAAATCAGGGCACACTCCAGGGTATAACATCTGCAGCAGAAGCCCATATGTGCTGTTTATTTTTATGAATCAAGCACTCTGTTTATAGTTACTTGCTCTTAATTTGAGCCCTGAACTAGAATTCTTTCTTTTGAAGATATCTAGTTAATTATAAGAGCACATAAACTAGAGACTGAAACACATTCCAGGGATATTATGTATGTTTGTAATTTGTGTCAAAAAAAAAACCTCACTTATATTTTTTTAATCTGCAGGAAAGAAAAAAAACCAGCAAAGATATCTACAGCAGAAAAGCAGTAAACATGGATTAGAATTTTGTATTCTTCTTAAACTATTAGCAAATTGTGACTACAACTGGAATTTCAAAATAGAAGAAAACAAACAAGAAATAAGGTATCTATTTCACATGGATTCATCTTATTGGGTAGATGTTAAAATCACTAGTAATGATCTGATGATTTTTTTAAATATGTATATATGAAAAAAAATATGTATATATGATATTTTGATGATGGAACAAAAATGTCATCCACCAATGAATCTTAACTTTTGGTTCAGCTGGTTTTCTGCTTGTTAATGGTCATAATTCATTGATTCTGATTTTTGTAATTTAGCGCCATTCTCTTTTTTTATGTTTTGTTTTGTTTTGTTTTGTTTTTGAGAGACAGAGGGACAAAGCATGAGCAAGGGAGGGGCGGAGAGAGAGGGAGACACAGAATCTGAAGCAGGCTTCAGGCTCTGAGCGGTTAGCACAGAGTCCTTTGTGGGGCTTGAACCCATGAACCTCAAGATCATGACCTGAGCCAAAGTTGGACCCTTAACCGACTGAGCCACCAGGTGCCCCAGCACCATTCTAATGCCCTTTAACTAATAACATCAACAAGACCCCAGTTCCCATTATGCTCATTTTGTCCAAGGAGAAAACTGGGTTCCTCAATAGTACACTCCACTTAACTCAAATCATGTTCTAAATGTGCTTTCACATAGCTGTCCCATAGCTCCTATAGATGTCTGAACTTGCCAGACATATATCCTGATTTATTTTAGGTATGAAATTTAGTCCTGATTATAAGAAGGACTGAGAAAGACTGCATATCTACCTGGCACCATCACTAAAAAATTAAATTCTAAACCAAAAACCAGAGTGAAAAAAATTGTTTTTAAATATTTGCCTTTTCCCCTTAAATTGTCCACATTCTTAAATATATTTTGCAGTATAAAAATATTTTAAAAACAGTCGATAGTATGTTTACCTTTTGCTACAAAGCCTTGATTTCTCCAGAATAATTTCTCAAGAGTTTTCAGTATAAGAATTTTTTTATGTACTCTTTCCTAATCTCCAACACTGGACTCAGAGGATGCACTTTGGTCAGATATTTCTTACTGAATCATCTTGATAAAAAACCAACAGCTTTAAAACAAAAAAAAAGAAAGAAAGAAAGAAAAACCTTGATGTGTTTCCCACTTATTATGCAACATGAAGTGATTTCTTTACAGGTTATTTTTTATTTGAAGATCAAATGAGATCAGGTATGTAAAACACTACTTTAAATTACAAAATTGTCTATGTACATAATTTTTTATCATCGATATCATCAGCAAATTCATATCACTGCAAATCTCAGGGTATAAGATTGGAGAAAGAAAAAAGGGGGGGGGGGGATTTTCTCCATGACAGTAGATATCAGAGCAGAAACCCCTTGGATCTCGTGGTGGGCAGAAAGAGCTTCTTCAGACGTTTGGGCTGGCACGGTCTACACATCTGCCAGGTACCCCCACCTACAACAGGGGGGTGCAGCCTTGACGGCACATGGCCACCCACCCCACCTGCCTCTCACCAGTCTGGGACGCTGCCATCTGCTGCTTCACACAGAAGGAGCAAGCTTTCCAACAAGGCAGGAAATAAACTAAAGTGATAAAGAGCACAGAAGGGTTTGTTGGGTTTTTTGGGTTTTTTTTTCACTTTAGGAAAGTCTCTGTTAGAGAGATGAGAAGACAAAATGTAGTATGAAAAGAAACTAGCAACAGTGGGCCATCAATAGTTCAGAAAAGAAGGCAGCTGATGCAAAGTCTGAGTTAAACTATATTCAATCCCTCAAGGAAGTTTATTCTTATTCTTTGTGATTATTTTCCATGAATATGTTTTGGCATATATGCTTAATACTGCGGAAGGCACCTACTCTGGGAACCACCATTATGCTCATATTCTACTGTAGTGTTTTAGTTGGTTCTATTTCAGATGTTGCCTATTTCTCACAGACTATTGGCACTATCAGAACTCAATTTAAAATGTGAGATTCTGTTATAATTCAGATGACTGGGGAGGCTGGAGGTCCAGCAGGCTGGAACTGGTACCTACACTTACCAAATCCACTTCCTCAAAATCTCTTCAGTTCCACTTGGGGTTATTTGGCCTATTCCATCACTATTCTACTGAAACAGCTTTGTTTGGGGTCACCTGAGACCTCCTAATGTTTCATGTTTATTATTTATTTTTGAGAGAGCGAGACAGAGCATGAGCAGTGGAGGGGCAGAGAGAGGGAGACACCGAATCCGAAGCAGGTTCCTAGCTCTCAGCTGTCAGCACAGAGCCTGACGTGGGGCTCGAACTCACAAACCATGAGATCATGACCGAAGCCGAAGTAGGACGTTCAACCAACTGAGCCACCCCAGCGCCCTGAGACCTAATGTCTTAAAGGTGCTAACTTTTCCGCTCCCATTTTCCTTGACGGCACTGCTGACCACACTTTCTCTCCTGAGACTCTCACTGAGCATTTGACATCACACAGTCTTTACTCCCTCTCTATCCTTTCCTCTGCTAACTCCTGCCCTCTTTTTGTTCCCATCAATGGTAACAGCCATGTAGTTTCATTCCTCTATTGTCAGATCTTTCTTCATTCCTTCCTCCTCAGAAAACCCATCAAGTCACAGGAATCCCAGGATCGGGGGTATCTAGGGTTTCAACCCAGACTCCATTTTTTCCCCCACTACACTCCTTGGTACAGTGCTTCCCTCCAAATGCCTCAAACATCTCTTGTACGCTGATAAACCCCATATTCAAATCTCTGCTCTCTAATGTGTCATGAAATCCTGCCTATTAGAACTCTTCCATCTTTTTGTCTATCCCTTTGTCCCCATTCCCACTGACACTGTCTCAAAACGGGCCCTCTTCATTTCTCCTTCGTAACTAAAGAAGTCGTGTAACTAGTGCTCCTGACTTCAGCCTTTCGTTCTTCCAATCAATTCATCACACTGCTGCTGGAGCAGTCTTTCTATTTCTTTGATTTTTAAAATAAGAATCGTATATATTTAAAGCATTCAATATGATCATTTGATATACAGATTTAGTGAAATAGTTATTTCAGTCAAACTAATGAATAGATCTTCTCACATGCGAGCACCTGACATCTATTGTCCTAGTCTATTTCCAGTATTCAATACACTATTATTAACTATGGTCATCATTCTGTACATTAAAACTCTACACTTATTTATCCTACATAACTGCAACTTTGTGCCCAATATCTCCCCATTTTCTCTCCACCCCTGGTAGCCATTGGTCTACTCTGCCTCTATGTATTTGACTTTCTTCTAGATTCCACACATAGGTAAAATTATGTAGTTTCTTTCTTTCTGTATCTGGCTTATTTCACTTAACACAAAGTCTTCCGGTTCACAAACTGCTACTCTTACCAAATTGCTTCCAAGCTTAAGAGAAACCCACAACCCACAATATGGAGTCCAGTGCTTTGGGGCATCCCATTTGTATGTTCTACAAAGCAGCTCAAAGTCACCAAGAGCCCTACAAGGCGCCCCACAGCTTAACTTCTGCCCTCTTCTCTTTTCCCTCTCCCTCACATGGATCCATTTCTCCAGCCAGATCCCAAATAGTCCATGCTCCCTTTTGCCTCTGTACCTTTTCACATGCTGTCTGTTTGGTCTATTAAAGACCCTTTACCTCCTTCTTTCCCTGATGAACCTCTACTTGTTATAGGACACAGCTCAGGGGACAGCAGCTCCAGGAGGCTCTCCCAGCACCCCTACTCTGAGTTGAGTGCCATTCCACTGTGCTGCCATTCTACCACAAACATGAGTCTCTTAGCCTATAGCAAATGGTATTATAACATCCCGCTCCCTGCTCTTCAAGGACAGAGGCCACACTTCTGCGTCTTTGCATCCCAATTTCAAGCTCAGCATCTGGCAAACTGCTGATTCCAATCACTTGGTCAATGAATAACTAAGCGAATGAATTGAACTATAATTTCATCAGGAGAACCCCCTAAATCTATATCCTGCACCCTGAACTCCCCCGACCGTCCTATATTTTCAACCCAAAGCTGTATATATCTACTTTGGTATGCCACTGTCACCTCAAAATTCAAACACCTAAAAATAAATTTGTCATTTTCACTCTGAAACAAGTTCCTCTTCTGTCATCCTTACTTCTATTCCTGGTACCAGCCTTCTATCAATCAAGCCTCCTCCAAGCCTTCAAGTCACCCTGGGCTGCCTCCTGCCCCTACCTCGCTTAGCAAGTCGATTTGAGAATGACGGCAACTCTTCTTTTTCCGTATTTGCCCCTTCCTTGCCCAGCCCCACTGCTTCCATCCCAGCTTTTCGCATCCAATTGTGAAATCTTCTTGCTGATTTTCCCAGGCTCTTCCCTGTCCTGTACCTACAGCACACAACTGCCAGATTCTCTCTAAAGCATGGCTTTCATTTCATCAGGCCCTTTGCAAAGCCAGTCATTAGATCCCTAGGTTCTGAGGAATAGAGTAAAATCTCCTGAATCTGGGTCTTGCTCCACCTATAGCACCCACACCCCTTGAGACAGATGAGCTCCTTGGGACAGAACCGCAAGTTTCAATGTCTACCCACCATCTACCACGCTTTAGCATAGTTAGACCCTTGAGAAATACTAAAGATATAAATCTGGCCCCAGTCTTCATTGCTTTAGACTAAAGGTCCTTCGAAGAGGAATTAGCCCACTTTTCCACAAGGACTGCATTCTTTCATGCAGGAAACTTCAGTTTAAACCGAATGACTCTTCTCACTCTCTCTTCAAGAGTGTCGTTTGGATGGCGCTTTTAGTCCTCCACAGTCCCATTTTCTAGGAATTCTCATGCCTAGATGCCTTGCAGTATCCTCTCCACCCACAGAAAGCAAACCCATCTTTCATACCCCACTTTCCTGCATAATTACAGCCCCTGAAGCAAAGCAGAGTGAGAGCTTCCAAGATTGGCAGGGGCTCTCCTTGAGGACTCAGCTGAGTTCCTACCCATGAATGTGTATGAGCAAACTTCGTGCTGTCCAGGAAAGAATGATGTGAACGAATTAGAGTTAATAGTGCCCAGAGCTCATACAGGGCTAGGAGTAATAATGCCTGTTTCCACAGCCAGCCTGGAAAACCTTACATCCCACGGTATATTTGGTGGAGGTCTTGCCTCAGTCGTGGGGAACGATTAGCCCTGGAGTGAACACTGCTGCAGACCCATCTAACAAATGATGAGAAAAAAAAGCAAGATTCAAAAGCCTCAAACTGTTTGCACATAATTAATATAACTGCATCCCAGAATATACATAAGACTGTTTTCAGGAATGGAAAAATATCTAGCACCAAATAAGATCACACATCCAATCAAAAATCACCAGATATGCAAAGAAGCAGAAAAATATAACCCATAAATCAATACATGGAATACAGATTTTTGACTTAATATACAAAGACATTAGAAATGAAAAGATTTAAGTTGAATTCGTAGAAAATAAAAATTAGGACATGTCTGATAAAAAATGCTCTAGGAGTAGTATTAGCTGGATTAGACGTTGTAGAAGAAAATATTGATGAACTTGAAGAAACAATAACTAAAACTATCCAAAACGAAATGCAGAGAGAAAAGAGAATCAAAGCAATGAGCATGAAATGCTATATACATGAGCAGAGAACTATATATATATGTATATATATATATATATATATACACACATATATATACATACATATATATATGGCATAATTGAAAGAGAGCACACACAAAAAAAAAATTAAAGAAATAATAGCCAAAATTTTTCTGCAATGGATGAAAATTATAAGCCTACAGATCAGCAATTATAGAAGTCCAAGCACAAGAAACATAAAGATAGCTTCACCAAAACATATAATAATCAAATAGCTCAAAAATAGTGACAATGGCCAAGATATGGAAATAACATAGGTGTCCACCAATAGATATATGGGTAAAGAAGAAAGGGTACATATACAATGGAATATTATTCAGCCATGAAAAGAAAGAAATTCTTCCATTTGCTGCAACATAGATGGACCCTGCAGGCAACGGGGAAATGTATGATATCATTTGTATGTGGGATCTAAAAAAGCTGAACTCACAGAAACAGAGTAGAATTGTGGCTAGTTGTGTGTTGGGGAAATATTGGTCAAACAGCATAAACTTGCAGTTAGTCCATGAATAAGTTCCAGAGATCTAATGCATAGCATTGTGATAATAGTCAACAACACTGTATTATATACTTCAAAGTTGCTAAGAGACTAGACTATCATTAAAAAAAAAAAATGATAACCATGTGATGTGACGGACTTGTTGGTTAATGCTATGATGGGAATAAAATTATAATACATAAATGTTTCAAATCAACATGTTGTACAACTTAAACTTCTGCCATGTTGGATATCCATTACATCTCAATTTTTAAAACTAATAAGTAAATAAATAAAATTATACCAAATCTGCACAAAGTCTTCCAGAATATTGAAGAGGGGCAGCAAATACTTCCCACCTCATTCTATAAAGCCAGCATCATTACCCTGACAGCAAAACCAAAGTTATTACAATACAAAAATAAAGTACAGAACAACATTCCTCATGGACATACATTCAAAAATTCTAAACAAAATTTGATCAAGTCAAATCTAACAATGTTAACAAGAGAATATATCATGATCAAGGAGTAATTTCTCTTAAGGTTGCTTTAACAATCAAAACTCAATTAATGCAGGGGCACCTGGGGTGGCCCAGTCATTTAAGCAACTGACTCTTGATTTCAGCTCAGATCATGACCTCATGGTTCATGAGATGGAGTCTCACGTCAGCTCTGCACTAAAATGCAGAGCCTGCTTGAGATTCTCTCTCTCTTTCTGCCCCTTCCCTGCTCTTTCTCTCTCCCTCTCAAAATAAATATTTTAAAAAAGGTTTAAAAATTCAATTAATGCAATTTAAAAACATAACATAGTATTAACATTATTAAAAACTTTTATTTTTAGTGGTTTTTATTTTAATATTATATAACAACAAAAGATTTTTTAATATTAGAAAACAACAGAAAAGGTATTTGAAAACTCTCCCTATATATTTCTTACAGAAACTTACAGCAAATTAGACATCTATTGAGAGATTTCCTTATTCTGATAAAGGGTATATATGAAAAGACTGCAGGGGCACCTGGGTGGCTCAGTCGGTTAAGTGACTAACTTCAGCTCAAGTCATGATCTCACGGTTTGTGAGCTCTAGCTCGGCATCAGGCTCTCTGCTGTCAGCACGGAGCCGGCTTGGGATCCTCTGTCTCCCTGTCTCTCTGCCTCTCTTCCATTCCTTCTCTCTCTCTTCCCACCCCCCTCCCAAAAACAAATAAACATTAAAAAATGTTTTTAAAACTTCAGCAATATCATACTTCATGGTGAAAGAACGAATGATTTTTTCCCTGAGGTCAGAAACAAGGCAAGACTTTGATCTTACCACTTCTGTTCAAAATTGTAGTAGAGTCTAATCAGTGCAATAAAGTAAGAAAAAGAAATAAAGGCATCGTATTGGGAAAGAAGTCATTAACGGTCTTTATTCACATACAGCACAATTGCCCAGATAAGAGATGTCTAAATAAGGAATGGAATTTACAAAAAAACACATAAATACTAATAAGTGGGTTTAGCAAGATTGCAGGCACAAGACAATATGGAAAAATCTATTGTTTCTGTACACTAGCATTGAACAATCAGAAATCAAAATTAAAAATCAATAGCATTTATAATAGCAACAAAATTTTGAGAAACTTAGAGATTAATCTCATGAAAGATGTGTCACACTTTATACACTAAAAATTATGAAACATCGTTGAGAAAAATTAAGGAACAGCTAAATAAATGCAGAGATAGACCATGTTCAGGGGTCAAAAGACTCAATATTGTTAAGAGGTCAGTGTTTCCCAAATTGATCTAAGGATTCAACACACCCCCAATCAAAATTCCAGCATGCATTTTTATAGAAATTGATGAATTGGTTATAAAATTCATATGGAAATTCTATGGATCCAAAAACAATCAAAACAACTTTGAAAAAGAAAAAGTTGGTAAATATTTGTTCTTCAATATTCTGGAATAGTTTATGTAGATTGGCATAATTTCTCATTTATTTATTTACTATTATTATTTTTAAAAATTGAGATAAGACTACTTCATCTCAAAATTTGTCTTACAGCTCATATAATTAAGACAATCTGGCATACATACAAAAATAGACAGATGAGTGAAACAAGAGAGTCCAGAAATAGACCCCTACACACTTATATACCACTGAGCTTTGACAAATGTATAAGGCAATTCAGTAAAGAATTTATAGACTTTTCAACAAATATTGTTGGCAAAATTGGATATCCATATGCAAAAAAATTTGGATATCCATATGCAAAAAAAATCTCGATAAATATTGTTAGAAAAATTGGATATCCATATGCAAAAAATAAAGACAAAAAACAAAAAACTTTGATCCATACCTCATATCATACACAAAAATTCACTTAAAATGGATCATGAACTAATTGTAAAAATTAAAATTATAAAATTTCTAGAAGAAAACTTTTGTGCCCTTGGGTTAGGTATAGAGTTCTTAGATACAACTATAACATGATCCCTAAAAGAGCAAATTGATAAATGGACTTCATCAAAGTTTCAAACTGCTGCACTACCAAAGACTCTAAGAACCACACTGGGACAAAATATTTTCAAATCCTATACCTAGTAGAGGACTTACATCCAGAATATGTAAAGATCTTTCAAAAATTCAATAAACAATTCAATTCAAAACATGGGCAAAAGATTCAGACATTTCACCAAGGATGATACACAACAGCAAGTAAGCACATAAAAACATGCTGAGCATCACTACTCACTGGGGAAATCAAACTTAAATAACGACAAGAGATTTCTATTTATCAAAAAAATATTCCAGAAAACGGAAACTAATCTTTAGTGACAGAAAGTAGATTAGCGATTACCTTCGGACGAGGTGCAGGGAAGTTTGGGAAGGAGAGATTACCAAGGGGCAAGTGAAACTTTAGGGAGTAATGGATACGTCCATTATCTTGATAGCGATGATGCCTTCACAGATGGACAGGTAGGTCAAAACTCAACAAAAGGTACACTTTAAGTATAAGCAGTTTATTGTTTGTCAAATTATACCTCAAAACAGCTGTTTTTTAAATCTTTTTTTTAAAGGATTAGAATATTTTCTAGTCAATAGGGTTCCTAGTGGCCTCTTTTAGAGCTGTACGATGTTTGAGGTGGTTTAGTCCTAGTGCCTCACTTTACACAGTAAGCTGTGCAGCACAGAGAATACAAAAATCACTAAGCTTGGACTCTTCAATAGGACACATTTAAGTGCAAATCCAGGCTCTGCCCTCTTCACCTTTCCAAACCTGAGTTTTCTCAACTCTCAAGTGAGGCTAACAGAAGTGGTCTCTTATGGTCCTTGTGAGTATGAGATGCGACAATAGATGTAAACCACTTAGCCAGCACATAGCATGGACACCATAATTGGTAGCTATTATTAGGAAACTAAAGCCCAGAAAGATGAAGTGACTTGCCCAACGTCACACAGTTGGGTCATAGCAAGAAGGACCCTAAAGCCATCTCACCTGCTTCCTAGTCAGGTGGTTTTCTTCCATGAGCTGTGATCCTTCAACTGGTATTTACAACATCAGACCCATTGCTCAACAGCAAAAGTGAAATCAAGAGGACCCCATGTAGAATATAGCACCAAGTAAATTCAGCTGCAGCACCAAAAACTAACAGAGTTGGTACCCAAAATTCTACACAACCACTAAATTGTGCAACTGATACAGACATCATGTTAGGACCCTTATATGTGATACTAAATACAACACAGCTTCCAGCTGGGGTTCATGGTAGGTAGAGGTCAGAAAGTGGGACAGTGAAACTCAGGAACTTCTATGCTAAATCATGAATTCTCGATCTAAGATCCAAGAACCTTAAAGTTTCCTGCATAATCGTTCAGGGCCCTGGGGACCTCCTGAGATAGTATGGAGAAAGTATATGTGCACGAGCGCATACACACACACACACGCACACACACATACTTCACCTTTATAGCTTTTATAAAACTCTTAGAGATAAGTGATCCTCCTAAAATATTAAGAATGGCTGGCACAGGGAGTAAGCTGATTTCAGAGACGGACATGTTACCAAAAATCATAACCATCAAGAAGTCACATTGAAAGATAACTTGAAATGGTAAGTTTGATCTGTTTCCTTTGATTAAATGTGAAATGAAATCAATAAGCAACACTCAAGCAACCTCTGGGGTTACAAGCAGAGGGAAGACCCCATCAAAGGCAGGGGCCACGGCGACAATTGGTCTGACAGTTCGTGGTGGCTTGAACAGCAGGCAGCTGGTTAACAGAGTCAAAACAAAATTGGTTAATTTTTTACTACCGTAACCCTAATTAAATCTTAGTAAAATCCTTGTGTGTAAAATAACCCAGAATCGGTCAAAAGAGCTTTCGACGACCCTGGAAGACAATGGTGATTCTCAATCTCCAGCATTTGGAGGCTGCTTCAAAAAAAAAAAATCCGTGAGGTCCTCCTAAGTGTGTACACATCTAGCAACATATACAGTAAATTCCTCATAGAATAAGAAAAGGAAAAGACCCAGTAGTAAGGGGTCATGATTAAAGCTTATCCTCCTCAGAATGGAGAGCAAAATCAAAGTTTAAAATGCTTCCACAGAAGGGGCTGGTGGGAGATTAATAATTAATGTACGGCAGCAATACGGAAATTTTGAAATGTAAATCTGATGAACAAAAAGTGGCATACGATGACAAGCAGGCGCAACAAGGGAGAAGGCGTGGAGGAGGGCCTTGTGCTGGGAGACAGGATAGAAAGTAGCCCTGATTGGGCTTGCGGGGTGGGGGGGGGGGTCCCTTCCCCACCCCCCACACCCCCACCGCCGGCGCCAACTTTCATTTGGACGCGGACAGCTGCTGAAAAGTTAGGAGAGAGCGAGGAGCGGGAAGACTCTTTAACCAAAACAAATCAGGTTCACTTGTAGCTTTCCCAAGAGTCTTTCTCTGAAAAAAAGAAAAAGAAGAAAGTTTAACACATCACTTTGATATGTGCTTTGCCAGCCAGTTCTCTGCACTTCCCATTTCCTTCCCATCCTCTTTGCTCGCGTTCTTACTGTTAGATTTCTTTTTAAAAATCCATTTCAATTTTCCTCTAATATTTGTGTATAATTTTTCCTCCTTTTAACTAAGCTCCTTTTGAAATGCCTCCCTTTGTGTGTCTGCAGGCAGGGGGGCAGGGACTTTGCTCTCCTCTTTGGCCCAGTTTACGGGGGCTTGGGGCTTCACCGAGAGCTCTCAGGAGCATTGTGCAAATTGCACCAGGGCTTCCGTTGGAAGGAGCCACTCATCCCGGCGACCCCGTGCTGTGCCCGAGTGCATCAAGGCCATGTCAACCCCTTGATGCTGCCTCACGCTGTGATCTTCCTTTGCACTGTGTCATATGTCACGATGGGTTTTCCCACAATGCATTCTTTAGTTCAGTGTCAGGGAAAAAGAACAAATAATGTGCTCCTGTGGCAGCCAAACATGCTACCTGCAAGGTTGGGGAGCTGAACACATTTTCCTCCTCTGGAGTGAATTCCCTCAGCTGAAGCTGTCTCTCTTGCTTGCCATTATTCTCACTCTGCCCACCCCTCCCCTACTCTGACTTCAGCTGCTCTGCAAAGTGCTTTCTGCAGGTTAAAGCATTCGTTTGGCAGGAAAATTTGGAGTTGCAGACAATCTTTGTGAGTTCATTGATGGGTCTGTTTATGCTAAATATATTTACACAAGAAATACTGATCTAAGGTGTTCCATATTGTCTATATAGAGTTTCGTCATGAAACCGTGTGAAAATTTGCAGAGGGCAGAAGTTCCCCTAGAACAAGGCCACTGAGAAATCATCCCTAAACTCATGAAAATGTCTGTTTTTAATTGCCAGTTCATCATCACTTTACCTTTTTAAAAAAAATTATGATGGAGAACACCTCCTTTGCTGTGCAAAATAGCCAAATGCCAGACTGGCTGCCCTTAATCTGTCTTTCTGAGAAAGGAAAGAAGGCTTGCTTGCCCCTGATGATTGCATTTATTATCTGACTACATACAGTCTCTTTTACGCACAGCACAGGCTGTAGCATGTGTGGTGTTTGGAGGTATTCATGCAAACTTTTTATACCCACTGGCCTTACACACAGAAGGAAGAGACAAACAACATGTTAAACCTTAGGGCATCTGAAAGGATCAATGGAAAAAAAAAAAAAAAACCAGACTTCCCTCCTCTGTGGAGTGTCCACAGCTTACAATAAAGTGTAAAAAATAAATAAATAAGATCATATCATATGACTCTCCGCACCCTGCTACACAGGGGATTTGTTAGACATGCAGGCTTTCAGACTCCTCCCCACACCTACCAATTCAGGATCTGCATTTTGACAAGATTTCCAGATAGTTCGCTTACACATCAAAGATTGAGGAGCGCTGCGCTGCACGATGGTGTGGTAGGTGTTTCCGAAAAGATGCAGCCTGAGGAGTCAATTGCACGTAGAACTTTTGCCCTGAGAGCAAACCACCTTGTCTGGTATACGTACAAAGTATCCTCATAAACTACAAATGGTATTTCTCATATCAACAGAGGAAGAGAAAGCGAAATAAAAACATGTACTCGGTGCAAACATCCCTTTTCTATTTATGGAGAAATGCATATGAAGTATATATAATTTTATATATATTAATGCACATGAAAATGGCTTAGCAACAAAATAGAGACAGATCCTGGGTTGCTATAACACTAAATGGAGGATGGAGAACCCTGATGAAGGTTAAAACCAATTCAAATTTGCAGGTTGTGCTGACTATATTATTCTGAAGGAGTTTGTGGTATGATAGTCTACATTGAATCATTTAGATACTTACAGTGTGCATAAATTGAAAACTGTTATTTTTTTCTTCTGAAATGAACTGCTAAGTATGTGTGAGCCCAGCTCTATAAAGCGCTCCCTCTCGCGCGCTCTCTCTCTCGCTCTCTCCCTCTCTTCCCCTTATCACTTTTTTCCCCCCGTATCTTTCTTGATGTCAAACCATGATGGCTGATGCTATCATATGTCTCTTGGTTACACTGGAAGTATTCTTTAAACTCCTTGGTAGAATGCATCCCCCCTACAGCCCTGTTCCACCTCTGCCCTTATAAATACACTTCCATTGCCAATCCTACTCTCATTTGTAACAAGGTAAATTCTTACTTAGGCAGTGTTTATTATCAGGTTCATGTTTGCTTATTGATACTTTGGTTTTATCAAATGTGTCTCAGCGTGAAAATCTTATTTCACTAATGAGAAAGCTGAGTTCAAAGACTTCTTTAGAAGTGTTATACATAAACAACCACGAAAGAGTGTCCCCAACCATAGCAAGCAAGGCCTTGTATTCCTACTCTTGAAATACCACTCATTACAAACGTTGGGGGATTTCTTCTGATTAGATTAATTTCTTATCATTTCACCTTACTCGGTCGCTTCTTTTTTTCCTCTCACTACCAAATACCCATTTTTCAAACTTTTTAAAAACACTAGACTTCATTTGGGGAGCAGTTTCAGGTTTACAGAAAAATTGAGCAGAAGTCCAGACTTACATATCGCCTCAAACTCCTCCCACTTAGTTTTCCTTATTTAGTAACATCTTGCGTTAGTGTGGCACTCTTGTTGCAATAGTGATATATAATTATTAACTAATTTACATAGTTGAGATCAGAGTTCGCTTTTATTTCTATGGGTCCAAATATCCATTTTTTCATTGCATCACTGCTGTGATCCTTTCTGGATTTTCTTCCCACCTAATTAAGAGAAATACATACTGGTACAAAAAAGAAGCCCATTCCAATCGATCACCACATTACCAGAGGTAAGTAGTAGCTGTTTGTTTCTTCTCTTGAACATCTATTGCATTCAAAGGACCTTGAGGCAGCAAGTGACTCAGACATGTATCTGACATGGACTCCCTCTCTGGAACCTAGGCTCAATTAGGAGGCATAAAACATGGATAAAAGTACTAAGACAAGGATTGAAGAGAGCTCAGGAGAAAAACCATGGCAAGTTGAGTGGGTGGAGAAGGACAGGCTCTTGTAGGGAAGGCAGCATCTGAGAGCCAGGAAAGATCAATAGAATTTGAGGGTGTGCCAATCAGGTTTAGGGACTGGCTGAGAACAACTCTAGTGAAAAGACTGGCGATGGAGAGATGTGGGTCTTGTAAGAAAGCCAGAAGGAATTCAGACTGGTTGACTACAGACAGGATTAGTGAAGGGCAGGGATGGTCAACAAAGCTGAGAGTGGATTATCCATTTCTGTGGAGGATACTCCTAGAACATTTAGAGAAGTGGTTCTCCAAGTGAGGTAACAAGACACCCCAAGGCTGTTTCTAGAGCCAGGTTTCTCTTAGTATGCTACTTGGCTCATCAAAACAGAACCAGTCTCCTGAGGCTCTTATTTCCAGGCCTCACTTACACTCACCTATTCAGGATCTGGAGGGAGGAGGTGAATGTAGAGACCAGGAATTCACATTTTGAACAAGAATTCCAGGGGCGCCTGGGTGGCGCAGTCGGTTAAGCGTCCGACTTCAGCTCAGGTCATGATCTCGCGGTCCGTGAGTTCAAGCCCCACGTCGGGCTCTGTGCTGACAGCTCAGAGCCTGAAGCCTGTTTCGGATTCTGTGTCTCCCTCTCTCTCTGCCCCTCCCCTGTTCATGCTCTGTCTCTCTCTGTCTCAAAAATAAATAAATGTTAAAAAAAAAATTGAACAAGAATTCCAGGTGATCCTTATACTATAGTATGAGATAATTTTTCTAAGACAGTTGGGAAATGTGCCAGGGCACAATAGTACTTTGAGCAGAAGTACGGACTTACATATCGCCTCAAACTCCTCCTTTTTTCATTGAATTCAAAATCCACACACCTTTTTAAAAATAAACACATGACCTCAAAAAATTTATCTGTGAGGTAGACACACATTCACCCTCCTCTCTCATTAAAAATATTTGGATGGAAACATATGAGGAGCACTGTACCAAAAGCAGGCAGAAGACCCAAATATGCTGCTAATATGTGGAAACGTATATAGATTCTTAGGCATAAACTCTGCTTTGTGTGTCTGTATAAATATCGCCTTTCTCTGCAATGATCAGCTTTGGCCTCCTCCACACCTCCCCTGGTTTGATGGCAGACCATAATAATGTCACTTGGCTATTCTTGAAAAACAGCTACTAAATGTTGATGATACTTACTGCAGCAATATTTATGTGAGAATCCTAAAATACTTGGGAAAATGTTTTGAGGGTGCAAAGGCTGGCATAGCCATAAATTCTGAGTAACGCTGCAGTTGGGCAGGGACATAAAGTTCAATCGCCTCTGATTTTCTGGACGGTTTTGTTCACTGTTTTGTACACTCATACGACCCTTCTTAGTCTAACTGGATGTGGGGCTCTTCCTAGCAGGTTAACTGTCAAACTGAGGAACTGAAGAATATCGTGATTTCCCAAGTCTCATTTGCTCCTGGGGTCATTCTTACCCACAATGAAGAAATCAATTCAATGGCCAGTCTCATTTATCTCAGATTCCTGAAAATTAAACTTCAGACGTTTCTGTACACACAGAAGTGAGAACAGAAGGAAAATCCAAGTCTTCAAAACCATGTGCCTTGAACATAATGGCTGCTGGTAACAAAAATAGAAACCCCTCCCTTTGAGAGAAATGTACTAAACAATGCAGATACAAAGACATATGCAATTTGTAACCAGAGAGAGGAGTTGTATAGGCAAAAGCAGCCAGTGCTTGATTTAATGAACCAAATCACCAATTATCCACAAGGGTAAATGCCTATTCCCCATACTCAGTTCTCACCTCCCACACACTCTGCTTTGGAAATTATTCCTCTGAATGGACATGCAAAGCAGAAGATGCAAAGAGAACTTTGCCTTTGTTCATTCTTCCTTCAAACATTTATAGGGGAGCCTGGGTGGCTCACTTGGTTGAGCATCTGACTTTGGCTCAGGCCATGATCTCACGGTTTGTGAGTTCGAACCCCGCATTGGGCTCTGCACTGACAGTGGGAGACTTCTCAGGATTCTCTCTCTCTTTCTCTCACTCTACCTCACACATTCTCTCTCTCAAAGTAAATAAACTTTTTAAAAATGCTTTAAGGGGCACCTGGGTGGCCTGGGTTGGTTAAGCGTCCAACTTCAGCTCAGGTCATGATCTCGAGGTCCATGAGTTCCAGCTCCGCGTCGGGCTCTGTGCTGACAGCTCAGAGCCTGGAGCCTGCTTCGGATTCGTTGTCTCCCTCTCTCTCTGCCCCTCCCCTACTCATACTCTGTCTCTCTCTCCTTCAAAAATAAATAAACATTAAAAAAAATTTTAAATAAAAATGCTTTAAAAATGTTCATTCAAATGTAAACAATTATTCTTCAAGTGTGTTGTGTGGCTGTTTTGTGTTTTCCACAACTCACTGCTCTATTTTGTAAGACCATGTCACTCTAACATTGATAACATGGCCCTCTCGCCATCTTTAGTACATATCTGGAACTCATCTGGGGGTCCTGGGCTACTGCCGTGTCATTAGCTATTTTGCCTCCACCCTTTATTCAACTGAAATGATTTTTTAATTATTATCATCTTACCTAAGCTGCTACCCTTTTAGAGTCTTTGATCAGAGAATCATACCTGCATTGTCTCTGAGGTTTAAGAAATTTACTTTCCCAAAGTCTAAATTTTATCTGACAATGTCTAGTTTTGCAGCCCTTTGCCCAAATCTCTACAATGGGCAGTAATTTTCCCTATAGTTTCATTAATTTTCACATTCTTGACTATTCTCCTTTCTTACTTCAGTGACAGGCCAAGATGGCTCCTTCCGAACCCATCCATTTCAACACCCCCCCAGGTCCCTCCATACACAGACACACACAGACACACACACACACAGACACATGCACACGCGCACACACACACACACACACACACACACACACACAATTTCTCAGGTTCTATGATATCTCTAGACTACCCCAAAACAAATTTTCTTGAGTGGGGCCAAATATTTGAGGCCATAGTCATGAAAAGAAAAGGTCACTCAGGCTCTCAGTAGTTTTAACCTCACAAATAGAATCCAATTTTTGCAAGCCCAGTAAAGAATGCATCAGATTAGATGCTATGCTTTGCTGGAGTGAAACTTCCAACAGAGTTCCAAATATTTGACATCCCTCATGTCTGTCTTAGCTTAACCCTCTCATTGTCGTTACCTGAATTATAATAGTTTATTCCACAACATCCATCTTTTCAGGAAGGCTTAAGTTTAATAAGAATAATATCCATTTTCCTTTGCAAAATAACATATATACACTCACATTATACATATATACGCCCACAAACATATACGATTTTTGACAATGTAACTTTCCATTTTCAGAAATATTTCTGTTTACTGTAAGCAGATTAATGACAAAGACTATTCAAGAGCTCTTTTAGGCTTCTTTGCCTCTTTCCCTGGTCAATCCAAATTTAACACTTATATTTAATAGTAATTCCATGTGAGAGCAAGAAAACACCTCTCTACCCACCCTTGAGTGTAGAGCAGTAAAAGATAAAAAGTTATGATAGTATTCTGGTCTTGAGAGAATCAGAATGCCTATTTATTTCTCTTTTGTGGAAGTGCACTTGAGAAGTAAAATGTGAAACCCTACCCCAGTGTGAGATTAAAAGCAGAGGGAGGTTTTCCTCATAACTACAAATGATCTACACGGAGAGAACAAGTAATGATGAGTTTTTGAAAATGATAAGATTGTAGCAATCCGAATCACTGCAAGAAATTGGCAAATTGTAAAACGACCAGAAGGAGCCACAGTGAAACTCTAATTTTGCCGGCTCTCCAGCCTCAGCAAACGGAGAAGATGCAGGCGGCAGGGATGATTTTCCTCTTTCCAGGGTGGCCGGACCTTCTAAACCATGAGATACAAGAGGTTAGCTGTGTGGTCTCTGTTGGAGAGAGTTAAAGGATCATGGTCGCAGAGCACAGGGCAGTTGAGATATCTGTAAACTCATTTCTGTCATTGCTTTAGGGACACAAAATCCTGTTGGCTTTATTGAATGTGGTAACTGTCAGCGTGTTATGAACATTAACAGGGTCTGCAGAAGTGACCTCCACCGTTGACTAGATAGTTCCCATTGGAACGAGGTTATGACTTGTATCAAGCAAAGTGATGCCTGTTCAAAGAACGGGAACACTCGGGTAAGATTCTGGAGGTGTCTGGAAGTTAATAACCATCTATTGGTAACTAACACCTTCACGTCTACAGACCAAAATTCTGTCCCGGCCTAAAATTCCTTATTTTTTTTAAATGAAACTAAGCACAAATAAAGCCCCAATGATGAAACTAGGAATGCTCAAACGTCATTTTGTAGATCCATTGAGACCCACCCACCCCCAAATTTTGGAAAGTACTTGGGATTTCTTGGTCACAGTCATGAAAGAAACGGACCATCAAAGGTTCTAAAAAATCACGACCTCCTTGTTTAGATCAGATTATCCTTTTACCAGTCAGCTGGTCGGGCATCTCACCCTTCCAGACACTGCCACCAGTGCTGTGTATTAGCCCCAAAGACCCACGCCCCACGACTCCATATTGTATCTTCTTGGCTCCTTATGTAGTCTCTTGACTGTGTTCCCATAGTTGGTACCTCTGTTTCTCCTTCATACCCTGGCCCTGGCCCTAGCCTGGTCCCTAAAATTCCTCAGGACTGCCTCAGCTTCTTCCAGGTAAGCCTGCACACCTGACTATGACAGCAATACACCACGCTTAGGAAACTACCTTTTCCCCTTATTCTCTGTAATCTAATAGCCATTTTTGTGAGGTCTTCATTGCTAGTTTTTTTTTCCAAATGTGAATAATGTTTACTATCCCTCTATTTTTTTGTTCTTAGAGAAAGGATGTAAGCAATTAGCTCAACACCTTCAATATGGTAAAAAGTAAACTGAGTTTTATACTAAACTTCATGTCTTAATTTGGTCATTTCCTCTTGGTAGCACAGTACTTTATTAAAGGTCTCTAACCTCTTCAATTCACTGATTCACTCATTCACTGATTCATTCATTCAACAAACATTTATCCTTTCCATTTTCTCAATTTTTGCATTATAAAACATCTTGCCTAAGAGAGTTTTGTTGTGATTGGTGAATCACATAACTGATGCTTTTTATTCTTACAATTATTTCAATGCAAACATTTCCAGCCTGCTTTTATTTCCATTGATTTTCACACATATTTACCCTTTCTCATCTTAAATAATGGATTTTTCTTCTTTTCTATGCCTGTGTTTAAATATTTCCTTTATTTGTTATATGTGCCTTTTCTTTGCAAAATAATTATAGCTACAGTGTATAATTATGGTTTAATCGTTGCATCCATTCTGTTCAATGATCCCTTTACTAAGTGGAATTACATGTCGAGTTAACACCTTTATCAAGTGCTAGTTTTCAAAGAATAAGCTATGCAGTCTTGCTGAGTTTTTCCCAGCACTCGCCTTTTCCAGAACAAAGCATTCTTCCAGAGTGAATGGTTTACAAAAATCTGATAGCAATTCAGTCGGATAGAAAAAATGAAAACTCTATATTTTAGCTGTGTTGCAGGCAAAAAAGAACGATGAAACTGAATCTATCTTCAAATTATAAAAATTGACTGACTTCACAGATGCATTAAATGGTTCACCTTTTAAGATTTAACTTTTTAAGATGTATTCAAATTGAATTTTTGAGATGCCTACAACTCTTACTCTTTCAATGACCCCTGTTTTCTTTTTTAGATGTTTTGCTCTGAAGAAATTTCATTGGAAAAAAATAAACTTAATATAATCTCTACTTTTCTTTTGATTTTTATTTTATCACCTCAAATCAGTTTTAAAAAATAGAATGTAAACCAATCAATAAATAAAATATTATCTTTATTAGCAATATTTATTTTTAAGTTCCTATATGCTGGATACTCTGCTAAATTCTTTACATAGATCAGCCTCTTTGATCTATATTCAAAATAAGGTTGTTCCTATTATTACCTTCATTTTACAGATAAGCTAACAGGTCTTTAAAAGGGTAAGTGACTTCCCAAAGTCACAGAAGTATTGTGATTATAACATCAATAAGGGACCTCATTCGAACCCACATGCTGATGAGTCCTGTGAACTTTTGGGTTATGTGAGTCAAATAGCACTTCTGAAGGTCATTGTGGGAAAATCAGAATCTATTGCATTAAAATCCCTAAGAAATGAGAACCTCACGCTATGTGCATACTTCAGTATCTACTCCAGTGGGTGCAACGTGCCAGGGAAGACTTTAGTGGAAGCACAACATGGACATCAGACTTTAAGTCACTCTTGGTCCCTATCTACAGTTCATTGACACCATCTAGCTGCTGTATTATCATTTTTTTATTATAACACAAGGGTTTCCCAATGATTAGATTACAGGTAAGAAAGACCAACCACAGTTCGCAGGGTTCAGCCAACACCCTTTTGATTTGCTGTGTCACAAATGGACCAACAACTATCACATACAGTTGACCCTTGAACAATGGGGATTAGGGGCACCGACTCCCAGCCCATGCAGTCAAAAATTTGAGTATAACTTGGACTCGCCCAAAAATTACCTACTAAGCCTACTGCTGACCAGAAGACTTACTCATAGTGTAAATAGTCAATTATCACATATTTTATATAGGTATTATATACTATATCCTTACAATAAAGTAAGCTAGAAAAAAGAAAATGTTAAGAAAATCACTAGGAAGGGAAAATACATTTACAATATGCATTGTATTTATAGAAAAAAAATCTATATATAAGTGGATCCGTGCAATTCAAACCCTGTTGTTTAAGGGTTAACTGTGTGTGTGTGTGTGTGTGTGTGTGTGTGTGATATAGATCATATTGTGTGTGTGTGTGTGTATATATATATATATATAAAGGCAAGAATAATTTATTAGTTTGCATGTCTTTAAAGAACATGAGATACTTATATGCTTTTATCATGAGATACATGTTTGTGTGCCTTTTAGTGTAATCTCTTACATAATCTAAATGTGAAATATTTTTGAATAATTCTATACTTTGTTTAAGGAGTCACCATACATGTCACAGAAATTATCTCTGCTCAAAGAATTCAAAAGCAATAAACATCAAGTCTCAATAGGACTTAATTTAAGGATTTTGCAGTGTCTCAGGCTTATAATATAGATTAATAGCATCATTTCCACAATGAACCACAATTATGTCAATTAATGGAAATTTCCAGGTAACAAGATGCTGAGATAGACATTTTATTACACACACACACATACACACACACACACACACACATATATATATACATATATATACATATATATATCAACACGTCAACACTCATAAATAAAATGAAGGGGGTAGTTTAAGCTCCATTTCTTCAGCAAACTCTCAGTAAAATAATTTACATTATTTGTAGTCTGGTTGCCCATAAAGCTTTCAACAGCTGAATAAATATCTGAGTTTTGCTCTGTCTTTGTTTCAATTTACTTGCATACCTGTGAGCCCCTTTCCACCACTCCTAGGTAGACCACCCGGAGCCCAGTTCCTGGTGGTGCTAGTAAGAGTTGAGTGCTCAATTTCCTGCATGCTGCATATAAAAGCACCCTTATGTGTCAGGCTCCAAAGGCAAAACACAAAAAGGAGTAAACACTGGTTTTATATGGAATCCTTCATATACAAATTATCCCAAAGAGCTTTACAAACAATGAATTCAACACTGGGATGGTGTGAACAAATGTGGCAGCCATTGAGTGCTCACCTATAACTCACACAGAGGCCTCTTTGAAATGTCAGAAAGTATACAGTATATCTTCCCCAGCATTCCCTCCCTAAGCAGAGTCTGCCCACGAAGCTTGCTGTCAATCACAGAACTCCACTCACACTTAATGTAAAGAAAGGGAAAATTCCTCATTTATAGGATTGATACAATAACTTGCAGAAGAACTTACCCTGCGGGGAGGACCGCGTGCTCAAGTTCAGCCAATGTACTTGGTGCAAGTTACTAGCCCCACCGATTGCTCCTCGGTAGGGTTCCTATATGACTCTTTACAACCACCTGATCCCTGTCCCCAGCCCCTCCCAACATACAAACACCCCTAAATATCAGTTTTGAACAACCAAAGAGTACGTAGGTTAATACTTAGCTCACACACAGCGTTTTCCCTGCCCTCATTTCGTGTTACTCATTTCATTTTATAAATTGTGCACATGTCTTCCTCACCAAGTGAATAGTAAGAAATCCTGTGTTGTTGCTTTTGTAGCCACCATTTTCCCCCACTACCCTCAACCAACAGCACCTACCCAAGTCCTACTGAGCTAATTACTTCTGGGTAACAGGCTCTCAATAAGAGCTGATTAAATAAATACAGCAAACTTATTCCAGGACATAGGCATGGAAAGGAAGTTGCACTTTGTAACTTTAGTTCTAACAGAAACTGTATCTAGATCATTATAAGAATAAGTTTTCTTTCTTTCTTTCTTTTTTTCTTTCTTTCTTTCTTTCTTCCTTTCTTTCTTTTAATATTAGTGGAAAGAAATGAGCTTTTCCAACAACCCATTTACTGACTAATATCCAGATACTCCTTATCAAAATTTCTGTTAAGTTCTTTCAGGTCCCATGGCAAGCTTGTTCTGATGGAATGTCATGAAAAGCAGAACTTTCAATCTTTGGTTATTGCCCTGGGAGGCTCTTCCAAAGCAACCCTTAATAGCAATAGTTGTACTTTGTCCTCTTGGAACGATGGGCTAATAATGGCAGGATGCTTGATGTCCATATCTGCTTGAGAGTTGCCAGAAAGGAGAGCAGAAGGACAAACAGTCTTCTCCCCTTGGCTTTTTCACACATGGCTTTTGTGAGCTGGGGCTTTGGGTCACCTGACACCCAGGCTGACACATTTGCAGCATTTTCAAGGTTAGGAATCAGTAGGGATGCAGAGCAGCTGGATAAAATGAATGTCCAGCCCCTGCCCACCCTCCCCTCTGCACCTTGCTCTTCTCTGCAGGGGAGCCTCTCTGAGGGATCAGTTTGAGGTCACAGGGAACCTATAAGTGCAAGCATCTCTTCCCCTCTTCCATCAGGCTTCATTTGGGGCACTGAACACACAGCTCACTCTACCCATCTGTCCCCTACTTACAGTTCTTCCACAGCTCCAGAAGTTCAGATTGTAATTCGTTTTCTCTTTTAACCACCCTGTGACCCTCCCCTGGGCCAGTTCCTCTACTTATTTACTTATTTATTTACTTATTTACTTATTTATTTGTGTTCATGGTCAGAGACCCACAGCCATCGGGCAACTCATGCATGGGCCAAAATCATACCCCTTTCTCCTAACTAAAGGGAACATAGTTTGTCTTCTGAAAGAACTTTACATCAGAGAGAACTCTTCAGATATTTAACTGCAGTATAGTCTCTGGTGCTACACTGTCCAGGTTCAAATACTGTCATATTCCTTCCAATTGTGTGACCTTGGGCAAGTCAACATTGACTGGGCCTCATCTTTAAGTACTTACCTCATAGGATTTGGATTTGGATTAATTGAGCGACTATAAGCAAAGCGTATTTGGAACACAGAAGCACTGTATCTATGTTGGTTGTTTCTGTTATCACCAGCACTGAGTCAGACTGTGCTTTCAACTGTAACAGGCCAACACTGAAATCTCAGTGGTTTAACAACACAGAAATTCATTTCTTACCTTCACAAAATCCAGTTGTGGGGATTCAACAGCACGGACACCACCCATCCTGGTTCTGTGCCATCCCCTGCTCATCTGTGGGATCTTCTCTGGCCAGCAGATCAGGAAAGAGAGAGTAGTAGGGAGCAAGGAGAAAGGAGGGTTCTGAGGGCAGTGTTGAAGGGCCTGGCCTGGAAAGGACGTACCCTACTCCCTTGTACATCCCAGTGGCCAACACTCAAGTCACATGGCCACATCTCTGAAAGGGAGCTTTGGTCTAGTTGTGTGCCCAGGAAAAACAAACCTTCAGTGATCTTGTGTTAGTTTAGTCTCTCCCACAACTGCCTCATGACCCTCAAGGGAAATTGTTCCTGAACAAACCTCAGGGCTAATTTAAGACTGAAGTAATTTAGACGCTAATTAACTCACTTTGAGTTATCAACTGTTGATATTATCTCCTATCAACCATAAGCTGTCCTCCCTCTCATTTCCTTATCCTTATCAGCATGAAGCAATGAAGTTTTCTAGCTAGATGATTTCAGGGTTGGGGAGGAGGGAGGGAGAGAGAGAGAGCCTCAGATTTCCAGGTTGATTCTTTCTGTCCTAGGGAATTGTACAAAAATAGAAGTCACTAAACTGAGTCTGACCTGGCTCTCTGAGGCTGAGTTGTAGTTGCATGTAGTCCTGGGAAGTGCCCCCAGGACTCAACATGATTACTGTACCTCCCAGATCCCAGCCCTGCTCCTCACTGAGGATTCCTGCTGCACACTGTCTTCAACTCTACATTGTTCCATCAAGTGGAATTTAAGCAGCCTCGATTTTGCCAGGCCAAGAATAGAACCATCTCTCCGTGGACAAGGAACCCTTTATTGTGCCTCCCTCTGGGTCTGGATCTCCTGATCACCTAAGGACCTCTTTCCTATCTAGAGATAAAAGAAAAAAATCTCTACTTGTGGAAGGTGGCTGGTTTTATGCTCAAAAATCAAAAGATTCAGTTCTCATATTCCTCCTGCCCAAAGTCAGTCAGGACTTTGTGTTATAAGAATTTGTCTTCTCCAGATCTTAAACCTGGCCTTGGCCCAATGCCTGCTTTTGGTGGGATTTTTCTGCTGCCTAGAATCTTCTCAAAGCATTAGGGACCCAAAAGGCTTAGTGCCGGTATTATATGGATTATTGGCTTAGTCCACCCTTCTTGCAACTGCTTCCTTCAGGCAATATAATTTAAGAGTATAATTCTGAAGTCAGTCTGCATAGGTCCAAATATTGTCTCTGTCAGTTACTACAAGTCTCTGTGACCTTTAGTCAACTGCTGGTCTTCATATGCCTGTTTCCTCTCTCTTACTTTGGGAGTAACAACACTATCTACCTTGTGGGTAGGGAAAGCATTAAATGAATTAGTACACACAGAGTGCATAGAATGGGGTTTGGGGCATAGTAAGTAGTTGCCATCATGATTATAAGCTAGGTTACACCATTTGTTCACTATGTAATAGACATAGTTCCCCTAAAAAAAAATTACCAACCTTTGAAATGTAAGTGGACATACTAAAAATACAGACCCTCAGAGATGCTGGTCCAGGCCTGCAGTCACCTCTGCAATGAGCAGCCTCAATACTTTTCCCCAACGTAATATACAAATATTGTCATTCTATGTGCCACGATGTGACAAAGCAGAAAAGCACTCGTTGAAAATTTCCTACAGAGACCATGATCAAAAAAGCAGAAATAGTATTCCACTAAAGTTGAAACAGAGCAAGCAAGGATAGACTCACCCAATTTTCCACCACATTAAGACCATTAACTTCTGACCCAGGTTTCTGAGAAATCTTTCACAGGGCAGAGGATCATACTAGAAGACAGAACAGAAGATGCCAGAATTTCTTAAGCACTGACCTAAACGTTTTCAACAGTGATTCCTGAACTGGGAATTATGGACAGTGTCTGACAAAGGGAGACTCACCGGGGGTACACTCCTCCACCCTCAGGATAACAGAATTCACCCCGCACCTGGTTGGGATTCCCATGGGAACACTCACTGCAGCCTCTGCTAGCTTGGAGAAGTCTGATTCTCCCAACCTTTGAGTCTGTGAGTGAACTGGCACCTACACGCTCACATCAAAAGTCACACCCTCCAAATCCCCAGCCCTGTCTGGTTGCCAAAGTTATTCATGGCGGAGACAAACTCAGGCAGTGGCCCCCTAACCACCCACATGTCAATTTTTTTTTAATATGTGCACAAATTGCATCCATTGCTGTGGGTTTGAAGACAGTAAGGTGAAGACTAGGTCTTGTGTAAAAAAAGGAAGAACTGTACCAGACAACAAGAGTCGCTCCAGCACTGGTTCAGAGTCAAACTCTGACTTCTTTCAGGTCTCCTGAAATGAGCCCTCCCTCTAGTCAGCCTGCTGCAAAACAGGTAATTAATACAGTACTTACTGTCCCAGGCTCCCTATATCCAAAAACATTTTTTGCTGAAAATGACAATCATAAAGCTTTGCTTTGCACAACACTTCACAATTTAAATGATGCTTTTGTGAGTTTTGATCATAGAAAAAAACCAAAAATCTTGGGAACTGTTTCCATTTTAAGACCTCTCCCAGTGCTAGTCTTTCCTTGTCACAGTGAGATTTCATTTGGGAGGGGGCGATGTTAAGAGTTTCGCTGGAATCCAAACACCAAAAAAAAAAAAAGAGATTTTTATTTTATAAATGATTACTATAATGATCACTATAATGATCACTATAATTACAGAAAGAGCTATCATTTCCTGAGCTCTTATTAACTGCAAGAAAATGCCTCTCATAGTTTTGCTCTCTTCCTCACTAAGGTATAAACCAAGTATCCTTTAAAGGACAAGGGGATTCACATTTTCTTGATCAAGCAGTTTGAAACTTCCTTGAAATGCCTTGTTAATCTCTGAGTCCCTGTTGACACATGGTAGGTATTGAAAAAGCTTTCAGTAAATTAATTCTTTAAATGATTAGTATAATAATCTTCTCTGAACTCTTCAAAAATTGATGTCCCAATCAAATATGCATCAACATTCCCCACTAAGAGTCACTGAGATTTACAACCAAAGCAACATACCTTCAAATAAATTGGAGAGTTCGTCCATATCATTTCTTCTCCATTATGTTAACTTTCAATATTACCAATACCTTATATAGTTCATTAGTTCAAAGATTTTAAACATTATTCTTTTTTTTTAACATTTATTTATATTTGACACAGAGACAGGGACAGAGTGTGAGCAGGGGAAGGGTAGAGAGGGAGGGAGACACGGAATCCGAAGCAGGCTCCAGGCTCTGAGCTGTCAGCACAGAGCCCAACATGGGCTGGAACTCACAGACCACAAGATCATGACCTGAGCTGAATTTGGACACTCAACCAACTGAACCATCCAGGCACCCCTAGTTCAAAGATTTTAATACATATAAAGTATACATTTTAAAATGTGAGCTTTCCATCAACTTTTACACAGTATATGCTCATTGTGATGAATGATTTACTCAAAGCTGCTCTAGTTAATGCACGTGATCAGAAAAGTTTATCATCCAGTACTTTTATATTAGAATTTTTAATCAGTTTCACCTTAAAATTGTATCTAACACTTTTGTTTTCAACCTTTGTAGCTCCAGAGAAATGTGTTTAAAATAATAACTTTAATAACTTAATGGACTTGATATTTTATGTCTGAATGAAATTTAGTTACCAATTTCATACAAGTACACTTAATGCTAAATAATGCCGTGTTATCATGGGCAAATCAGAGAGATTTAATTTATCTACTTGAATCTCTCTCTTTTGGTGTTTCAATTCTGGTTTTTCTTTGACTTTTTATGTGACTTTTTACATTCTCATTTGCACAAAACCATTCTAACATTTAAAAACTTTACACGCTCCTGTTATTTGCCTAAATATCATGTTATCATCAGATAATGATTGAAGCCACAATTAATTTCACCAGTATTTGCAATGGAGTAGTTACCATCATTTGCAGACTTTTATAATTTCAATAAAAACATTAATATAACCATTTTTGTAGGTCAAAACAATCAAACATTAGGATTTCTTATGGCTCCATCTAATACAAACACACATTCTAGCCTTAAATTGAGGTAGCTTATTTGTTTAAACTCTGGGAGGCTGCAAGAATATGAAGAGGGAAGTTAGTCAAACCTAGTTTTGAATCTCAGTCTTGCATACATACTAGTCCTGTGACCTTGTAAAACTTCTTCACTTCTCTGAGCCCTTAATTTCCTCACCTATCAAATAGTAATTACTACCTGGAAGGTTATCATGAGAATTACATTAAAAAACACATACAAAGCATCAAGCACAGTGCCTGGAAGAAGACATTCACCAAGTATTTCGTCTTTTCTGTTTCTTCTTGTTTTTAAAAATGGAAATCAAATCAGCTCCAAAAACTGTAGTGCAAAGGGCAATTGACAAATGGATCAGGTAAGTGCCTCTAATTTGTTGCATGAATCAGGTGTTTGTATATGTGTGTGTGTGTGTGTGTGTGTGTGCACATGCACACACCCGGGCACACTGAGATGAGCTACATATCACACTATAACACAATTTGCCTTTCTGGCAAGAATCAATCTCATGAAATGCTTCCCATTTATTTTGATCTCTAGTGTAAATTCAGGAAATGTTTCATTTTCTTGTTACAAAAAGGCTGTTTGGGGGGGCACCTGGGTGGCTCACTGGGTTTAGCGGCCAACTTTTGATTTTGGCTCAGGTCATGATCTCACAGTTTATGAAATGGAGCCCCACATCAAGGTCTATGCTAACTGCATGCAACCTACTTAGGATTCTCGCTCTCCCTCTCTCTCTCTCTCTGCCCCTCCCCCACTTTCATGCTCACACGTGCACATTCTCTCAAAATAAATGCATAAAACTTTTTTTAAAGACTGTTTTATGAATTATTAATCATTTAGCAAATCCAATAGGTTGTGAATGTAGATTAAAATCTATTAGCTACTTGCAGTTGACTACCGTGATTCTGGGGATGTTTCCTTCCAAGTGATCCTTATTGCTCACTTTGAGAAATGAATGGGCAAATTTCACTCTTCTCAAATGGAATTTTCCTGTTTTTTAGACATCCACTAAGAATTTGTAACATGTCTCCTGGTGGTTTGAAAATCTATGACTCTACTGGGGCGCCTGGATGGCTCAGTCGGTTGAGCATCTGACTTCAGCTCAGGTCATGATCTCACGATTCGTGAGTTCGAGCCCCGCGTCGGGCTCTGTGTTGACAGCTCAGAGCCTGGAGCCTGCTTCAGATTCTGTGTCCCCCTCTCTCTCCGCCCCAGCCCTGCTTGTGCTCTGTCTCTCTCAGTCTGTCAAAAATGAATAAACATTTAAAAAATTAGAAAATCTATGACTCTAGGGAAAAACTGGTATTTTAAATTATTTATACTTCTCCAAAATTGCTTTCAAAGAAGACACAATGAAGAGGGCAGCAATTTTGAACAGAGCAGCATTCATGGGGCCAAATGCTTTGTTTGTAGTTTTGTATTCTTTGTTTAAAAAAAACAAATTCTGTCCAGTTCCATTTCTGAGTTTTACTGAAACCTTACCAAGTTTTTGGTGTAGGCTTCAGTGCTTTAAGCAGTCCCTGTTTTGTTCTTTGATCTCCTGCTTCAGTCCTCCAGAGTCAAAGTGGAGGTCAGAAATAAACCCTCCTCAATTCCTGATTTTAAAGGATGAGAAAATACAGGCAGTTAAAATGTGAGAGAAAAAATATTCAAAGCACTTATACCTTACCTGATCAAATTTTAAATTCTAGTTATATGAAAGAAGGGATTATCTTATTACAGACGTTATGTTTCAACTATCTGGGATTGATAGTTTTCTTATATCAAAGATTACAGTGTTGTTTCATTTATCTCAAGACACATTCAAGAGCAGCAACTGAAGTGATCTCTATAATAAAATGTAGCACTGTACCGCCTCCCTGCCCAAAACTGTTACTGGCCTCCCATAGAACCTTAAAAAAAACCTAAATTTCTTACTATGTGTTGGTGGCCATCTGACTGCTCAGCAACTAAACTACCAAGGCGGAGGGCGATCCCCATTTTGTGAGTCTTCTCGAAACCACAGGTCTGAGCGTTACTTCTCCATCCCTGGCCTGCTAGAGCACACAGCCATACCTATGTTTGGCTAGTTGGACCCCTCCAGGTGGCATTCTGAAGCCTGAGAGAAGGCCACAAAGCTATAGAGATAGGTGAGAAGTTCTTCCTTGTCCGTGTCAATTAGTAGCATTAACTAGCCAATGGAGTCATGAACACTGGCATTATCCTAAAGAGATAGTTTCTCCCCCTACCCTTCCTTAGTTCCTGCTCATTTTCCAAGCGTATTGGTCCACGTTTTCCATCAATTATGGATCTTATCCACTATGTGACAATAAATTCCTTTCTGTTTAGGATACCCATAGCTGCCTTCCAGTGTTCGCAGTCAAGAATCTGACTGATACCTGGCCTATGAATCTTCATATTTACCAAACTCTTCCAGAGTTGACTGCATTCAGGTTCACTGGACTTTTTCTTTTCAGTCCTTCAAACATTTGATTATTTTCCCTTCCTTTGCACATTCAATTCCTTCTGCTGAGAGCTCTTTTTTTTTTTCCTTGTTTCTTACATGCATAGCTATCTCTTTTTCTTCTCCTGGGTCTTCCTTCAAATGTCACTAACTCAGAAAGACCATCTCATGTGGTAGAGATGATCCTATGCCCATGTTGTTTTTTTTCTCTTCTTCTTCACTTGCCTATGTATTAGTCCATTGCTTGCCAATTCTTAATTTCTGGGGAACACACAAACAAAAAACCGCATATTCTTGAGATCACAAATGAATAAAAGATAAAATTTTATATACACTTTCACTATCATTTATACTCACTATATATTACATGCAGAGTGTACATCGCATTGAACATGAAATTTAACATTAACAAAGGTGTAAATATCACACTTTGCGTAAATTTTCTTACTACCAGTTGTCAGGCATAATCCTCAAGCCATAAGATAAATTATCTGAAGACTCAGGTTTGAACAAAAGGAGACTGGAAACTTAGAGATATTTGAAATTCTAAAATTCAGAATGTAGGCTTTAATCTGAATGTTATAAACTTTATGCCAAAGAACATTTTCTTGATATTTATTTTAATGCCAATAAAACAAAAGACTGATGTCTCCGAATTCTTGAGCCTCTCTATACAAGCAAGCTTAAAAGGACTTCTGCTGGGTTTTGTTAAAGCAATAGTATTACAACATTCTTATATTTTCCCTATGCTTGGGGACATTAAAATGAATATTTTCCTACTATAAATTGGAAATCCTGGGACTTGGGGGACACGGAATTAATCTGTGCTGAAGAAGCAAGTAAAGATGACAGGGGAGATTGAAGGATCACCTCGGCTTCCTTGAGACCCTTGTGGTGGATATATATCATAAATACGATATGTATATTATATATGTACTGTGGGACCTTAGCATAGAGCCTTCTGAGAAAGGCACAATAGCAATCAGCAATAGGCATGCTAAAGAGCATGATACTTGGGCACAATGCCCATTTATGAGTAAAAAAAAATTTTTTTTTCTCCCTGGAGCAGCAAGAAGAGAGCTTCCATACTTTGTCAATTCCACTTCAAGTTATTATGCTCTTCACCCCCTTCATTAAAGCACTGGTATGCAAGTGATCATTCTTAATAATAGGCTCTCCACTATTAGAAGTGGGTCTGTTTCATTTTTCACCAAATTATGAAATAGCTTCCCATTATAACTTATGCTCTGTATACTCCAGCCAAGACTTTTCTCTCATCTTAAAATGCTCTGCTTTAAATGGGCCTCTAATGTATAATTTTATTGTTTGAGCATTTCATTTTCTTTTTGATTTATGTTTCTTTATAGCTGGTTAGACAGCTCTTTGTGATCTTTTGATGAAAGATTCTACATAAATAAAATTGACTGAGAAGAGGGACCTTGACAGTAGCGTTGGAGAATGCTCTCTGCACTCTGCAAACTTAAGATCAAGATTCAAATCTCAAATGAAAGATTTGAAGAATGCTCTCACATTCCCCCTTTCTAATTTTTACCTTAAAAATTCAAATTAACGTTGGTAATTTACCCAATGCTGGATTTAATCTGCTGTGTACTGACTGAAAGGTGGTTTTGGATTTTTTTTTTTTTAACCAAAATGTATTTGTATTGAACTGCCAAGGCTAGAATAAGTAAGTAGTTACAATAATTATGCTGACTGAATTCAATACCATTAGCCTTTAAACTTCAACTTTATTTATTTATTTATTTGTTTATTTATTCATGCATTCACTTATTCATTCCTTGGTATTTAGAACAGACAACTATTTGATGCCAATCTTTTGCAAAACAATAATTACCTGGAAAAAAATTTTTGAGGTCTTTGTTATTTCCCAAATCTCTTTAACAATTTTTTAAGTATTTCCCTATTTGTATTCTACATTCATTTAATCCCAGAATATCAACTGGTTTTATTTTTTATTTTTATTTATTTTTTAATTTTTTAATGTTTATTTATTTTTGAGACAGAGAGAGACAGAGCATGAACGGGGGAGGGGCAGAGAGAGAGGGAGACACAGAATCGGATGCAGGCTCCAGGCTCTGAGCCATCATCCCAGAGCCCGACGCGGGGCTCGAACTCACGGACCCGCGAGATCGTGACCTGGGCTGAAGTCGGACGCTTAACCGACTGAGCCACCCAGGAGCCCCAATCAACTAGTTTTGATTGTCAGTGAATCATTGATGCAACCTAAGAAAATCCCTTTTCCTTCTATCCTTTCAGATACTCATGAATGCCTTGAAAATTGATGATTTTTTTACCTTTCATCTAGTTTACTCAATCAACAGGATCTGCCTTGCTTAACGCAAAGATCTGAGATTCTTCTAGTGATCTTTAGAAAAATAGTGTATACTTGTAACTTGTGCTTTCACCTAAACATTCTTTTCTTTCTTTTACTTCCCTCAACTTCCCATTTTAAATAACTGCTATTGTTAACAATTGTTCTTGAAGAATCATCATGAAACAGAAATCATAAGGAAAACAATTTAACCTCACAAATCTAGGTATTTTAAGCCCCTCAATCCATTTACACAATAACAGTAATAGCTAACATTTACTAGGATATACAATGTGTTGGGAACCATGTTTAAAGTTACCATCTCATTTCCATCCAACCAAACAAGTCTGTGACATAGGTATCATCTATCATCATGGTCCAGTTCAATGGAGAGTCAACTGGGTTGGAAGTTGAGCTGGGAAATATCATGACATTGGTTTGGGACATCTAAGACGCTCCGTAGAAAGTTGGAAATATAGATCAAGGGCTTAAGAGAAAGACTTAACCTTGAAGCTTCCAGGAATTTTCTCTACTGGAAAAAGGACAAGAATAAGATGAAAGAACCAGAAAGAGCACTAAGAGAAGGAATTGGAAAGGAAAGAGACAATAGTTTAGAAAAGGAGGAAAATCAAGAAGACGAGTGATATCATGTGTTTTTTCACCAATAAGATTTGCACATCTACCATGTGCCAGGTGCTATGTAGTTCACCATCAATTGGGAATGGAAAGGAAACTGAAAGTTAAATAGTTGAATATCTGATTAAAAAACAGACAGGATATACTGGGAAATACGGAGGAGACCAAAAAAAAAATTATTGTAACTTAAACTTGGGTCAGACCCAATCACCATAATTCTATATCTTGCTCAATTAAATCTCCATCAGTTCAGGATTGAGAGTCAAGATCAGAAGCTGAAGGTAAGTTAAGACTTCAATTCTTACACCCACATCAAGAAAATATTAGAAGTTTTTGTTAACTGACTTATTTTTGTTGTTTATATCCTAAGATTCAGAGTCAGAGTGAGGTGTCAAGGAATTGCAAGAAGTCAAGGAGATAGGAAAAGAATAATAATTCATGTAAATATTTCCATTTATAAAGCACTTTTACATACACTTTAAATTCTTACAATAAAGCTATGAAAGAGATACTATTATTGCTATTTTGCAGATAAGGAGATTATACAATCAGAGAGCATGTGGGATGAGTCCACTATCACAGTATCAGAGTCGGTGAGGGTTGAAGTCACGACTGGAAAGGATCTTCTGATTCCATCCTGCACTCTTATGCCAGCATTGAGGGCACTGAGTCAGGGGAGACTGGAAGGCTCAGAGAATTCAGTGTAGCCTTGGGGGATTGAGGCTCTCAGGGCAATTGGTGGGGTGAGTGGCTGTAGTTCCTTCTGGAGGCTAAGAACAAACAGCAAGGGTGTGGGAGGGAAAGGATAGAGATATAGGTGATTGTGATTGAGATAAAGCTAGAGTGGTGAGCAAAATATTTTTCATATTAACTAATTCTTGTTCCTTCTGGACTCTTTCTCTCTCTCTCTCTGATTTCCTTCACCCAACATATACAACCCCGTTGCATTCATTGTATCAGAGAAGGAAAGTTGCTGTAGAAGGCAGAGAAAAGGGCTTTGCATTTCAAAAGCCTAGATTCTGATGGAACTCAGAATATAAATATAAACTGGGAGAGATGACCTGAAGAGAAAGAACTCGACTATCCCATCCCAGGGCTAGATAAAAGATTCCTACATCTAGGAAGGGATGTTGAGGGAGAACTGGGTAGGGAAAGATGGGTAGGAATGATGGAGTTCCCAAATGGGTTTGGGAAATCTGCAAGGAGAAGAGTGTATGGCCCTTTCAGGGTAAATCTCTGAGTGCATGGGAAGACCATGAGGAAGAACTGACTGTGGGTTGTGTCCAAGCAGAAAGAGGTTTTGACACACTCATGGAGTACTGTGCAGTACCAGGTGAAACAAGATACACAATGGAGAGAAAGAACTTGCCACTGGGAGCAAAAGTTGGCACAGCAGAAATTTAGGCCAGATGCTGAGTCAAACAGAAACAAGAACACCCAATCTATGCAACATGGACACTTATCTATGAGGACCAGACCCTCCCGATCAATCTGCATAAGTATGCCCTCCTCCAACCCAGAACTTAGCTGCAACATGGGAAAGGTGAAACCTTGAACTGACCAAGATCATGCTGTACCACCTAGGAAATAAGAACTTACAATAGAAATTAAGTTTGGGTGGGGCACCTGGGTGGTTCAGTCGGTTGAGCGTCTGACTTTGGCTCAGGTCATGATCTCACAGTTTGTGAGTTCGAGCCCCGCGTCAGGCTCTGTGCTGACAGCTCAGAGCCTGGAGCCTGCTTCAGATTCTGTGTCTCATTCTCTCTCTACCTCTCCCCCACTTGTGCTCTGTCTCTCTCTGTCTCTCAAAAGTAAATAAAATGTAAAAAAAAAGAAAGGAAGGAAGGAAGGAAGGAAGGAAGGAATTAAGTGTAGGCAATACTAAAAATACGACTAAAAAGTTGTGTTTCTTGTGTGCCTGAATTTCTATGCTTAGATTCAGCCTGCCAGGCTGAAGTTGTCTTAGCAGAGGTGGCCCACTGCCTTGGAATCTGAGGGTACAGTTTGGATATGCCTCTAAGTAGCCAATGTCAGATGGCAAAGGCCAGCGCAGTACCATGGAGAGAAAGAAAATATCAGGCAGAAGAATCCAAGGGGTGATAAATAAAAGTAGAGACACAGCTGAGGACAAAGCTGAAGGTGAAGCTAAGGATGATGGCAGGAAATATGCAAGGTGGGGGCAGGTGAGAATGGAGTAAGGCTCCTCAGGACAAGAGAGTAGGAAAGAAGAGTCAACAGCAGAAGTAAAGTGAGAGGTCATGAACTTCAAATGGAAAGAAACACAAAAATGATGTAGCATGAAATGGCCCCAAAGATCAAGTCTTCCAATACTAACCCCAAGAACCAAAATAAGTGAACACTCGCGTAATCTACAGCAGGTAGAGGAAATCACCAGGAAGCAAAAGAGAGAACTGAGACGAGAAGGGAGGAAATGGAGGAAAAGTAAAAATGCATGTGAAGTGGCCATAGGTTGTGATGTCTGGGTCTGGGACAGGGAGAAGCAACATAGGAAAGCATGTTAAAAAGTGAGCCCTGGGCTGGGGCGTCTGGGTGACTCAGGTCATGATCTCACAGTCTGTGGGTTTGAGCCCCATGTCGGGCTCTGTGCTGACAGCTCAGAGCCTGGAGCCTGCTTTGGATTCTGTGTCTACCTCTCTCTCTCTGCCCCTCCCCTGCTTGCACTCTGTCTCTCTCTCTCTCCTTCAAAAATAAATAAACATTTAAAAAGTTAAAAAAAATAAATAAATAAGCCCTGAGGATAAGGAAGCATTTTGTTTTCAAATAAACTGGAAAAAATAAATAGGATATATTGGCTTGGGTTGATAGAGGGGTATAAATGATAATACACAGGCTAAGAAAAATATATTTATTTATTTATTCAAAAAGATATGTCTCCCCTGTAATCCTCAAAATTATCCTGAAAGCTGAGACAAGTAAAGTGAGACATGATGTTGCCTTTCCATGAGATTACAACTTAGGAGAGGTGGTGGGCAAACCAGCAAATCAGTAACACGATTCATCATAAGATGAAAGCTTGAGAAGTTTTGAGGAAAAAAAAGCTTGAGAAAAGAAAGCTTGAGAAAAGGTTGCATACACACACACCCTCACAAACATGATGTAAGCCAGACCCCGTTTTCCTCATGTGTAGAAACATTCATATTGGGACTTGGTCAATTACTCACGAAAAGTAGCCCTGTGGACTTACTTGTATTCACTTGATCAGACACATACAGGCATATCAGTTATGCATCACTCTTTTTTTTTAATTTTTTAAATATTTATTTTTGAGAGAGAGAGAGACAGAGTGTGAGTGAGGGAGGGGCAGTGAGAGAGGGAGACACAGAATCTGAAGCAGGCTCCAGGCTCTGAGCTGTCAGCACAGAGCCCGATGCGGGGCTCGAACTGGGGAATGGCAGATCATGACCTAGACTGAAGTCAGGCACTTAACCAACTGAGTTACCCAGGCACTCCAGTTATGCATCACTCTTAAAAGGCAAATGAAAAGTATTCAATGATACATGACACCAAAATTCCCAAAAGTGAAAAAATCTGGTTTGTCGGCAAGTTCTTGCCCTAACGTCTTCCAGTGATTGTTCCTCCCATGTAACCTCCAGGGTCTGCCCGAGGAAACGGGAATGATGCGATGAACTCTACCTTCACTTTGAGAATTCCAGGACAATTCTTGCCTGTGGGCTGTAGTAAGATACAACACCAAGAGCAAAACATTAATAATTAGGAAAGTCAACTTTTAAACAAATACTGGGAAAGAAAATAAAAAATTATAAAACTTACAAATCCTGGTAACATGTACAAAAAATATGTTACACACAAATGAAGTTCACAGAACTATAAATGTTACACTGTTACTATTTTTCTGTACATTTTAGAAGTACTAAGTAACCAATACTATATCTTTTCTTTCTTAGTAACAGTGATGGATTAAAAGTCATTTTTATTTTTCTTCAGGTATTTTTAGTTATTAGAGTTATGAAAATTATAAATATATTATTAGATAGTAAAGTGATATTGGCAATACATATATTAAAGAAAGGTTATTTTTAATTAAAAACATACAAAAATTTTAAATTAGATTTTCAACAAAGATTTAGGACAAGAAATTCATTTTTGAGATTATGTAGTAATTTAATTGAGACCACTGGAAAAATATGTATATTTTTAATTTCAAATGGAATGTTCTATGTAGAATACATTAAAGTAAAATAGAGATAATTTTTGCCTTGTTATACATGGACTAAACCATTACACTGTAGAATCATTTCAAGGCGAATTTCAGTTTTATGGAATATTATAAATTAATTCCAGTGAATATAGTATTGATGTCTGTATTAAAATAGGAAAGTCTATGTTATGGTAAAAGAAAAAAAACCCTGAAATTTTAGTTACTTAACACCATAAGGGCTATTTCTTGTTCACACTATGTGTCCAGTGCATTTCAACAGCAGGTTCTCCTCCACAAGTCCCTTAGAGACCTGGACTGACAATGGCATAATGATATCAGTTGGGAATAACACCTTCTGGGTCATTGGCAAGAGAGTGGAGGAGAGAGAGAGCGGGAGAGGGAGAGAGAGAATAGCTCACTAGCAACTAAACACATTATCCCAATGGGAAAACTAACCACATGACCCTGCTTAACTGTGAGAGAGCTGAGAAGTGTCTTTTTTCTTGATTCCAGAAAAGAATAAACATGGGTGTTAGTAACATCTCCCACAACGGCTTTCATCACTTCTTATTGCTGCACATCCGAATAGCTCTTCGTTCAAAATTCTAGCTCTACAACAAGGTAGGGAAAGAGCAGAGGAATATCTGACAGAACTGAACTCCAGGCTTGTCTTTTCTACGGACTAGCTGGTTATGCAGATTTGGACAGGTTACTTCCACTCTCTGGGTCTTGGCCGCTATAGCTATAAAGTGAGGAGGCTGGGCTGGATCATCTCTAAGACTCTTAAGGAAGTAAAATTTTGTGAATCCATTTCATACTTTTATATCAAATAAACTAATAATTAACTTCCTCTTAAAAATATTTTTAAAAATCATTTACTTCATAAAATTCCTTTGAGACTTAATTTACTGTTTTGGTCTTTATTATATATCTAGAGATAGAGACAGAGACAGAGGTAAGAGGAAAGAGAAATATTTACAGATTTCATTTTGTTGTTCCAACATCTATAGATATCTTTTGACTCCTCACTTTGGAAGAGGCCAATATTAATATCTTTTTTTTAAGTTTATGTATTTATTGGGAGGGGGGGTGGGTAGGAGCAGAGAGCAGAGAGAGGAGAAAGAAAATCCCAAGCCGGCTCCACACTGCCAGCACAGAGTGGGATGCAGGGCTCAATCCCACGAATGGTGAGATCATGATGTGAGCCCAAATCAAGAGTCAGACACTCAAGGGACTGAACCGCCGAGGCACCCCTATACTCTTACCCTTCCCTTGAGCTTTCTTTCACTCTCCAAATTTTACCGTCGCTGGTAATACTTACATTGCATTTTAATATCACAATTAGGTCAATCATAACCATAACGGCATTGTCTGTAGGTTGATTTTAAAAGTTGGAAATGTGAGTATGTGAACACTGTTCAAAGCTCAAGTAGCAAACTATCATAATAGCTGCTTCCACATATAGCTCACTTCTTTCCTGAAACTCCTCACTGATTTTCTTTTTCAGCAACTGGTGGTCTCTGTCAGTGTTTTCATTTTTTATAATTCTCCATCTCTATATATTCTATCCATTGTTTTCTTCACCCAGAAACCGTCCTCCCAGAACTTTTGCTTTTTCATATCTAACCTAGACTGATTGCTCCCATGGCATGCCACTTAGCCCCCATCCTGGTGCCTCACTTCACTGCTTTCTTGAGTTGCTTCTAGTGTTTTCTGCATCGCATGATTTCCCGTTCTTGATGTCATCTTCATCATGCTGGAGTGTATCTTCAAGCATCTTCCTAAAAAAGTCGGCTTGAGAGGTCCCCGGTTTACTCTGTTCTTCAGGATAAATACATCCACCTCTGTTGCCCATGAGGTCAGGAAACCAGGTAGCCCATCATATCACTCTGCATGCCCAGTTGAGATCTTCCCATTGTCCAGATCTGCACTCTGGCCCTTCTGAGGACTCTTTTTCTTGGCCTGCTGAAAAAAATAAATAGATACAGAAAGCTATGCTCCCCGTGAGCAGGAAGCGTACAAAAGTCCTGAGCAATCCACACGTGCTGGGAGCACACCGAAGCAATCGCTTTCAGGACTTGTATCAATACCCCAGCTCGTCAGCCCCTGGCTGCAATAATTCTGAGATGGTTGCTTTGTCCCATTTCCCAGAGTTTCCCTGTGCGATTAAGCCACAGTTGGCCACAATGATAGCTGGCTTGATATCTCGCTTTTGCTTTTTTAGCAACCCACCTTCCCCGTTCTACTTCCCCCACTGCCCTGCCAGTACACCTGACACTTCCCACATAACCTTCGGACACTCAAATTTGTGTCTCAGGACGTGCTTCAGGGAAAACCCAAACTAAGTCAAAAACTAGCAGCTTGGAGTTCCTGTTTTGTGATGTATATAGTCCATCATTTCATCTCCATATTAACTCTCTAAGAAAAACGATTGTAGGGATTAGAGTCGCAGAGTATTTCATCACAGATGTGGAAATGAAGGTCAGCAAGTCAGCGGTGTGGATTCTCACTCCTGCCACCTAAGGCTCAAGTTCCAGTTCCATCCACTGTGCCCTGTGGCGCTGTTCCCACCACAGGAATGTCAGTCCCTCCTTGCAGCCTCTACGTATCCCTGAAGAAGGTGCTGAACCCCTCCCCGGTTCACGCAAACATTAAAAACCTTTTTCTTTTGTTAACGTCGAATTCCGTATAAACCCACACAGTGTTCATAAGTAAATATATTTCTTCCATACCTTCTGCCTAATTTTCAATAAGCCTGCCCTGATTTCCTTCAGGCCTTTGGCTTATAGGCCAGTGCTGAGTTTCGTGGCTGATTAATGGTTCTGATTAGTCCTCCAAGCAGGAAATCCAATATCCCTTAGGGGAACCCTAAAGATGCAGATGACCATGAATTCAAGGAAGCCTATTCACAGCAGAAATCAATGGAGAAAGGAGGCAATGTTAATGTAGACAACAGTTCTACCAGTTTCTAAATGCAAGTGCTCTGACAGAGGGAGTAGAGGGAGGGGCGGGGACAACAGAGAATGTATTCAGAACACCAAATCACAGTTTCATCTCTCGAAAAGCCAGCTTTCACAGCTCCCTTCCCAATGTGGAAATTTAAAGCTTCCTTTTTGTGAATTTTGACCGGTTTATAGCCCCAAAAGAAAACTTCACCCCTTTTAGAGATTACCTCTTGGATCGAATGTGTGTCCACGGGCCGAGAGAGCTTGATTTCACAGAAGCCACATCACAACCACAGCGCAGGCATCATTAGAATAATTTCGAGACCATGGAAATTTTTTTAAAAACTATAGAAATGTAAAAACTATAATATTTTCTGTAGCATGTATCTTATCTGAGTACAAATATCACTTACAAGATGATCATAAAATATTCTAATAGGTCTTTAACAGAATGGATTTTTTAATCCAATAAATGATCCAATAAATAAAACTCTCCTGAGCCACCATTTAATTATTCTACTGGTTAATTCCCTACAGAGCCCGGGACAAAACAGCATCCCTCCCGCTTCCTTTTGACTGTCCCAGGAAGACCAACATGAAGGAGAGGGAAGTGTGGGTTTTTCAAGGTCAGGACTACAAGACAGAGGGTTTTGCTCAATGACTGGTTGTCTCTCTCCTCTCCCGTGACTGACTCAGCCGTGAAGGGCCATATCTTCACAGCATATCTTCTTTCCTTGATCCCTTACAACTTCTATGTAGGCTGTTAAATAGCAGCCTGAAGTCAGAGGAATTTTACTTTGCTTATTATGCACCACAAAATTTTACATCTACATTTTGGAACATTTGTCAACAATTATCATCCTATTGGGTAGCTGGCTCTGTGATGGAAAGTAGATGGGATACAAAAGGGCTATTTTCTCTTACATTTAAATCGTATATTACATATACCTAGCTTCAAAATCGTGTCACCCATTCTCTGCAGTACCAAGAAACCGATGAGAAAGGACAAGGTATAGAACCTGTCAGCTGCCTAGTTAACCTACATCAAAAGCTACTTCGTCTTATTTGTCATTAAGTCACACAATCATGTTATCAAGAAAAATATTTTCGTTAGAAAACACAATTAAGAATCAACTTAGGAGGGGTGCCTGGGTGGCTCAGTTGGTAAAGCGTCCAACTTTGGCTCAGGTTATGATCTCATGGTTGATAAGTTCGAGCCCCACATCAGCCGGCTCTCTGTTGTCAACATGGAGCCGCTTCAGATCTTCTGTCTCCCTCTCTCTCTGACCCTCCCCTGTTCACGTTATCTCTCTCTCTCTCTCTCTCTCTCTCAAAGATAAATAAACGTTAAAAAAAAAAAAGAATCAACTTAGGTTAAGACTGGGAGCTCCATATCCAGGTCACCTCAAGGAGTAGATTTCCCCAGTTCACACCAAGATTGAGTCCTCTCTCTCTATCCTTCCCCCGCCATCCTTTCCCAATATCCTGCAGGCAAGACAGAATCACCAAAGTGCCTGTGGGGGACATCCATTGTTTTTGCCGGCCAGCATCCATATCCAAATTGGTCTTGGGCAAAGACCCTAAATCTGCTTTTACCCCATGCATTTGGGCAGAATTAATCCCATGGCCAATTCCAAGGATATGTCCTGGTCGGCTAAATCAATTCACACATCTCATTCCTCTCAAAGAAATGAGGGACAGGCACATGAACCCAATCAGCGCCAATAACTTTTGCTGAGACTTTGGGGACAGATGCAAGGATTCTTCTCAGATGGACTTGAGCCTTGAAGCATGTAGAATAGAACTGCTTCTGTCCTCTTTACTCCACATGAATTCTGAGAAGGAAAGAAAAGCCAATAAATAGAAAGAAATCAGATCCTGATTTGAGCCATGCTTAAAAAACAGTGCTCGTGTACCATTTCGTTACATGAGTCAGTAAGACAGCTTTTTGGTTTAATCCAGCTTAGACTCAATTCTCTGTCACTTGCAATCTAGAGTCCTATGTGAAATGCTGTGTATGTCCTCTCTTCCTCTCCCAGGAACTCAACAAACCTATATAAACCAGGCATGGATGTGATTACAGCACAACATCCAAACTCCTGATATGATTTGTCATTGGTACTTGGTACCTATATGTGCAGAGTGACAGGCTTAATTGTTCATATTGGCTCTGCCTTCCTACACCCTTTCCTAAGACATATAAATAAATATCACCTCTGTCTCTAACTGCATGGAATTATTTTTAAAATGCAGACAGGATTAATGTAAGGAAAACAAAGGTGAGTGCAGGGTTGACCTCTTCAAGTCTAAAATCTAGAATTTTAGAGAGGCATGACATAGTCTACAAGAATCAATAAACTCAGCATAAAAATTAAGTCACATAAAATTCTTAGAACATGTCACTTCAGAGTTACGCGATGGATTTTAACAAGCTCATCAAAAGTTTTCTATCCAAGTACGCACTGCCCCCTTCAAAGGTGATACGATACAGCAAAACTACTGCCACAGTAACAAGTATTGGGACTTCAAAAGCTAGTATCACATTCATTTGAGTATTTTTCAACTACGGAAAATCTTCATTCTTAAAGAGAGGAGTTGATTTTCGGAAATAAAATGTACTCAGCACTGAATCTTGTGAATAAGAAGGTTGAATGAGCTAATACCATTTTGTTCAAAAATAATATAGAATTAGACTAATTTTTGTGTGTGACTTCAAAATGACTATTTCAAAAGAGATATGTTTTGAGCAAACATTATTAAATACGGAAGCTTCCAAATACGGTTTCTTAGAAGAAAAATAATGCATGGGTAAACATTTAAGTTCTTACATGCTTGTAAAAAATACCAGTATCATTACTTTTGGCCTGGTGCATTGAACTTAAGATATTTCCCCTTCGAGATACCAAGTTACAAAATAACAACATTATGCAGAATTTGGCCTATAATCGAAGCTATTTATATCTTTAGTCCTCTAGTCCTGCATATTTTAAGAGTAATTTGAGGCTAAATTTAATAATGCGATTTCACTAACAATTCCAATTTGTAATTATCCATTAAGCAAGGAAATATCGCTCATGATATTTTCTTCCTGAATATTTTGATGATACAAAAACTAAACCTAAAATATAAATTTTGAGAAAGTATTTCTAAAAATAGACTAATTGGGCTAAAACACAAATTCACATGTGATGCCATGCATTCCAATGCAAAAGACCATTTTAAAATTTACACCTGCCTTTAAAAAGTTTAATGAGCTATTATTAATATAAAGATTTCATTTATTAGCAAAAGGAGGCATGCAGTAGAGAAGAAAAGCTAGATTTCTTTCAATTGTTCTGTGTTGTTTATTCTATACCCAATAAGTCAGCCAGCTCTGCTTAGAAACTCGGCCATGTCTACAAGATGCAAGCGTTAGCCCTGACTCAACGGCTGGATGGGAGGAGAAGACAAGTAGGAACACTCCTCGACAATCCTCCCTGAAACCCCTAAATCTGCTACTGCATCAGTCCTGCCATGCTGGGTGGATGTTGGAAAGGCAATGGTGGCAGCAGCAGTCTGGGGAACAGACTCGATTTCAACGCCTCAGACTGAGCACATCCCATAAGCAGATAAACACTGTCCAGCCCCAAACAGAAGCCTACCCAAGGCCTAGCAAAGATACTGTGTAACACACATCCACCAGAGGAGAATCATCAAGCTAATTTCTTGCCTTGTTGGGGCAGATTGGCATCTGTATACTGTACACTGAGATTGGTCAATTACTCACGAAAAGTAGTATTTTTCTAGGATGTTTTTCTAGAACATTTCTAGAACATTTTTCTAGAATGTTTAAGACAAGAAATTTTTCCTTTGGAATGTACCTATAAAAAATGCCAAATAAATGTCTCAGTAGGTCTCAAAATACTAAACAAGTGTGTTATTAGATAAGCTTAAGCTTATAAAAATATTAAAAAATTCGGGGCACCTGGGTGGCTCAGTCGGTTAAGTGTCCAACTCCGGCTCAGGTCATGATCTCCCGGTTTGTGATTTCGAGCCCCGCATCAGGCCCTGTGCTGACAGCTCCGAGCCTGGAGCCTGCTTCGGATTCTGTGTCTCCCTTTCTCTCTGCCCCTCCCCTGCTTGCACTCTGTCTGTCTGTCTCTCAAAAATAAACTTTGGGGCGCCTGGGTGGTTCAGTCGATTAAGCGGCAGACTTCAGCTCAGGTCATGATCTCGCGGTCCGTGAGTTCGAGCCCCGCGTCGGGCTCTGTGCTGACAGCTCAGAGCCTGGAGCCTGTTTCGGATTCTGTGTCTCCCTCTCCCTCTACCCCTCCCCTGTTCATGCTCTGTCTCTCTCTGTCTCAAAAATTTAAAAAAAGTTAAAAAAAATAAAAAGTAAAAATAAAAAATAAATAAACTTTAATATATATATAAGAGAAACAATAACCCTCTGGGTGTTATAAAAAATTCAATTTTTAGAAAAAATTATTTGAACCTATTTTTATGATAAATTAAGCAGTGCCAATTTGTTAAAGGTAAGAGTAGTCTGAAGGATATCTAACCTCACAAAAGATATTTGTGTAAATTGTATGCATGTAAGTGCATAATAAATGTATATAAACGTAGTCTATGAAGATAAAAGTATAGGCATTTGATGTATCATGTTTTAGTGAATAAAGATAGGACAGAAAATCTTTCCCATCCCAAATTATTCCCTAATAATGTCAGTCTTAGTTGTTAAATTAGATACAAATAATTTTAACTTTTTTACTGAACTTTTTTAAACAAAGTCAAAGTATAGTGAGCAGCATAATGAGCCCTCATACACTTGTCATCCAGCTTCAAAATATGTCAACATATGGATAAACTTGCTTCATCTATGCCCTTCCCAACACACATTGGATTTCATATTATTTCATTCATAAATACTCACATATGTATGTCCAAGAGATAAGGCTTTGACTCTCTTTTTTTACACGATCTCAACAACATCACCACACCTAAAAAGTCATAATAGCTTCTTCATATCATCTGATATTTAATTAGGATTGATATCCTTGATTGTCTCATAAATGTGCTTTCTTACTTTGGATCAGAATCTAAATGAGGTTGATATATTGCATTTAGTTAAATTATCCCTTAGGCCTTCTGCGATAGCAGAATCTCTCTTCATTCTTTTTCCTTCCTTGCCATTTGTTTGTTTAAAAAGAAGGTCACTTATCCTATAGTGTCCCATATCCTGATTTAACTGATTACATCCCACAGTGTTGTGAACATGGTCCTTTATCCTTAATAAGTCTTGAAGACTAGCAATCGGAGCCAGAGGCTACATCAGGTTCAGGTCCAATTTTGTGGCAAGGATAATTCGTAGGAGGTGCTATGTATGTTCTACACATCACATCAGGAATTCGTAATGAATGCTTTTCCCTTTTTGTGATTTAAGCTTAATCAGGGACATCAGCTGTTGTCAGCCTTTCCCTGGGCCATAGGGTTTCCTATTGGTCTTCCACTTCAAGGTTTCAGCAGCTATGGATAATCATTGCCTAGACTCATTACTTCCAAAACCACTTTTAAACTAATAAATACATAGCATTTGATATTTTAAAATACATCTTCACATCCATTACCTCATGAGGTATCGCATTTGGTTATACTAAGCCTCTATTCTAAATTTTTTTTAATGTTTATTTATTTTTGAGAGAAGAGGAGACACAGCACGATCAAGGGAGGGGCAGAGAGAGAGAGACACAGATTCAGAAGCAGGCTCCAGGCTCTGAGCTGTCAGCACCGAGCCTGCGGTGAGGCTCAAACCCACAAACTGAGAGATCATGACCTGAGCCGGAGTCAGATGCTTAACCAACTGAGCCACCCAGGCACCCCTAAGCCTTTATTCTAATAACTATCACATGGATAGTCTACTATTTTTTAATGTATTTCAGTAAAGTTTTATGACGTTATAGGTATGTTTTCCTAAGTGACTTAGCTTTTTCAACTTCACCAAAAATTTTGTTTTTATCTCCTTAAAGTCCTTCTCAGCATTGCATATTTACATGTTTACATTTTAATTTAATATTTTTAATTTAAATCTTTAACTTCATATTAAAGTATAATTTTGGAACAGAAAAGGGTATAAATCCTAAGTACATGGTGCAATTATTTTTCCCATAAAAAATACATCTATGTAAACCGCCACTCAGATAGAAATGTAGGACACTTCCAGCATCTCAGAAAGCTCCCTAATAGTCTCTCCCAGCTAATACCTCCCAAAGGCAACCACTACTACCATGGACTGATTTTGCTGGACTTGAACTTCAAATAGAGTCATACCGTAGAGACTTTTTTGTGTCTGTCTTCTGTTGCTCAATCTTATAATGGGATGTTCCTCATGTCGTATGTGCATGGTTATGATGTATCCCTAGGCAGAATAAAACAGGCTATAAAAGAAAGAGGTTGTGGGGTGCTGACACTACTCTTCTGTTAAGTGCTGTGTGTGTGCGTTCATGAGTGTGTGAGGCATTTATTTGCTGCTTTAGAATAGCCCGTGTCCATCCCTTTTTCTTTTTGATAGCAATTCTGTAACTTTCATCAGGTATCCGTTCCCCCTGCAGCCTATGCGCTCAGAGAGAAGTTGTTTCCCACTCCCACCCACTCCCTCCACCCCCCTGCACCCAGCTGCTGGGTGAGTCTTATCTGACCTGAGCAAATCCCCACATCCATATTTGGATCAGGGATGGGCTCACAACCTATTTCAGACCCATGAGACACACGATTTTTGAGGAAGCTTCTGGATGGAAGGGAAAAAAGTTATTTAGCTCTGCAGAGAAAGCAACTGAAAGAGACTAAAAGAGCTACCCTGCCTTCCTCTGGTTAGTACACTGTAAGCGCATGACCGGAACTGCCACAGCTATTTCTGCATTTAGGAGAGAGCCGCCTGAGGCCCGAGTTAGCGCCCAGCGGGGGTGAAGATGGAAGGACCACGTAGAAGTGGAGTCAGTCCCGCTGCGGACCGGAACCGTGCCTTCAACTGCCTACAGCCAGAGACGGATCCCTGGCCTGCTCCGTTCTGCAAGCCAATTAATTCTCTGCTCTGCTTAAGCCAGTTTCGGCGAGAAGTGCTACAACTCGAAGAGTTTTAATTGTACAGATCGTGTGTACAAAGATTGGGAACACCTGGGATTTGCTTTTTATGCTTCACTCTAGTTTGCCTATTTTCTACAATGCACCTGTTATTTTATCATTAGTAAGAACAATAAATGTTATTTTAAGTAGTCCATTCAAATGCAGTAGTCCATTCAAATGCCCCACACTGAATATGTTTCATGATTATTTATATCAGATAGTATACTGAGCTCAACGCAGAATTGAAAAATCAGCCTTTTTTGCAGAACCTCAATATTTGAGATAATGATCATAATAGCACACATTTGGCTAAGACTTGATTGTTTTCAAGCATTATCTCATTCGGTAATCCGAGCGTATATACGAATTAGGTAAGACAGTATGACAGAGACCCCTGTAAGTTTGCAAAAGTGCATTTTCTTTTCCTCCCTGGCAGACAGATATACAGTATTTCGCAGCCTCCCTGGCAGATGGGTGAGCCCACGACTGAGTTCAGCCTAATGGACTGTGAACACAGTGATGTGTGCAGTGCTAGGTCCAACCCAGAGAAGCCTCCCACAAGTGATTTTTCTTCATTCTTCCCATGTCTGCTGCCCAGGTACAGGGATTCTTCACCTGAACTTCAAGAAGAGAACTTCAAGACCCTAGAATTAGTTGGAAGGCACTTGGACCCCTAATTAACTTCATAGAAGGCCATGTGCTAACCCAAAACATCTTTATTGGCATGTCCAAGAGTAAGAAATAAGAGTTACCTTACTAGGCTATATTAGTCAGAGTTCTCCAGAGAAGCAGAATACTAGGAGATGTGTATGTGAGTGTATATACAAAAACAGAGAGAGGGAGGGAGGGAGAGGGAGAGAGAGGAATTCAGGAATTGGCTCCCACAACTGTGGAAGGGGCAAGTCCAAAATCTGCAGGTAGGCTGGCAGGCTGAAGAGCTGAGTAACAATTGATGTTACAGTTTTAATCTGAAGGCAGGCAGCTGGCACCATTCCCTCTTCCTCCGGGGAGAAGCATCTTTTTTCTATTCACACCTTTAACTGATTGGGTGAGGTCCACCCACGTTGTAGAGAGTTATCTGCATTCCTCAAAGTCTGCTGGTTTAAATATTAATCTCATCTAAGAATATGCCTTCATAGAAACATCTAGAATGTTTGACCAAATATCTGGATACCGTGGCTTAGCCAAGTTGACATAAAATTAATCATCACATAAGGAAATGGTCAACACTTTTGAGATTGAGTGTAAATTGGCTGAGGAATCTGGGTTCTGGGCTTTACTGATAAATCTCATTAAATATCCAGTATGATAGTCATTCTATTTAGTCATGAGAAATGTCCATCCCTCTCAGTGCCCTGGACAATGGCTAGGCCTGGATTCTTACCCTTCTTGCCACTACTGGATATATATGATTTCTGTTTTAGAGGATTTTTCCTTGACTTTATCGAAAAAGACTGCACTCAGTTTACTTTTCCCCAAAATAGGATACTAGGCAGAATTGGTTTCCCTTCCCTTCCCCTCTCCTCCTCTCTCTCTACCTCTCTCCTTCCTTCCTTCCTTCTTTCCTTCCTTCCTTCCTTCTTTCCTTCCTTCCTTCCTTCTTTCCTTCCTTCCTTCCTCCCTCCCTCTCTCTCTTCTTTCTTTCTTTCTTCCTTTCTTTCTTTCTTTCTTTCTTCTTTTTTTCCCATTCACCTTTCCTCTGCACTGTTCCTGAAAACTAGGAGCAAAGTAAGAAGTAACACCCCCCTGTACCATAATCTTCCATTTTCTTTCTTTCACCCCCAATTTTTGAAGTTTATTAATAAAAAGCATATTCTTTTCCTTACTTGACTGCTGCTGGGAATTTAGGGCCAGACTTTTTTTTTTTTAATTTTTTTTCAACGTTTATTTATTTTTGGGACAGAGAGAGACAGAGCATTAACGGGGGAGGGGCAGAGGGAGAGGGAGACACAGAATTGGAAACAGGCTCCAGGCTCTGAGCCATCAGCCCAGAGCCTGACGCGGGGCTCGAACTCCCGGACCGCGAGATCGTGACCTGGCTGAAGTCGGACGCTTAACCGACTGCGCCACCCAGGCGCCCCAGGGCCAGACTTTTTACAATGTTTTTAAGCTTTGGGAGGAGGGAAATTCTTTGATCCTTCTCTATTCTGCCATCTATATCCCTAAAATCTGACCTACTATATTTATTTTTCTGTGAAAATACGTCCAAAGAAAGGTTGTCCTAAATTGCAAAACAGATTCACAACCTAATCTAAAATAAAAGCTAGGACAAAAGATAATCAAATTTGGAACCAAGGACTATCTTCAAAATTTTTCTAAGCCACAGCACAAATTCTGAAAATTTTGTCATTACAAAATGCTTTTAGTTCAATAGCTATCCTTGATGGCTACCTTAAACTACCTCCTTGTAACATATGATGATGCAATTGCTATTTATAAAGCTGAATGCAATTTGAGAAAAAATATTTACTATACAGGATTTAGGCAAGTTCCAAGCGAGTCAGGTATTTGCTAGAAGGCCATTCATTATATTGAAACCCAAATGAAAATAATGTTACTTTTAGACAAGGCAGGCATTGCCCTTACCTCACCTGCTTGTACTGATCATTGCACGGTGCCTTACGTTAACCGTTCCCTGTAATAGCAGTCGGATGAGCCTGATGACCTCTCAAGGTCATCTCAAGCCTTTTGATTATATGAATTTTGTGCTGAAAATTACATGCTAAAATATCTCCACCAAAGCTATGTCATTTTCTTTCTACAACTGTCATCTTTAATGCTACCTCAGGCTTTATATTTAAGATGTAGATCCGTGTTTACCTGTTCCTAAAATGGTTTAAAAACTGTTACAGGCCTTTCTCAACTTTCAGTAGGAATAGAGGCAGATGTCATACAAGGTTAAACAAAGCCGATTGTGAATACCGCCGTTTGCATGTGTGGTAACAGCTCTCAATTGCTTTTCTTCTTTTCCTTAATGTAAGCCAGAGAGCCTATGATATCCATATCACATCAATTTTTAAAAATGTTTATGTCTATATCTCTTCATTTTTTAAAGAAATGGACACCATAACGAGTGTGCCATAAAGTAAAAACATTCAGAGGTTAACTTATTAACGCGGATTTTATGATGCAAATTAGGTTGCTATAATTAAACTTTTTCAATAATTATGTCTTTGCCTGCATTAGGTAGCCACCATAATTTTGAAAGTAAATATTTCACCAGGTGACACTTATTGAATGATATTTGCTAGTATTTTGGGCTCAGAATTGGCAGAACAAAATCAGTGCTGTTGACATGCCAATTTTAGTCATTTGTTACTTTTAAGCACCTAGAAGTTTTTGCCCAAAACTCTAGGTTTCTGATGGAAAGTCCTACTAAAACTTTATTTTTTTTTCTGAAATTTATTGACAAATTGGTTTCCATACAACACCCAGTGCTCATCCCAAAAGGTGCCCTCCTCAATACCCATCACCCACCCTCTCCTCCCTCCCACCCCCCATCAACCCTCAGTTTGTTCTCAGTTTTTAACAGTCTCTTATGCTTTGGCTCTCTCCCATTCTAACCTCTTTTTTTTTTTTTCCTTCCCCTCCCCCATGGGTTCCTGTTGAGTTTCTCAGGATCCACATAAGAGTGAAACCATATGGTATCTGTCTTTCTCTGTATGGCTTATTTCACTTAGCATCACACTCTCCAGTTCCATCCACGTTGCTACAAAAGGCCATATTTCATTTTTTCTCATTGCCACGTAATATTCCATTGTGTATATAAACCACAATTTCTTTATCCATTCATCAGTTGATGGACATTTAGGCTCTTTCCATAATTTGGCTATTGTTGAGAGTGCTGCTATGAACATTGGGGTACAAGTGGCCCTATGCATCAGTGCTCCTGTATCCCTTGGGTAAATTCCTAGCAGTGCTATTGCTGGGTCATAGGGTAGGTCTATTTTTAATTTTCTGAGGAACCTCCACACTGCTTTCCAGAGCGGCTGCACCAATTTGCATTCCCACCAACAGTGCAAGAGTGTTCCCATTTCTCCACATCCTCTCCAGCATCTATAGTCTCCTGATTTGTTCATTTTGGCCACTCTGACTGGCGTGAGGTGATACCTGAGTGTGGTTTTGATTTGTATTTCCCTGATAAGGAGCGACGCTGAACATCTTTTCATGTGCCTGTTGGCCATCCAGATGTCTTCTTGAGAGAAGTGTCTATTCATGTTTTCTGCCCATTTCTTCACTGGGTTATTTGTTTTTTGGGTGTGGAGTTTGGTGAGCTCTTTATAGATTTTGGATACTAGCCCTTTGTCCGATATGTCATTTGCGAATATATTTTCCCATTCCGTTGGTTGCCTTTGAGTTTTGTTGGTTGTTTCCTTTGCTGTGCAGAAGCTTTTTATCTTCATAAGGTCCCAGTAATTCACTTTTGCTTTTAATTCCCTTGCCTTTGGGGATGTGTCGAGTAAGAGATTGCTACGGCTGAGGTCAGAGAGGTCTTTTCCTGCTTTCTCCTCTAAGGTTTTGATGGTTTCCTGTCTCACATTTAGGTCCTTTATCCATTTTGAGTTTATTTTTGTGAATGGTGTGAGAAAGTGGTCTAGTTTCAACCTTCTGCATGTTGCTGTCCAGTTCTCCCAGCACCATTTGTTAAAGAGGCTGTCTTTTTTCCATTGGATGTTCTTTCCTGCTTTGTCAAAGATGAGTTGGCCATACGTTTGTGGGTCTAGTTCTGGGGTTTCTATTCTATTCCATTGGTCTATGTGTCTGTTTTGGTGCCAATACCATGCTGTCTTGATGATGACAGCTTTGTAGTAGAGGCTAAAGTCTGGGATTGTGATGCCTCCTGCTTTGGTCTTCTTCTTCAAAATTCCTTTGGCTATTCGGGGCCTTTTGTGGTTCCATATGAATTTTAGGATTGCTTGTTCTAGTTTCGAGAAGAATGCTGGTGCAATTTTGATTGGGATTGCATTGAATGTGTAGATAGCTTTGGGTAGTATTGACATTTTGACAATATTTATTTTTCCAATCCATGAGCAGGGAATGTCTTTCCATTTCTTTAAATCTTCTTCAATTTCCTTCATAAGCTTTCTATAATTTTCAGCATACAGATCCTTTACATCTTTGGTTAGATTTATTCCTAGGTATTTTATGCTTCTTGGTGCAATTGTGAATGGGATCAGTTTCTTTATTTGTCTTTCTGTTGCTTCATTGTTAGTGTATAAGAATGCAACTGATTTCTGTACATTGATTTTGTATCCTGCAACTTTGCTGAATTCCTGTATCAGTTCTAGCAGACTTTTGGTGGAGTCTATCGGATTTTCCATGTATAATATCATGTCATCTGCAAAAAGCGAAAGCTTGACTTCATCTTTGCCAATTTTGATGCCTTTGATTTCCTTTTGTTGTCTGATTGCTGATGCTAGAACTTCCAGCACTATGTTAAATAGCAGCGGTGAGAGTGGGCATCCCTGTCGTGTTCCTGATCTCAGGGAAAAAGCTTTCAGTTTTTCCCCATTGAGGATGATGTTAGCTGTGGGCTTTTCATAAATGGCTTTTATGATCTTTAAGTATGTTCCTTCTATCCCGACTTTCTCAAGGGTTTTTATTAAGAAAGGGTGCTGGATTTTGTCGAAGGCCTTTTCTGCATCGATTGACAGGATCATATGGTTCTTCTCTCTTTTTTTGTTAATGTGATGTATCACGTTGATTGATTTGCGAATGTTGAACCAGCCCTGCATCCCAGGAATGAATCCCACTTGATCATGGTGATTAATTCTTTTTATATGCCGTTGAATTCGATTTGCTAGTATCTTATTGAGAATTTTTGCATCCATATTCATCAGGGATATTGGCCTGTAGTTCTCTTTTTTTACTGGGTCTCTGTCTGGTTTAGGAATCAAAGTAATACTGGCTTCATAGAATGAGTCTGGAAGTTTTCCTTCCCTTTCTATTTCTTGGAATAGCTTGAGAAGGATAGGTATTATCTCTGCTTTAAACGTCTGGTAGAACTCCCCTGGGAAGCCATCTGGTCCTGGACTCTTATTTGTTGGGAGATTTTTGATAACCGATTCAATTTCTTCGCTGGTTATGGGTCTGTTCAAGCTTTCTATTTCCTCCTGATTGAGTTTTGGAAGAGTGTGGGTGTTCAGGAATTTGTCCATTTCTTCCAGGTTGTCCAATTTGTTGGCATATAAGTTTTCATAGTATTCCCTGATAATTGTTTGTATCTCTGAGGGATTGGTTGTAATCATTCCATTTTCATTCATGATTTTATCTATTTGGGTCATCTCCCTTTTCTTTTTGAGAAGCCTGGCTAGAGGTTTGTCAATTTTGTTTATTTTTTCAAAAAACCAACTCTTGGTTTCGTTGATCTGCTCTACAGTTTTTTTAGTTTCTATATTGTTTATTTCTGCTCTGATCTTTATTATTTCTCTTCTTCTGCTGGGCTTAGGCTGCCTTTGCTGTTCTGCTTCTAGTTCCTTTAGGTGTGCTGTTAGATTTTGTATTTGGGATTTTTCTTGTTTCTTGAGATAGGCCTGGGTTGCAATGTATTTTCCTCTCAGGACTGCCTTTGCTGCGTCCCAAAGCGTTTGGATTGTTGTATTTTCATTTTCGTTTGTTTCCATATATTTTTTAATTTCTTCTCTAATTGCCTGGTTGACCCACTCATTCGTTAGTAGGGTGTTCTTTAACCTCCATGCTTTTGGAGGTTTTCCAGACTTTTTTCTGTGGTTGATTTCAAGCTTCATAGCATTGTGGTCTGAAAGTAAGCATGGTATAATTTCAATTCTTGTAAACTTATGAAGGGCTGTTTTGTGACCCAGTATATGATCTATCTTGGAGAATGTTCCATGAGCACTCGAGAAGAAAGTATAATCTGTTGCTTTGGGATGCAGAGTTCTAAATATATCTGTCAAGTCCATCTGATCCAATGTCTCATTCAGGGCCCTTGTTTCTTTATTGACCATGTGTCTAGATGATCTATCCATTTCTGTAAGTGGTGTATTAAAGTCCCCTGCAATTACCACATTCTTATCAATAAGGTTGCTTATGTTTATGAGTAATTGTTTTATATATTTGGGGGCTCCGGTATTCGGTGCATAGACATTGATAATTGTTAGCTCTTCCTGATGGATAGACCCTGTAACTATTATATAATGTCCTTCTTCATCTCTTGTTACAGCCTTTAATTTAAAATCTAGTTTGTCTGATATAAGTATGGCTACTCCAGCTTTCTTTTGGCTTCCAGTCGCATGATAAATAGTTCTCCATCCCCTCACTCTCAATCTAAAGGTGTCCTCAGGTCTAAAATGAGTCTCTTGTAGACAGCAAATAGATGGGTCTTGTTTTTTTATCCATTCTGATACCCTATGTCTTTTGGTTGGCGCATTTAATCCATTTACATTCAGTGTTATTATAGAAAGATACGGGTTTAGAGTCATTGTGATGTCTGTATGTTTTATGCTTATAGTGATGTCTCTGGGACTTTGTCTCACAGGGTCCCCCTTAGGATCTCTTGTAGGGCTGGTTTAGTGGTGACAAATTCCTTCAGTTTTTGTTTGTTTGGGAAGACCTTTATCTCTCCTTCTATTCTAAATGACAGACTTGCTGGATAAAGGATTCTCGGCTGCATATTTTTTCTGTCTAGCACCCTGAAAATCTCGTGCCAATTCTTTCTGGCCTGCCAAGTTTCAAAAGAGAGATCAGTCACGAGTCTTATAGGTCTCCCTTTATATGTGAGGGCACGTTTACCCCTTGCTGCTTTCAGAATTTTCTCTTTATCCTTGTATTTTGCCAGTTTCACTATGATATGTCGTGCAGAAGATCGATTCAAGTTACGTCTGAAGGGAGTTCTCTGTGCCTCTTGGATTTCAATGCCTTTTTCCTTCCCCAGTTCAGGGAAGTTCTCAGCTATGATTTCTTCAAGTACCCCTTCAGCACCTTTCCCTCTCTCTTCCTCCTCTGGGATACCAATTATGCATATATTATTTCTTTTTAGTGTATCACTTAATTCTCTAATTTTCCCCTCATACTCCTAGATTTTTTTATCTCTCTTTTTCTCAGCTTCCTCTTTTTCCATAACTTTATCTTCTAGTTCACCTATTCTCTCCTCTGCCTCTTCAAGCCGAGCTGTGGTGGTTTCCATTTTGTTATGCATTTCGTTTAAAGCGTTTTTCAGCTCCTCGTGACTGTTCCTTAGTCCCTTGATCTCTGTAGCAAGAGATTCTCTGCTGTCCTGTATACTGTTTTCAAGCCCAGCGATTAATTTTATGACTATTATTCTAAATTCACTTTCTGTTATGTTATTTAAATCCTTTTTGATCAGCTCATTAGCTGTTGTTATTTCCTGGAGATTCTTCTGAGGGGAATTCTTCCGCTTGGTCATTTTGGATAGTCCCTGGCGTGGTGAGGACCTGCAGGGCACTTCCCCTGTGCTGTGGTGTATAACTGGAGTTGGTGGGCGGGGCCACAGTCAGACCTGATGTCTGCCCCCAGCCCACCGCTGGGGCCACAGACTGGTGTGTGCCTTCTCTTCCCCTCTCCTAGGGGTGGGATTCACTGTGAGGTGGTGTGGCTCGTCTGGGCTACTTGCACCCTGCCAGGCTTGTGATGCTGGGGATCTGGCGTATTAGCTGGGGTGGGTAGGCAAGGTGCACGGGGGCAGGAGGGGCAGGCTTAGATCGCTTCTCCTTAGGTGATCCACTTCAGGAGGGGCCCTGTGGCAGTGGGAGGGAGTCAGATCCGCTGCCAGAGGTTTGGCTCTGCAGAAGCACAACGTTGGGTGTTTGCGCGGGGCGAGCAAGTTCCCTGGCAGGAACCGGTTCCCTTTGGGATTTCGGCTGGGGGATGGGAGGGGGAGATGGCGCTGGAGAGCGCCTTTGTTCCCCACCAAACTGAGCTCTGTTGTCAGGGGGCTCAGCAGCTCTCCCTCCCTTTGTCCTCCAGCCTTCCCGCTTTCCGAGCAGAGCTGTTAACTTATGACCTCCCAGACGCTAAGTCGCGCTTGCTGTCGGAACACAGTCCGCCCGGCCCCTCCGCTTTTGCAAGCCAGACTCGGGGGCTCTGCTTGGCCGGCGAGCCGCCCCTCCGCCCCGGCTCCCTCCCGCCAGTCCGTGGAGCGCGCACCGCCTCGCCGCCCTTCCTACCCTCTTCCGTGGGCCTCTCGTCTGCGTTTGGCTCCGGCGACTCTGTTCTGCTAATCCTCTGGCGGTTTTCTGGGTTATTTAGGCAGGTGTAGATGGAATCTAAGTGATCAGCAGGACGTGCGGTGAGCCCAGCGTCCTCCTAAGCCGCCATCTTGCCGCAACTCGGCCCTACTAAAACTTTAGATGACCTTCCCATTAACACAGACACTTTCTTTTATTATTATTATTATTATTGTTATTGTTATTGTTATTGTTATTATTGTGGAAAGAACCCTTAACATGATATCTACCCTCTTAACAAATTTTAAGTGCACAATATATTATTGGTGACTATAGGTACAATGTTGTATAGCAGGTTTCTAGAACTTATTCATCTTGCTTGACTAAAACTGCATATCCGTTGATTAGTAACTCCTCATTTCCCCTCCACCCAGCCCCAGGCAACAACCATTCTGCTCTTTGATTCTATGAGTTTGACTATTTTAGATTCTTCATAGAAGTGAAATCATGCAGTATTTATTTTTCTATGACTGGCTTATTGCACTTGACATAATATACTCAATATTCACATATTGTTCCCTCGTGCAGAACTTCCTTCTCTTTTAAGGCTGAATAGTAAGCATCCCATTGCCATGAGATACCACTTCACACCTGTCAAGAGGGCTATTATCAGAAAAACAAAACATGGTAAGAGTCGGTGAGGATGTGGAGAAATAGGAACTTCTGCGCACTCTTGGTGGGAATACAAAATGGTGCAGCCACTGGAAAACAGTATGGAGGCTCCCTAAAAATTAACAATGGAACTACCAAATGATCCAGCAATCCCACTTTCCGGTACGTGTCCAAAAGAACTGAAGTCAGAATCTCAAAGGGCTAATAGCACCCCTACGTTCACTGTAGCACAATTCAGAGAAGCAGCCTCAATGTCCATCGACAGAGATCTTCTTTTGATAAAGATGTCTTGTCTCTGTTAGACCTCAGGTTACTCTCGATAAAACACTGAATACACACACTGTCTTTCTTATCCAAAGAGTCGGTTTTTCTCTCTCTTGTCAATTTCCTTTATTCTGATATCAGAATCTTTAGTACTTTGTTTGCTCCCTCTTTCTTTTGAGAAAAAAAGATCCCAGTTTCCAAAATGCAACCTTCACCTACCCCTGCGATTGCAAGGCAAAAAGCTCACGGAAACCCTCAATGACACATTTTCTCTGTCACCAGATGCCTTTTGGTGTCTAGGAAAAGTCCGGGTACCTTTTTAGCTAAGCTTTGTTTTATTATGTTTTTATTTTCTCTCTCTAGCAGCCTTTGACCACTGATAATTTCATTAGGTCTCTTTTAATCTCCCTGTCTCTAATACATAACTCTGTATGCCTTTTATCTTGTTTCCACTATAATTCTTAAATTACTAGTTGGCTAATTCACTTAGGCATTCTCATGACTTTCCGAGAAATTTTATTGCCGTATCTTATTTTTCTTCCATGAGTTCCCAACCTATTCTTAACAATTTCTGCATTCTATTAAATTGGGCCATTCCAAAGTTCACTTGTTTCTGCTCTATCTTCTTTCACTTTCATTTTCAGCCTGATCCCATACACAAGGAGATTGGGATCGCTATTTCCTAGATTCCTCTGAACCGTTCTGCCTGCAGTCAGACCCCATGCATCACACACAATGCCCAGGCTGGTATTGTTTCTCCTCCTCATTGGCCATCGCCCGCCATGAATGAGAAAGCAATCCTCTATCACAGCTACAAGCACGCGGCCTGCCTTATCTGGTCTGCTTCCTAACACACAGTCTGTTAAGAAATAAGAAATTCAATGCTGCTGGCCACTACTGGCCCCTTGGATGTTTGCACACTTTTTTGTTTTTAATAACGCAGTCATTTCCTTATTCAAGCACTTTTTCTAATTGTGGGACATATAAGGGATTCCACGAAATAATTTTACTAAAACTTTCCAGTGAAATTGCACAGTTTCAGGGTCAAAGAAGATTTTTTTCTGTCAGATGCAATACTATATATGAACCATCTTGCATTATTTATCTATAAATTGGTAATATTGAACATCTTTCCAATCCATATCGAAAATGCAAACTATGAAATACCTTCCTCTAGTTTTCCACCAGAGATAAGATTTTCAAGATCCCTAGGTGACTGGGAAGAGTCTTAAAATCTTAATTTAGAAAAGAAGAAACACAATGAATGCCCATCAGTAGCCGATAGCTGAAAAGGTATTAGCTACCTCCAGTTCATGGACTATAATGGTGTCATTAAAAACATGAATTAGATATATACCAATCAATTTGAGAAATATTCATGAGATTTTATTAAATGAGAAAAAACAAGATATAGCCAAATAAATATTTAATTCTACTGTGTGTAAAAAATGGCAAAAATTTTATATGTGCATATATACATCAAAAACAATAATCATATATGTATTACATAGTAACTCTATTTTAGATTCCTTAAAAAGCTTGAAGAAAGCATAGAAAAATACAAAAGATGAACAGCATGGGTTCTTTTAGGTAAAGGAGAGCGATTTGTAGTAGGAGAGAAATATAAGAGGAGGGAGAGATAAGAAAAAATAAAAAATGATTTGAAGTCCTGTATTAAAAGATAGCATGTGATATGATCCCATGTGTGTAAAATGATGTGTTAAAGTGTTTGTACGTGTATATAAAGAGATGCATGTAAGGTTTAAGTTCATTTCTATTTTTTGACAACGATTTTTTTTTACAAAGTTTGAATTTTTTTCAGCTAAATTATTGAGAAGACAAAATAAAGCTGTTTCCATTGTGGATGAAAAAGAAGAAACATGTGGAGGGGTTTTGTGTAATCATGAGGCTACTATTCCGGCTCTGTCACACTCTCCACCCTCGTCACTGAGACCCTCCAGCGAAGGGGTAGCCCACCTAAAGAGGAGCAAACTGACAGGGAAAGTTGGAGCCACGTGCTTCGCGTGAGACGAGGACATGCTGGGTGGCAGAGAGCCGCAGAAAGTGTTCCAAACTCGTCTTTTGGCCAAACCAATCAATACCAGCACAGCCTCCTAAGCGAGCATAGCGATTGTAAAGGAACCAAATTCATCTTTCTCAAGTGTAGGTGGGGGAATGGTAGCCAACGTGCCCGGCCACTGACCGTGGCCCTGAATGGGCTGCCAGCGTTCAGATTCTCTTCCCGCTCGGAGTTTTCCAGTTTCTCCGTATATGACGCAGGCAGAGTCATATAACCCAGTATACAGGATGGTTGTGAGAATCAAACATCAGTATACCACCCTTAAAGTCATCCCTGCCTTGTTGTGGGTGGTCAGGGCCTTAGCTCCCAGGCATATCCACTTGTCATTTCAGAGAGCATAATAAAGGCTTAATTTAAAATATTTCCTTCAATTGTTATTTATTTAATTAATCATTCTTATTCAATTATTCACAGCTTACAAATCCATGTTTGAGGAGAATGGGACTTTGAAATCACCTTTAATATTTACATTTTGAGACCAAAGCTGCGAATGTATCATTTATTCAACAAATACTGAGTCTTACAATGTCTGCATGCTGTTACCTCCAGGATCAGGCTATTTGGGTATAATAAAACTTGGCCTTTCTTCATATCTCCAGCAAGTGAGTCCCAACTCCCAATCTATATTTAATCAAAGCATATGCATTAGTTTACTATGTTTAAAGCATGTTCTCTCCCTATCTCAACCCTCCTTACATTAGAAAAAAGAAATATCAAATGAGAAGAGAAAACCAGCATGAAAAAAAAAATGTTCTCCAAGTTGGTGTAAGAGTAGATATTGATCACTATGCCCTACCATCTCCAGAAGTGGCCTTTTTTTCATAAGTAACAGAGAAAAATATGGAAAAAGTCGCAATGCATTTGAGGGTATCCAAGCCGTTACTGATCAGGAGATACGTTGCAGAGTATCAGCGACTCTCTTGATCTACCATTTCCTTCTTCAACTTCCTTTTAGATATCACATAGTCTCCACACTCTAAGACAATTCCCCATCTCAAAATCCGGCTTAAGATTCTTCACTGGTACCTATTGCCCATCCACAGAGCCATCAGAGAACTTAATGTCACTACATTTGAAATTAAAAGGGTTTTGTCCATGGGGTGCCTGGGTGGCTCAGTCGGTTAAGCAACCGACTTGGGCTCAGGTCATGATGTCACGGTTCGTGGGTTTGAGCCCCACATTGGGCTCTGTGCTGACAGCTCAGCTCGGAGCCTGCTTCGGATTCTGTGTCTCCCTCTCTCTCTGCCCCTCCCCCATTTGTGTTCTGTCTCTCTCTCTCTCTCTAAAAAATAAATAAAATGTAAACAAACAAAAAATTTTTTAATAAAAGGGTTTTGCCTTTTCCAGGCATCATTCACAAACATCAGAGCAATGAACTTTAGCAGCTACTACCCCTGGTTGTCCTAGGGTTCCTAGTGAGGGGGGGTGGGTAGTGCATTCACCCTGTGCTGGGAAATGTACTAAGCTAACACCTTCTGGTTTCCCTTCTCCCTCATTCATTCTTACCTGGGGAAGAAGGCAGGATGTATATGATTATTAATGTAAGACAGCGATCCTCAAGCTTTCTGGGCTCAGGATCCCTGTGCACTCTTAAAATTCATAAATAACCCCTAAGAACTTTTAGTTAGGAGGGTGATATTGATCAATATTTACTGCATTAGAAATTAAAACTGAGAACTCTAAAGATTACTTATTTTTAAATTACAAGAATAAATTCACCAGATGTCGACATAAATAACATTTTATGAAAGAATATATTTGCCAAACAAGATTGTAGTGAGAAGAGCACTATTGCGTTACACTTTTGCAAATCTCTTTAGTGTCAGACTTAAGAGAAGGTAGATGAATTTTCATGTCAACCTTTGGTAATATTACATGTATGTGACCTCTGGAAAATTCCACCGTACACTCTTGAGAGAGAGTGAAAATGCAAATACTTTTGACCTCATGGCACCAGTGACCACACTCTGAGAAGAAGCACCAATTTAGGAGAATGCTCAATTGGTAAGCACCAATTTAGGAGAACCCTAAATTGGTATCCATGGCTTGGCCACTTGTTTGGCTTCCTTTGAGATCTGCCTTCATCTCGAGGAGAACTCTCCTTTTAGCTCTGCCTCTCCCTCCAACAGGAGGTTCTTTCGTGCACCTGGAGTGGAGTGGGCAACTACGTCTCACTCCGGGCTTGGTTTAGGAAGCCCTTCGGGGGCAGCATACCTCACCTGTGCTCTCCAACATCTCCATCAGGAATAAAACTGGAGTTTTTGTCTTCATCCACCCAACTCCTTTGCCTTTCTCTCAGTTATTTATGAATGTGGTGGGGAAGAGGAGCCATTTATAAGACCCCTTCGACACCAATAATCCTGACCACTTTTATACACATATCAACCTCAGGGGGCTTAGCATTAGCCGAGCCCCTGACTCAGTGTGTTCCAGACAGAATGCTGAGGACAGGAAGTGCAACCTGGCCTGGGGTCCCACTAAGCAGAAAATAGGAGGCATCCTTGAGCACTGTGAGCTCGACGTAGACATCGGCACCATTAAGGAGCAAGCCTCCTTGAAAACAAGTTAAAATGTCGCCGTAGAGGGCCCATGTGGTTTCTGCTCTGGCAGAATGAGACAATCAAAGCAAGCTGGGACAAAGAGAAACTACGGGATAATTGACGAGCCTCTCAGGATTTTCTGTCAAGGTCCAACCCATTGTTTTCTCCCACTTCGCAGCACATACAGAGCAGAGTGCTAGTTTGGTTCTGACTATCTCCATCCCCGGTAACATAAAAATGGAGGAAGAGAAAGGAGCTCTTCGATGGAAGCTGCCAGTAAGGAGACACGTGGGCAAAACTGCATTGTCAGCACATGCGGGGTGAGTGGGGCCCTCGGGCAAAGGTAGATCGCAACATCAGAACTTAATGGTTCTCGGGGCGCCTGGGTGGCGCAGTCGGTTAAGCGTCCGACTTCAGCCAGGTCACGATCTCGCGGTCCGGGAGTTCGAGCCCCGCGTCAGGCTCTGGGCTGATGGCTCAGAGCCTGGAGCCTGTTTCTGATTCTGTGTCTCCCTCTCTCTCTGCCCCTCCCCCGTTCATGCTCTGCCTCTCTCTGTCCCAAAAATAAATAAACGTTGAAAAAAAAAATTAAAAAAAAAAAAAAAAAAGAACTTAATGGTTCTTATAGGCTGGTGATTTATCCTCACCAAGCCTATGAATAGAGAATTAAACTTGCCTAGTTTATCAGAAGGAAATGGAACTTGACTCATCAATACATCTCATGGTGCTTCTAGAAATAGGGCTTGGGTGTACCCTTAATAATAAATAGCATCTATTCTAAACAGCATTGACTTTCATTTCAGAGGTAGAGCATGACTTAACTTTGCTTTACATGTCTGACCTGAACTAATGTTCTTATCCTCAGACTCTGCTAGCTACTTGATTGTCCAATAGTCACACTTGTCAAATGTAAACCTAAGGGCCTTTCACTCTCTTCGATTTCAAAAGGGGGCTTCTTTAGGAAGCCTATCCCAGGTCTTGAGGACCTGTATCTCCACAACCCCCACCTGGGGGAGCTCCAGGGACAACGAGCTGATAAAACTTGAATATGTACTCTGAAGAAAGGTGTATGTACAAGAAATGCTAAGCAGCATAAGACAAAAATAATTTTCATCCATTTTCTTGACTTCCGTCCTTATCAGCAGTCTTGGTCCAAGTCTTAAGAATGTGTTGCCACCTCAAGTATCAGTGTTATTTCTTTAATGAACACGTGTAGTATTTACTATGTGTAGGCACTATTAAGAGCATTTTACTACTAATAAACAATTTGATCTTCATAATAACCTAGTGAGGTAGGTACAGTTGTGATCATTTTACAGACAAGGAAACTAAGGCACAGAGATGCTGAGTCACCGCCTGGTGGCTACGTGGGAACTCATACTTGGGCGTCCCGTTCCAGAGCCTGTGTACGTTGTGGTCTAGCCCTGCCCTTAACTGAAAGAATCCTGCTTTGGAGTATTTTGTATAAATCTCTGAGATAAACAACGGCACTGATCTCTGCACATCCTAACCTTTCCTTTTGTAAACTAAACGCTGCCGCCCCCGCCTCAGTACGTATGTAGCTCTAAATGTCTCCCCCACAGTGTCTGTCCTTTCCCTTTTCCAAATATTCCCTTCCGCTAAGATCAAGGCAAATGGCCTCCAGCGCCCAGGGCCTCCCAAACAAGTAAAGCGTTTATTTGTGACCGTGTCACCTAAGTCTTCCACAGACTTTCCCACGGGGAAGATTATTTAAACTGGTGGAATATTCTGAAGGACATAGATACAATGTGCAACTTCCCACTTTTAATTCCAACATCTCCTGGAAGCACCGGACAGGCCCAGTAATGGAGCTACTGCTGACAAAAATAGCGGCTATTCTAATCCGCCAAATGTTTCTTGGTAGGCATATTCAATGTGTCCTTCGCCCATTGGTTCTGAAGTTTCTGGCTCACCCTGGAACTGAGCACTGAGTTAGTAGCCTGGACGATCACTTTTAAGTATTTTATCTGGTAGACCCTCAGCCCAAAGAAATTCTGAAAGTGTATCAACGGCTAGGAAAAAGCATTTGCACCTCCTATTATAAACTGACACCGGCCTCCGTATGCGGCAACTTGATTCTATTCCTCTGAGAGACACCCGGCAGATCTGTGTTCACAACATGCAAAGTGGCCCATTCAGGCAATCCGCTCCAAGGACCGGCTCACCTTTTCATCCCTCCTGAGCTCTACTGAAAGATACACTCCAAATACCACTACCACCCCTCCACAGGGTAAGTCTGATTTAACAAAGAACTTCAGAAGCATCTGAGGATTTTTTAGAAGAGCATCTTTATTTGGGCACACCAATTCAGGCTGGGGGGAGGGGAGCGGGAATAAGTGAGTTCAATACCTCAAAGATGAGTTACAATCTAGGTCTGGGTTAGTTGGCCATTTATGATTCATCAACGATAGCTGAGTGTTTCTGTAGCATATGAGAGTTGCATGCATTTAGGGTGAGACGCATTAAGCTCCCGGACAGATTTCGATGAAATGTTCACTTCCACAACTGATCCAAACCCTTTATTTTTAAAAAAAATTAACCGATTTAGCTGTCAAACATAAAATATTCATTTTGTAATTCATGTAAGTAATGATCTCCAGCACACAAGCTAGTTTAATTTTCTATGTGAATTTCATTATTTACACTTTCTTCCTCCCTAGTTGCAGGCAGGATTGTGACAGCTGTCCAGAGGCCCCAATTAAACACCTAAACTGGTTCCTATTATACCCACTAAAGCACTTAACCACCACCACCTGCAAAGAGCCTTCACTAAACAGCTACTGATCACATTCTGACACTCCCCATCACCACCCATAAAAACCCACTCACACACGCACACAACTTAAGGATCTCCTACTCCAATATGTGGGGAACAAAAAGGCAAGCGGATCAAAGTTCTTTGGGTTCCCACTTCTTTATTAAAGAAAACCCACACTTCTTTCAGATAAGCGTGTTCTCTGGAGAGACTTCCCTCTAGAACCCCAGTGTACCCATTCCCTGGGCATATGGGTGGTTCTGAGGCATGTGTGCCCCTCTCAGACCTCCCAACCCGCACTCACCAGCCAGGGCACATGACCACCGGGCACATGGCTCAGGCCCTCAGGCACACTCTCGGAACTCAGAGACGCGTGCCTCAATGATTCTGTCCTGGAGCTTACAGCATCTTTCATGTGTACTCTCTCCATGATTGTGCCCTGACTGGCTGCAGAGTGCCAGCTTTTATCTTCCGATAAACTTTTTCCAGAATGATGGATTTCTTCTACTTACTCTGTACAATTTTTTAAAAATCAAATAAATGCTCTTCAGCAAACTTTAAGGGAATACTGAAAGACCATTCCACCCTGAAACAAAATAATTCTACCAGGGTCATGAAGTCTCACTGTGTTTTCTTTCCAAAGCTGATCCAATAAGACCAGATGCAGGACTCTTGTTGCAGGCAAATCTCAAAAAAGCATTTAAGAGCCAGCGATCAGAAGTCAGACAAGGCATACTGTTTGTTACAACCACAACTGGGGTCATTCTTCAGAATTTCGTTGCTCTTTTTCGCAAAACGGGAGGAAAGTTATTCCAATTTGTCCAGATAAAACTGCATCCGTTTTCTCATAGAGCAATTTTGAATTGCCATGCCGGGCAGATTTTGCTTGGTGGGTTGGCTGGGTTTTTTACTCGCAGAAAGCTTTTAATACTCTAAGACCCTTAGTTTCCTGAGTTAATGCCAGTGGAATATTTTGCAGGAATGACTCACAGTTGCTCAATATTCTGTGGGAGTTGAGGCAAGATTGGTAAAGAGTTATTGGTGGGTGAGGTGGGCAGAGTTGGTGAACGATTGTGTCTTTTGGGTGACTGATTAGTTTATAGTGGGTGATTGATCTGGATTATACTTGTTGGATGAATGGATTATGCAAGTTATGTCTTTGACAGTTCCTCTAACTTTAGAGACTATTCCCAAATTTTGCCGAAAAGCTATGCTTTATACGGCTTCCTCCTCCCTGCCTCTCTCTCTCTCCCTCTCCCTTTCTCATGCCCTTTAACTAAATGATATCCAAAAAGTACATGGATATTTATGAGCCCTTTCTTAAGACAATTTTGCATTTATTTCAAAAATTTTACATACAAGGAAAGATGTTGATTTATTTAAATTAGTGAAAGAAAATTCTGCAGAGTACCCACTTCAACTACAATTCCAATTACTTTTTTCCTTCTGTCATCACAATCATTTGAAAATTATAGAAGTCTCAGCACCAAAGTTTGCAAACTCAAGGAATAGAGTATTTTCAAGAACATATGCTTTAAAAATAGAAACAAACATTCCTTTAAGCCACCTCATTTTAAAGGTGCTACAGATGACCCAAATATATTAGTTAGAATTTTTATTTTATGATAATAACAAACACATATTATGCCACAATGCTACCCCTGATAAATTATTTTCCGATCATAAAAAATTATTTTAGACATATATATATATATATATAATATTGGTTCTGCGGAACATTCCAGTGGACACAAATTCTGTCCTTCCCCATAGACCTGTACTATTTAATACAGTGGCCACTAGCCATATGTGCCTATTTAAATGTAGCTTAAGTTAAATTAAAAATCCAGTTCCCCATTCACACTAGCCACATTTCTTTTTTTTTTTTTAATTTTTTTTTAACGTTTATTTATTTTTGAGACAGAGAGAGACAGAGCATGAATGGGGGAAGGGCAGAGAGAGAGGGAGACACAGAATCGGAAGCAGGCTCCAGGCTCTGAGCCATCAGCCCAGAGCCCGACGCGGGGCTCGAACTCACGGACTGCGAGATCGTGACCTGAGCCGAAGTCGGACGCTTAACCGACTGAGCCACCCAGGTGCCCCTACCCACATTTCAAGTGCTCCAAAGCCACATGTGGCTGGTGGCTCCCTTACTGGACAGTACAGATTATAAAATATTTCCATCCCCGCAAAAAGTTCTACTGGACAACACATCTTTTGTTTAGACCAGGAGGTCTTTTACCTTATAGACCATGGCTATTTTCCAATAGAGATAAAGCCGTTTTATGAGCATATAACATTTTGTCCTAAAGCATTCAAAGTCCAATGTGCTCATCACATTTTACAGTTAGAAATTGCTCCACATTTTGATCTACCAGTTACTTAACCAAACTTCCTATCTCCTCATCTAAGCTGGAAGCTTCTTAAGGACAGGGACTACATATCAAAAACCTTTATTCCTTTTCATTGCCTCCCAGGTGAGTACTAAGTGCAAGACATTGTTTAAAAAAAAAAATCAGGGGCGCCTGGGTGGCTCAGTTGGTTAAGTGTCCGACTTCGGCTCAGGTCATGATCTCGAGGTCCATGAGTTTGAGCCCCACGTTGGGCTCTGTGCTGACAGCTCAGAGCCTGGAGCCTGCTTCAGATTCTGTGTCTCCCTCTCTCTCTGACCCTCCCCCATTCATGCTCTGTCTCTTTCTGTCTCAAAAATAAAAATAAACATTAAAAAAAATTTTTTTAAATCTTCTTGAATCCAAATGCAACATAGCCTATCTGTCTACTTATTCTAATGTAATGCCCTTTGGATGCTAAAGAAAAGTTCTTGCTGGTTGGGTAAACCGAGAGGAAAGTCTTAGGCTAAGTAGAATCCTCATGATCCCTCCGGACTATTTCCCCGAATGTATAGCAGCAACACTTACAAGAGAGGCAGTAGTTGCTTTGTGAGGCAAAGGAGTGACAACATGCCATGGCTGTGCTGCCAGCAGATGGATCCCTTTTGCTCCCACTGGGAGCCAAGTCCTAGGGAGGAAGCTCAGAAATCCCAGTCCCACTACTTGGAAAATGGAGCCCCTGTTTGAGCTCCATTGTGCAGTCCAGCCCCCCAAAAAGTTCTCAGCTTTATCTCAGGTGATCACTTTTCTAACCCTGGCAAGCATTCGACAAATATTTATTCATTCTACAAATGGAAATTAAAAACCTCTTTTGTACACAAAGCATTGTGATTGACGGTGGAGACAAAACAATAGGGAAGGTGGATAACAAATAAGTAGCAAACCAACACATCATGTAAACTGGTGAGATGCTACAGCGGAGCAGGACAGAGTGGTCTGATGAGGGATCATGGAAATGAGCGGGATGGGTCTCAGATTCCATTAACAGGAAAGACATCTTGAGGAGGAGACCTGTACCTTGAGACCAGAAGGATGAGAAGAGTTTGTCATGCACGGAGCCAGGTGGAAGAAACAACAAATGCAAAGGCATTGAGACTGTGGTTTGGTAAAGAACCAAGAGGCAACCAGTGTAGTTCAAGGGAGCACAGAGCTAAGAGGCAAAAAGTGAGGGAGGCAGTGACCATCTTTTGCCATGTCATAGCCAGCTCGTTCATGACCTTACCGGCCATGACAATCCATTGAGATTTCATTGTAAGTGCTTTGATAAGCCCTTAAATGCTCAGAAATAGAGACGGAGTGAATGAGTGGGTGAGTGAATAAATGATTGAAACTACTTGACCTTCAAAAGCAAGAGTTTTTAAAGTGGGAGGAATCATATCTTGCTGTTAGGTGTTTGTTTTCCTTAAATAAATATCACATTCCTGTCATCTCTCCTCCTTCCTTTGGATTATGAGGGTGATACGTTTGACTGACTTTGAAACTGCCTCTGAGATAGCTCTACATTTGCTTTTTAGAAAGAAAGCAACATTAACTGGAAGCCTTCCCTGACCCCTTCAGGCAGAATCGGGTCTTCCCTGCTCTGTGCTTGCTCCTGCACTGCTTAGCACATTCCTCTGTGCAACATTTACTACTTTGAATTGTAAGTATGTTTACGGACCATGAACACAACAAGTGCATCTCCGTCACCGCCCTTCTAGCACGGTGCCCAACACACAGTGGGCCCTCCTAAATGCTTTCAGGATGAGTAAAAGACTGAGAAGGAAAAGATGTAGGTCTTCTTAAGTAAATGCAGACTCAGAACCAAGTTTCTATGCTAATTAGTACTAAAAGAAGATTAATTTACTGTCTCTAATCAGCTCCTCTGACCTGATTATGTATTGGAGTCCTGAGGTTCTCTACAAATATTACTATTTATGCAGCATGTAAATTAAGACAACTCTTAGAAAATGGAGAGGTTTGAATTCCCATTCTATAATACAGTTCTTCGCAATTAATTCAAAGTACCCTTTTGTAAATAATAGCCTGAGAAGCGCCAATGCTTCCATCAAGCGACTCCTACTCTGTGTCAATGCTAATACCGTCCTGTGTTTACTCAGAGTGTGGTCTTTGATCCTCCCATCCATGGGAAGTGGGCAAGACAAACATTCTTATCCCTATCTTGTCAATGAACATATAAGCCCCCCCCACAAAAGAAATCCATTTAAAGTTACACTGCATGTATGTGGAGAAGCCAATGATATAAAATCCATTTCCTTAGACTCTCTTCTTTCTCTTACACCACAGTCTCTGGATCAAAGGCTCTCAAAGTGTGGTTCACAACTAGCAGCAGCCGCCTCATTGGACTCTGCTCTAAATGTAAATTCTCAGACCCCACCCAAACCAACTGAATCAACCCCCAGGGGGAGCTAGGGAGGTAGTGGTTAGAAGGAAGGAGAAAAGGGAGGGCCAGCCATGTTTTAACAAGGCCTCCAAGCAATGCTAATGCACACTTAAATTTGAGAAGCGCTACTTTAGATCATTTGTTTAAAAAAAACATGTCTGAATGATTAAAAGTTGATTTAAGCTATATACAGTTTATTTCATGTAATGCAAAATTGCCTAAATTGAAGTCAAAATCTTACCTGAAAATTTGGATATATTCATTAGCAACTCATCGTTCATTATTTTGTTACACTGTCATGTAAATTCTGTTTGTGCAAGGAAATCAAAGTTTTGCTTTACATAATACTGTCAAGCATTTGGTTACAAGTTTCCAATTACAGTTAAGCTTGAATGAAGTAACTGTGATAAATTAGAAATTGCACTTCTACTTAATCTGACCCCATCATCATTAATATCAACTTTAGCACATATGGCTTGACCATCAAACTTACAATAGTAAAAGGATGTAGCAAAAGCTACATTACAGAGTCCATTTCAGGAAAAGATGTTTATTGGTCCAATAGTAAAATAAATGGAGAAGGTAATGCAATTTTCCATATATATGACTACTGAAATCTTTGCTGAAGAAATTCATCCAAAAAGAAACTTGGCAGCTTTCCCCTGGAGGAGTCTGCTCAATCTTCTGAGGGTGACTGTATCCCTGAATGATCCCTGAATTATAGCCTTCAAGCAACTGAGAGCTAATCAAAGGTTTATGAGAGAGTATCAGACAGATTCTACTTGCAGAGATATAAGCAACATGTGCTATTAACACGTACAGCAGAATGAGCCGTTGAAATTGTGTAGAAAAGGAGCAAATATTCTTCCAGCGAATCTCAGTGATCAAATATTCTTAATTTCTAGAAAACATGCTTAAAGGGCCTACATTAATGATCCTGATTTTATATTTCCCAAAGAGTAGGCTCTCCGGTGCGGCTGGACAGTAACTGTATGTGGCCTAAGTTAAAAATTCTTACTCTACCTTTTGAACCTTTACTACTTTTTTTAAAAAGTAATTCAGGTGAGCTGCTCCAAGAGGAAAAGGGACCAGCATGGAACCTGGAAACAACTCACACTGTTTTGGACCTGATCATCCAAACTAAATATTACTGGCTTTTCACACTTATGCTTTTGAACGCTTCGCTACTGAATGGCCTCCTTTTATCCCCCTATCTCTTCTCCTTTCCCCTAAATATAAGGGATTTCAACAAGCTGTTGATACTCCTTGATTAACTTTGGCAGATTCTACATTCTCTGAATCATTTTCACAGTGGCACATTGCATTCTGGGACAGGCTATCAATTCTGTGTCCTAATGACAGTCTTCTCCTTTTCCATTCTCAACATTTACTGTCTTCCCAAGGGGAATTGACCCTAACCATAAGGTGGAAAACTACTTGGGGAAAGCGTTTAAAGGGTTTGAATACAGATAAGCACAAGTTTAAGCTAAAATAGAGATAGGAGATTACCTGAAGTCTCAGTTATTAACACAATAGCTGGGATGAAGTTAGCCATCAGTTAAAGTTTGAACGAGTGAAAATATTAATAGTTATGTCTTTTATTCATGACATACTCCTGTGTGCCAGAACCATCTAAGCAGTTGACCAACATCATCTCATTTAATCATTAGAAAAACGCTTCCTAGATAGTGACATCATTCCCATTTCACAGCTAGAAACTGAAACTGGGAAAGAAGTCATGCAATGACAACCATAACCAGACTTTGGGGGAGAAAGTTCAAACCCGAGTCTTCTTGACCTCATAGTCTATGCCCCTCTGACAACACCACAATGAATGAAAGAATAATTGCTTTTTCATTCTGGTTTCCAATGACGGTTGGGAGCATGCAAGCACGCAAGGGGTCCTTTACCCATAACGGAGTGATTTGGAGGGGCTCTTCATTAATCAAATGTCTCTTACAGGGTCCTGGTAAAGGCTATGTTATTGCTACCATTGAAGTATCTCCTCTGGGCCAAAGCTTGCTTTCTAGATGCTGCAGTGCAGATTATTTACCTGAGATGGGGGTCAGAAGAACTCAGGTCCATCTCGGACTGAGTGCAATAATCACTAAATTTCCAGAGACAGGAGGGGCTGGCAAAGGCACATAGAAGGAGTCCTGAGGAGGGTGACTGGAAGTTCAGGCTGGAAAAAGCAGAGGTCATCATGAGAGCAGAGGATCCCAGAGGGAGAGGGGAGGCTGGGAGTGGAGGCTTCAAGCTCCAAACTTCACCTACTTAGACATTTTGCTCTAGTTCAGCAGTACTGCTAATATTTGCCAGATTAGACTCAAAAATTCTCACAACATATAACTGTGGTGTTGAGCAACTTTCCTGGCAATCAACAAGTTTTGAGTGTAAAAGGGCAATAATGCACCAAAAGAATTATGCAAGAGAAGAGAACGAATTCTCCTTTAACATTTTATGTCTAGAAATTTCATATTTTCCAAATATAAATTAAATAAAGCCTAATCTAAGTTAATTTTAATCAGGATAACACTGTATTCATTTTGCTCACATCAGCAGGATAGAAGTTTCAGAGAAGATAAATGTTCATCCTAAACAAACTGTGGATTTTTTTTTTAAAGTCACAGAATTATTAAATCTCCTTTTGGAATACTCTTGTCTTTTAGGAAAAAAATCTTTTATGGTACTGAAACAACATGAGTCCAAAAAAAGGAGAGTTCCACAATTAATCCATGCCTTTAACAAATGTTTATTGAACACTTTTTATATGATAGGCACTGAGGGAAATAAAAAGATGAATAAGATCATCTACTCCAAGAGTCTATTTGAGGACACACATACATAAACAACTGCAAAACAATTCAACAGGGTCTGTAATAAAGGTTTTTATGAGGCCCCACTGGAACATAGAGAAAGGAGTCATGCATTTAGCCTGTCTCAGAGAAAATTTCACAAGAGAAAGGACATTGAAGTTGCTTCTTGAACAGAACAACCCCACATGCAAATTTCCAAAGGCAAGACAATATGTGGCCTGTTTGGGAAACCATGAAATTCCATATGCACATGGAAAAAGGGGTTTTTATTTATGCAACATTATTTAGCCAACATTTACTCTTGAAAACACTTGACATGCATTAACTCATTTCATCCTCAACACACTTTTCAAAATAACCCAAATTTAACACATGAGAAAATTGAGATTGAGGTAAGTCAAATAATACACCCAAGGTTCAGTTGGGCAAACTGACATACAAACCTGGATAGCCAGAGACCATCATTTTTTTATTATTATTAATATATAATTGACATATTACTTTGTGCACATTTAAGGAAAACGTATGGATTTCATAAATGTATATATTGCAATGATGACCACCAGAGCATTAGTTAACACCTCTGTCACATCACATAATTATGATTTCTATTTTGTGGTGGGAAAAGCTAAGATCTAGTCTCTCAGCAACTTTGAAGTTCATCATACAAAATTGTTAGCACATAAATATACAAAGCAAACATCATCAGAACTAAGGGGAGGAATAGAGAGCAGTACAATAATAATAGGGGACTTTAGCATTCACTTACATCGTGGGATAGATCATCCAGACAGAAAATCAATAAGGAAACATCAACCTTAAATGACACTTTAGACCAGATGGACTTAATAGATAAATAAAGAACATTCTGTCCAAAAGCAGCAGAATATACATTCTTCTCAAATGCATACACAACATCCTCCAGGATAGACCACATGTTAGGCCACAAAATAAGTCTCAATACATTTAAGAAGACTTAAATATCAACTATCTTTTCCAAACATAATGATTTGAAACTAGAAATCAATTACAAGAAGGAAACTGAGGGAAAAAACAATTATGGGGAGACTGAACAACATGCTACTGAACAACAAGTGGGTCAATGAAGAAACCAAACCATAAATCAAATAATACTTTGAGACACATGAACATGGAAATACAACAGTCCAAAATCTTTGGGATGCAGCAAAAGCAGTTCTAAGAGGGAAGTTCATAGTGATACAGTCCTTCCTCAAGAACAAGAAAAATCTCAAATAAACAATTTAACTTTATATCTAGAAGAAAAAATGAAGTCCAAAGTTAGGAGAAGGAAGGAAATAACCAAGGTCAGAGCAGAAATAAACGAAAAAGAGATTAAAAAGACAATAGAAAAGATCAATGAGGGGCGCCTGGGTGGCGCAGTCGGTTAAGCGTCTGACTTCAGCCAGGTCACGATCTCGCGGTCCGTGAGTTCGAGCCCCACGTCAGGCTCTGGGCTGATGGCTCGGAGCCTGGAGCCTGTTTCCGATTCTGTGTCTCCCTCTCTCTCTCTGCCCCTTCCCCGTTCATGCTCTGTCTCCCTCTGTCCCAAAATAAATAAAAAACGTTGAAAAAAAATTAAAAAAAAAAAAAAGAAAAAGAAAAGATCAATGAAACTAAGAACTGGTTCTTCGAAAGGATAAACAAACTTAACAAACCTTTAGCTAGACTCACCAAGAAAAAAGAGAGGGCTCAAATGAATAAAATTAGGAATGAAAGAGAAATTACAACTGATACCACAAAAATACAAAGGATCATGAGAAACTACTGTTTATAATTATACACCAACAAACTGGACAACATAGAAGAAATAGATAAACTCTTAGAAACATACAGTCTTCCAAAACTGAATCATGAAGAAATACAAAATCTGAATAGACTGACTACTAGTAAGGAGACTGATCAGCAATCAAAATCCTACCAACAAACAGTAGTCAAGGACCTGACAGTTTCACTGGGTAATTCTACCAAACATTCAAAGATTTAATACTTGTCCTTCTCAAACTCCTCAAAAAACCTGAAGAGGAGGGCACACTTCCAAATTCATTTTTATGAGGTCAGCATTTACCTACTACCAAAACCAGACAAGGACATAGCAAAAAAAGAAAATTACAGGCCAATATGTTTAATGGACATAAAGCAAAAAACCTCAAAATAATATTAAGAAACCAAATTCAATAGTACATTAAAAGGAATATACACTATACATTAAAAGGACCATGATCAAGTGGGATTTATGCCAGGGATACAAGGATTGTTCACCATCTGCAAATGAATTGTTGTGATACACCACATTGGCAAAATGAAAGATAAAAAATATATGATCATCTCAATAGATGCATAAAAAGCATTTGACAAAATTCAACACCCATTCATGATAAAAACACTCAACAAAGTGGGGATAGAAGAAATAATCCACATAATAAAGGCCATATATGAAAAGTTCACAGCTAACATCACACTCAATGGAACAAAAAAATCAGCAACAAAATATGGATGCCCGCTGTTGCCACTGAGTATTGAAAGTCCTACCCATGTCAATTAGGCAAGAAAAAGAAATAAAAGGCATACAAACTGGAAAGGAAGAAATTTAAACTGTCACTATTTGCAGATATCATGATATTATATATAGAAAACCCTAAGGACTCCACCAAAAACTCTTAGCAGAAATAAATGAATTCAGTAAAGCTACAGGATACAAAATCAATATACAGAGATCTTTTGTGTTTCTATACACTAATAACAAACTATCAGAAAGAGAAATTAAGAAAACAATCTCATTCATAACTGCATCAAAAAGCATAAAATATCTAGGAATAAATTTAACCAAGAAGGTGAAAGACTGACACACTGAAAACTCTAAGACATTAATGAAAGAAATTGAAGAAGACAAACAAGTGGAAAGACATTTTGTCCTCATGAATTGAAAGAACTATTATTGTTAAAATGTTCATACCACCCTAAGCAATCTACAGATTCAATGAAATCCCTATTAAAATTCCAATGGAATTTTTCACAGAACTAGAACAAACAATTCTGATATTTGTATGGAACCACAAAAGACCCTGAATAGCCAAGGTAATCTTAAGGAAGAAGAACAGAGGCGGGGGTATCACGCTCCCTGATTTCAAACCATATTACAAAGCTTTAGTAACCAAAAGAGTATGGTACGGGCATAAAAACAGACACATAGATCCATGGAAATGGAACAGAATAAAGAGTCCAGAAATAAACCTACACATACATGGTCAATTCATTTATGACAAAAGAGCCAAGAATATACACTGGGAAAGGACAGGCACTTCAATAGATGGTGCTGGAAAAACCGGATGGCCACATGCAAAAGAATGAAACTAGACCACAGTCTTGTACACAAAATTAACTCAAAATGCATTAAAGACTTGAATGTAAAAAAAAATCTGGAAGAAAATATAGGCAGTAAGTTTCTTGACATCAGTCTTGGTAATGAATTTTTGGATCTGACTCCAAAGGCAAAGGAAACAATTCAAAAATGAACAAGTGAGACACCATCAAATTAAAAAGTTTCTACAACGCAGACAAAACTATCAACAAAATGGAAAGGGAACGTAGTGAAGGGGATAAATACTTGCAAATCATAAATCCAATAAAGGGTTAATATCCAAACCATACAAAGAACTCAAACAGCTCAACAGCAAAAAAGCAAACTGTGGAGTTATTTCTAGAGAATGTATTGTAAGCCCTGGGAAAGTGAATGGGGTAATTGCTGAAACATCAGTGATATTGTGGTCTCAAGGCTGTCAGACGCGATACCACCACGGGAACAGAGCCCCATGATCTCCCAGGAGCCAGTTAGGAGACAGACCCACTGCAATTGCCCAGCAGTCCTTGAAACTGTACGTCTTCCCTGTATGCTTTCCCATAAACACCAGATGTGTGTTTGGTCTATGTCTAGGGGCTCCTTGTGTTTTCCTCCCATGCTTTAACATTCTTTGATGTTTATACCTGGCGAACATGAAATAAAGACTATGTGCAGTTTGCTGCTGCTGCTGTTTCGCTGGCAGAGCAGCCCTGCACATCTGCTTGGTCTAGTGTCTGAGAACTTTTTCCTCAGTGCGTGGCTACAACAAACAACCCAATTTTAAAAGGGGGCATAGGATCTGAATAGACATTTTTCCAAAGACATACAAGTAGCCAACAGACACATGAAAAGATGCTCAGCATCACTATCAGGGAAATGCAAATCAAAACAAAAATGAGACATCACCCACACCTGTCAGAGTAGCTATTATCAAAAAGACACGAATAATAAGTATTGGAGAAGATATGGAGAAGAGGGGACCCTTGTACACCATTGATGGGGATGTCAGTTGGTGCAGCCACTATGGAAAACATTATGGAGTGTCCTCCAAAAATTACAAGTAGATCTACCACATGATCCATCTATTCCACTTCTGAGTATTTATCTGAAGGACACAAAAGCACTAATTTAAAGCACCACTATGTTCATTGCAACATTATCTACAATAGCCAAGATATGGAAATAACCCACATGTCCATCAGTGGATGAATGGATAAAGAAAACGTAGTATGTATACAATGAACTACTACTCAGCCTTAATAAAGAAGGAAATCTTGCCATTTGCTACAACATGGATGAGTCTTGAGGGTATAATGTTAAGTGAAATAAGTCACACAGAGAAAGACAAATACCTTAAGATTTTACTTATATGTGTAATCTAAAAAACAAGACACATGAACAAACAAAACAAAACTCATAGATACAGAGAAGAGATTGGTGGTTGTCAGACAGGAAAGGGTTTGGGGGGTAGGTAAAAGGGTAAAATGGGTCAATTGTATGGTGATAGATGGTAACTAAACTAATTGGGGTGATTACTTTATAGTGTGTGCAAATCAAATCATTAGATTGCACATCTGAAATGAATATAATGTTATATACCAATTGGACCTCAATTTTAAAAAGTAATGATAAGAATAAGAATGAGAATAAGAATAATACAGAATTGTTGACTAGTCACTGTTATAGCACAGGTCCTAACCATTACATAGCATCTCATGAGGATACAGAAACAAGTTGTGAAGGACTTGATACATCCTGCAATAGCATTTGAAATTGATAGAGTATGGCCATCAGAGGTTTCAAGGTAGAGAAATAACACAATCATATTTTGGTTGGGGAAATGTTACCCTAGTGTCAGCATAAAGAAGGAGATGGAGACCAAGAAAACTGGAGGCAAGTAGACCTGTTGAGATTTTGTTGCTAAAGCACAGGCAAGACATGGTGAGGATTTTAGTCAGATGATGGGTCTACACAGAAAGAAATAGAACAAAAAGATATTTAGCAGTAGTATTAACAGGGTTTGGTGACCCTGAGAACATAAGATAGAGAGTGAGATGGAGATCAGAGTCTAGAATGGCATAGTTTCTAGTCTGAGCCACGGGGGAGACGGCGAGTCCCTTGGCCAAGCATTAACCAAGATAGAAATATGAGAAGAGGAAGTTTGAATAAGGATGTTAGTAAGTTCACTTTGGGACATTTTGAGTCCGAGTTACTCTTAGAAAAACAGTTCAGATGTTGAGAAGTAAGGCATAAGATATAAATTTGCGGGGCACCTGGGTGGCGCAGTCGGTTAAGCGTCCGACTTCAGCCAGGTCACGATCTCGCGGTCCGGGAGTTCGAGCCCCGCATCAGGCTCTGGGCTGATGGCTCAGAGCCTGGAGCCTGTTTCCGATTCTGTGTCTCCCTCTCTCTCTGCCCCTCCCCCGTTCATGCTCTGTCTCTCTCTGTCCCAAAAATAAATAAACGTTGAAAAAAAAAATTTTTAAAAAAAAGATATAAATTTGCTTGTTATTGTCATGGGCACAGTTGAAGCCAAGGAAGTGAATGAACCTAGCAGTGATAATAAATTTCATGCAGATGTGGAAGAAGAGATTACCTAGGATGTAAACCTTGGCTATAAGAGCTTACGTGAGGAAGAAAAGCCCACAAAGAAAGGAAGAAGGAAAAGGAAAATGGGAATAAATGAGAAAATTTTAAGCAAAATAAAGAATCTGAGCATAAATTTCCAAAATGTAATCTTACTCTTGATGGAGACTTAGATGAAAATACCCTTATATTTCATTTTCCCTCCCATACTTTAAAATATGATTATTTTAATAGCTGAAGAGTAACTACATTATTTGCAAATAATCAACAGAGATATTCTAAACAACAAATTCTCTACCCAAGTCAATAGTTTCTTAAACGTACAAACTTCAGAAAAAAACTCAAGAGCAAATTACAAACAAACAAACACACTCTGATAAAACCCTTATATGTAGAAAAAAGTTTAGGCATTTTCCACCCTTGCTTTTCCATGAGAGCAAGTTCAGACTAACAAATAGGTAAATATTTTTCAGTGAAAATTGCACCAGTTAAGCAGACATTAACACAATTAGCTTGCAACTTGTCTCCACTAATTAAAAGAGAGACAAATATTTGCATTACTGATAAATCACTGATAATCATTAAAAGTCATATTCTTCTAATAAAAAAATGACTGGATTTTTTAAAAATATTTGTTCAAAGACATGACCATGAATCTATGTGTATGAGAAATTTTTTATGCACTGTAATACTGCATCAAGATACACAGGACTTATATTTAATAACCAAGTATTTGCTTTCTGGATAAGAGTACCTGAGTCCAGAAACAACAAGAGCAGGTGACATCTATGAGTCTCACAGCCAACACCAGCCAATTTGATCCCGAATACATAATAAGAATTTAAAAGCCAGAACCATGAACCAAGAATGACAGCTCCCTCGGCTACCTTACTTCTCTCTTTGGTTGTTTGTTCTTCCATTAGTTAGATTTCAATGAAAATCGAAATTGTAGGCAATACAAATATTATAAGAGATATTATTTTGCACTTGCTTGAATAGGATAATAAAATTTAAGAAGCATACATTGTCCATATGTGGGTATGCACGTTCCTCACCTTATGTATTCAGTATATTCCTTCAAAGTGTTTTGTAAATAAATTATGGTAAATGAGCTAATATTTTAAGTACCTGCTATTTAAAGAAAGACTAGGTTTCTATAAAGTATAGAATACCCTAATAAAATAGTCATTTCTTAGGTTTGCTTATGGATGTAGATGTTAGTCCCTTCGTAGGTGAATCAATCCTCAGTTTATATATTTAGCTAACTTAAATTTTCAAACATTTGTCTTAAAGTAGAGCACGAGTGCAGCCACACTGCTGATACCATCAAATCAAACCGGTAAATAGTTTTTGCAGCCACAGCAGGGTGTAATGACTCCTGTAACATGATCTGATTAAAGGACCACAGGCTGCTGTGTGGAGAACGGCGGGCAGGGGAATGGAAGGAGAGCCCAGTTAGGAGGCTCTTGCCCTGGTCTAGAAAAGATGATGTCCCGAGCTGGAAAATGAAGAAAATCGAACAGATTAGAAGTACTTTTTTGTAGTCAGCTAGACATGTTAGTGGATCAGATGTTGGAAAGCAAAGCACTGAGTGGAGAATAACTTCATGAATAGAGCGCCGCTTCCTGGGGGGCAAAACTGGATATGAGCAGATTTGGGGCAAGGGTTCTTCATTGGCTGTAAGTCTGAGATACTCACTAGATATCCAAATAGATGTTGATTTCCTCCTACACCAAGTGCTGATGATAAAGTGTACCTTGTAGGGTTGTATAGAGTACAAATAATGTATGGAGATCACCTAGCAAGCTGACCAACCCACAACTGGTGCTTAATAGCAGTAACTATTTTTATTATTATTGGAAATGCACAGAAAGTAGGTAATGTCATTGGAACTCGAAGTTGAGAAAGCCCACTACTGATTTAAATTTTGGAATCCTCGACATAGCTTACATTCAAGGCAACAGACCACTTTGAGCACCTACCATGACCCAGGTATTGTGCCAAGTACGTGGAATAGAAATAAGAATAACAGAGTTCCTCCTCACAAGAAGCTCAGCACAAATTGTGGAAAAGAATGGAATGCTCAAAGGGCAGAAATTAGAGTAGAAAAAGAAGAGGCTTCAATTTGGTGAATCCTTTGTCGAACATGCAAGAAGGAAGAAGAGCCAATGGAGGAAGCTAAGAAGGACAAGGCAGGAGAGAACCAGGATAGCATGACCAGGATGAGCTCAGAGTCCTTGCCACCAGAGCAGGGGTATGTTTCAATGATGTAGACTTGATAGACAGCATTACCCAGAAAGAAATTTCAAGGTGAATCACAGCTAAGAAAATGTCAGAAGACAACAGGTGACTTTTGTTATTTATACGTAGAATGAAAAGCCCAGAAACTAGATTGCCAAAGACCAATGAGAAAGCAGTTAGGAAGCAGTGTCCTCTGGGTGAAGAGTGCATCATAACAGAAGACTGACAGGGTAAAAAGGAGAAGGAAATGAGTGCTGCTCACATAGCAGAATCTAGGATTTAAGTCCGCGGGCAACCAAGGACACAAATGAACGATTTTCACCTCACTCTCCAAAGAGATGAAGTTCAAATTGAACAAAGGTCTGGCCCAACACAACTAGAACTAGCAACTGTTATCTAATGTCTTCTCCAATGCTTCATTTTATTTTCACAGGCAATATAGTACATATATCTATAGATAGGGGAGCAGAGAGAGAGAAGGAGAGGGAGACATAATGTCTGGACAGACAGACATACACGCTGGAGGACTTATTTTTATCCATTCTTTTCACCTTATGAGAAAATTGGACCAGTGTAGCATAAATTCATAGTTATAGTTTCAAAAAGAATACCATATTTTATGTTCTCATACTTGATTTTTCCTTTCCTAATTATACACTGTTTTAGTGTGAATTCAAGAGAGAGCCATGGAACGCTGGTTCTTTATTCCTGGCTTTAGTATTAACTGATACGTATCTCTGGACAAATAACTAGGCCTTTCTAAGCTTCTATCTTCTTACTGATAAAAGATGGTTGGAAATCCCCTTCCTTTTGGAAAAAAAGGGTGTGACTGCTTCCACCTCTGGTCACGCCGTGTCAGTGAAGAACCATCTCAAACCTCTAAAAATTAAGGAAAGCTCTAATTTGAAAACCCAGTAAGCCTGATAATGCCAGGTTTTAGAGCTGGATATAAAGGCAGACACGGCCAGCGTCATAGCCAGATTCCCTGCTGGTGGTGCTGGGGGAGATCACTGTAAGAATAGACAGACAAAAAAGACAAAGCAGCCCAGGTTAATGTGTAGAAGGGCACATAGTTGTGCTTTCGACATCACAAAATCTAGACTGATGTTTCTATTATTCAAATGGGAAACTTGTTCAACTGATTGAGTCACAGTTCCAATTTAATATGTGCAACTGGTTCATAAAGGTGTGTAAAAATATCTAGCCATTTTCAGCTAGATATATCTGTAGATGTAGATAGATGATAGATAGGTAGATAGATAGATAGATAGATTTCCATTATTTTTTAATGGCCATACTAAATATTTTGACAAATCAGCAGTCAGTTGAGTGCTTACTGTGTGTCAGGTGTTGTTCTAAAGACTTCACATGTATTAATTCAGTGCTCACAATACCCAGATGAGGTGAACACTGCTATAATCCCCATCTTACAGATAAAAAAGCTAGACATAGGGAGTTAATTAACTGATCCAAGATTATCCAAGCAAGTAATTGGCAGCCTCAGAATTTGAACACAGGCAGTTGGGCTCCTGTTCACTTACTTACCTGACCATCACTCTACACTCTCTGCTGCAAATAATGATTAACCATTTAGTATATTATAAGCCTTGTCCTAAGCACTGGGAGCACAACAACGGACAAGGCAGGTAGAGTCCTTGCCCTCATGGGTTTCATGAAACAGTGGGAGATATAGATAAATAAGCAATTAGAATACAGGATTCTAAGTATTAGCCTAGAGGAGATACAATGTGCTTAAGTCTGATTATTTCTGGAGGGAGAGGGATCTCAGGAAGAATTCCTTGAAGCAGTAAACAAAAACCGGAAAGATGAGTAGGAGTATTTCACCCACCAGGAGAAATAAAGTTGGATGTGAGAGGGTAAAGAGGAGGGTGAAAGAAAGAGAACTCGCAAAGGGAAGAGAGTGCATGGAGCATGGGCAGAATGAAAAGCGCTTCTGGCAGCCCCAGACCCCCAGCCCTGCCTCACCACACTGCCCCATTGCCCTGAGGCCTCCATGGGGCCAGGCCCCTGCCCACGTTGCTCACCTCCTCTGCGTGGGGCCCTGCAGCAACACACGCCTGGGGGTTCCCTGGTCGGAGTCATCCTCCCAGCCCCCCAAGAGGAGGAAAAAGAGATACCTGCGGCCCGACAAGCACCCCCTACACCTACACCTACTTGGCCATGATTTCCTAGGGGATCCAGACCTGGCCCTCCCGCAGGCTGAAACTGGCCCAGATCACCCGTCAGGTTCAGGCTGGGTTCCCCAACTACTGGGAGGACTATGAGGGCTGAGAGGATTCCATCCACCACAACATCTCCTCCAACCATGCTTCGGATGCTTCTGCAAGGTACTTACGGACCCTGAGAAGCCCCAGGCCAAGGGCAACTCCCAGGCAGTAGATGTGAGCTTGATCCCGGCGGAGGTGCTGAGGCTGCAGAACACTGCCCTGTGCCGGGGCTGGCAGAGCAGGAGGGGTACAGGGAACCCTCACCAAGGACCCAGGCCCTTAGGTGCTGCACGGCTGGCCCTGCTGGCTGCCCAGACCCCAGCCACCGCCTAGTGAGGGCCTCAGCATAGTGTCTTTGCTAAGGGACCTCAGGGAGGGGGGCCACGGACCAGCCCCAGTCAGGCAGGCTCTGGGCACAGTGAAGGTGTCCACTCCACCTCTGACCTCCGAGAGGACTTTGTGGCACCTCTGCCCCCTCCCCGGGCCCAGGAGGAGACTTCCCAGGGGGAAACCATCAGGCCCTCATCCCTCTCCCCTGAGCACAGAGCCTGGCTCCTCTACTTACTTCAGGGTACCCAGGCCCCTGGGGACTATCCAGTAGAAGTCATAGGGCCTCACTTTGGGGACACCTGCCCACCTCCTGCTGCCAATCTACACTCCCCAAGTGATAATGCCCCTGGTTCCACTACCACCCACATCCTGTCCCCAGTGCCCACCTTCAACCAGCCCAGCCTACTAGGGGGTGGTCCTTAAAACCCATGCCCCTTCCCCTCCACTGTGGGGGCTGCTCTGGGATCTAGATGCCCTCTTCTAGGGGATGCTGCCCAACAAGAGCATCTATGATGTGTGGGTCAGCCACTCCCTGGATCCAGCTGCCTCCACCCCAGGTTGGCTACTCTCCTGTGCAGCCTGCAGACTCTCAGGGCAGGGTCTGCTTTCCCTGTCTACCACTTGCTGTCACCATTGGCTTTTTGGGGAACCAAAGCCAAGAGGTCCAAGAGGTGTCTATGGCCACAGCAGCCTTGAAACACCAGACACCAGCAGTGCTGGGAATCCTCAAGTTTCATTGGACCACCCTACAGAGGGCTGTGGCCCAGCTAGGCACCACCCTGGCTCTGAGAGTCAGTCATGCTTCTTCTATCCCTAGAAGCAAGACTGGACCGAGTGGAGGCTTTACTTGGAGTAGGCCCTCCCTGATCCCACTTCCTCTCCATGTGTCAGTTCCTCTCCCTGGCTCTGGACTGGGGGAGGGAGACCCTAACAGTGGTTCCAGCCTCAAGTCCTATTCTCCTCATTTGCCTGGGAATGAGGTAGCAGCTTTTTGGGGAAAGGAAATCAAGACCCTACTTGGTTGGGGTTTTTTTTGATTTTTTTAAATGTTTATTTATTTTTAAGAGATGGAGAGACAGAGTGTGAGTAGGGAAAGGGCAGAGAGAGAAGGAGAGATACAGAATCCGAAGCAGGCTCCAGGCTCTGAGCTGTCAGCACAGAGCCTGATGCCGGGCTCGAACCCACCAGCCGTGAAATCGTGACCTGAGCCGAAGTCGGACACTTAACCGACTGAGACACCCAGGCACCCCAAGACCCTACTTAGTTTTCATGGTGCTAGTGGAGAAGAAAAAAGTAAAGGAACAGACAACATTTAAAAAAAAAAAAAAAAGCAACTTTTGGAGTTGCAGAAAGGAGAGGCAAGAGGCAGGGGCAAAATCAGAGCTATGGACAGAAGTCAGATCACACAGGGATACACCATCTTTAAAACTTTGAACACTGCCTTTAACCAAGGAACCATTAAATGGTTTCAGAAGTGAGTTTCTTGATCATAGTTGAAACGTATGAAGAACATTATAGCTGCTATGCAGAGCCTGGCTAATAGGAACACCAGACTGAGGGCAGCAAGACCAGTTAACTAGTGCAGCTATGTGGGTGAAAGGTAATAGCAACCTGATCTATAGGCATGGCCATGGGCAACACGGGAGGAGGAAAAACTTCAGAGGTATTTAGGGAAGAGGCACAGAACCTGGGCAGGGTGGGGGAGGGAGGGGAGAGTGGGAAAAAAGCTGTCAAGGTTGATGACTAAATTTCTAGTTTGCCAAGTGGGCATGGCATCTTGGTGTAGGACTGGAGGAGGCAAAGAGCTAGATCGAACCAGGGTTGTGTTCCACCGGCGTGTGGAGCAATGGGGGATGAAGGCTGTAGGCAAGAGGATAATTAAAAGGATGGAGGACAAAGTCTAGGTTAAGTAAGGCAGAAAAGAGAAGGGGGAAGGTAAGGAGTTCAAGGAACTGGAGGTTCTTATCTGGCTGTGAGTGAAAAAGGAAAAAATGATGGATTATGGTCAGAAAATGTGATAATGAGACATCAGAGCTGAAGCAGTTCCATGGGACAAAGTAAAAATCTAAAGTAATGCCAAAGGGGTAACAAGACTATGGAAACACCAGAAAATTAAATATCAAGGAGAGGTGGGGTGCTATCTATCGTAAGGTCAACGGGGTGTTGGATCAAAGAGGGGAAACAGAGCTGAATGGAGAAGAGAGTTCTGAAAACAAACAATGGCTATATCTACCCTGCTTTTCCTCCCCTGATCTTCCTTTGTCTCCAGTAGAAATCATTTACCTCCCATAGTGGTAACAGGGAAGTGAGGCTGGGTAAGTCGGACCACTCCCAGCAATGGCACAAAGGGCTAGAGCGGCCTGGTCTCAAAGGACCCAGCAGCTGTAGCCTGTTCTCACGAAACCTAAGCGACCCGATCCATGCTGTAGGCCTGTCAAATGCTGTGACTTCTGCGGAGTGCACACATAGAGGAGGGGAGGGGGCCTAATGTTTCCTCCCACACTCACATAAATCACTAAGATCTTTATCCAGTATTTATTCAAACAGTATTTACTGAGTGCCAGCTATGTGCCAGGCATACAGTCCTAAGGATTTGTAAAACCACAGTTCGAGCCTGAGGGATGAAGAATCATGCCTGTGCTCCTCTGAAAAACATATCATACTGGCAAAGTAACTGGGGAAGTAATAAATAAAACTAATGTGTGGGGACTTTTTAAAGCAGTAAACAAATTATTCTAGTCATCAGTATTATTTTCTTGCACTAATATCTTGAAAGAAAAAATGTAAATTGGACAGCATAAATATGTAAAATAGTTGGCATGTAGGGGAGGATTTTTCTGCTTTTCTAAAGATTCGAGACTCATTTTTTAAATTTGAGAGAGGGGATGCGTAGGGGAGGGGAAGAGGGGGAGAGAGAAAGATAGAAAGAGAGAGAGAGAGAGAGAGAGAGAGAGAGAGAATCTTAAGCAGGCTCCACGCTCAGTGCAGAGCCTGAAGTAGGGTGCAATCCCATGACCCTGGGCTCATGACCTGAGCCAAAATCAAGAGTTGGACACTCAACCTACTGAGCCATTCAGGTGCTCCTAGACTCATTTTTTTAAATGAAGTATCATTGACATAACATTATATTAGTTTCAGGTGTACAACATAATGATTTGATATTTGTATACACTGTCATTGATTACCACAATAAGTCTAGATACCATCTGTGATAGATGAATGGATAAAGAATATGTAATATCTATTAATATGTAATATGTTGATATATTATATATTTTGTTATAATTATTATAATTTATAATAAATTAAATGTATATATTATATATGTATATATTATATATATATATTATATATATATAAAATATATATACACAATGGAATACTACTCGGCCATAAAAAAGACAAAATCTTGCCATTTGTAACGACATGGATGAAACCTGAGTGCATTATACTAGGTGAAATAAGTCAGACAGAGAAAGACAAATACTGTATGATTTCACTTACATGTGGAATCTGAAAACCAAAACAAATGAACAAACAAAACAAAACTCATAGAGACAGAACAGAATCATGGTTGTCAAGACTCAGTTTTGAATCATAAAAACAAATATGTTAAGCATCTGAGAAGAACCATAATGTTCTAGATGTAACCTAAATAAGGCACAAGTTTAAGCAAAAAAGTAATCATTTATGTGATATAAAAATCCCGAAAATTTTAGATGTGAGATTATGTTTCACTCCTTCCCCCAATAACAAGTTGAAGATGCCCAACCTGCAATATTCACAAAACAAACTACTCCTTTCTTCTATATTTTCCAAGGAACACCTTGCAAATTACTTACTAGAATGATTCAAATTTCTCTTCTCCATTGATACTAGATTTCATCTTAATAAATTCATAAACATACAACTCATTAAAATCTTCAGTCTAACAAAGCCTACAGAACATCAAGATACTTTTAATGCCAAATAGATCACAAAAGAAAGTTGTTTTTTTTTTTTTTAGTTATTCCAGGACATTCTAGTACTCGGCTTAAAGTTATAAAGAAGGATGTAATGTTTTCTCTGTCTACCTATTTATCATCGTATTTATCAAACCCAACTTGAACGTATTATTTCAAATCAAGCTAACATCTTTTTAGCAGCCGAAAACTTGGTCTACAACTCGCTGAATAAAGTGTGTGGTATCTGTGTTCTTCACAGAAATAATGGTGAGAAAGAATCTCATATTTATATCATAGATATACGTATATCATACACTTCTAATATAACACACATTTTTTTTAAGTGATTGCAACAACTCAATGACCTATCCATTAGCCTGGCTAACATATTAAATCTCTAGGTAGTTTTAAGTGAACTTGAACTTGATTGTTTCTTAGTTCTGCTTCAGAACCCCATGTTCATATGCATGCAATTTCCACAGAAGCGGAAATGTGGATATTGTGGGTCAGTGAGCATTCCTTTCCAGGGTGCTTCTGAGATGAAGCCCCACGATTAACACAGTGCCCTTAATGATGGGCGGGGGACTAAGCATTCCAAGATTGGCCTGGATTCTTGCCAGAAGGGAGAGAAAGGGGTCTTTGTATGTGGACATCTGAAGGGCGGGCATAAACATGTTAGTTGATACTTAACACCCAAAACCAGTGCCAAAACCGTTAGCTCCCCTCAATAGCCTACTCTGGTTTCAACTGTCCGCGACAATGGAGCAGCCACCTCAAAATACAAAACTTGCTCTTTAAACATCCTCAGAGGAATTCCCAAAATAGCAGCTGTTAGAAGAAAACAGACTCTAATTCATTGACATATGCGGACCTTTTAATGTTTTTTCTGGAGACAAGTTGCCCAATTTTTTTGTACCTACATGACCATCTATGCATTTTTAATAATTACCTTGTAGGTTCCGTGATGCAATTCCTCCAGGCACTTGAAGAAGCAGCCCAGGATTCACGTTCAGATGAAATTGTCAGTTTTTGCGACAAGAGACGCAGCTAATTTATGTGGTGAATTTTTTATACGTTTCTTTTTCCCCCTGGTTTTCCTTCCCTGCTGTCCTCGTCCCCTTTCTTCTTCAGTACATTAAGAGATGCCGATGTGCCTGCAGCAACATCCACGGGAGGCTGACTGTAGTGAAGCCAGCCCAGACCCGCCTGCCAGGAGCCGGGCCTCTGTGCCGCCTCAGCAGAGCCCGGCCGCTCCCTCCAAGTCCCCTCCGGGATCTCCTCTGCGGTCCCCTTCACCAGGCGGGATCTAATCTCATACCTTCAGTAACTTTTGCGGGCTCCGTTTAGTTCTGGCCGACAGTTATCTGTGTCGCATCAATTCCCCACGGAAAGCAAGCAACCACCTATCTCTAGAGAGCCGTTGGCCAGTCGGGTCTGCGGTGGCAGCAGCTTGGGAAACTCTGGTGTATGTATGAGTGGCCATGTGTAGCCAGATAAGAGACTAAAGGGAGATGCTTGCAATTCCAAGTGCTTTGATTTCCTTCTCCCCTATTTATTCATGCAAAATAGGAACTCTACGTTAAGAGATCTTTGGGTGGTTTCATATCCATATATATATGACAAGCGTCTATGGGGCAGATGGTTAATGACTTTTCGAAAGAACTAGGGGGTAACTCCGAAATGTCAGTTTTCAACAAAGAGCTCCACAAACAAGTGTGGTCACTACAGGACATTGGCCCCGTGGATGTTTATTTAGGAAGGCAATATCCCCACTGCAGCTCTAAATAAAGAATTCTTCCTCATGAGGAAGCCATTCCATGAGCACAACTACAAAACACCATTAAATGTGAAACATATTTAACACACTTATCAAATTATATCTATTTAAGAATATGTAGAATCGTGGGGCGCCTGGGTGGCTCAGTCGGTTAAGCGTCCGACTTCAGCCCAGGTCACGATCTCGCAGTCCGTGAGTTCGAGCCCCGCATCAGGCTCTGGGCTGATGGCTCAGAGCCTGGAGCCTGCTTCCGATTCTGTGTCTCCCTCTGTCTCTGCCCCTCCCCCATTCATGCTCTGTCTCTCTCTGTCTCAAAAAGAAATAAAACATTTAAAAAATTAAAAAAAAAGAATATGTAGAATCGTTTTTAAATATATACATAATAATATAGAAGATGGCTATTAGTCATATGTAAAACTGTCATGATTTTTGAATCATCAAGCACTCTAACATATTTTACAGGGTGATAATGTTTAGAAGTTTTATTTAAAGAACTATTTATTTGGAGTAGGATTACAGTGATACCGTCAAGAATGACACACTTCGGGTATAACTCGAAATTCTGGCAAAGGCAAAAGTAGACATTGCAAACTTAACAAGCCTTTTGTGTGACCTAGTTACATTAGAATATATTAGTAAGGTTGCATATCGTAGGTTTTATGTTTCATTAGAAAGGTCATCACCGATTTGGGTTGAAACGTTAAAGAAAGGAGACCGCATTAGCAGAGCGCTCTTTAAGGGGCTGAAGAATGAATGTACTTTGCTTCATTAGAGTTACCTCACTGTAACTTGATAGTCTGATTTTACAGTAGGAAGAGGCAATAAGAGGGCTCGAAGTCCCAGGTTCCGCATTCCTCTTGTTGGAAATGGGTAGGTAATTGCACCATGACATTGTTTCTCCAAAATACAAACATAATGCAGTAAAAGCAGCCCACCTTTTTGTTCTGATTATAACCACAGATATCAGCCCCATGACATGCTAAATCCTAGAAGACCTTAATTTCCAGATTGTAGTGCTCTTTAACATTTACACCACAGTAGTAAGAGATCTTGTGTTCTTTTAAAACATCACAACTTTTAATCCCAGGGTTATTATCAAAACAAATACATGACCAGGTCTCTGTGTGTAATTCTTAGATGTTTTTATGGATTTAACAAAAATATAAGCCTCAATAATCTTCAATAGGTGTTACTACTTCTAATTATGCCAAGAAGAAATTTTAGATGTTTTGTTGCTATCACTAATGACAAAAAGACGTAAACATACATGATTCCTCCTGGAAAGCATTTTGTTGGAAACTTTAATTTCTATAAAAGAATAATAAACTATCATTTAATCTCCACATTACAAGGGTCAAGTTGTGTTTGGCTCTTTTTGGTTACAAAGAACAAGGTATGCAGATTACCTTCTATAATGGCGTTTATTGTAAAGATATTCAAGAAAGTAAGGAAGCAAGAAATACCTCCCCAAGCAAGGTTTTCGAAATAGCTAAGCAGATCTCATGATTCCACTGCATTGCCAGTAGCTCAACCGCAGCTCCAGGAGTCTGTATATGTGTGCCTCAGTTTCCCTCTCCTCCTCCTTCCAGCTCAGGGCTTCTGCTTGTCTCCCTTCAGGGTGTGTCTTCACTTCAAAACCACCCTTTTGGTCTCCATCTCTTTTTGGTTATTTTAAAGTCACGCTCCCTGGGGCGCCTGGGTGGCGCAGTCGGTTAAGCGTCCGACTTCAGCCAGGTCACGATCTCGCGGTCCGGGAGTTCCAGCCCCGCGTCAGGCTCTGGGCTGATGGCTCAGAGCCTGGAGCCTGTTTCCGATTCTGTGTCTCCCTCCCTCTCTGCCCCTCCCCCGTTCATGCTCTGTCTCTCTCTGTCCCAAAAATAAATAAACATTGAAAAAAAAAATTTAAAAAAAAAAAAAAAAAGTCACGCTCCCTAAGAGCAAAGATACCATTTTGGCCATCAGTCCTCATCCGGATTAGAGTACCACAGTGGGTGGAGTTATCCTCCCTGGGCACTCAGATGCTGACCTGGGTCTTAGCACTGATTGCAGGCCAGATTCTGGCTGTGGCTGGAGTAGCAAGATCACAGGACAAGGCAGGAAATGTGTATATAAGGAAATACTTGCTCATAAAAGGACGGTGGGCACATGGTGTGCACTCACAGCACGACAAGCACTCACAACCTCAATTCTAACACAACACAGAGTTCCTCACCAGAGATTCAGCCTCAAACTGCCTACCATCCGTGGGGAAGAATTTGAAGGGCTGGCTGTGATCCATTCCTCTAGAGGGACCGGGGTAGATATCAAAAACTCTCTTTAGTACCATACTGTCAAGACCTCTTATGGGGTTGCTTATACTAAACTATTCTTTCATCATCTGCCTTTAGCTTTCATTCAAATTAAGAGGAAGGAAAATAGCCTGGTTTTTGGAAATGTTTCTTTGTATTGGCGATAAGAACATTGTTGAGTAGCCCTATCCGGGGCTTGCTCGTATGCAGCTCTATGGGAGAAATTTCCTTTAGGGCTATGTCCTGAGAAAAGTTTCACATGCATCAGAGAGAGTGTTGGTTTCCTCATCACGGATAATTGTCCAAATCTCCCTTTACACTTAGGCTACCACAAATCTTGAACCTCAACATAGAACACAGCTATTTCACCTACGTCCTATTTTGTTTCTGATCTTGACATTTGTTCTACTTCTTATTTTCCTTAATCTTATTTTTTATGTTTTTCATTTTGCCTTTTTTTTTTACAAATTAATTCAAATCCCTTGAGTAAATAAACAGAATATAATGAATAGTATTTTAATAGACCTATATGACAAAGCCTAAGATACAAGAAAAGAACACAATATTTTATCCTATTATCCCGCCTTTCTGAGATTGTCACAAAGGTCCCCTGATATCTGTATGTTCCACTGAACTAAGAATTTAATTGAAAACCACTGCAGAGAAGACCTCACTAAAAAGGACTATCCTAAATTTGAGTAAATATCATAAATAATTTTATATACGAAAATATCACAAGTGTTCAACCTCTATATATTTCCAAATTCCTATTTATATTATCATAATTAGTGCCTAATCCTATAAAATTTATAAGTCAATACCACTTCGAGGACAAACTTTTGTACTTGGCAAAAATGTATAGAAATAAAAGCCAAATTAAAACTGACCACATAGTGGTGATATAAATAGAAATATACAAATTGTCCATATTTTGCCAATAAAAGGAGTGGGATAATCAATGTGATTAGGTGACTTGTTTGTCGAAAGAAAGAAAGAAAGAAAGAAAGAAAGAAAGAAAGAAAAGCAAGCTTAAAACTCTTCAAAACCCTCTTTCCACTGCTGATTCTCAAGTTCTGTAAGATAGAGTGAATACCCTCTGGTTTTAGTAGAGGAAGGAAATATAGTGACAAATGGCTGTTACGGGATCTGCTTCTCCATCTTCTTGAATAATAGTTTGTCTACTAATGCATAATGTTCTTCTATTTAACCCACCATTGATCTCCACAAAGTGGGCTTTAGGTAATCAAGTAGCCAGTGTTCAAAAATTGTCCTTAATTCAAGAGAAAGATCTCAAATGTGCAACTCTAATGCCAAAAATTTTCTCAGATTGATCAAAACAATCATTTTTATGTTATCTTTTCCAAGTACAGTCCTTTATATCTTCCACCTACACACACCCTTGTATTCTTCCACCAGACAAACTCAGATAATTTGCTACATACACGGATTCAGGTGACATGTTGCCTCACAAAATCAAACAGGAATAGTAATAAAAAAAATGCAGAGATTTTCTTTCAAGGCAGAAGAATTTTCTAAGTGATAAAAGAGACGCGTAAGTTTCATATCTCTCTCTAATGAAGATGAAAATCATGTTAAACACCAAATACACTTGTCTAATTACATCAGGAAATACTGTTCTGTATTTGCTAATGAAATGTGATGCTACTATATTCACTGAGAGCCAAAACAAAGTGAAGATATAACATTCTAATTACAAAAAGGCAATTGGTAAAATGGTTGTATGCTTTGAACTGTAATAAAAATTAATAAAATTATGTAAATACAAACACAGTTACTGAAAACATGACACTCTAATTTTAGAAAAGCCACAGAACATAATGACTTAAGAAACTTCAAACCATTTTTAACCTCATTCTCTTCACAGAGAGAAGACTAATGAGAAAATGTTTGTCTAAAAGGCTAATATTTGTTTTGATATATTTACTTCGTTGCTTTCAGTATGGAAGCCACTCCATATCCTCATGGCAGTAAGGATAAAATCCTAAATAAATAAATACATAAGCATGAATTGTCCATCCACAGGCATTTTGTAACTCACCACGGATGCATTCATAAATGTCTTAATGGCCTTACTACATGGAGTCCTGTTATAATGCAGGAGCCAGAGGACACACAGAACCCTTTCTTTGTATGTTTTCCAAGTCATAAGAAAAGGGATGTACCACGCATCACTGTGTACACAGAGAACATGATTTGACCTCCGTGATCAAATCCATGGTATAACCAGGTGCCTCGTAATAGGCTATTATCATAGCTGGTGCTTAGTGATTCTCCACAGTGGGCTTTGTTCGGCACTAATTTTTCATCCTGAAATCTCTTCATAGCGTTCATGTTGACTCAAGAAATGCAGTGTCTTTAAAATTAACCTTAGGAGTATATGTTCTATTAAATTTTCTAATAATTTAAACATGAAACATTATTAAAATTCATATAGCCTATTCCTACATTTTAATTCTTTAAAATTAACATTTTCATTGGTTACGACAGAGATCAGTGAAATGATAAGCTTTCGAACTTCCATCACTTAACAATACCTTAGTCAAGAAGTGAATGTGGCTCTAAACCAAATAAGCAATTTAAAAACTCTTCAAACGCTGTGTCTCTGAATCGTCTGAATAAATACCATATTCTTTACTAACAGTCTTCAATGATAAATGTGCTTATTTGCAATACACTTACTCAAGGAGTTATAAAGGGACCAGAGATAATGTAAAAGGTCCCTACTTGCTTTAGTATGCAGGAAAAAAAATACTACTTCAAGCCTGAAAATATATGATGGACAGTATATCTTCCATTTGGTTCTGATTACTTTTTGTAATCTACTGGGAGTTAATACCAGAGCACAGATCTTCCGTGTTTCTACAGAAGTCTCCCCTAAGGTAGGTGTAAGAATTACACCAGCTACAGAGGATGTGAATTTACTCTGGTAAAATTGCTACAAATACACCATCAAAATTATGTATCTATGAAAATTGGGAATATTTTTATTTTTCAGTCACTTTCAGGATATGATTACGTCCACAACGGAGGATTTACTTAATCCATAAAAATATACCATTTATTGTGTTTTTAACATAGCTCTTAAAAAAAAACACTTCAAGTAGCAAATACACTGTAACAAAATCGGAGTAGTATTTAAAACACCCAGATTAAACATCTAAATGATAAATATTGCATGGTACTGCACATCTGTTCTTTGTAGTGTTTTCCAGTAATACAGCATAGAGCAGCATTTCAGCAAACCAATTCAAACATGAGAATCGCTACAGAGCAAAAGCTCTTGTCACTGTTTGTGATTGTCTAATGGTATATGGTTCAATCATAAAGGGCAGCTGACAGGCTGGTATAAGAAATGAATTTTCTTCTTCCTCCTGACACATCAGGGTAGGGCCCCCTGCTGTAATGCAGAAAATCTTTTATGCAAAAAGAATACACCATCTTTCAGCACATGATTGCTATTCAGAAGATTCTGATTAGGTTTTTTGGTGCATTTTTTTAAAATATTGATACAAAATTACACGAAGACCAAACTAAGACTAGGCTTATGCCTTAGCTTCCCCACGTAGTCATTCTGTGACCTCAGGCATATTACCTCTTTTCTCAATGCCTTTGTTGCCCCATCTTTGAAATGGGAATGGTAATAACAAAGTATGTTTCCTGTCCTAAAATTTTTTACATGAGGTGGACAAAATGGATGAATGTTTTTCGATTAAAAAGCTCAGCCTATGTAAAAAATACTATCCACGCAGTGCTGGGGAAAACAATGTTCTATTTTCAAACACTTAAAGAAGGGATAGTCACACTAAGAGCCCTAATTAAAAATAAATCAAACATGTGGCATAAAATGTTAACATTTCAAATTTTAAACATTTCTGGGTATGTTGCACAAAATGGAAACATTGCACTCTCCTTGGCACAGAAAGACCAAATCGCAAGCCTATCAGATGAGTCTGCGATGAAAACTAAACACTTTTTGTCTGTGGACTGTATGTTAACCACTTTGATAAATACTTCACATTTATTTTCTCAATGAATCCTCACAACCTCTCCTTGAGGTAAGTGCTATTATTAAATCCATTTTAGAAATGAGAAAACTGAAGCCCAGAGGACTTTTTTTTAATAGTCCCCCTGGTTGAAATATGTAAGGACAGGAGGATGTTTGAAACTTTCTAAGAAAACTGGCAGTCAAGCCGGAGCCAACCCCAGTTTACGCTTTTAAGCACTTTGCTGGTTGTATTAGCATAGTAGAGCTGTATTGATTCATTTGATGAGATCGCCGATATTATGGGAAAGATGGGGGAGTAAAAAGGAAAAAAAAACACAAGACTTTTGAGCTAGAGAAGAGAGATGAGAGATTGGTGCTCACAGGAGACAGAGATCCTCAGTCCTCTGGACAAAACCCAGTAGAAGCTTGGCAGAATAGGTGGGGGGAGTCATGGACCTCAGCTAAATTGGTGAGAGAGTCACGGAAGAGTGAGGAAAAGGACTGGGCAGGTGGGCTTCCCCTGGGAGAGCCAAGTACGATTATACCAATAATAGAGGCGAAGCAGAGGCTGGGAGGCAGGCTGGCGACGTGCTAGTCACCTGGGAAAGGGATCTCTGAAGGGAAGAGGCACTAATGAATGTGATTTATGTGAGTTCATGTTCATAAGGCTGTATAAATGCAAGTTATTATTGCTTGAGAAGTCTTACATTCACCAGAAGGAAAGTGTTACCTAAGAGAGACATCAGAATAAGATATTCTGTGCAAATTAACTGGGGCTGCTATTCTGTGGCTAAAAACATCCTACCTCTGGCTGAGTATCCCAGGGTCTAATCTGAGATGGTCAGGAATGGATTAGTGCTACTTTCAGAGGGTTGGGGGGAGAGATCAGTGCACACCCTATCAGAGACTGAGGTGCTTCTGGGGTTTTTAAGAAATACAAAGGTGGAGCGCCGGATGGCTCAGTTGATTGAGCGATTGAGCATCCGACTCTTGATTTCAGCTCACGTCATGATCCCAGGGCTGTGGGATCGAGCCCCCCATCGGGCTCTGTGCTGAGCGTGGAGCCTCCTTGAGATTCTCTCTTTCCTTCTGTCCCTCTCACCTGCTTACATGCAATCTTTCTCCCTAAATTAAAATTTTAAAAAGAGAAAGAAAGAAATACAAAGGCAAATCCTGCTCTGGGAAGGAGTAGGGTAACCAACAGATATACTTGAAGGGAGTCTGAGAGGACAGGAAGCACTCAGAGAACAGAGCACGAAAGGTCTGGATGGAGGGAGAGTCCACAGGAGATGCTCATGGCAGAGGCTTAAATGGAAAACGGCCTCCCCCTGATGAGTTTGAGGATATTCAAGTTGACTGGAATGTCAAGTTTTCTATGCCAGTTTTTTGAATGGAGGTCTGTGGGTATATTCTAAGGAACCTAAGAGTTTTTACATTCAAGAAACATTGTCTTACACTAAAATCTTTCCTGAGATTACCTAATTCCTTACAAAGAAATGCATGCACCTGGGGGGCCCTTTTATGAAAAAGAATAAAATACTATGAACAAAAATGATATGCAAAAGTAAGTTTTTTTTTTAATTTTTTTTTTCAACGTTTATTTATTTTTGGGACAGAGAGAGACAGAGCATGAACGGGGGAGGGGCAGAGAGAGAGGGAGACACAGAATCGGAAACAGGCTCCAGGCTCCGAGCCATCAGCCCAGAGCCTGACGCGGGGCTCGAACTCACAGACCGCGAGATCGTGACCTGGCTGAAGTCGGACGCTTAACCGACTGCGCCACCCAGGCGCCCCAAAAGTAAGTATTTTTTAATGAAGCTAGATAGGGCCCAGGCACATAAGAAGCTTTGAAGGTTAAGCATAGCATTTGGTTAGGTTGGGACAGAAAGGGCAAAGCACTCAGTAAAGGTCTGACCTGATTCACTCCACCTGCAGGGAGCCAGTAAGAAAAATGGTTGAATGGTTGGAAGGCGTTGGTGCCCTTGGTGCAAAACAAGAAAGAGGATTTTGATTACCAGTGTGGGAAGAGTGCCATAATATAAAAGCCCTGGAGAAGGTTCTGGCATTAGTTAGAAACCAAAGATTTTTCCGATTATCCCATGGATCTGGAACAAAAATCAAGGGACTCTGCCACAGAGTTACACTTACAAGAAATAATCTGCCTAGAAACACAACAACGATATTCCAATTCAGCTTTGCTATTTTCTTAATGAGTGTTTTTTTGTAGTCATATGCCTTGCTGTCAATGATCAGAAACCAACAAAGATATCTTTAAATTAGTAATCAAACATACTAATAACCACCAGTAGATTGCTAGCTACTCATAGGCACACAACTTTCTCATGAATAGTTAATTGATTTATTACACCTTATATTGTCTATTATTTAATTCAGAGAAATCAGGCAGAGATTACAGGGAAACCCTGGGACCAGTCTATGAAACACCAATACCACACATTGACTCTTAAATCTGATTTGGCACATGGAGCCACATCATAACCAAACTAAACTGAGTGGTTCCAAGAATGACTTATGTGGATTAAATTAATTCATTGTGTTGAAAACTGTTAGGATTCTAACTCATTTCCAATCAACTTCACTAAAACTGGGATGATGTCCCTTGGGAAGAGCCCATTGTTGAGTTAAATGACTAGTCTACTGTTTGAGGTGATTTTTTTTTAATATTCAGGGGAAAATGTTTTGAATCTTTTAGAAAGTCTCTTGAAAGCTATTGCAGAATATTGGGAAGACAAAGGTTATAAAATGTAAATTAAACCCTAAAGTAAAAAGATTATAACATAAAAGAAACTAGGGACAAAGTCAGGTTTCATGGGACCTTAAGCTTATACAAGTTGGAATCCTTTTAAAGAAACATAATTTTAAATTATGAATAAAAAATTTATACATGGGGCCCCTGAGTGGCTCAGTCAGTTAAGCATCTGACTCTTGATTTTGGCTCAGGTCATGATCCCAGAGTCATCAGATTGAGCCCCGTGTCAGGCTCCGTGCTGAACGTGGAACCTGCTTGGGATTCTCTCTCTCTCTCTCTCTCTCTCTCTCTCTCTCTCTCTCCTTCTGCCTCTCCCCTCCATATGCTCTCTCTTTCCTTCTCTCTCTAAAATTAAAAAAAAAAATTTAATGCATCCAAAAATGAATATTCTCCGATGATGCTAGTAGGAACCCAGGCAAATAAGGGGTCTTGAAGATTAACCATCATTAGCTTCACAATACATTCACCTCCTAGGAGGAGCTAGGAATTATGATATTCCTTCGTCTTCTGAGTTACACAACACAGGACCTGAAATCTTTTCCCTGGAATAAATTAAAAATGATCTTCCTCATAATTAGAGACAGCAATAAAGAGAGGTTAGTTGGTGTTAAAATTAATGCATCAAAATGATTCCTATAAGCAGCCAAGAACCAGGAATACAGTGATCAGGCAAGAGCTAAGGATAAATCATGGATAATTCTGTCGTTTAAAAACAAATAATTTAATGAGCACTGCCTATTAGAAAATAATGTGGCATAACCTTGTAAAGCGAAACATTCACAAGCTCTAAACCTGACAATTCTGCTCTTAAGTGTATGTGTGTTACATATATATATACATACACACAATTTGGTAGGATAAAATTTAAACTTCAACAGAAAACTGGCAAGTTTTGTTTTGACTCTTAGTAAGGGAAGGGATATGCAAGCAGAGAAACTATTAAAGGGTTCAAAATTATTTTCACACTTTTTGAAGTACTGATTCATTGCCGATTATCAAAAGTTAGTTAGGAAGGCTTGGTATCCATCCCTCCATCTCTCATCTTTTTGTTATCCTGGACAAAGGGTTCCCCCATGAATTTCCAACAGCAGGACTCATGGTTTATTGCTCTCATTGTTTCTTAGGCCACAGATTTAATCTGTCTGCTTGTGGATTAGCTGGTAGTCACTCTACACATTCCACACTCCTATCCCCATCACCCTATTCCTGCCCCTGCCTGCTGTCTCTAATGACACTGCCTAATATGGCAGATAAAAAGTAAATACGTCTCCTCCAGAAATTGTCATGAAGCCTAAGAAAACCACAGAAAATGAAAGACAGCATAATAACAATATACATTTACAAGGCTGTAAAATATCTAATGTATTTCCTGCCATGTAGCAGATGATCAATAAATAGAAGTTGAGCGAGTCGTTCCTGATGTTATGGCTGCCACTGTCACAGCCTAGGTCATTTGCAAGTAATACCAGTGCAGTGGAAGACGACGAAAGAAATAAGATATGTGTCCTCAATTAGCTCAACGGATGATATAACAACCATGTCAAACAGGGGGCTGCAATTTCAGCGAATAGCAAGGTATTGCAGATATAATTTTTGGCTACTTTAAACATAGCACCTTGTACAGACTACTGGCCAAATGCAAAGCAAATGCAAACTGCAAATGTCAACCAGACATTTAAACAAAGTCAAACCCTGAAAGGATTTACCTTGAAAGGAGGTGGTCACCTCCTACCTTGGTTGACTTGATCTTCAACTGCACTGGTCCTGCTCTACAGCTGTTCTGAGTAGGGAGTACAGTGGGGCTGGGGAGCGGAGAGAGAGAGAGAGAGAGAGAGAGAGAGAGTGTCCAGTAGCCCCATAGTCAGGTACATCAAAGCTTTGACTCCCTATATTCTTGCTTCAAATCTTTCTCCATGTAAAGGGTACTATGCCTAGACTTACCATATAGATCCTATAGAAACATTGAAACCTTCTGCTAAAGCCTAAGAGTGATTCTCAGGAACCCACGAGACCAGGGAAATTTTCCATTCTGAGCGGTACATTTCCTTCCTCCATGACTGACAATTGACAATAACTAAACAGGTAAAATTCTACCCCCTCAGGTCTGACAACTAATAATGCGTTAATCATTTGACTGAGTTATATAAGAATTACATCCAAATAGGAACAATCAGTTCTTTATAACACATAAATGTAACAAAAATTTAAAAATTGCAGAGGTGGCCAAAATCTTTAGTCATCCTCTCATCTGTCAAAAGTGTCAGCTTTAAATGTTTGCCAACCAGTAATATAAATTGAGAGGCATGTGGCTCTGTGGTACACATTTTGGTGGAAAAGATGAAATACACTGTTATCTTCTGACAAGATTCTTCACCCTTTTCTGCAAATGGCCATTCAATCATTAATAAATATTAAACTCTTACTTCGTACTAGGCACTGTTCTAAGGCCACTGGGATACACCAATGAAAAAAGCAGACAAAAATCCCAGTCCTCATGGAGATTCTATGCTCATGTAGACGGACCAACAATAAGAATAAACATAATAAATAAGCAGATTATATAGTAGATCAAAATGTAAGAAATACAATTAGAGCAGAGTAGGCAGTTAGGAAGTGGACCTAGGCAGAAAGGGACCTTGAAGCCTTATGACCTCAATAAGGCAGTCAGGACAGAGCTCCTAGAGAGGCTAACATTTGAACAAGGATCTGAAAGAGGTGAAGGAGTTCTCCATAAGGATATCGGAGGGGAAAATGTCCCAGGGAGAGAAAACAGTCAATTCAAGCCTTAAAGGGGGAATGTGCCCCGTGATGGAGGAAAACAGAGGAAGGGGGTGGTTTGGAGCAGAGTCAGTGAGGGAAGGGAAAGAGCAGAAGAGGGGGGGCAGAGAAGTACTAGGGCCAGATCATTCTGGACCTTAAGGGCCATTGTAAGGATTTCACATTTTACACTGAGAGAAGAGGGAATGCTAGTGAAGGTAGAGTGTGGTGGTTGTTGAAGGAAAGAGGACATGATTTGACTTTAAATGGATAAAGCATATCACTGAGAAGGGAATCCATATAAAAGGCCATTGCAGTGACTCAGGGAAGAGAAGATAGTGGCTCCCACCAGGTAATAGCAAGGAAGATGATAAGGTATCAGATTCCAGGTGTATTTTGAAGGTAAAGTAAATAGGCTAACCGCTAAGAGAAGTTTCAAGGATGATTCCAAGGCTCTTAGCCTACGCAACCGAAAAGGTGAACTTACTGTCAAGTGGGACAAATGGGAGTGCCTGAGCATGTTTGGAGGAAACCTTAAGGCATTGGTAAAACAATTGCAAACAGGAAAAAAAAAATAGGAAGGGTCCTCATGAGAAAAGAAAGAAAGCTTCCTCTGTCCCTTCTTCTGACCCAAAATCAGCTGTAGAGCTAAGAATCCATTCTGTATTTGTGTGCTTGTTTCAATGTTTCGATACAAACTTGCTTTCTCTCTCTCTCTCCAGCCTTGGAAAAACATTTTAAAAGAAAGATATGCATGGAGGAGCATGCATATACAATTTTTAAAAACTGTGGTTGAAGAATCACATTACTGAATGAGATCAGAACAAAGTTTTGTAGTATTTGTATTTCAGACTTAGATAAAGCAATGAATAATTTGTAAAACCTGTCTTAAATGTCATTTGTCTCTCTTGTCTGATATAAACATAGCCACTCTAGCTTTTGTTTGATTAGCACAGTGTATCTTTCCCCCTCCTTCTACTTGTAACCTATTCTATTTTTGTCCTTATACTTAAAACATATCTCTTGTAAACAGTGTATATTTGAGTCTGGCTTTTTTATTCAATCTGACAATCTCTTCTTTTCAATGGGGATATTGAGACCATTTATATTCAATGTGATTAGTAATAAAATTTGGTTTCGTCTACCACGTCATATTTACATGTCTCACCTGTTTTTGGTTCCCCCTTTCCTGATTTCCTTGAAATTCATTGAGCATTTTTCATGATGTTGTCTTATCTCTTTTGTTGGTTTAGTAGATAAATTTCTTTGCCATGTTATTTTTGTGGTTGCTTTAGGATTTATACTATATCTTATCGTAGTCTACCTTCAAATGACATTATACCACTCTAGGTACAGTATATAAGGATCTTAGAATAATGTCTCATTTCTCTCTTCCTGACCTTTGTTCTATTTTTCTCATACATTTTACTTCTACTTCTACTGTAAACCCCAAAACACATTACTATTTTTTCTTTAAACAATCATCTTTCCAAGAGATTTAAATATCTTACATTTATTCACATAGTTAGTAATCCAGTGTCTTCTTTCCTTCCTATAGGTTCAGATTTCCATTTGGTATCGCTTTTCTCCTGCCTAAAGGACTTCCACGAACAGTTCCTTTAGTACTCTTCTGCTAGTGATAAATTCTTACAGCTTTTGTGTGTCTGAAAAAGTCCTTATTTCACCATTGTTTTTAGAAAATATTCTCATGGTGGAGTTGTTAATGCTGTGGTTGTAATCATTTTATAATATGTAAGTATATCAAATCGACACATTGTACACCTTAAACTAACACGTTATATGTCAAATATATCTCAATAAAATGGACACGTTTTTTTTTATTTTTTTACTTTTTAAATCTATATTATTTTATTTTATTTTTAAGTAAACTCTACACCCAACATGGGGCTTGACCCACTCACGACCCTGAGATCAAAAGTTGCATGCTCCACCAACTGAGCCAGCCAGGCACCCCCAGACAGTTTTTTTTAAATTTTATTTAAAAATAAATACTTTTACTGGGTATAGAATTCAGAGAGACTACCACAGTCTACTTGGGTTCCCTCCTCCCTGTGTTGTAGCCTTGAAACTCTACAGACAGTAAACTGGGGTAATCATAGGGCTCCCCATTTAGTTTTACAACCTGTCAGGAATCACTGTTCTTCATTGTCTAATGTCATGTCTTAAAAAGCATTATCTCATATATGTTTTCCAGATTTGTAGTTCCTTAGGGTAAGAAGGTAAGCCAGCTCCTTCTAAATTAGAAGGTTTTTTTTTAATACAGGGGAAAAAATAGGCAAATTCCATCCAAAATGATCAACCAGAGTTATCTTCAATTGATGGCTAGTTAAGGAATGGCCTAGGGCAAAGGGGGGAAATGTGAATTAGGAATCATGTTGATTCTTCAGCTAAGAAAAGCTGCCGCTCATCTCCTGTTTGGCTAGTTAACCACAGTGGTCCCCAACGGACGTTTGCAATTTTTGTTGAAAATGGAGTCGAATCCTAAGTTAAAGGATATGGAGGAGGAAAGGGAAGAGGAAGAGGAGAAAGGAGGGGAGAGGAAGAAGAAAAAACCTGAAGTGTAGGAATATATTTTTAAAATACAGAATACTAAGGACAAAACCAAGTTTCTGCCATATAACTTCCTGTTATATATCATTTCCCAGTAAAACCACAAAATTCTATATTTTTAGGACTCTGGGTCAATGTGCTCCCTTTAAGCCTAGGACCTAATTGGACCATTCAATTTCTCAACTTTAAAGGACATGACATATAATACAATCTTTGTATATCATTTAGGGTGATGAAATTTAGGAAAATTTCTGATGCAAACGAAAATTGACAGCAACTTTCAAATACTGACCAGTTGGGAGATTCAATTAATCCAGCTGAATATACTAACACCAGTTTGACATAGTAGCTGCAAGTTTGGGTGTTAATACTGGGTTTCCTAGGTGATAAAGATTTTCTTTTTCTTTAGGGAGTTACAATGTTTCCCAAGTCTTGTACATTTATTCCCAGGAAAACAGAAAATGATCTATACCCAGATTAAAATAAGGAATGAAAAGTGGTGCTCATCCTTGACATGGCAAGATATTATCACATAATCACACTTAAGAATAATAAAACAATACTTTATACACTTAGGTAGAGAGTGAGGAAACAACTATTAAATGTCTTTTAAATATGGCTCTGTCTTCCCAAGAAATGTGACTTTTTATAACAGAACTTGAATATATGGTACAAAACATACAATTCCGAATTAGAAATGCAAAACTAAGTTTATTAAATAACCTTGGCAATAAATAATAATGTTTCTAAGCAGAAATGCATCCTACACCTGTGTTGTACAGAAAGGACATTAACTTCCTCTCACTTAGTCTATCAACCAGCTTTGAAATGCAATTTTGAGAGATAACAGCAAGATAACATCCCCTGTGAGAAATATCTGATCAATGCTATGAAATTCTCAATAAAGGTAGGAGTTTTTCAATCTATAAAAACTCTTAAAAACATCTATTTAATTAACATATATATACATACATACGCACACATATATTAAATTCAAGAATAGCAGAATTGCTAAGGATAATGGAGAGCACAATCCAATAGTATTAATAACCATTGTATCTCAAAACTCTACTTAGAAAAGTCCAGGCTCTTTCCTTAAGATACCTTCTATACAGCGAATGTGGAAGGGGGCATGAAGGATGTTCATTGATATAAAATTAAGCTAAAAGATACTTTGGTCTCAATTATCTAGATATTTTGAGTGAATGCCAGATGGTTTCCTCATTTTTCACTTCCTTTGCAGGGAACAAACAGCCTATGTCTTCTTTACAGGAAAAACTTTGCTCCCATTATATCATTGACAAATTTCAAAAGTATAAAATGACTTTGAGATGAGTCATCTCCAAGAGACCAGAGACTTGAATAGTTCCCCCTTAAATATAGGACTTCTTAGCGGTTTCATAAAAATCCTGGCACTTTAACCCGGGGATAGCAGTTGGTGATCCTCCCCCAGTGAAACTTTGGTGTCTGCATGAGTTTAACCCTATGACTCTTCTCTGGGTCCCTCAGCACGCTGTCACTCCCTTGTCATCCAGCATAGCCCGAAGACTTTGCTCCTTCCTTCCACCCTCTTTGATATGTCCAAGCTCTTCTGGGCAGGCTGATACTCAGATACTCTGGCTGCACTTCCTCAGCCCACCCCCATTACAGAGTTTCTTCACTGGTGACAGAAAAAAGGGAGAAAAAAGGACATTTGAGACACATGCTATGCCTGGATGTACTTGTCACTAACCTCACAAGCCAAAATTTGCAAAATTTAGTCAGTGCACCATTGTTGAGTTTGTATGACACACAATATTTAGCTTGGCTATATTTTAATTGTGGTATTTGCTTATTTGACTGTTTTTTTTTTTTTTAAGTGTCAAATGATCCTAGGAACCATCTTAGTTTCGGGAGAAAAAAAAAAACACTAAAAAACAACAACAACAAAATTTAAATGAAAATTACAATTCCAGGCTGATATCTCCAACCTTTAAAATATCAATACGAGGGGTACCTATGTGGCTCAGTCAGTTAAGTGTACGACTTTGGCTCAGGTCATGATCTCACGGTTCATGAGTTTGAGCCCCACATCAGGCTCTGTGTTGACAGCTCAGAGCCTGCAGCCTGCTTTAGATTCTGTGTCTTCCTCTCTCTCTGCCCGTCCCCTGATCATGCCTACTCCCTCTCTCTCAAAATAAACAAAAACATTTTTAAAAAATAAAAAATAAAATAAAACATCAATGACAAATAATTTCATACAAGATTCCAATTCATGCTGTCATCTAAGGAGTGTATTCCACACCCCCTGGGAGTCCCATCAGGGTGCCGGGCTAGTAAATGCATACTGTAGCAACCTATCGTTTTTATACGGGTATGGATGTGTGGTAACACCCTCTGTTAAAAAAAATTAAAATTAAAATTTTCTCTGCCATGCCCCCTAGTCTTAACCAAACATTGTTTCAATCGCTTTCTGGGGAAAGCCCTCGTTCTGTCCATGACCCCGCAGGTGGAGATTCAGAGGCCTCATGTCAGGGCCAGAACACAAAAGCAGGCTCCTTAACTTTCTTAATAAATGTTTTGATATCACCACTTGGTTCCCAAAAAGATGCCCTCTGTTCTTATTCCACAGCGGGCATAACTGATATACACCACTCTTGAAAGAATCACCTTGAAACGTTTGACATCCAGTTCCAACCAAAAACCCAATGGACAGAAAGTAAATGTGAGAATGCTCATCTGTCTGCTCCTCTGAAAGTCTAAGTTCTAGACTTACATCTTATTAAACATCAAAAGGTTACATACTCGGGCAACTTCTCTTCATGCTACAACCTGGCCCTTTGTCAAAGGACATTACAAGAATGATCCATGTCGATCACACTGCTGTATGCATGATGAAGCACTCGTTAAGAATGTTTGCCCATTCCGTTACACACGTTACATATACAATAGTTACAAGGGTTAGTTACAGGAACGTATTGCATTTGTCTTCTTCACAGGCGGTTTGAGTTGCTTCTAGGAAAACCAAAACTACATCCCTGCCCTCACTCCAAGTCTTGGACCCTCTCATTAACATATTTGCATTCACAGGTGTCCAGCTTCTGTTCTGCTCTATGACACATGTTCTATCTTCTGTATTACCAACCCCCCAATTTCTCAACATTCTCTCTGCATCAACTGTGCTGCAATATTCTCCATATAAAATAAAACCCACATTTGACCCCACGTGCCCTGTGGCTAATAACCGTTTCTCTGCTCCTCTTTGATAGCAAAACTCCTTGAAAGAATGGTCTAAACTCACTGTCTGTTAGTTCCTCCCTGCCCATTCCCTCTTGAACCTGCGCAGTTTAATTTTATCCAACCAGCATCACTGAGACATCTATTGTTGGAGTCACCACTGACTGTGTTCCAATCCTCTGTCTTTATTTTATCCAGACAGTGGAACAAGTTGGGAGAGATATTCACTGGGGTGCAAATTTTGAGGAGGTGCCAAAAACTCAGTAACTGACATAAATAATGTTTCAATGTAATATTTTTCAATGAAAATAAATGCAAAAAACTTCATGATGAACAAAATGTCAAAATTTTGAATGAAGACAGCATTTGATCAGGCTCAGACCAATGTAAGGGGAGCAAAGTAAATGTTTAAAGGTGGGATCAGATCCTGTTTCTGTGTGAAAGGTGATATTTTGGGTTTTTTTTGGGACAGAGAGAGACAGAGCATGAACGGGCGAGGGGCAGAAAGAGAGGGAGACACAGAATCGGAAACAGGCTCCAGGCTCTGAGCCATCAGCCCAGAGCCCGACGCGGGGCTCGAACTCACGGACCGCGAGGTCGTGACCTGGCTGAAGTCGGACGCTTAACCGACTGCGCCACCCAGGCGCCCCATGGTGATATTTTGTTTAAATATTAACATCCAGAGTTCTTACACTAGCCTCTAACACTACTTGTAAAAGTTTACCTGCAACAGAATCAGACTCACCTGGAGTCTTGGGTGTCTGGGTGGCTCAGTGGAGCATCCAACTCTTGATTTCAGCTCAGGTCATGATCCCAGGATTGTGGGGTTGAGCCCCACATGGAGCTCCCTGCCCCTTTCCATCTGTCGCACACCCCCCCCCCCCCCCCCCGCCCAGTGACCCTGGCAAGCTGAGTGTGGAGCCTGCTTGATATCCTCTTCCCCTGCCCCTCTCCCCTACTCATGCTTTCTCTCTCTCTCTCTCTAAAAAAAATATAAATAAATAATAAATACTTTTTAAAACCCATTAAAAAAAAAAAAGGAATCACCTGGGGTCTTGTTAAAGCGCCAATTGCTAGATCCCACCTCCCCAGAGCTTCAGATTTAGGAACCCTGGGTAGGGCCCAATAATTTGCATTTGTAACAAGTTTCCAGGAGATGCTGAGGCTGTCGGTCTGGGGTTCATGCTGTGAAAACCAACAGCCTGCAGTATTTTTTACTTCTCTAAATTCATCCCCCATTATTTCCCATCTTCTTTCGCTGCTCCAGCCACTCTGACCTTTTTGGCCTTCAAGCCAGCTCCTACTTCAGGACCTTCGTAATTTCTTTCCTTCTGTCTGGAACATTCCTCCCCTAGATAACCACAAGGCCACTCCTTCCTTGAGTTCGCAGATCAAAAACCCTTTTAATAAGGTTTTTTTCTCAACACACCATATAAAATACCAAACTTGCCTCACCCTTGTCTGTAGTGCTTTATTTTTCTCCATAGAGCTTATCACCATCTGTTCTTTATCTATTTATTATTTTTCTCTTCCCTCAAGAATGTAAGCTCCATGACACACATTCTATACTTATTTCAATATTAATTCCAGAACCTAAAAAGTACTTGGCACATAGGTGCTCAATAAATATTTGGAAGAAATGAATGAGGGAGGGAATGAATGGATGAATGAATGAATGAATGAATGAACGAATGGGAATTGGGCATTCACCCTAGACTATTTCCACATCTGTTTCCAGGTTGCATAAGTGGAGGGAATAGCAAATTTATCATGTGAGTCTGAGCAAGTCACTTAACTGCAGCCTCTTCCTGCAAAGTTTTATTGTAAAATCACCTTAATTGGCTTAATCAACCAAAAAAAATGACATTAATTCAGTAACCAATACCGGAAGCTTCCAATTCCCCGTTCTGTTTTACCCACATTGCTGACTTAGTGTGCATAGAGGACCACTTAAGGTGGCTAAAATTATAATCCTTCTACCCTGTTGCCACCTGCTTCCAATAGCTGTAAACTGATCTGTTCCTATGAAGAATCATCTCTGAGCTTTTATTTTCTTAAACTGTGTTTTTCTCTCATTCTCCTCTATCACGCTCTTTATTCTCCCCAGAGAGTCACCTAGTTTTGCCCAGCTAAGAGTCATTCCACCTTCTTCTTTACCAAGTGGCTCCAATTTAAGTGTCCATTCTCCTCATAAGACTCAGGGTAAGCCATGATTAGGAATCCTGTTGGGATGATCCTGTTTCCTTGGCTAGCAGCTGGTGAAGGCATGTGCATATATCACTTAGTTCCAGTCTATGGTCATAGACTACTGGAGACCTCAGGAAAATGTAACTGTCTCTCACTAAAGAGACACTGGAATCAAAGAAATCAAAGATCCTTCTATCCAACATCGTGGTACCTGCATCTGACGTCTAGACCTGCAGCAACAACTTTGTAACCTTGAGGGAAGCTAGTGGAGGATAAAGGAGAGATAACTGAGGGGAAAAAAATAGAAAGACATTGGTTCTTGATTAATCAAGGAGCCAATGAGCGAACAACACTGGAGCTATGCTTTCTTGAGATTTCTTGGTATGTAGGACAATAAGACAGTTAGGTTTGGGGTTAGGAATCATCACTTGCATCCTTCCTCATATGGGGACTGTGCTCAGTAGCAACACTACAACAGCCCAGTTAAACACACAATCTGGGGGCGCCTGGGTGGCGCAGTCGGTAAAGCGTCCGACTTCAGCCAGGTCACCATCTTGCGGTCCGTAGTTCGAGCCCCGCGTCAGGCTCTGGGCTGATGGCTCGGAGCATGGAGCCTGTTTCCGATTCTGTGTCTCCCTCTCTCTCTGCCCCTCCCCCGTTCATGCCTGTCTCTCTCTGTCCCAAAAATAAATAAAAAAAAAAAGTTGAAAAAAAATTTTTTTTAAAAACACACAATCTGTATGTAAGGCAAGCTATATATCACATGTACAACTTTGCATCCTGGAATATAGCCCTTTCCAACCGCCATAAATTGCTTCCTGGGAATCAAATGCCTATTGGGGGGCATCTCATGCTGAGGTATCCATGTTAAATTTCAGGTAGATCCCAATCTCTTTAAGGTACCAAATAAATACAAACATCTGCTTCCTCAATGTGGCCCAGAAAGAAGTTGGTTTACATCTATCAACCCATGAAAGGAAATAAGCGGTTTTTATCATACACAATGACCAAAAATAGTAATCATTGCTTATTATTATTATAAGATGAGATCTAGGGGAGAAAATTTATCTTGAACTTTGTAGGACCTTTTTATACAATCAGCTCAATAGAGTTTCTACACAATTTCACAGATAAAAATGAAAGGGCTATGTGACATTTAAAAGAGCCCCTATAGATACTCATAATTTGAATAATTGTGATATGTTTGTTTCAGATATTCTGAAATCTCTGAATCAAAACCATTATAATATAACTATCAAATATCTCATGACACTAGGGGCACCTGGCTCAGTTGGTTGAGGGTCTGACTTCGGCCCAGGTCATGACTCCGTGCTTCGTGGGTTCGAACACCACATCGGGCTCTGTGCTGATTGCCTCATAAAGTATTTGCATCACTGGGCTTTTTTCTTTTCAAAGTTTACTTTTAAAATTTTTTTTTTCAACGTTTATTTATTTTTGGGACAGAGAGAGACAGAGCATGAACGGGGGAGGGGCAGAGAGAGAGGGAGACACACAGAATCGGAAACAGGCTCCAGGCTCTGAGCCATCAGCCCAGAGCCCGACGCGGGGCTCGAACTCACGGACCGCGAGATCGTGACCTGGCTGAAGTCGGACGCTAAACCGACTGCGCCACCCAGGCGCCCCCAAAGTTTACTTTTAGAAGTTCATTCTCAGGGAGCCCAGGTGGCTCAGTCAGTTAAGCATCCAACTCTTGACTTCCACTCAGATCATGATCTCATGGTTCATGAGATCAAGCTTTGCATCGGGCTCTGTGCTGACAGTGAGGAGCCTGCTTGGGATGTTCTCCGCCCCTCTTCTACTCCTCCCCCTGTTGGCACTCTCTCTGTTTCTCTCTCTCTCTCTCTTCCCCCCACCTTTCTAAATAAATAAATGAATGAATAAATAAATAAACAAACTTCAGAAGCTGACTATCTCCCAGTGACTTGTTCTCACTGGGTCACTGCTGCAGTGTAGTTAAAATTGTAAAGTTCTGCTTTGTTTCACATTTTTTGTCACCTCCAGCTCCAGCGCTGTATTGGCAAGGGCTAGGGGTTTCTTCTAGAGTTTGGCTAATACTCCTTACTCAGGAAACCTCCAGATGGACATCGCAGAGATGCTGGTTCAGTTTTTTTCTTTTCAATTTGGACATGTCATGCACAACCTCACTGATGTATAAAACATCAGTAGAAAATGTAGAAAAGTTATTTTGCTTTTTGCCTGCGTATACCCTTTTTATGATGAGCTGAGATGTTTTTCCACAGGCAAAAGTTTTCCTAAAGAAAAACTATAAAAAATAAAAACCTAAAATAGAATAATTTAAACAGAAACTTTGCATTCAGATTTTTACAGTTTCCTGCATAAAAAAATAGAAGATGCTGTGAAGTCTCTAGGAAAGCAAAAATGTCTAACTAGAATGACACTTTTGAGAAGGCGTAGGGGATGTCCAAATTGCATCATGTTGTATATTTCAAGATATAATCATCATGGGTCAGATTATCCAAGAGGACTCCACCCTGAATTTCGGAATTGTATTTGCTATTATCATGCTCTCACGAGAATGATAAGTAAATAAACATTGCCCAATTGTTTTAGGTGGATATTCCAAGGCACATAGAAATCATGATGTAAAAATATTGCCTTTGCAGGATTTCTTAATGGATATCTAGTTCAGAAAATATTTTGAGAACATGGAATCACCTGAGTATTGTTTTACTGCTGCTATAGTTTTTCACTTGCAAACCTTTTGAAACTCATACGAATACTATATCCATATTAGAACATACAAAAACAGGAGCGCCTGGGTAGCTCAGTCGGTTGAGCGTCTGACTTCAGCTCAGGTCATGATCTTGCAGTCTGTGATTTGAGCCCGGCGTCAGACTCTGTGCTGACAACTCAGAGCCTGGAGCCTGCTTCAGATTCTGTGTCTTCCTCTCTCTCTGGCCCTCCCCCACTCACGCTCTGTCTCTCTCACTCAAAAAAAAAAAAAAAAGAATAAATGTTAAAAAAAATTTTAATAAAAAAAAGAACACATACAAAAACACTATGAATTCCTTTATAAAATAATGAAAATAAATAGTCCTGGTTCTTACCTTTTCCTTTTATGGGGAAGTATAGTTTCCTTCTATTGGGAGTTAGTGGAATGGTTTAGATCAGTCAGATTTGACTGATCTAAATTTATATCCTGGATCTATCGATCCATGATACTGGACAAATCTATTAACATGTAAGACTCTTAAATTCTTCATCTGTAAAAATGGGAGGAAGAAGGGCCATAGCTCCCCATACTCATCTGTCATAAAGTCCTTCACACTGGATTACAATTGGCTGGTTACTTGTCTGTTTCTGCCATGAAATTACGAGTTTCCTAGGGGATAGGAGAATGTCTTTGGAACAGGGGTCCTCAACCTTGGCTGCACATAAGAATCACCTGGGCAGTTTCCAAAACCCTAGGACCCAAGCTTAACCATTTAAATGATTATCCCTGAGGGTAGACCAACATGTCTTTCTTAGATTTCTCAGATGGGTTCACCTAACGTGAACCAAGAGTGAGAACCACTGCACGGTACCTGGTGTACAGGGGACATGTTGAATAGAATAAGTAAACCTAGTCCGTAAATGAGTGAAAGATGTCACATACCACATTATAATATTGACCTATCCATCTTCCGCCACTAGTCTGTGAGCTCATAGTATGAGAAACGCCATTATATTTGTTTTCCATCTTCATCTAACACAGTGTCTTATTGGCTTTATACCCTTGGGCGTGTATTAAGAGTTCGATGGTGGGTTGAGAAAGACAATATGAAATAAGGCAAAAAGAGTTTCCTTGGTCAATTAAATGAAAGATTTTTTAAGTAGATAAAAAGCGTAAGAAAAGATTAGATTTGCTCATGTATCTCAAATGGAAAAAGAGAAAAACGAGTTCTACTTTCATATGTACTGTGATAATTCCATAAATATAGAACTATGTACTAAATAGCCAGTATACAACAGACAATTTTGCCTTGACTGGGTACCCGGAGAAAATTAGGAAACAAATGGGCAAATGCACCCTTTTTGGCTTTTATCTGGACTGCTTTGGGCTCTGCAGGAAGAGCTGAGCCCATCATCCAGAGAGGACAGTCTCACAAACATTAATGTACACAACACATTATTTACTGGATGGTCATTTCTTAGAAACTGTTTTGAGTAGCCAGTAATGCCTGCTTCCAATTTTAGTGAATGTTTGCTCTTATATTCTCCCCCACAGTGTGAATTAGATGAGATTTGCTTGCTCCCCTGGCCTAAATAAGGCTGAAATATTCTTAAACTCTACAAGACAAAGCCACAGACTCTCATCTTTGAGTATGAAACGTTTACTGAATTTATCCTGCAAAATTCTTTCTTCAGCATCAAAATAGTTTAAAAGTGTGTGTGTGTGTGTGTGTGTGTGTGTGTGTGTGTGTGTTTCCTTGTTATTTACTTATCTACTTTGGTAAGTTCATACCCATTAAATGTTTGAATAACATAACATGTTAAAGAAAATTTTCACAGGAAGTTGTATATGTGAGTACCAATTGGTATAAAAGCAAAAGAAAAATTAAAATAATAAGTGTATAAAATAAAATAAAAACATAAAATTGGCCAAGTATTTGACACCTGTCAGTGTCACCCAAAGATACTTCACCCTGGAAGCAGCAGTGTGTTTCAACCTCCAACATTTTTTTTCACTCCTATAAAAGCAGCCTTGTTAGTTCTGCCCTCAATACCCCTGAGGTTTGAGTCCCAACTCTTCAAGACTATTCCTTTTACCTCTATGTATTAGTACCAGCTGAGGAGCACTCCCTCTTCAGAGGTCTGAGTCCCAGTTCCCTGGGGTTCCTTCTCCAGACTTGAAAGCTTTAGTAGCTTCAATCTTTTATTTTTGTTCTCCCAGCCCCACTTTTTGTGCAATTATTACCTCTATATTCCATTAGTCTTTGCTTTTTCATTTTCAGCTCTCCAACACCTGTGTAATCAACTCCTTCTATTAAATTCTCTATTGAGATACCTAGTGTGGTTTGTTCTTTGCCTGCTGGGACTTGACTAATACACACATGAAGGAGAACTGTGTAACAGTTGGAAGCAACAAATTAATGTAGACATAAGCAACATTAAAAAATATTGGGGTGCCTGGGTGACTCGGTTAAGCGTCCAACTTCAGCTCAGGTCATGATCTCACGGTTGGTGGGTTCAAGCCCCACGTCGGGCTCTGTGCTGACAGCTCAGAGCCTGGAGCCTGCTTCAGATTCTGTATCTCCCTCTCTCTCTGCCCCTTCCCCATTTGCACTCTGCCTCTCTCACTCTCGATAATGAATAAATGTTAAATAAATAAATAAATAAATAAATAAATAAATAAATATTAAATACAGGGTACTGAGTTAAAGAGCAGGAAACAGAACACGGTCATCAACATGATGTCATTTACATAAATTAAAAATTATTCCTTCAGAAAATCAGTATGTATTTTCAAGAATACATGCAACATATTAGAATGGCGGCTTATGACAGAGATAGGAACCAAAGTGAGATACAGACATAAAGGAGAATGAAGGGAAGGAGGGAAGGAGGGTAAAAGGGAGGAAAGAAGGTATCTATGAAAAGGACTTTGCATGAATCGATGATTATAACATGTCATTTATTGAGATTTATGATTAACTCAACCTTTTGCCCTTAAGAGCATGAGAATCATGAGTTTAAATTGCAAATGACAGTGGCACTTGGGCCGCTCAGTCAGTTGAGCCACCAACTCTTGATTTTGCCTCAGGTCATGATCTCATATCATGAATTCCACAGCGGGAACTGAGAATGGACCCTGCTTGGGATTCTCTCTTTTTCTTGCTCTCTCTCAAAAAAAAAATTTTTGTTTTGAATTGCGAGTGACCAAAAATCAAACTAACTTGGGGGGAGGTAAGGGCTAATTTCTTGGCTTATGTAACAAAACAAAACAAAACAAAAATCACACACAGCTGAATCCAGGGGCTCAATTACACCATGTTATATTACTCTGTCTTTTGCTTTTCTCTGAATTGGTTTCTATCTGGCACATTATCTCCACCACAAAGCACCTAGAAAATCAAGGCTTTTATTTTAGTGTATAAGGCATCTGAACATTTTTTTTTTCTCTCCTTTATCATACTCTGGCCAAAGTTATAGGATAATGCTCATTGGCTCTGATTGGTCTGCTCAGGTCATGTGCACTTCCTGAACCAATCACTATGGGGATAAATACTTTTTATTGGCCAATCATGGGTCATTCTCCCCAGAGAGTGGTTTCAGTTTCATGGAACCTGTTACTAGAAGCAAATTCTTCAATACAACCTCAATCCCATTAAAATGTTTCCAAAACTGCTCAATTACTATTAAAGAATTCTACAATGGCACTGTTCTTTCAGTAGAAATATTATATCTGGGTACATCACAGAGGTAGAGCTGGTCTTTAAAGAGAGGACAAAGAACATGACTCACGGCCATGTGGCTTTATTTTAGGCATGCTGTGAATTCCTCTTGCCTAAAATATCTTCCCCATCTGCCAACCACAGTCTTAAATTCCAGTTCCACTACTGAGATTCATTGTTGTGAGCCTATAACATGGACCCTCCAACTGCTTTGGAAAAAGTAAATGTCTCTTTGAATTTATCAGCTTTTTAAAAAATGTTTATTTATTTTTGAGAGAGAGAGCATGCACAAGCGGGGAAGGGAAAGGGACAGAGGATCTGAAGTGGGTTCTGCACTGACAGTAGTGATTCAGGTGTGGGACTTGAACTCACATACCTCGAGATCATGACTTGAATCCTGAGATCATGACCTGAGCCAAAGTCAGGTGCTCGACCAACTGAGCCACCCAGATGCCCCATATTTATCAGTTTTTAACACCTAAGTATTGATTACCTTATCAGATTAATGATGCTAGGGAAGGCAATAGTGAGGGGTCCCTCAGAGAAAAGAGTCTAAATGTGTTAAACTATCACAAAAGGCAGACTTGGAACTGTGTGGCCAGAGTGATAGGGAAGAGTGAGGAGAAGGCTGGCAGGTGATAGGGGACACTTGAGACACAACCTGTCTAATTCACAAATCCTCTTGGTAAAACTACCCATTACAGCACTTAATTACATCTTAGGAGGGGCGTCCTATGAGAAAATGCCCTAACAAGACAAGTTCTTAATAAGGCAAATTCCATATTTGAGACATGGCTGTAGAAGAGCATCTGTCCTGGGTCTACAGGAAGAAAGAAGATTGTTTAAACAAAAGAGAGCCACCAGGAAGAACCTCAGACTCTAACAACTCTCTTGAAGTGTTTCTTGCTTCTAATAGTTATGCATATCCCTAGGACCCTTGTTGATCTTTTCTATTGATATGAAGGTGCCAGTGTCTAAATGGCTTTTTTTTTTTCAGCTAATGCAGTTAACACAGAGCAATACCCCAAAGCTGGCATCCCATGCGATTTGGGACAAGATACTGTCCTTTCCTATATTGTCCCAATTTTGAACCCCTTATTACTAAGTTTCCTATCTCAGGCTCCATCTTCCTAAAAGTAACTGTAACAATGTATAACAATACAAACCTTCCCCAAAGTTTAGTAAGTAGACTGAAGGAAAAAAAGGAGGGAGGAAGAGAAGGGGAAAAGAAAGGGAGGCAAGAACCACTGGCAGTGATTATCTGCAGGAAAAGGAATGTGATGAAGGTCCAGATAGTTAATAAAAAAAAATAAGCCTTTTCATTCTATATATTTTATTATGGCTTGGTTTTTGTTTACAGTGATCATGAATTCATGAATCCTTTTAGTGACTTAGAATTTAGTAAAATTTGTATTTGATTGATTCTACTTCTAAAAGATCTTTGTTTTAGGATTAAACTTGAGGGAGACGGGGCCAGCTCTGTCGCCTAAATACTGACCACATAGAGAAAAAGTGTATCCTATAAAAGCTGGCGTTGCCTGGAGCTTAAGAATAATGCTTAAGTGATATAAAACCAAGCTGAATAAAAATGCAAAATACTCCAATTCTTTGTTACGTCTGCTTTTCTCTTTTTTCAAATAGAATGAACTACTGCTGTTCTTGAGAGTGTCATAAAGATACAGGTCGGTTATGCCGCTCCCCTGGATGGGTTTCAGTTGGTAATAAATGGTTTTCTGAGACGTCTGAGTTAAAGCTCTTATGTAAATAGAGAGAGGCTTACATAATGCTCTTTAAACTAGAACTTTGAAGACAATCTGCACTAGGCATATGAAATCTGTCTGTGCTGCAAATGACATCTGAAAACTAACAGGAAACCATCCAAGAAGTGGTTTAAGAAAACAGGAAGAATAAACACCCACAGTGAGAGCTTCTGATCAATCATTTAACCAAACCTCAACCACGACCAGTGAATACGTACGTAAGAGGTGTATCTTGGGCTTATAGTAATGCTACTAACCAAAGCGCACTTCAGCAGCGCTCAGGAGGATCGTTCATTGTAAATTTCTATGTAAAATTCCCCAGGGGCTGGAGCTGTGCCTTCGGCTGTTTCCCTCCCAGTAAGGTTAGACAGTGCATCATCTCACGGAAGAAGCTAAACTAGTATTGATTTTCCAATTTCTAAAAGGAGTAACCATTTCGAGCAAAGGCACGCTGGGGGGTGGGGGTGGGGTCTGCGTAAAGGAGAAACACATTGCAAACCGAAAGCGCTGCGGAGATGGGAAGAGGGAGCTGTGGTGAGCGAACAGAGGCTCCTCTCTGCCCAAGTAGCGGGGGGTTGCGAAGTTCTCGCCACAACAGCTGCGACGTTCTAATTCTGTAGACCAGCCAGGAGAGAAGTTTCTCTGCCAAAAGACAGAAATTTCTGTATTGGGGGGGGGGGGGGGAGGCGGGAAGGACCATCTTTCATCCGTTCTCACTCCCGCCTCACCTACGTTACCCCCGGATCCTGATGCCCTCCCTTCCGACCCCCTCGGTGAGCAGCAGGTGGGCGGGGAGCGCGAGCTGGCGCTGGCCGAGAGCTGAACGCCGCCAGACTTTCCCCAGCGCCCCCCCCCCCCAGCCCCTCCCCACCCGCGGCCTCGGAGCCCAGCCCCGCCTCCCCGCCCCGCAATCCCGGGCCCCAGGCCGCGCACGGATCCGAGGCGACGTGTTCGAGCCCCCGAAAACGAGTGGGCCAACTTTCAGGTCCACCCCCAACCCTGAGACTGCCTTTTCACCCGCGACCCGGAGTGCGCGCTAAGCAGCAGCCAAGTGAGAGCGTGCGTCGGTCAGCGCGCGGGGGAGCCGTGCGGCGGGCGGCCCGAGGGCCCGGCAGGCAGGAGCGCTGGAGGGAGCCGCGGCGCCTGGAGCCTCGGAAAGCATCTGCCCTGCTGGGGCCCGCAGGGGCGCCCCTCTCAGCGCCGCCCCCTTCCGCGACAGCCCCTGCGGCGCCCAAAGGCTGCGCGGGGATGGGGAACCCGCGGGCAGAGACCCCCTCCCGCCCGCATCTGCTAACTTTCCTAACATCTCCCCCCTCACCCTGCCATGTAACACACTATTTACGACCGCGTAGACTGCGCTCACGCACGCCTGCCCTTTTCCCCAGAAGCCTGAAAGTGGCTGAATGGAAACACTGACACGTGAAAACTCTATTCTGAGTGACTTAGTATCCGCCGCCTTGAGGTTTTAATCTTGCCCTGCTCGTCCCGCCCGGTGCTCCGGGCAGCTGTCCGAACGGTCCCGGCAGTCTTTACTGTCCCTAGGGATGGGGAGGCGAGGAGGAAGGGGGAGGAGGAAACGTGAGAGGTCTGGGGCCACAAGGAATATCCAAGGGGAGACTCCGAATTCTAATCCCAAGAATTTAAGTCCACGTGCATTGTTTCCAAACCAAATGCACATGGCAGCTCTCTTCGGAGCCCTAGGACCCCTAAATTGTATTTTAGGAATAGAGAGAAGGGACGCGCCACCACAGACCATCTGTCCTTGGGGGGTAAGGGTACTGTTTACCTTAATCCTGCCCTTTCCCTGTCCCCCCACCCCCGCCGTTGGCAACAGGTTTTCAAACATGGGAGAGGCACATACACACGCACCTGGCTCACTCTTCACCTTGGTGGCCGGCGCCAGCCACGTGTTGGCCCCAGACAGGGTCAGACAGGCCGTACTTGTCTCGTTGGCATGGGTGCCTGTGGCTAGCATGGTGTGAGATTTCAAAATGTCAGGGCCCTGCTGCGGAGATCGCAGACCAACCTCTTATGAACCTCCCCCGGAAAGAAATGAGTGCGCTTTGTCTTGCCTTTGGTTGTTCCTCACCTAAGAAAATCTTTTTTTCTTTTCCAAACACAACACTGAGGATCACTTGTGTCCTTACACTTCTAGCTTAGACGTGTCTACTCTAAAAGGGTCCGGGGTGCATTTTGGCTGGACTTTCCTTTCTTCTGAGTCCCTGCCAGGGATCTTAACCCCTAGTTTTCCTGGCCTGAGACATTGACTGGTGGCCCATCCTTCTTTGGGACAGCTTCCAATGCTCCAGGTCTACTAGGGGTCCGCCCACCAAGCCCCCTGCTCACTAACTACCGCTGACAATAAGAAGTGGAGAGAGCTTACTTCTCTCTCATCTGACCTCCAACCTGAGGCTTTGCATGGCGAAGGCAAGGAAAGCAGAGGAGATGGTGGGTGGACATTCCAACTCTGACCTCAGAGAAGGAAAACCCTGAACTAACTGCCTCTCCCCACCTTGCATTGTATTCCTGAAACCTGAAATGAAAATGGAAATTGCTTGATATATGAGGAGACGTTATCTAATTAGGGCGTAAGAAATTTAATCTTTCCAGCATGCAGGTCATATAATTAATGTTAATTTAACGCTCAAATTCTCAGTCATTAATTTTTATTCTCTTAAATGCAGTTTGGCAGGGGCCCCTGATCCATGGCAATGGATTTTACTGGATGTGAAAGCACACTTGGTCTTAGGAGTGACTCACCGTAGACCTTCCCATCCCAATAACAAGATCACATCATGTATGCATTATTAAGCCACATAATTGAACGGTCCATAGTTTGCATATCAGACTATTAAAATAATGTGTTTTGCTTTTCTCTGAACACGTATTGTTCAAGCCTCTGCGAATATGTGGCGATTCTGATAATTATCACCAAATTACTGCAAATGTTCACTTCATTAACATGATTTCTTTCAAGCATTTTTAAAAATGTGAATGTTATTATGAATTAAGAAACTTCTTACAAAGTTGTGTGAAGTGTGTGTGTGTGAAGTGTGTGTGTGTGTGTGTGTGTGTGTGTGTGTGTGTTTTAAGGGACTTGTCACTGGGAAGGAAAGGATATATTTTAAATGGAGGAGGGAGAAAAATGCTTTTGACTAAGTCTTTCAAGTGACTTCCTTTGGTCAAATAAAAGTTTTCTCCCTAGTTTTTTGGGCAGCGTCTAGGCAAGAGACAAACAGAGAAAATAGAAAAAAAGAGGGAGAAAAGAGGGAGGGAGGAGAGAGAATTTGAAAGTCACAGGAGAGTAAGAGAATTAATTTTTTTAAGTCCCTACTATCTTGTCCCATCTGGTGTGGATAACTTGTCCCCACAAATAACCTCCTAACTTTTTACCTGACCTAGAGTAAACTAATATCCTCCCTTTTTAAAATACCAACTCAAATTTTTCTAAAGATAACAGCTCACAATTAACTAAATATTGCTGTCTTCCCCTAGCTATTCTGAGCTATACTGTTGGGAGAAATTATAAGCCGTAAAGAGCCTTTATTGTAACCTCTCCACCACACACAGTTTCTAAAGTTGAATAGCAAGACATTAAAACAGACACACACACTACTGCAAAATAAGAGTCTCTTCTAAATGTGAGAAATTTTCATCCACCCCCCATTTCTAGTGAAATTTCCCTTTGAGTGATTTTTAAACTTATAACAAGCAGGTCTTTCTGCCGCTGGTATTGTCGCTCCTTCCCGGCACAGCGTCGCGCAGCGCGCGGGTCGCTCTCCTCCGACGGCGCTTCCAACACCGAAAAGCTGCCATCAGCCCCGGTGAAGAGGGAGTTTCACCCACTGGTAATGTCACAAGAGTTTGAGGTTGTAAGGTTTTTCCTAAATAAAAGACGTCACCTCGGGTGGGAGTGAGGAGAGAGAGAGAGAGAGAGAGAGAGAGAGAGAGAGAATGAGTTGTGGCTGGTGCATTCCGTCCGCTCCAGCAGTAACCTGCTTGGCTGTTCCCTGCAGGGCTGGATACCCCCTCCCCTTGCTAGGTGCCCGGATCCTTCGGGCCTCTCTCCTCAAGCCCACGGTCAGCTCTCCCGGGAAGGGGTGCCAGGCCCCGGGCGGCACTTTTATTTTGGCTGAGAGGAGAGAACGCTGCTCCCAGGCCCGAAGAAGGCGAACTGAGCCCTTCTGTTTGGATTTCCCTCCTCGCTATAGCAACCAGCAGCATCCGGACAAAAATGCGCCCTCCCTGGACAATGGCCCGGCCTCCCGCTTCTCGCCCTCGTCTTCCTCCACCGGATCGCAGCCAGGACCTGCCTAGGAGCTCAGTTCAGTGGCTCAGTGGCAGGGAACGCCCCCACCCCCATCCTGCTCTGTTCCCTAGCAGTCCCTCCCGAGGTCAGGCCAGGGCGCTGGGACGCCGGCGCAGCCCCTTCTCCCTACCCCTGCTAATCCCCCACGCAGGCCGAGGCCGGGACACAGAACCTCCTGGCAGAGCTCGGGAGCTCCCACAGCGGAGTTCTCCGCGGGATTGTGTGGGTGGTTAGATGGTCCTGAGTAGCACAAACTCCAGCTTTCTTTCAGGGTTAAGAAAACAATTATTAGTATAATGCACAAAGCAGACTACTCCCTCCCTCCCGCCCCCCCCATCCGCACACATTCACATTCACGTAAATATAAGCATCCTAAACCACGATCCTAGGCATGATCTCTGACTTTCTTTCACTCTCCCAAGGTTAATTAGGTTCCCTTCCACGAACCGAGCTCCGCGCCTATTCATTATTCTCTCCCTCTGACCTAGGGCGTTAATATGATCAGGCCTGTGACTCGGCCGTGTCCTGTTTTCCTATTTTGCATTTAATGCTGGGACCCGGCTGCCCCAGATTACCATCGAAAACTCGAAGGAAAGACAAGAGGAGTGAACTGTTCTCAATGCTCTAACCTGCTTAGACCTTTGCTTTCTGCGTCGTTTTCCGGACAATGCCACCCTTTACATCACCGGGACCCACGTTCTGAAAACCTCCCTTTAAAAAAATAGTCATCCCTAACTTTATTAAGTCGAAAAGTGCCTAGAATGACAGATCTAAAAACTCAGAAAGCCAGGAGGAAGTCTTGGCCCACAGCTAATACCGCTGTGATTAACTGCCCTTAAGAAAAACTTCGCTCCCGCGCATCATCCCTCCCCCGCTGAATGCGGTCCCCCGGACACTAACAACACGATTGTTAAGTGCATTCGTACAATTTAGAAGGGATTTACATTCCTGATCTGTGCAGCCAGAATAAGAAAACCGAAGTCCAGGCTCAACCAAATGCAGTCTTGTTTCCCCCAGCGATCGAAACCCAGCCCTAGCTGTTGGACGCCGCACCAGTGCAATTGCTAAGGACGCCCTTTCACTGCGCCTCTGCGCAGGTGTGTGTCCGTGCTCTCACCCCTTGCCTTTCGCTTCTCAAATTATTCCAGAGCATAAGAAAGGGAACGGACTGCGGCAAGAGCTTTATTTTTAAATGCTTTAGAGCTAAGGAGGTTTGTGGGAAATCCCTTTAATTTATCAGAGTTGTCATTCCCTCCTGGTAGTCAGCTACCCACCTGCTTTAAGGCGGCGGGGGGGGGGGGGGGGGGGGGAGGGGGGAGGGGGAAGGGCAGGGGCGGAGGGGGGCTGGTGGAGGGGGTGGAGGTGGGCACCCTCAGGCTCCATTGCTAGGAAGTCATTAGTCCTTTAAAAGCAAAATTTCAGAAAAGGAACTAGGAGCCACCAATCACCTCCTGTTCTGTTCCTGATATTTCAATATAAACAAGCTGTATTAACTCCAAATAGAATTTATCTCGCGCACTGATGGAATGTGTCCTTTATGCTTTCTCCCCTGTAAGGCCTCATATTCACCACTCAAAATTTAGCAGTCTTCCTTTGATAAATTACTCAAAGTAATCCCTGAAACAGCTAGACTGCCTGGGTGATGTGGTTTTAGAAGTCTTCAAACCGTGCCTGTCTATAAAATATTCACTTGCGGACTACAAAGGGGGGATCATTTTTAATGACAAGATTCAGAACTGGGAGTAAAGGGGGAAGAGATTAATATCCATGAATTCAAATAATTTCATTTCAAATACTGAACTTAGAACTTAGAATATTATATCTCACTGGTTTACACAGTAGCAAAGAATCATCTGTATATGAGGTGTGGACAAACATAGAGTTGCCAAGCATATGAAGAATGGGAGTTTCCACTTTCAGAAAACTTTTCCTTCTTCAAGACCATTCATGACATAGAGCCAGATGCACATTTAGAAACTTGTAAAATACATGTACAGGCAGTAATTCATATAAATATGAGATTTTTTAAATTGTGGTGACAGTGTGCTGCTACATAATTAAAGATATTAATTTCTGTTGTTTTTTTTTAAGAAGCTAAATGTTTATTGTGTCTCTCATAAGGACTGGCAACTTGAAAATGCATTTTCCATGCTCTTTATGAATGCATCCCCAAGACTGCAGTTCTTGAAGCTTTCAGGAGGTTTTCATTAAAGCAGCCAGCTGCCTCTTTGTGTGGATTGGCTGTTTAAAGCTATAGCTCTGAGGTGGGAGCCTCAGTTTTGACATTCTGTAGGCCCTTAGCAAAGAAGTTCCATTCGAATGTGGGGGAGCTCTCAAATGAAACGTCATCTGGGGGGCCAGCAGGAGAGCAGAAAGCACAGGAATGATGGGCTGGGACACAGGAGGAGGAAAGAGGGAAGGAAGGGGGAAAGGAGGGGGGAGAGAGGGAGGAGTGGGAAAAGAAGAGATTCAAACAACCCTCCTCCAAGGAGGATACATTTAAAAGGAGACACCAACAGGCAATTTTATCCAAGTTTAAGCCAGTTGCCACCTCCTAAGAAATTTCCCTGTTTCCTGATTTTTATTATCATGAGACTACCTAAATAAGAAATAAATTAAGATCTATCAAATGAGTACCATCTCTCTATTTTAATAACTGTGCCTTTTCAGCACAGTGTGTGGGGATGGTTATGGGTGTTTTTTCTGCCAAGTCCTGGTACAGAGAAATAAATAAATGTTTTTGTTTTTGTTTTACCTATAGTGTGAGTGTGTTTAGTAGACGAATGAGTTAATAAATTAGAGTTCAAGTTAGAGAGCATGGACTGATACCATTACTGTTATTCAAGTGAAGACTTTGGGGGCCATGGGTTAAGGGGCCAGGCCCAGCTCACTCTTTTGAGGAGTGTGACAGGGTGGAGATAAATAGGGGTCTTTTCGGTTACGTTCGGATACGTTGAGCTGTTTCCTCTCCACGCCGAGCACCCGGGCAAGAGGGAGTCCGCACTATTTCTTCAAACCAGTCCAGGTCAGGATACCCACAGAGTACAGCCCTTCCTGGGACCTAAGGGAAGGGCCCAGGCTAGCGCCGCTGCCTGCATCTCTTCTTAGGGTGCCTCAAGTCTGTTCTCGCTGAAAGGGCCCAGGGGACCCTGCAGCCGCCCCCAGGCAGCGAGGCCCGCTCGAAGAGCCTGCTCAGCCATTGTCCTAGCGAGTGATCTCAGAGAGCTGTGCTGGAGTGAGGGAGATATCAAGACACCTTGTCAGTTCAAAGCATTTTAGGGTTGTTTGAAATCCTCTCCACGTCAACGTAAGCAGCCTCAGTATTTGAACAGCTGCTTTGAACAGTGAAAGGGAATGAGCTGAATCAAAACCTGGAGGTGTCTCCCCGAGACACCTTCAACGCGCTTTTATGCGGGTTGGAGAAAGGCAGGCAGACCTGCAGACTCTGCCCTGGCCCGGTCAGCCGCAAAAAAAAAAAAAAAAAAGGCGCCCACGACGGTGGGGGTGGCGGGGGAGGGAAGATGAAGAAGCCCCCATCTGGAGCTAAAACCCCGGAGAGTCTCGGTTCCCGGAGCCCCAGGGAAGAGTCGCGCCGGGAGACAGACAGGAAGCCGAGGCTACTCTGGACCCGGCGTTCGCGCCAGCCGGGCCTCCGGCGACAAGCAGGGAGGCGGGGGAAGCGCGGGGGGGAGGTGGGACACAGAGCCCTGGTGCGCGTCCAGCCCTGCCCGCCCGGCGATTGGCCCGGCTCCGAGGTTGGGGGTGGGGTGCGGAGGCTGAGGCCCAGGGGTTGGGCATTGCTTTGTGTACTCCCGGGGATTTATTGGGTGTATTAATCCGGGAGAACTACCCCGCTTGCCCTGTTGAGAACGTTCTGGCTCCAACGTCGGCCAGCAAAATGGGGGCGGGCGGGTGGGGGCGGAGTGGAGTAGAGACCCGGGACCTCTACGTGGAATGGATATCAGAGTCCCAGTGAAGTCCCTTTACAGACAGGAAGTTTTGATGTACACGTGCAGCATATTCTTGCCCCCACTCCGCAACCGAGCGCCCAAAGCCTGGGGTTGAGGGGAGGCGGCAGAAGAAGAGGCAGGTGGAGAGACCTTTAAACTGACTCCGAGCCCGGCCGCCTCGGCTTTCTCAGAGATGTGTCTGGAAACCCTGTCTTCTCTTGAGTGTATCACCCCACGGGCTGCAGAGGGCCTTGTCCCTTGAGAAATGTGAAATCAAATCCAGAGAAAAGCAGACACCTGCCCTGAAAGGGCGAAGGGGGGGGGGGGGGTGGTGAGCTGCTGAGTATTCGGACACTGCCTTTCCCGGCGGCTGGATTCCTCCATCTGGGGATCTCTAAGTTCTCCGAGCTGGGAGGCGGAGGAGGGGGGTGGGGGGCAGAGGGCTGAGGCCCGCCTGGATGGGACGCTGCTGGCACGCCGCCCGTGCGCTCCCAAAGCCCCAGGAGAGCCGCGCGCCCAGCGCCGGGAACTCCGGGCCGCTGTCGTGAGGAGGCGGTCCTGCCCGCCGCCCAGCCCCTTCACTCCCTGTCGAGGAGCCTCCAGCGCCAGCCGCCGAGTCTGCGCGCTCCGAGGCTAGGACTTTTTCATTTTTTCCTAACCGGGCAAAGTTACGGGATTCCTAGCAGCCCCCAGGCGCGCGGCTGCAGTGGCTCCGCGCTTGCGCTGGGACTGAGCGCCACTCCGTGTGTGTCCTCGCCTTGCCGCGCGGGTGCGCGCGTGGGGGGAAGCAGGTCCGTCCTGTTGGCGGCCTGTGGGTTCGCCCCTCCCCTAACCATTTCTCTCTCCCACACACACGCTCATAAACACAGGGCACGTGGAAATTCTCAGCCAAAGCGCCTTGCCCGGGCGGGTGCTCAACGTGGTGATTTATAAACAACTCAGCCACTCCCCAAAGAGCTCGTTCCTCGTTAGTCATGATGAATTCTCTGGCCCGCTCCACTTTGCTGTCTAGATTAAGATGCTCGGAGGCCCCAAAGTGCTCCCCTTGAGCGTTGTTTTGGCTTCCTTTACAAATCCACCACCCCCGGCAGCGCCAGCGCTACAACGCACAGGGCCAAGGGTGAGAGGTGGGGACGAAAGTCACTTTCCCTGGGATCTTTTTTTCTTTTCCCGGCAGCAACTTTTGATTCTCTTGGCAGTATCCGCGCCCTTCACTTGGCCCTGCGTGGTGGTCCCGCTGCTGCAGGCAGGGTCCGCGCCTGAGTCTCTCCCACCAGGCTCGCAGGCTCCTAAGCCCGCGGCAGGCACCTGCTCCCGGTGGCTAGGGAACTGACCAAGCGACGCGCTCGCGCCCAGTAGAGCGGCGCCGCGGTGTACTCTCCCGCAGTCTTGCTCTGGAGTTCACGGCTGAAGGCTAAGCTGGAGCTTAGCCAGCGAGCGCCCGAGAGCTGAGTTAGACCAGCCCCACCCGCTGGCGTCCGTAGAAGTTACTAATTAGGAAGATTCCCCTAGCATCAGCCCATTTTCCTTCACACACCGTTCCTCCCTTTGGAAGCAGCTAACGGAAAAGTTGTATCGAGAAGAGCCAGCCGCACAGGCAAGCGCGCACGCAGCTCCGCGTCTCGGCTTCCCGGAGCGGCCCTGGGTGCCGCCACCGCACCCGGAGGCTGAGCACCGCCACCGCACCCGGAGGCTGAGCACCCCTTGCCAGCGCTTCTGTGGCCTCACACAGGGCAAAGGTCTTCCCGCCCAGACTCCTGGTTTTACTAAGCCAAAAACTGCGCGCGCCCCAGTGTGTTAGTTAATCTGACAGACTTTATGAGTTTTGTTTTGTTTTCGGTCCAGGCCGCTGCGCTGTCAGAGCAGGCAGTTCCGCGCCTTTACAGGAGTTTCTCACTAGTGGATGAGCGCAGGCTAAGCCTGCCTCTCATGGGGTCCTCTCGCCCAGGGGCTGGGAGACAACTGGGCCTGGAACCTAAAAGGAAGGGAGCCTGTGCTAGCGGCGGGTTGGAAGGGAGGGAAAGGACCTTTATTTGGGGGCAAAAGTGTCCGCACATCCTGAAGCAAAAAGCACGTGGACATTGAAATTCTATCCGTGGGGGTAAAGGAGACTTCAACAGGGGGACAAGTCTGGCTTCTGACTCTTGGTTTAAGAAACGCTGGTGTGTGTGTGTGTGTGTGTGTGTGTGTGTGTGTCCCAAGGTGAATAAAAACGGGACTACCCCTGGCTCCTGCGACTCAGCTTTTCTTTTTCTCTCTCCTTCTTCACCCCCCACCCCAGCCCTAACAGGAAGAAAAGGTAGACCAACACCCCCCCCCCCCCGCCACCACAACCCCCACACACCCAAGTCTTCCAAGTGGCTGTGGTCGAAAGAGGACTGAGGCTGCCCCCCGCCCCCCACCATCAGCACCCCCCCCCCCCACCGCGCGCACCGCGCGTCTGCTAGGGAGACAGATGGGGGGCGGGGCCCATCCAAGAGGGGCGGAGGAGCCCCGGGGTTGGAGAGCTGGGGTGGTGAGAACTAAGAGAATCTGAATTGGGTGGAGAGGGGGGACTGGAGGAGGGCTGAGAGGACTCGGCGCCCGGGGGGGAGGAGGAGGGGGCAGCTCTACGCCAATCAGTGGCGCCGGCCTGGGAGGTTGCTAGCGGTATCCACGTAAATCAAAGGGCGCGGAGCCAATGGGAGGGGGCGGAGGGGGCGGGGCCCAGGCGCGTGCCGCTGCGAGCTGGCGCTGCCAAGAGAGCGGGAGAGAGCTGGAGAGAGCAGGGAGAGGGGGGAGCGCGGAGCTAGTCAGAGAGTGAGCGAGAGCAAGAAGGAGGGAGAGGAGGAGAAAGAGAGCGAGGGCGGGCGGGAGGCGGCGGCGGCAGCAGCAGTAATAGCAGGAGCAGCAACAGAAGGCGTCGGAGCGGGCGTCGGAGCTGCCCGCTGGGGGAGAGAGAGAGGAGAGAGAAAGAGAGCGAGCGAGCAGAGGAGCCCGAGGCAAAAAAGTAACTGTCAAATGCGCGGCTCCTTTAACCGGAGCGCTCAGTCCGGCTCCGAGAGTCATGGCGACCGCAGCGTCTAACCACTACAGCCTGCTCACCTCCAGCGCCTCCATCGTGCACGCCGAGCCGCCGGGCGGCATGCAGCAGGGCGCGGGGGGCTACCGCGAGGCTCAGAGCCTGGTGCAGGGCGACTACGGCGCGCTGCAGAGCAACGGGCACCCGCTCAGCCACGCTCACCAGTGGATCACCGCGCTGTCCCACGGCGGCGGCGGCGGGGGCGGTGGCGGCGGCGGCGGGGGCGGGGGCGGCGGCGGGGGCGGCGGCGACGGCTCCCCATGGTCCACCAGCCCCCTGGGCCAGCCGGACATCAAGCCTTCGGTGGTGGTACAGCAGGGCGGCCGCGGCGACGAGCTGCACGGGCCAGGCGCCCTGCAGCAGCAGCACCAGCAGCAGCAACAGCAGCAGCAACAGCAGCAGCAGCAACAACAACAGCAGCAGCAACAGCAGCGGCCGCCGCATCTGGTGCACCACGCCGCCAACCACCACCCGGGGCCCGGGGCATGGCGGAGCGCCGCGGCTGCAGCGCACCTCCCGCCCTCCATGGGAGCGTCCAACGGCGGTTTGCTCTACTCGCAGCCCAGCTTCACGGTGAACGGCATGCTGGGCGCCGGCGGGCAGCCGGCGGGGCTGCACCACCACGGCCTGCGGGACGCGCACGACGAGCCGCACCACGCCGACCACCACCCTCACCCGCACTCGCACCCGCATCAGCAGCCGCCGCCGCCGCCGCCCCCGCAGGGCCCGCCGGGCCACCCCGGCGCGCACCACGACCCGCACTCGGACGAGGACACGCCGACCTCGGATGACCTGGAGCAGTTCGCCAAGCAGTTCAAGCAGCGCCGGATCAAACTGGGATTTACCCAAGCGGACGTGGGGCTGGCGCTGGGCACCCTGTACGGCAACGTGTTCTCGCAGACCACCATCTGCAGGTTTGAGGCCCTGCAGCTGAGCTTCAAGAACATGTGCAAGCTGAAGCCTTTGTTGAACAAGTGGTTGGAGGAGGCGGACTCGTCCTCGGGCAGCCCCACGAGCATAGACAAGATCGCAGCGCAGGGGCGCAAGAGGAAAAAGCGGACCTCCATCGAGGTGAGCGTCAAGGGGGCTCTGGAGAGCCATTTCCTCAAATGCCCCAAGCCCTCGGCCCAGGAGATCACCTCCCTCGCGGACAGCTTACAGCTGGAGAAGGAGGTGGTGAGAGTTTGGTTTTGTAACAGGAGACAGAAAGAGAAAAGGATGACCCCTCCCGGAGGGACTCTGCCGGGCGCCGAGGATGTGTACGGGGGGAGTAGGGACACGCCACCACACCACGGGGTGCAGACGCCCGTCCAGTGAACTCGAGCGGGGGGAGGGGCAGAGCGCGGGGCTCCCCCTCCCCTACGGTCCACGGCCCTTTCCCGGCCCCCTTGTTCCCTCTCTAACTTCTGATTGTTCTTTTTATTTTAATTATTATTTCCCCGTCCCTTAAAAAGAAAAAAATAATAAGGAAAGCAACTAAGGCACTGGACTATCCTTTAAACGGTAGCAGGTGTAATGATGTGTTTTGACCTTTACAGGCTAGTACCCAGGCAATGGAGTGGAGTGTCTCATAGAGAGAGTGAGGAGAGAGTGTGTAATAGAGAGAGAGAGAGAGAGAGAGAGAGAGAGAGAGAGAGAGAAGGAGAGATGGCAAGCACTGAGTTAAATACCTGGCAAAACTAAATAAATTACCAAAAAGAAAAAAAAAATCCACCAAACCGTGATAAACACAAAACAGCTTCCTGATGCTCGGAGTTGGCACATGCTCTGCTGTGTTGATTTAATGTGGATCCTCATCAGGAAGGAGGAAAAAATACACATGTTCTTTGATGTAGTCAAAATTTAACCGCATAAATTTGCACTGCAAGAAAATTGAAGTTTACACCAACAAATTCATTGAACGTATTTTTCTTTCTCCCACGGTTAATTTTGAAATTGCCGGGTTTTGTTTTGTTTTGTTTTGTTTTGTTGTTTTATTCAGCAGGGAGAGTTGAAGCCAGCTCTTGGCTACTCTCCATTTCTAACGTTCTTGTGTTGCCCCTTGTTCTTCTTCCTGTTTGTGAACTTTGGTTACCTTCAGGCTCCCCCCAACATTGGTGTAACATTTAGTTGCTTCTTTTACCAAAGCAAAAACGATTGGCTTCATACAAAATAAATAATTCTCTGCTTTCAGGAAACGTGCATGGTCTACCCGCTTTATCCAAGGCAAGAGTCCAGTTTGGAATACAAAAATGAGTCAAGCATTGGTTTTTTTGTGACCAGCCACAAAGTAAACTTCATTTTCAGGCAGTGTTTCTGGGGAGGTTGTGGAGGGGAGAAAAAGAAAAATCGATAGTGAGTGACTGATTGCTTCATTTTATCAGGCGGGCCCATTGTGAAAGAGCTCAGAGGAAATGTGGAGGTTATAAATGTATTTCCAGAGTCGTCCAACAGAAAGTGGCACTTTGAAGAGAACTAGGGAAATATATATCTTCAGAAACCCCTGTATAGTTCTCTGCCTTCAGTTTTAATAACTTAATTATGAGGAATTATTTGTGCTGAGAGCAGCAGTTAAACTTTGTTCCTCTAATAGCTTTTTTTTTTAACATAAAGAAAATAATCTGGGAACTTAATGGTGTATGCAGAGACTTTTTTTACTGCACAAATACCCATATGCATACAGAGGATATCTCCACTCTAGGCTGGTTTTGTCTTCACTAGCTCATTTGTTTATCAAATCAAATTTAAGGTCCCACACCTTCTTCTCCTATAATTTATCACAGAAAATACCAGTTTAACCTAGACAGCTTTCCCCCCTTCTTTCACTAAGGAAGCCAAATGAACTGGGGGAAAAAATGCTATTTTCTATCCTTCCTTTTCTCCCTTTGTTAATAGTTTTAAGTGCGCTTTTACCTTATCTTGATGGAAAATGGTTAACTCCCATAACAAAAGACTCTACTGGGAAGTGTAGGTGAAAAAACTTCTAACTATTGAAAATAAATACCATTAAACTGTGACCAGTTAAAATATTTAAAAAAAATAATCAGCACAAAAGGGCGCTAAAAGGGAAAACACTTTTTATTAATCTTAAAAGTTTGGGGCTTTTTTTTCCTGGTTAAGTATTAGGCAAATCTTTATTTAAAAAATTAAATTCTCAATACCATAAAATTATGGTTCAGCATCAGATTAGCATTGCACTCAGTAGTTAAGGTTTTAGGAAATATGCTTTATATTGTCTTTTCAAACACCTGTGATTGTTTCATTTTCAATGTTTTTGCAAGATAAATGATGACTTAGAATGGGCATATTTATTTGCCTGTATTTCATTTCCCCCAACGAATGTCACGAGGAGATGGACACAGAGCTGCTGCTTCGGGCTGTATCATACTGCTTGTTCCTGAGGTGTGGGGACTGGCCTCTAGTGAAGCAATCCAGAGCAGGGCAAATAGCCAATGGTTAAGGGAGGAAATGAATTTTCAGATTCTTATTACCAAGTGGGTAAGGTCAGACGCTGGAGTTCAGGGGACTTGTCTATAGCTCCTCTAACTCTCTTGGGTTTACTAAGAAGAAAGTTACCACTGAACCTTACCACTATGTATATATGTTTAATATCTGTCTTTTGAAATGCAGAAATAGTTTAAATGTTTCTTTGTCTATTTTTCTTTTTTTTTTTAATGCTACCCAGGGAAATATTTTCATATCATTTTTAAGTGGCCTGCCTCAATGTATATTTATTTCTTTTAAAGCAAAAAGGTTCTGGAAACTGTTTTTCTGTAGCTTTAAATGAGTAGATGAGCAAAATCTATATGGGATGTAATTTTTTTGTTCAGTCTCTTTAAAAATACTTTGTTTTGGTACATTTGGTTGTGCTTGTGGGGAAAATAAAAACGCAGAGATCCTTATATATTTATGTTAAAGTAATATTTTATTATCTACATAAAACAGAAATGCACAATACCTTCATAGTTTGTTCTAATTATTGAAATATCTTTATTTTATTTTTAAAGATAGTGCCAAGTTTTAAGGGGGGGGAAACCCTAGACCTTATACTGACTGAGTTGAGTTGTGTGTAAAATACTTCCCTTCCTTTATACTTCATAAAGTTTTGGAATAAATTTTATGCGTATACTGCCAGGTTTCATGTTTATAACTTTCAGAGCTTTTTTGTTTGTTTGTTTTTAAGAGAGACTACTGTTCTGATTCTACTTCACTTTTCTTTGCAAAAAACTATCAGTCCCAGACCTTTCAGTCACTGTGCCCATAGCACTAAATTGAAATGGTCATTGGGTTTGAGTTCTGATTCGTTTGCCATTTCAGTGTCCAACAGAGAGATGTTTGTCCCCTTTAAATATATGCAGATATCCCTACATCTTCTTTCCAGGTTACCTTTACCTTAACTGATTGTGCTTTTTTGGAGAGCATCAATCAACTAGGTGGACTTTAATCTTTACCCACTTGTCCTCACATAATTTGGGATCTAAAAGAGCAAAGCTTAGTTAAGGGTATTATTCTTTTTAATAATTAACAAATATCTTCCAACAAAGAGTAACTCTGACAATATGCAAGATGTGTGTTTACCGAGTGATTAGAGGTAGGACCTAAATATTATTCCTGTTAGGTTTACAGGGGTTGGGGGGGGGAATGGATTTTGCAATGGTTTATACAATAGTATCTATTTCTCTTCAGGCAAGCAAACAGGCTCTAAAACAGAGAGAGAAAAAAAGAGAGAAGAATGTATGGGAGAGACTCAGGCTGTGATGTTAATAACAGATTGTTTCAGATAGTCTTCTATGGAGCATTATACTTACCAAAATCAGTTTTAAGGTTAGTGGAAAATCCAAGCAGTGTTGGGTTAGTTTACAAGTTTGCTGATATATTTGGAGTGCTCCTTGAAACACTGGTTTAAGCATAAATGTCCATTTTGAAAGGTAGTTTCTGGGCTTATTACATCTGATCATCTTTTCTAACTCCTAGTCAATATTACACAGGTCCCAAACAGATTCAGCCAAATGATCTTATCAATAGTCTGAACGAGAAGTGACAGAAAGAAGAAGTGTTTTGTGACCGCAGACATGCTGATGGGTAAAATGTTTAAGCTGGATATAGATTTGAGTTCTGGGTCAATATCCTCCTCCATTGTAGGCAGAAAACAAGCAGCATCTGCCCTCTGCAGGGCATTTTAGTGGACCTTGAGAAGGCATTTTTTGTTCTTAGCCACAGGGGCTACTGACTGGAAACCATCACGTGTTAAACGGACACGCCATGGTTTTGACCCATGCTTGCCGTTCAGATTAGAAAGCTACTCGGGCACTTTCATTGCCGGTTTGGGGAATGTATTACACACTAACGTAAAAAACTCCATCACTGCCACTGGGAGACATTTGTGGGGCAGCCATCCCTAAGATGTTGGCTAGCCACAGTGACAAACCCTTTCTTTTCCCCAAAGACAATAATGCAGAACGCGGCCATCCTGAAAAAGCTCCTGTGTTTCCTCAAAATATGTCACTTTTCAAATTGATGGTGTACGATGGGGGAGAGCGGATCATGTGGGAGAGTCGTGTGAAGGTCAGATAGAGGGAATGGCCACAAATAACATTGTGCTTGGCACTTGTAGACATTCTCGGTTCCCATGAAGTTACCTCCTTTATATTTCAGATGGCGGCAACAAAAGCACTCTCCTTCCCCTCCTGCTCCTACCAGTGAAAGCCACACACTGGTTGGCAACACGTTCTGATGAAATGGCTTTCATAAAGGCACTCATCCTTCTATCTTCTTATTTCTCCAAAGCCAACTAATAAAGAGATGCAACAGCAACAATGGGGGACAGGGGGGGGATGGCATGGGAGTGCTTTGGTACCTGTGCCTGTGCATCTCTAAGCTGCATACATCTGCCTTTCCTTTGCCTTACTATGGAAGCAGCTTGGATAGTGCTGTGTTTCTGGGGGAGAGAAATTATCGTTTTGTCACTGGTTTCTGTGATTTGTCTTTGTTGATTTTTTTTTTCAATCGGTTTATAGAACTCTGTTCTAGATTCTATTGAATGCCTAGACAAGTTAAAGAATGAGATAAAGAGCGGAGCTTTTACAGAAAAAGAAAGAAGGATGGTGAAGGGAGGGTCAAAGGTAAAAGTGTTTCTTTGGGTCTGCTTGTATATTTCAATGAGGCAAAAGGGACAGTGTCTATTTAAAATGAAAGTACATCTGGAGGTACTATGAATGAAGCTTCACAATATGACGGAATGGGATGTTCAGCTAAATTTTATACCAACAGGATCCCTATTCGGGAAAGTTTACTTTTTCAGTGATGCATAATCTCTTACCAGGGGGCAGATGGTGGGAGGAGAGAACCAGGGTTCCTGGTACCTATTCTCACCGCTGGATTCAGTACAGGAAATAATGCAAAAGTGGTAGGGGCTTGCCTCTCAGCTAGAAAACTGTGGAATAAACTTGCCCACCTTTGTAAAACTTGGGCCAGAGTTATTCCAATGCGTCCTTATCTAGAGGTGGGTACAGGAGGACCAGAAAATGGCTTTTGAGTTTTCTTAAAGCCTTCGCTTGGTTATGGAGATAAACAATCAGAATACTTTCACATTGTTCTTACGTTTTGTGGGAAGCTGGGAAATTTGTTCCCTCCTTTATTTTTTAAGAAAAAGAAAGTTAATTAACTTTATCATGTAGTACTTTCCCTTTACCTTAATAACAACTCTGCTTGGCTTAGCTGTTAGAGGTTTTAGAAACAATATCATATCCCATCAAAACAACCCTGGCCTCTTATTGTTAGAATTCTGGTTGTTGATAACATTAAGATGTATTTCTTTAAAAAAAAAAAAAACAAACATGTCTGAAATGTTATTTAATACACCAGTAAAAGTGCATCTATATCTTAAAGTTTATTCCTTTCACGTCTTTCTGAGTTTTTATAGCTCTTTGTCTGAGATTTGGGGGGAGGGGGGCAAAAAAACTTCCATATGCGGTTCGTACGTGAAGAGTCTGGGCTCTGGAGTGTGGTCTGTAGCTGGCGGCACACAGCTCTTTGCTCTCAGAATGGGGAGCTGTCATCTAGAAAAAAAAGAAGGAAATAAATGCCCCACAAAGACTCACTTGTCACTGATTTTAGAAAGACAGGGGAGCATTAGGACCCCATCTGAGCAATATGGAGGGGATTTTGATTGTTATAAATTGTATACGATTAACTCTCGGCGTGCAGAACGACAGCAGTAGGAAACCTCGCTGTGGAGTAAATTTGAACCTGCATCCTTTTTTATTTGGGGCATATATTTTTCCTCCCGCCAGTGTTTCCTCTGGGTTTGTTGTTTAAATTTGGGGAGAGGGGGAGAGTAAGGCACACACACAAATTTGGCCAGAGTTTGGCAGGAGAGTGGGGAAAAAAAGAAAAAGTTTCTTGCGGGTGTGTAATACACATCAGCCATTGTAAATCACTGGGCTTTAGGGTTCAGGCAAATCCTCGTGGAAAGGGGCGGGGGGGGGGGGCTTCTTTCCCTCCTTCTGTTCAGAAATCTCATTCCGGCAGAAGAATTTTTACGTTCCACAGCGCACGATTCTGGAGACAATGACTCGACATTAATAACTTTTTGTTTGTTTGCTCCCTTCACCAAATATTTCTTCAAAGTTGTTACAGCGCCTGGCCAAGGAGGTCGAGGGTGCTGCCGGACGCTTCTCCTCGGTGCTCAGGCCCAAGGAGGCACCCCAGCCCCGCGGTGCCACCCCCACCTCGGGGAAGCCCAGGCCGCTGAAAGGAAGGCCCAGACTGCCCAGCTTGCGGGTGCAGGAAGGAGAGAGGCGCGGGGAGCCGGGCATTCCCTGTACTCCATCCCCGGCCCTCGCTCCGGGACAGCGAACAGCTCCAGAGTGTCTGCCAGGAACCGGGGGACTCTGCGGCTCTCGCGGCTCCGACGTCCGAATCTTTACGGGGAGGGTCGATAGCCCGGACGTCGCCGGCTATTCCATCGCACTCACTCTCCAAGGAGACCCTGGAGGTCGGGAGGGGGGGAGGCAGCCAACGAGTGGTGGGTTCTCCCACCCGAAGCTGAAGGTAGAGGTGGGGGCGGGGGAGGGCAGATGCCTTGGGCACAGCTGCCGCCCCCGGGAAAGTTGGTTACAGTCGCAGCGAGTTGGCGGGGCCTCTCTAGGGGCGCGTGCGGCTGGGGCAGAGATGCAATGGGGCGCAGAGGTGACCGAGGGTCGAGGGTCCAGGCGCCAGGGAATCTCCGAGCTTTGTGCCTGCGCGGGTTTTCCGCTTGACTCTGCAAAGTTGGGCCCAGGACCTTGCTTTCCTCACAAGAGAGGCAATCGTGGGAGAAGGTGCCCCAGGAGAAGAGGGCAGAGGAGGCAACTGCTGGAAAACTGGGGAGGAAAGGGGGAAGGAGAGCAATTTGGCCCTTTCTTGTTTGTTTGTTTGTTTGTTTGGGGGGGGGGCGAGTGGGAGGGAGGCAAAGAGTAGAGCAAAGGAGCCAAGAGCTGGCAAACGAAGTTCTGAAGCATGTTCCCTTCAGCCCACACCCATCAAACTTCTGGCTGTTCCTGACCTCAGCTCCCTGCCTCCAATGAAGAAGAACCTACCTACCAAATGCTGAAGCTTGGAAGAAAACGAACCTCTAAACCCCTCGGAAACGGACCACTCCCTGCTGGGTCTAAAGTCGCTCTTGTATCGACCGTACAGGAGGAAAACCAGTTCCCCAGCGAAGGGAACCAGGGAGCCCTTCTTGGGCACCCCAGCCTCCCAAGTCAGAGAAGCGGGCAGCGAGCGGGGAGGGGCCACACCCCACGATCAGAGGCACGGAGTTCCCCTCTGCAGTCTGGGCATTCACAGCACGGGCCGGACGCCCCCAAACCCCGCCTCAGCCCTCCAAGGCTCCTGGGAGGAGTCGCCTAATGGGAAGAGATCACTCAGTTCTTAAAGCCCTCGTAGACAGGTGCTGGGAGTTCTAGCACGGCCTTTTGCCTCTGGAGGAGGAGAGGCCAGGCGGGGAACAGGGGCTCTTGGGGCCTGGGGGGCGCGGCGGGGCCAGGGAGGCGGGAAGCTGGCTGAGGAGGGGTGGGAAGGCGGCCAGGGACGGAAGCAGGGGCTCTGGCGGGGCGCAGGTCGGTGCTGGCGCCTGGCCCGGCCTCCGCCGGGCGCTCCGGGCCTCCTGCTCGCTCCCGCCGCGCCAGCCTGCGGCCACTCACCGGGCCCCGCGGCCATCCCGGGCGAGGACGCACGCAAACAAGGATGCTTCTATTTACTCGCCTCTGCCTGTGGATTTCTAAGACATTCAGCAGGCACAATCATTAAACTAATTTGTATTTGATTGTTTGGGCGGACGGAGGGTAGTTTTATTGCGCTAAGCATTCAAGCAGGCACGCATCGCTGATTACCAGTATACATTAAATAAAGTTGTTTGTACACATTGTCTTACCACATATAGGCAGAGGCTTATTATTCTAATTACTCTAATTAGTGCATTGAAATGTTTTCTACTTGATTTGAGGAGACAGTGATTAGTTCTATTACTTCTTTTAACTCGTATTTTATGGAAAACTGTTGGTGCATGTTCAAATTACTTTATTTGCCCCTGGAATATAACGCTGACCCAAACGCAGTGAACTGCACGGCCCTTGTGGGGCCCCAACTTTGATGTGGGCCTCAGCTTGGAAGAGGCGTTTGTTATTTATTATTTCCCTCCCATCCGCGTGGCCGCGTCTCCCAGCGCCGGGGCCCCGCCGCCCCCGCCCCATCCCGAGCCCTAGATGCGCGCCGGCACTGGCCGAGTCCAGGCAGACGTGGATCCGAAACCCGCTCCGGCGCCGCATCGCTGGCCTGCTGCCCCGCTGGTTCCCTGGGTGCGATTACTTTTAAAAGACGCCCTTAAGCATATTTTCCGTGAATCTGTTTCTTGGGCTTTAATGTTACTATTAATTGATAAGATCAGCTCATCAAACATACTATTTCGATAGGGAATTGTAATTAAAACCTTAATCCTGTTTGAGACTTTTTTCCCTTTAAATTCCTTTTTCTTATGGAAGGGGTGCAAAGTTCACTATAAAAGTATTATAACAGGGAGATTAATTCGTTATCTAAATAACAATCTTTGCTATTGATCCAACGCACTTTCCTGCACCTTTTGTGTTGCTCGGGGAGACCCTTAAAAAGGAGAATATGACAAAGCAGAAGATTTGGACCGAGTCCCGCAGACTCGGATCGACCTGGCAGGGCGAGGGGGTCAGCGGCCCTCCCCGCCTTAAGCACAATCTGAGGAAGCTCCCGAGGTGGGTCTTGGCCGGTCCGGAGACGCCACCGGGAAGCGCCGCTTCCGAGCCGCAGGCCTGGGAGCCCGGCCTCCTCCGCGCTCCTCTCCCCTGGCAAAAGGAGATCTGCTCAGTTTCTAGGTAAATATTCCACCGGTTCTGCTTTTACTGTTAATATTTAAACTCGGATTATCCCGTCTCTGAATGCGCGTTCCTAACCTTTGCCGGTGGCTGCGATGTAATAAACCCTGGCGGGGCCGGGCGGTTCAGACTCCCGGGGTCTCGGCCGCAGCCTCCCGCCCCCCGCCCCCACCCCGCCCCGCCAGCCCCCCGCCCTCCGCCCCTCGCCGCCCGCCGCGAAAGCCGCGCGGGAATGAAATCAGCGCCTCCCGGCCCGGCAGCTGACGGCTGAGCATCCGGGACGCTCGCAGGCGGAGGGAGGCCGCCCTTTATCCCGGCCGAGGAGTCCTCGGGGGCTGCAGATGGAGTTGGGCCGCCCTGCAGCGCCCTGGAGGAGACAGAGCGAGCCCCGGTTCCCGGAGGCGACAGCCCCCAAACAGGGGTGGGGGGAGGCGAGGAAGTGGGGCGGGGAGGCCCGAGTGTTTGTGGGGAGCAAGCAGATCCTCTCCTAATCTATCTTCCTCCCTCACACGCCCCTTTAAAAGAGGTCGTGGCCCCAGTTTGAGAAGAAGCCCGAGAATTTCTGAGGCGAAGAGGAGCGTCTGTGTTCTTTGGTCAGCCCAGTGGTCTGAGATTGTCTTCTTTTCTAGGATCTTCCCCCCCTCCCCCCCATTCACACCCTCCTCTCCTCCTTCCAACAAAGTCTTCCTCCACCACGCACAGACTTGTTATGTAACAAAATCTCCCCGGCGGGTTTAACTGGAGAATAAAGGACACCCCAGCCCCACCCCTCCTCTCCTTTCCTTCCCTCCTTCCTCCCCCTTTTCTTCCCCCAGTGCATCTGTTCGCCACGACTTCTGTCCTCGCACCTCGCACCACGGCCGCAGGCCTTAGCCGAGTAGAACTTTGGCGCCCCACAGTGGCATCGGCTCGGAATGACTCCTGATTTTACAGCCTCCCAATCTGTTCGAATGTTTTGTTTCAGAACCAATTGCCTTCCCCCTCCTCTTTCTCTCCCTCTCCACTCGTACTTTCCCTCAACTCCTCCTAGCCAAACACTTACGAAGGTGACTCTGTACATATGACTCATACGAAGGTCTCTAAACATCCGGTTCTAGGTAGTTCCTGAGTACCGACTTGAAAAGCTTCATCTGCAAAGACCATACATTTTATACCAGAAAGGTTCCCCCTAAATAAAGGTAAGAAGAAAGAACTGCTCCCCAACCTATGATCCTTACGTGTTTGGACTTTGGCAAGTGTTCAGTCTCTCAGAGAAGCCCCAGCCTTTGAGGGGCATCAGAATACTAGGTAAGAAGTAATGGTTAATAATAGGATGCTTCGTCGGGGGGGGGGGGGGCGGGGAGGAGCCCCAGTAAATGCTATTTTAATTCGGCCTAGGTTTCACCTGTGATAGTAGGTTTGTTCAGTCTTAGTTTTCAAAAGCGAGTTTCTAGCTGTCACTTGAACAGAGACCTCTCCATGGAAGAGCTTTCCAGAATAAGAACACCCCTCCCCCAAATAAACTACCAAAAGTAGCAACTCGGTATATGGAGTTGAACTTTGCTTCCTTCAGAGCCCAGTGAATTAGTCCTTCTCCCACACTGTAGGCCATTTTCGCCAGGAATGGTGATTCCTCCCTCTTCTGTTATCCCAGCAACGTGATAAGGAGCGAGAGGAGGCCAAGGACCACAGGCCGCAGTACTAAGGGAGCTGACAATGTGCCTGCAGTCAGAAGACCTGCATTTGTGTAGGAGCTCTGCACTTAGGTGTGAGCAGCCTAGGAGAGGTCAGCGGACACCTCCAGACCTCAGTCCTTCTCTTTTGCAGAATGAGGATAATACCCCCTTTCTTTCCAACAGGATTTAAAGTAAGGCTCAACTGAAATAACGTACCAGAAAGTGTATAAAGTGCAAGACCGATGTGAACGGCTGTTGCCGCCAGCTCCACCCGAGGCCTCTGCTGTGACTGTTCAGGAAAAAAAAAATGTAGCTTAAAAAATAATGATGCAGCCTTATGTCTATCATTGTGGAGGAAGGAAAAAAATAGCCATCTCAATTGCGTTATCTAGGAAGGGAACCATGGATTCTGATTAGCTTTAAATCAGGGCTACCATTGCACGGGATTTTTTTTTTTTTTTTTTTTTTTTTTTTTTTTTTTTGGATGTTCAACCTCTGGCTTGTGGCTAAAACCATCATTAGGGCCTCCAGCGCCAGCAACAGTAGTCGCAGCGATTGTAGCTCCGCTGTGATGCCAGGGTCAGCCCAGTACTCCAGTGAACCACTGCCCCCCTCCCCCCGCCACCCCCACCCCAGCTCTCTTTAACGTCTTACAACCTCTTGACATTTATAGCATCTTTCTCTAGGTGTCATTTATAGCAGCCTGCATTAGTCGAGAAGAGAATCCTGGGATTATACACTTAGAACCAGTCACACACACATAAAGCAGCAACAGCAACTCTGGCACCAACCACCGGCAGCTTAGCTGGAATTGATGCAGGCCTCCCACCTGTGGAGAGCTCCAGTGGTCGCGGGCCACATCCAGTCACTGGGCTTGGGCAATAAAGACAGTTTGGATCCAAGTCATCTGCGACACCCGGGAGTTCCCCGGAGGGGCGCTGTGGCGGAAGCCGGTCCCCCACTCTAGGGGGTGGAGGGTCCCTTTCGCTACTCAGAGGATCCCATCGCACTCGGAGCGTCCTTCCACCACCCTAAAGTCCCTTCCGCCGGTCCGGGGGTCCCTTCTGACACTTTGGCGTAGGAGGAGTGGCTCCGGCCAGTCCCTCCCTTTGCCTGCGTCGGGAGGCCCTCTGGGGGCGCCCAGCCGGGCGGGGGGTAGAGGGAGAGGTTCTGGGCGTTTCCCCGCCCGCGCTGAAGCCTCGGGTCCCCGTACCCTTGGGGCGAAGTCTGCGCGCGGGTCCCCGCGCTGGAGACTCGAAGGTGCGGGCAGGCTTCCGGCGCCCGAAGTGCAGGCGGAGCAAGAGTTTCGCCCCGGGCCGCTTCTGGGCTGCCCCCTCTTCTCCCTGTTGGCGACGCGGGGCAGCCAGGGCCAACTTTTACACTTTGTCTCCCAGGAGTTCTCCTGGGGAAGATGGAGGCGGTCGCCGGCCCGCTGGGCCCCACCATCGGAGCCCCCTCCGGGACCCGACAAAGACGCCTCGCGCTGAAGAGGAGGTGGCCCAGCCGGGAAATGACCTGCACCTTACGGTCCACCGCCCTGGTGGCCCCAGCCGTGCTCCAAGGACCTCTCTCCTAGATGGTTACCTCCCGAACGCCTGGAGACCCCTGGGGTTTCCTCAGTCCAGGCGCTCAGGGGTGGGGAGGGAGGGGCAGCCGAGGCTGCCCGAGGACCCTCCGCCCTCCCCGCCAAGGGCAGCATGCCTTGCCGGTGAAGAAGGGAAGCGAGGTAGTACCAAGACGCCCCAGATCATGCCTATCTGGCGTGAGCCAAGGACTGCACACTAGGTGCACCTTCGCCTGGTTGTAGAAGCTAAACCACTAGCCCCAGGACAGCAGGACTTCTTCCAAATGCGCGGAGTCCCTGAGCAGAGGTGTGTGGGCACTGCTCCCCGCAGCAAGGCGTCGATAATGCAGGTACATGAATACACAGGCATTTCCAAAAGGACAGACCCATGTTCAAACCATTACGATTCTTAGAGTAATCAGAGCTGGAAGGGAACGGTAATTTAGCAATCTTGTTTTGTTTGTTTTTTTGAGAGAGAGAGAGAGTATTTTGGCACAAAGAGGAAAGAAGTGGAGTGGGCACTGTGGGTAGGAGGAAACTGGCACTAAGTGAGGCAGGGGAGCAGGAAAAGGCAGAGGGTGAGCAGGTTTGAGCCAGGCCTGAGAACAGGAGCCGGCGCCCGCATAAGAAGGCTGCTAAAGGAGCCTGCGTACAGAGTTAATTGGTAGAGGATCTTGAAGAAGTTTTAATTAGATTCAAAAGGCAATTAAGAGCCATTGTAGAGGAGTGATCCGATGAAAATAATGCTTCAGAAAGGAAGAGAGTTGGCGCCGTGCATCAGATAGATTAGAGAGGATGAAAAGCAGAGAGGTTAGCTAGGGGGCTGCAGGAGCAGTCCTGACTCAGAGTTGTCAGGGAAGTCTGAAACAGACAGGCAGATGATGGTACTGAAATGGCTGTAGGGGCTAAAAGGAGAGATAAAGAATTGCGAGACCATGATTACATTCTTGCGGGATGAGATGGACAAGAAGAAATGGGAACAAAGAAATTGTATTCAGTTTGAGATGTACTGGTTTCACTAGTCTCTCTCTCTCTCTCTCTCTCTCTCTCTCACACACACACACAAACACAAACACACACACACACACACACACACACACACACACACAGTATCATAGTAATCACCGTAGCAGGTTTTTCAGCAACAACTTATCTATTTGTTGAATCTACCTCTGAGGCTAAGCCAGTAAAATCAACTTAATTTCAATTCTGGAAATTTTTATTAAGCACCTATCATATGTTAGACCCTTTCCTAAATGACATCTCTAGAACTGAACTGGAAAGAATAGGAAGGAAGAGAAAACAAACATATATCAGAGGTCACAATGTTTTTCCTACATACTAGGTGCCAACCATGTGAGAAATCTTAATAGACAGACCACAGCCAGGGTTCTTGTAACTTCCCAGAAGAAGTCCTGTTTAAGGCATATCACTTTTTTTTCCTCATGTATTTTCTACTACATATTTTCATCTAAATCTTCACTTGCTTCTAAGGGAGTTTAAGAAGTCTGTTTTAAAGAAATTTAGATACACATTAAACTTGCCTTATTTAACAAGTCAAGGATCTAAACCAATGAGGGGTTAGATTTGGGATAATATGCTTGTTTATATTTACTACTACTTCCCAATTAAAGTGCACAAACCCCTCTCCAAGATTTATTTGTCTTCAGAAAGAAAGAAAGAAAGAAAGAAAAAAGAAGAAAGAAAGAAGGAAGAAAGAAAGAAAGAAAAGAAGAAAGAAAGAAAGAAAGAAAGAAAGAAAGAAAGAAAGAAAGAAAGAAAAGAAAAAATAGGAACACTATAGTGGATTACTTTGAGTTAGGAAGAAAGGAGGACAATTTGCAGAGGCCAGTGGAACAGGAGTCTGTTGATGCTCTCTTGAATATGGCATAAAGTAACTGAGAGTGCCTGCTTTAAGAGAGCATGAACGGACTTCCATATGATTTCTCTTCCTCTTTTGTATGCCTCGGATCATCAACCTACATTGCTTACTTTTACTTTCCACTCCCCATGTAGAAGCACACTAGCCAGACGGTCTTGATTTTTTTTTTCCTTGGGAGCTCCATTTTTCCGAAAAGAACTTTTCCCCAGAAAATGTTTTTACAAATGAATATTTGGGGGATCCTGGGGAAAAAACATGAGAAACCATTTTCTGCAGTATTTGTCAGAATAGGATTTAGTCCTTATTTGTTAAAGGAATTAGCGTTTTCTGGAGTCCTTTTGAAAGCACTTTTTCGGATGTAAACATTCTACTCTTGGCCCACACCACCGCCTGAAATGTTTTACAAAATGCATCCTGTAAAAACCTCTCAGGGGCAACTGGCTAGATGGGTAGCCCTCTGAGTTAGAGGGTGCACGTGTACCTTGGAGGACCGGCCAGTGTTGCCTGCCTCTTTTCTGGGCCTGTCATCACCACAGTTAACTTGGAAAGAAGAGAAAGAGCTAGTATAAAATAGTACATGGTGGGGGCTGAGCGATTAGAATGATCTGTATAGTGGAGCGCCATTCTAGAACCCAAAAAAAAATATTTCTGAAAGAGTTTCAGGTAGCATCACTTTGAAGGTAATCTTAATCAGGTGATAAAGTATAGCCTTCTCTTTATAATTTTACAGTAGTTCATATAGAAAGATCTAAAGGAACATATCACCTATACCTGCCTACCTACCACACTGCTTGAGAAATCGAACGTTGCCAATATGTTATGTGCCCCTCAGTTATGGCTCGCTGTGGCCTTCTCTTCTCTTCTCCATCAGAAGTGACTACTGTCCTGGATTTAGTATTTTCTACCCATTAATGCCTTTATATTATTACACATATATTTTTATTCTTAAGAGTTTTTAGTGTTTTTCAAACTTTGTATTGTATAAATGAGTTAAAACTTTTGAGGGGCACCTGGGTGGCTTAGTCAGTTAAGCATCTGACTCTTGGTTTTAGCTCAGGTCATGAGTTCATGGTTTGTGAGATCGAGCTTCATGTCAGGCTCTGTGATGACAGCACAGAGCCTGCTTGGGATTTTCTCTCCCTCTCTTTCTCTCTCTTCCCTTACCCCCCTCAAAATAAACAAATAAACTTTAAAAAAAAAAACCCTTTGAATAAGCCACACGTCATAAAAAAATGTTAAAGATCTCAAATGCAAAAGACTGACATCTTGGATACACTGCTATCCTGTTCAGACTTAATAATTGGTTCAATTTATTGATTTCAGACGTAATATATTGGTTCAAAAGCCTATATGGCTATTCTAAACCAGTTATGCTTTCACAAATTAAAACTCCATAGGACGTAGTAAAATGAAGAATGGATAACAATTGCAATATTTATGTTTGGCCTTTTTCAATAAGCAAAACCTATATATTTTTACAAATTATCACCTTAGTTGTACATATAAGCCAAATAGACTATCCTATGTGTGTACTTATAAATAACTGTATGTCCTAATACTTGCCACTTCAGAAATATTCATTTCCCAATGGAAAGCATTGTCTTCTCATTTTGGGTACTTTTGTAAGTATTAAATGGTTCAGGAAGGATTCTCCTGACATGAGTCAAGAGAATTTGGAAATAAAAAGGTACAGTAGTTTCCTTCTCCAATGGTGAATAAAAACAACACTGAGGTAGGTTGTTTCCAGAGATGGTCCCAACAATGGCCCCCATCCTGCACACTCTCTGCAATGAGATTTTGCCATTGTCTCATCACATGGTGGAAAGACAGGACCACAAGTCCTATCTCAGTTGGGCTGGCCCGCTGACTTTGATCAAGAAAATGAGGCCATTAGGAACGCCTCTACCTGGCTTGCAACACTAAGGTTTAAGAGTCCGTGTGACTTCTATTTTTGAACTCTTGGAACCCCTGGAGGGAAAGAAGAGATGAGGTGCATCCGCCAACAACCTGGCTGAACCCAAGTCTAGCCAATGAGCTGGCCGAAAGCAGTTACGAGTGCCTGCAGGCAAGAACAGGAGAACGGGCCAAACAACAGAGTCATGAGAAATAATAAATCATTGTTGTTTTAAGCCATACGTGTTGAGGTAATTACCATGCAGCAATAAGTAACTGAAAGAAAGAGTAATATGAGAATGGGTTTGCGCCGTAGGTCTGGCATAGTTGCACTGTGAGGTGAAGTCATAAAAAAAATGCTCACAAAAGAGTCTTAGCAGTTCTGCATCTTAGTAAAACTAAATATTCAAAAATTCGTAGGGTGCCATTCCTGCCCCTTCACCGTCCTCTGAGGTATGTCAATTAGGAGTGAGCCTTTACACGAGATGAAAACTTTCAAACAACCAGGTCAAATGACACCGCACTTACAGCTAAGTGTGCGGGAATCCTGAACTATTCTGATATTGATAGTGTTTACAATTACCACAAGGAGTTTATAACCTGAGTACACAAATCCGTACCAGTTTCCAGGACAACAAAAGCATATGAAGGGGCGCGGGGGTGGCTCAGTTGGTTGGGTGTCCAACCTCGGCTCAGGTCATGATCTCCTAGGGTCTGGGTTCAAGCCCCACATCGGGCTCTGTGCAGGGCTCAGAGCCTGGAGTTTGCTTTGGATTCTGTGTCTTCCTCTCTGTCTCTGCCCCTCCCCCGCTCACACGCTCGCTCTCTCTCTCTCTCTCTCTCTCAATAATAAAAATAAACATTAAAAAAAATTTTAAAAAGCATATGAATATTATGGGTAAGCTGACTCAGAATTCTTAGTTGGAGAATTCAAAGCTCAGAAGAGTAATATAAGAAAACGATTTAGCAATGTTCAGTAAGATGAGGAGATGTGATCCAGCAGAAAAGGGCTGATGCTTTACGGAGGCAACAACTGGAAAAGGCAAAGGAAACGTTCCCTTCATAGGAAATGGGTGGGAGGAATAGCTGCTTATAAGAATATTTTCTTCCTCTGAATTCTCGTATTTGACTATTAGAACTCTCCCATTTGCATGTCACTGAAACTAAATAAAGCGGGCTTAACCACTGCCCCCCCCCCCAAACACACACACACACACACACACACACCAAGGAATTTATTGGATCATGAAACATAGAACTTTTGAAATGACTTCGCCCAGGGAGACAAATTGCATCATCAGGACTGAGTCAGGTTCTCTTCATCTCCTGACAGGTGAACTCCTTCTGGTGACGAGAACTGCTGGCTTTGTGATAAAAGTTAGGTCTGTATTCTGTACTACAAAGAGCCTCATCTTGAAGAGTTGCACCTGAGGCCAAGAATTAGTCTCACTGATCCTTTTTAAACAGTCAGTGTGTGGTGTGTATGTGTGTGTGCTTGCGTGTGTAAGAGCTGCAGTGCTCTGACTGGCCAGCCTGAGTTTACGTGCCAACTTCTAAATACAAGGAATCAGCTCTTTCTAAACCATTTGTCCCTAGAGTCCAAGAGGGGTTTTCCCAAAGGAGGTCAGGGGGGTGGTGCAAGAAGGGTTAAAAGGTAGCATGAATGGGGGGGGGGAGGAATAAAGAAAAATAATGTCTACTATAATCAATGTACAGTAATGCTTATATTTTTTAAATGTCCCTAGGCTAGGGGCGCCTGGGTGGCTCAGTCAGTTAAGTGTCCAACTTCGGCTTAGGTCACGATCTCACGGTTCATGAGTTCAAGCCCCGCTTTGGACTATCTGCTGTCAGCACCAGAGCCTGCTTCAGAGCCTCTGTCCTCCCCTGCTTGCTTACCCTCTTTCTATCTCAAAAATAAGTAAACATTAAAAAAAAAGTCTCTAGGGGCGCCTGGGTGGCTCAGTCGGTTAAGTGTCAGATGTCTGCTCAGGTCATGATCTTGCCCCTCATCAGGCTCTGTACTGACGGCCCAGAGCCAGGGGCCTGCTTGGGATTCTGTGTCTCCCTCTCTCTCCGTCCCTCCCCCTATCATGCTCTGTGTGTCTCTTTCTCCCAAAAATAAACATTAAAAATTTTTTTAATTAAAAAAAAAAAAGACATTTCTAGACTACGACCTAAAAGAAAGGATACTTGCAGAACTCTATCTTGACTTAGCAACTTAAAAAAAAAAAAAGGTCATATCATTATTTAAGTGAGTTACAAAAATGAATGTTATTGGTCTCTTAACCTACAGTTTCCCTAGTTCTTACTGCAGAGGTAATACACGTTTCTAGGAAAGCACTCTTAGAAGATTAAAAGATTTCATCTAAAAATGTACTTATTTGAAATTCCACAACATTCTTAACGAAAAAATATTATCTGCATAATTACATTAAATGGCTTCTGGAATACATTACCACTAATGATGCTAATAGAGTTAGTCCAGATGCAAACTATAAAAACATCCATTATCTTTTGTCCTTGAAGGAACTTCAAAAATTGTTCTTTTTTTTTTTCTTGTAGGAAGCCGACTAATGTTATACTCTAATTTCTTGTACGTTGTTTTGTAAACTGTCCTACAGAGCCTCAATATCTCACAGAAGTTTCTCAAATGATTCAGAAACAATATCCCATAATTCTTTACTTTTTTCTATGGCTCAATTTCAGATGTAATTGATTTAATGAATCTAGTAGCCAACATATACATCTGATTTTTATTTTTTGTCCGAGCTTGTATTCAGCTATTAGGTAGGACAGAAACAACAAAAACATTTTCTACTATTTTATAAGAAAAAAATTAAGTTACCATTATTGGCAATATAGAAGGTTAAAAATAGATTTCATTGTGCATCAGTGTTATGTTAACTTACAGGATTTACAAAAAATGTTGGCAGTGACAAAGTAACCTAAATATTCTGGGTCTCAAGTTTGTAAAACAGCAAAAAGTCCTACAAAAATCATGTTTATTGAAAAATAAAGTAAGATGTTTGTAAGGTAAGCGAGTGCATGGTGATAGAAAAGGCTACATGAGAGGCATCTAGGGTGGCTTAGTCAGTAAAGCGTCCGACTTCAGCTCAGGTCATGATCTCGCGGTCCGTGAGTTCAAGCCCCGTGTCGGGCTCTGTGCTGACAGCTCAGAGTCTGGAGCCTGTTTCAGATTCTGTGTCTCCCTCTCTCTCTGACCCTCTCCCGTTCATGCTCTGTCTCTCTCTGTCTCAAAAATAAATAAATGTTAAAAAAGAATTTTTTTTTTTAAAGAAAAGGCTACACGTGGAAGGCCCAGTGAATGACTAGATCTAGTCAATAAAGCTGCATTATGCAAACTGCTGCTAGCTTTAGGGGATCCTATGACATGGTCATTAGTACATATGCAATGTTTTGAATCTAGTTAATAAAATGTCTTTATTTTCTCATATATAATTTTAGGTCACAAGCTTTTTTGGCCTTGTTGGGAAGTGTATTAGTCAACCAGGGTTCTCCAGAAAAATGAAACCAAGAGGCTATGTCTATATGTATGTATGTATGTATAAATATCCATACAGGGGCGCCTGGGTGGCTCAGTCGGTTGAGCGTCCGACTTCAGCTCAGGTCACGATCTCATGGTTCGTGAGTTCGAGCCCCGCGTCAGGCTCTGGGCTGACTGCTCAGAGCCTGGAGCCTGCTTCCGATTCTGTGTCTCCCTCTCTCTCTGCCCCTCCCCCACTCATGCTCTGTCTCTCTCTGTCTCAAAAATAAATAAACATTAAAAAATTTTTTTAAAAATATCCATACAATATCAAAAGTAGTTGACTCGTGGGATTATGGAGGCTGGCATATCCAAAATCTGCAGGGTGGTCTGACAGTGTGGAGACCCAGGAAAACCAGTGTTCCAGTTTGAGTCCAATGGCAGTTTGCTATAGAACCAGGAAGAGCCAATGTTGCAGATAAAGCCCAAAGGCACGGGCACTTGGGTGGCTCAGTCAGGTAGGCATCCGACTCTTGATTTCGGCTCAGGTCATGATCTCGAAGTTTAGGAGTTTGAACCCCGCATAGGGCTCTGCGCTGCTGGTGCAGAGCCTGCTTGAGATTCTCTCTCTCTCCCTCTCTCTCTGCCCCTTCCCATCTTAGCTCTCTCTCTCCAAATAAATAAATGAACTTAAAAAAAAAAAAAGGCCAAAGACAGCATGCTAGAGAAATTCTCTCTTGCTTGAAGGAGGCTGAGCTTTTTGTCCGAGTCAGGCCTTCAACTGGTTGGATAAGGCCCACCTACATTATGGGGGCACTTTTGCTTTACTCAAAGTCCACTGATTTAAATGTTAATGTCAACAAAGAATACACCCAGAATAATGTTTGATCAAATATCCTGGCACCTAGTGGTGCCAAATTGACACATAAAATCAACCATCACACGTGTACCCCTTATAAACCTGGCATCCCTACACAGCTTCTGAAACTGTACTTAATCTCCAAATGAAGAAAATAAGGTCAGATTTCCACCCAGCATGATACAAGTGCCCTGCATACGATGAAAAAGCCACTAACACTTTCGCCGGAAGAAAATGCACGGTCCTTAGATGATGTTTAGTCTTCTTGGTATCCTGTAATGTAAATACTATGATGTAAAATTAATAATACTTAACTACTATGATATAAAGTCAACACATCTTATTACATGATAAGGGGATAAAAGGGAGACTAAAACAAAGTTGTGTGCTATCTAAATACCCAAACATCTTCATAATGAAATAAGAGTAAGTACTCATGACGACAAGCCCTCGTTTTTGTAACTGGTCATGAGGTCATAGCTGGTATTCACGACTACCTCCTTCCACTAGCCATTTGGTATTCCCTTTGCCTTTAGCAAGCACCTCTGCTGGTCTTGGTTATTTACATGGTGAGGTGACCCAGACCTTCATTCCTGACCGTGTACTGGAACATGTCTAGGACCAGACCAGGCAGTAAGGAACAATTAGGGAAATCTAGGCCGGGGAGGGGAAAATGCCCAAATAAGTGGGTTGTTTTAATGTGGTCTAATCTTATTCTACTAGAAATGTTGTAAACACTACAGCAGCTATTTTTTTCCTTCGGTTTTCAAAGGGCTTTGGACCTGTTACCTCTGTAACTTCAGCTCTGTTTCAGTCAAGCATCTATTTTTATTTTATTTTTAAAATTTTTTTTCAACGTTTATTTATTTTTGGGACAGAGAGAGACAGAGCATGAACGGGGGAGGGGCAGAGAGAGAGGGAGACACAGAATCAGAAACAGGCTCCAGGCTCCGAGCCATCAGCCCAGAGCCTGACGCGGGGCTCGAACTCCCGGACCGCGAGATCGTGACCTGGCTGAAGTCGGACGTTTAACCGACTGCGCCACCCAGGCGCCCCTTATTTTATTTTTTAAGTAAGCTCTATGTCCAACGTGGGTCTTGAACTCATGACTCTGAGATCCAGAGTCACATGCTCTACATAGTGAGCCAGCCAGGCGCCCCCAATCGGGCATATTTTTATGGCATAAAAATATCTACCAGTACATATGTTGGCTTTAGAGGGCATGTATCAGACGGTACTGAAAAATAAATTATCCTTTTAGTTTGTTTTTTAATCAAGAAGATTTCTAGTTTTCAGAGGAAATCCTGAATGCTATTACACATTCATATACCTATCCCATATATGTATCACATGAAGATAAGTGCTCAGTTTTATGGGAATGTAAATCTGGTGCCTTTCACCAACGTTGAATTCATAGTTGGGAGTTTCGTGTTTCAATTAAGTAATTAAAACTTGTTGAAATGAAATATCATCTTTAAATTGCCATAATTCAAAATAAAGTATCACACATAATTAAAAAATAGACTAGAAAAAGATGGAAAGAAGAGAGTTTGCAAAAAGGGATGATAAATCTAAAAGTAATAAATTAAAACGACTTTCAAAATAGATGGGGCATTAAGAGAAAATAAAACTGCCTTTAAAAACATCGCCTATCTTATAAAACTTGGATCTTAATAGTCTTGCCTTATACTGGAGACAGGCCAAGCTGTGTACAATCTCCAAAATTTGCTCAACACATATTTATTGAGTACCTACTCTGTGCCAGGTATTATTCTAATTCCTGGAAGACAGAGCAGTGAACAAAACAAAGCCCTTATACTTACAGAGGTAAAACTTATAGAGGGATGGATATAAATCAACACATAGTATGTCAGAGAGTCCTAAGCGCTATAAATAAAAATACAGGGTACAAAGGGTAGTGATTGATAGGTGGGAGAGAATACACTACTCTATCAGCTGTCAATAAGGGCCTCTCTGTAGAGGCAATATTTGAACAGAGCCCTGAGGAAAGTGAGAGCTGGGATGGTGGAGATACAGGGGGAAGAGCATTACAGCAAGGAGCAGGTGCAGAGGTGGGGGTGGGGGCTAGTTGGAGAGATAAGATCCTAGAAGATAAGGGTTTTGGTTTCTATTCTGGAGGATTTTAAGCAGAGAAATGACATGATGTGAGCATGTTTTAAAAGGAGTATGTGGATGTGGAGATTAGATTGGAGGAACAAGGGAAGAAGCAGGGGACTGGGGGTAATAATCTAACAGTAGTGCTAATTTTGTAGTATTTCAGTCTCAGGTGGATCTACCCTTATGGATTTGAAGAAGCCAATACTAACCGAAGCACTTTCACTTCAAAGGAGTATTAAGATATTTTGGTTGCCGCGTTTCTAAAATGTATGTATGAACATAATTCCATACCTTACAGAGGTCCAATAAGCTAAATGCAGAAAAGAAAAAGTTAAATTAATGAAGACAAAATACAGCCACCAAATAAGGAATGTATAGTTGAGAGGCATGGCAGTAACTGATTTCAGATTATTAGGCTAGGTATTTAGTATCTCAGTGTTTGGGGTTGTTATTATTATTATTGTCATTATTATCATCAATATATAGGGTTTGTACTGCTTAGACTAGTGTGGATACTGGGGATGCTTGTTAGAAATGTAGTTTTCTGGGTTCTGTCTAGGCTTAGAATCTCCGGGGGTTTGGGGGCTACAAATTTACATTTTAAACAAGCTCCCAGATGATTCTTACGTATAGTGATGTTTACATCAGCAACCTCAGAGTAAAGGAAGTATTAGTTTGAATATTAAGATTAAAAACAAGGAGGATTGTATTCTATTACTTTATCTTGACTCCCTTTTTTAATTGGGTAGGATATGAATAAAAGAAAATTAAAATCCCATTGCTCTGCCATAATTCTAAGAAAAACAACGAGTTAAACTATAATAAAAATTGAAGAAGGATATGCTTTGTTAATGAGACGACAATAAAAAAGCATTAGAATGAGAGCTTTATAGTAAGAATGACCTTAGGAAGCTTGTGGAACAACTTTCTTATTTTACACATGAGGAACTCGAGACACAGAAAAGTTAAATAACAACTACGATGTAGCACAGTCCAGACTGTGGATTCCTCCGGACTCCTGTTCCCCTTCTGTTGTTTCCATTCCTACACCATCAATTCTCTAGGGCCATTTCAATTAGTTTATCCTATTTTTTATTTCCTAGAGAATTAGGTGATAGTGGTATTTGAGACAAGCTTTTTATTTTCCCAGGGGCGAAATAGAAAGAGTGGGGATCCTCCTAAAAATTCTGAACGTCAACCAACATTATCAGTAATACATTTCTTTGTAAAGAACGAAGATGTTATTTCCTCTCATGTTATCTTGACATACTTTGGCTGCTTACAGTGAGCTCAAACATTGGTGGAAAATTGCGGTATCTGGAGTATTGTTGTTCAGAATTATTTGTTCCCAACACCTTTGGCTATGACCTCTAATGGCTCCCTGAAGGAGAGCAGTCCTGTTGCCTGATGACTGGGCTTGGCCACAGGCCTGGCTTTGGCCAACAGAGTGTGAGCGGACCTAATGAGCAGCGTATCCACTTCGACATTATAGATGCATTTCACATTGCTTCCACTTCTCCATCATGCCTTTTGCCACTGGAAGGGCATAGCCCAGTTTGGGCCTTCTTCAGCCTGGATCCTGGATGGAGCAGACCTGAACCTGAACCACATCCTGGAGGTAGCTACAGAAATCAACCCACAGTAGCTAACGTGCCACATGAGCGAGAATTAGATGTTCTTGGAAGCCACTCGTATTTCTTAAGTTGTTATTCCCTGTAGCCTGATAAAAGCTAATACATAAATGCTTCCAAATCTGGACCAAAAATCTGGTACCTGAGGCAGAAGGATATCAAAAGTAAAAATTCTGAGGTTCCCAAGCTCAGAATCTTTGTTACAAAATTGTGTACACATCTTATCAATGTGCCTACATATACGTTAGTGATAGAATGTTTTTACACAGTTTGGAGTTTGGTATATGATAGGTACATGTTTGAATTATGGTCATTTGTGTTTGGAAAATAGATGTAATGAATCTCCATGACAATTTCATAATGTAAAATGGCACCAACATGCAGAAAGGAAATGTCACAATTTATCTGGGGATATAATTTTCGAAGTCCGTGGAAATATAGGGAAATGTTTTTTTTTAATTATAATCCCACAAACACACAATGCTCTTTCAATTTACATGACCGATGTCAGATTTACATCAGCAAAAATATTTTGCTTTTCCTTGTAAGTTTTTTCAAAGTATTTTTCTTCTTAGTATTCTTAATCCTCCTACTGGTGATGATTTGATAATAGTGTAGGAAACTTTTTTAATTTTATTCTTTTCAATGTATTTGGTGGCAAGGAAGAATTTCATAGATTTTGAAGGATCACTTGAGTACAGATAATACCACCTTGGCGGGAAAACTAGCTATAGCTTCTTTTGCCTATTTTCATCTGGCGTTGGTGAGCGGGAGCTAGATCGCATCAGCTCAAAAGAACAAAGTGTGTGCATCTCATCCCAAATCAGCATTGAGTCACTTCACACTGAAAGCTCCAAATCAGGGAATATTTGCATGACAAAAATTGGGAGGCACTCCAAATCAGGGCTTTTCCCCCACCAGAGAGTTGGTGGTTGAACATTTGTCAAAAGGCTTAAAAAAGTCACCTTCTTTAACATTTGGTACTTTAATGTTCAAAACATTACAAAAAATAGATGGCCTAATTTGATTTATGAGGGTGGACTGAAGGCTACCGAGTTAAAACCGAAGCGAGTGGCTTGTTACAGAGGTTAAGGACCGAAGGTGCTGAGGGGTAAGGTGGAGGCCCCAGGACACCACTCTGCTCAGACTCCAGGCTCCGGTAAACAAGACAGAGCCGAGAGTAGGAAATGAGACCCCTGGCTTTGGCAAGGAGCATATATACATGGGCGATCAGAAGATGCTTTGAAAGAAGCAGAATAGTCGTTCAATAGTCTAATATTTTCTCTCTTTTCTGTGTAGCTACGCATGGTCAGACACAGCGCTGACAAACGTTAAGGTAACATATGCTAGGAACACACATGTGAAGGTCTTTCGATTTTACAAATATTTCTGGTTATAAATACTTATGGATATTTATTTTAGGTTTTACTGGGTGGAATTATTTTTAGGGCTTTTCAACAAAGGAATCAACAGGATCAATTCCTTATTTGGGGTATCTGTGAGCAAAAACATCTCAAATGAAATAATGGTGTGACAGAATCTGTATTAGTATTAATAATTCTCTAGCTTTTATGGTTGTAATCTTAGCAGCAACTTACAAATATTCTACGGAAAGCACTGCAGAAATATAACTTTCCACTAAAAAAATTAACAAAATTAAACACATATTTACCTAAAAGACTGAAAAGAATATATGAATGTGTGTATGACTACACATATAACAGGGTTCACGTAATGTAAAAGTATCTAATTGGGAAGAAATGGTCTTGTAATAAATTACCAACTTCTTTGATTCATAGACTTCAGCAAAACAGGTGCTAGCTCCGAACTGTTGTTACTGTAACTTTAAAAAACACATACTACATATTACACATTTTTAAGTAGTCACTGCTCAGAAGTTAATCTAAAATTTCTACTCTTTCTATGGCTACACAATTGATGATTAGAATAGTTTATGGACTAGCACAAGATATAAAGAGTAAATACAGCAACTTGACCGTGAAACCCTACATACAAATATGAAAAATCATCATATGATGGCAATTCCTTTAGCCATTCCCAATGACTAGACTGTCATTCATGTTCCCCAAATTTTAGGATGCCTAAAGTAAATACATATTCTAGAAATCTAATACAGGAAGAAAAATGGACTGAGAAATTATGGGCCCAAATAAAAAGAAATCATGCCCAGAAATATTTTTTTCATTGTATCGCCAGAGCACTAGTCAACTTCCTAATCTTCCTCTTAAATAAATACATTTTAAATATTTTTATTGTTAAGAAATTACAATGCAGGATCTTGAGGAAGCATTTAAAAGTAACTGTAGTGAATACTTTTTTTTTAATGTTTATTTGTGGAGAGAGACAGCACGCGAGCAAGCTCAGGCTGGAGAGGGGCAGAGAGAGACAGGGAGACAAGGGATCTGTGCTGAGAACAGCGCCCGATGCGGGGCTCAAACCCACAAACTGTGAGATCGTGACCTGAGCCAAAGTTGGACACTTAATCGACTGAGCCACCCAGGTGCCCCTGTAGGCAATACTTTTTATAAGACACCGTGTACTGCTTAGTAACACTTGCCAAAGTGCTCTGAGAGACTAGTTTCCAAGAAATGTTGACAAGTATTCCACAGAAAATTGGGAAACGCCACAAACCTTACCTCATCTCACCTTCACAGCGTCCATTAAATATCAAGGTTCTGAAGTTCAGCAGTAAGGAAACCTGCCTAACTGTGCTGAATTCTTGGTATCCCGTGCTTATTTCACCATAGAATTTTTTCTTGGCACATATACCCCTTTTGAAATGTGCTCTTTGGTGATTTATATGCATTCTGTAAACCTGATCTGCCCACCTAATTGTGTGCTAGCACAAGAGATCTCAACATGTCTTTGTTGTCCATATATATACTGTTGACTGAGTGGATAGATGAATGTGTCTTATCTTGTGTACTTCATTCCGTTCTAGCTCACCAAAGTAATTTGGGCGCGACAAGAACTGCAGTACCTAGGAGCTAATTCGTAAGAAAGGGACTGGCTTCCACAAAAAGCAAATGCCACAGTACACAATACTCTGTAAGTAAAATCAGTTAAACACTGTATCAAACTCTGGTTTAAGTAACAAGCCAGCCAAACTTTAAGTAAATAACTCTTATATGGGGGAATTACTGAGAAAGGAAAGAGAAGTAAATAATAGTGTGCATGCAGTCTGCAGTTTAGTTGCAGACTCGTGTAATTTTTGAGTTTAAAATGAGCGGATGTCATTTTGTAACATGAGAACGGATTGTGAGTGTTTAGCACACAGATGATCGCTCATCTACTAGGCTTAGCCTCGTCTAATTTCATAGAGGCTGTGACACAAACCTATTTACCCAAACCTTCCATTATATTCAGCAGTGTCTTGAAATGATCAATTTTGAAAGTGAGCTAATGAGATACTCAAGCTTATCTTATTATTCTGAAGTACAGAATAATACAAACAATAAAAATCATTAGATATTGAACAGCATTTTTATACAAATAAAATTTAAAACATCTCAGTTGTCTGTACAGATTCTCATTTGTAACAGAAAGAGCTGTTTTATCTTGTGTAATCTACTCAATATATCTGATCACATGACTGCTTTGCTTTTACATTTTTCATTGAAATTTTATAGCTAAGACTGCACTAATTTACTTGCCAAATACACCGATAAAAAATCTTCTTTCCTCTGAAAATGTTAATTTCAACATAATTACATTTTTCCTTTCAAAATGTAATCAAACAAACCATTAATGGTATTCGTATGTACACAAATTTAAGCACAAAATTTAGACTTATAGGCAAAAATCTTTATATACTTTCTGCTGTGTCAAAGGAAAAAATCTTGGCCTCTGTCCACGGTTATAAAATATATATAATAAATCATGATATCTGATTAAAGTAATTTATCTTTTCCCTTTTGACTTGTGGCTATTGCTGTCAATCATCACCTCATTTGCTTATTGACATTAACGTAACTGCTAGAGAACCAGGTTACAAGGAAAAAAATCACAGCTGCTAGAATAGTGTTTTAGCAATAGCTAACATTCCGGTAAGGGTCACTGACATTTTCGGAATGGCTAAACATGAAAAGTTCTTCTGAAGTATTAATTTAGTATTAAATGTGCTAAACAGGAGGAAACTAGATGCAGCACTGAAAAAAATGTGTGATAAATGGCTTTGAAAATGAAAATTACTGTGTCAAGAATAGGTATCCTTTAATACTGTAAAGTAAAAAAATGAAAAATCAAACAATCATTTTTAATTTACGTGGTAGCCAAATGAAATTTTCATTTGGTTTTATAGCTCTTTGGTTAGCATTACTATACTTGTAAATATGAGTTTCCTGTCTTTAGTTAATTCCTGGGAAACACCAAAAATAAAAACACTTCTGCAAAAAAAAAATCACTTTTTCTTTGCTACATATTGGCTCAAAATGAATCACCCCAACAAGAAAGAAGAATATTAACTATGTAAATGTTTTTTCTATATATTGTATATTTTTAGGGTCTTATTTTAGGGCAGTTTAAATTGAGAGGCTCCTTTAATTATGCTCACAGAGTCAGGGACATAGCTTTATCTATTACTAGTCACTGGAAAGATATTTTATCTTACTAAAATGCTAACGAATATTAAAACAATTAAGTTAGCTGACAATACTAATAACAATGGGTCAGTTGTCTTCAAATTTTAATGGATAGTCTACATATTTTCTCTTGTTAACGGAATCCTTGTGCACTGTTGGTGGGAATGTAAATTGGTACAGCCATTATGAAAAACAGTACGGAGGTTTCTCAAAAAATTAAAAATAGAACTACCATATGATCCAGCAATCCCACTTCTGGGTATATATCCAAAGAAAATAAAATCAGGATCTCAAAGAGATATCTGCATTCCCACATTATTTTCAGCATCTGTCAACAGATGAATGGATAACAAAAATAGGTGATGTGTGTTTATACACACACACACACACACACACACACACACTCTCACACAACACACACATATCGTTTATACTGTGTACACATATAATAATGGAATGAATGGTATTCAGCCTTGAAAAGAAGGAAATACTGCCATTTTCAATAACATGGATGAACCTGGAGAACACTTTGCTGAAACAAACCAGACACAGAAAGACAAATGCTGCATGATCTCATTTTTATGTGGAATCTAACAGTCAAATTCACAAGAGTGTAAGGGTTACCAGGGACTAGGGGAGGAAGAAATGGGGAGATGTTGGTTAAAAGAAAGTTTCAGTTATGCATGATGAATAGCTTCTGGATATCTAATGTACAATGTGACTACAGTAAATAGTACTTACTGTATGGTTGAAATGTGCTTGTCACTACCAAAATAAACAAAAGTTGTAACTATCTAAAAAGATACATTATTTAGCTTGAATGCGGCAATGACTTCACAATGTATATATAATGTGTATCAAATCATCAAATTGTATACTTTCAACATATACAATTCTTAGTTGCCAAATATACCTCAATAAAAAAGAAAAGTTCAAAATTCTCGTTATGGTAAAAATTTTTGTTTTTTTCCAAGTCAATAAAATATGGTTCTTCATATTAAAATCTAAATGGTAAAGTGAGAAAGATAAAGGCTGAGAAGAGGTTTGAGAGTGGTGTATAAAATTAGGAGTGTGCAAACCTGAGCTTAGTCACTGATTTGAGAATATCCTAGAACCCGGGTTACAAATTTGCTCCACCAGCCTGCCACTTAAAACGGTTTTTCCATTTTCTATTGGCAAAAAAGAAAAGAATATAAAAGGAAGAACAGTATTTTGTGACACATGAAAATTACATGAAATTAAACCTTCAGTGTCCATAAGCAATGTGGCCACATTCATTTATACATCGTCTATAGTGGCTACCACACCACTGGGGAAGAGGTTAAGTGGCTACAACAGAGACCTACGGTGCTCTCCTTGCTCTGCTCTTCTGCTTGGCTCATTACAAATCGCAGTGATGCAGTTATAATCTTCGCCTTCTGAATACCACACATCTGGTCCTTCCACAATAGTTATTTATTACCAGTGGATACTCATAATGCCAGAACAAAGAAAGGGAAAGGAAAAAAAAGAAACGTGGACTCCAAGTTTCATGTGCTGAAGGCACGGTGCAGTCTGGATAATTCTGTTATCAAATTAGATGGCAAAGCACTGTGTTCAACATGCAGTGACACTGCGGCTGTTCTGGAAGAATACTATACATACATTGGAATTATCAAGTGAAGTACTCATCACAGTGGCCAGAAAAACTAGAAAACTTAAAGCAAGGTATCTCATTTCATTACAGAATTTCTTTGTAAAAATAAAAACATGAAAATAAAGCCGCAGCCAAAATAAGCTTCTGAGCGGTTCATTTGTTAGCCAAGCAAGGAGAGCCATTTACCAATGGTGAGTTAATTAAAATGTTTTTGATTCATCAACTAAAGTAAAGTGTCCAAAGTAAACTTGCTTAGACTATTTAATTAGCCTTTTGGCAACAATAGTCGCTCAAAGAGTGGAGAACATTGGGAACAACATCAACAGTCAATAAAAAACAAAAACAAAACAAAAAAAAAACAAGGCAAATGATTCTGAGTAGTTTTCCTTGGCTCTTGATGAGTCAACAGATGTTACTGCTATTTCCTGGTTATTGTGGTTTATTTGATAAGTCAATGCTGAGGCTGAAGTGATTGAAGAGTTAGTTTCTATGAATAGTCTGTGTGTAACAACTATAGGTAAGAGTATTTTCTAAGAAGTTAAGAAAACGTGACTTTGGTACAAGCTGAAGTAGAATCTGCTAAGATGTGTTACATCTGGTGGTAAGAACGTGTGGAGCAAAAAAAGGCTTAGGTGGTCAAATTTACAAAACTTGTGAAGATGCAAAGTATTAAAACCCTATGGTTATTCACTGTACTATTTACAGCAGGTTTTTGTGGAATATGGTTGACTTTCATCTTGTGTTAATGAACTCGTGCTCTCGACATTGAACTTCATGTAATCGGCATCAGTTGTTATCTTTTGTCAGCTATGGAAGGTGACATCCCGATTTGTCCTACCAGTTGGCTTAGCAGCAGTTTTATTGTGAGTTTTTGAGTTCAGAACTGACACTGCAATTTTTCTGGACCAGAAGAAAATACCCTCAACTACTGTTACAGAACACCGAATGGCTTTGGAATCTAGCTTTGGTTGCAGACTTGATGATGTTTTGTAATGAATTCAACCAAAAACTGAGACAGTGCAAAACAATGGGAACAGTTATCCCCACTGTCTGTAGGATTCAGGAAAAGGCTCCTCCAGATTCAGAGTGCTCTAGAGTAGTGCTTTTCAAAGAGTGCCCTCAGACCAGCAGCATCAGCATCCACTGATTACTCATTAAAATGCAAATTCTACTGAATCAGAAGCTCTGGAGGTGGAGACAGCAAAACAATGTTCACGCAAAAAACATACACTAGAGTAATTTTGATGACAACTAACATGATTTGAATCACAAAGTAACACCCAGGAGCTTTATATATTCCTGTGCTCTCAAGAGGGAAGACAAGAAGCAGTATTTCCATTGTCGCACAAATCTGCAGCAGATACATTTTCTGCTCAAACCACAGGTCCAGCAGTGTTTTTCGGACCCTGATGCAAATGTAAAGGAAATTTCCATTTTTCAAAATCCATTCAATTGTGCCAATTCAGGAGCTTCCACGTAACCCTTAATTGGAAGGGATTAATCTGCAAGGCTCTAGCAGGCTAAAAGGAAAAGACCAAGGGAAGAAAGAATCTAATAGAATTCTACCAATGCCTTCCAAGTGATAAATATGCTCCGGAAAATACTCTCATGGATTAACATATGTACTTGGCAATTCTTATCTGTCTGAAAAGATATTTTCAAAGACAAAATATGTAAAATCTTACTAGAGATCAACATTAACAGATGAATACTTACAATCAATTCTGATGATAGGAAATAGTAACTTTGAATCCCAATCGAGTGAAATATTATCCTCCCCATGAGTATTCCATTCTTCTTTAGTAGAACCGTATCACAAAAAAATTGTTTTCCATTACTATGTTTTGAATTCTGTCAATAAAAGTTTTGTGGAAATTCATTCCCTCTCTCATTATATAATACCTACATAATAATCTCAATTTTGCCTCTTAGTCCATTACAGAAAATGTTTGCTGACCTCTGCTCCGGAATCAGAAGTCACCCTGCACACTTAAAACATAGGTTAAACGCACTGCCTAGGTGTGTAAAAGCCAGGTGTCCAAGGTGTGTAAAATGGCTCTGCCACCAGCAGGTATGTGGACAGGAGGAAGTTCTTCAACCTTTCTTTGCCTCAGTTTCCTCAACTGTAACCGGAAGCAAGCAACAGTATCTACCTTACAGGGTTGTTGTGAAGATTAAGTGACTCAGGGAATACAAAGCCTACCAAAGAGGGTCTGGCCAAAGTAAGCATCAACTCAATGTCGGTTGCTAATTTACGATAAAAGTACCACTTCACCCAGTTGGTAGTCAAATTATAAATCTCATCCTCCTAAAAGTTCCACCAGATAAAACATCTAAAATGTTTATATACATTTGTGAGTGGAAAGAAGATACAAGTGCATGAAGGTAACGTGTAGGATAACCCAGCCCTCTCCCAACTGGCCCTTGCTTCTGCCATGAAAACAGAAGATAGGGTGGGTCCTGCCCCATGACAGCAATCTTCATATAGAGGGTTTCTTATATGGAAGAGACTGTACTGCTATTTTAATATTTCAAATGTCACAGTATTGCATTCTTTATATTCTAGAAAAGAGTAAGCATAGTACTAGTTTATAACATTTACATTAAAAATTGTTCTTAATGTTTTATTTATTTCTTGGGAGCCTAAGTGCGGGATGGGACAAAGAGAGAGGGAACAGAGGGTCCAAAGCAGACTCCATGCTGACAGCAGCGAGCTTGATGTGGGGTTCGAACTCACAAACCACGAGATCATGACCTGAGCCAAAGTCTGATGCTCAACTGACTGAGCCACCCAGGAGCCCCTATAGCCTTTACGTTTTTAAGGTTTGACATATTATATGGCTTAGCTCAATAATATATGCTTACTCATTCAATAAATATTTATTGACTGCCTAATATTTGTCATATACATAAATTCACTAGCTTATGCACTTTGGGGGAAAAATGCTTTCATATATGTACTTTTGAGAATGCCCTCAAAAACTGCCCAGAGATATATATTAAGCATGCTAATTTTTTAACTAAGTGTGCTTCTTCTTAAATGGCTACAAGAAATTCTAGAGTAATGATGTCCAATATGATAACCACTAGCTTCAGGTGACTACTGAACACCTGAAATGTGGCTAGCACAACTGAGGTATGGAATTTTTAATTACACTTAACTACAATTAAATAAAACAGCCATATATGGCTAGTGGCTGCCAGATAGGGCAGTAGAGTTCTACAGGATTATTCTGGATGTGCAGATGTTGGAATTTAGCAGTTTGTCCTATGTGGGAAAGTAAATTTGGTTATACTATACACTTAATATTAGTTTGCTACTCAAAACAGCCCTGTCTTTTCATGCCACAAAATATTTTGTTTACTTTCTTAGCAACAGAACTAAATCAATTCACTATTTTAACAAAACAGTGTTTGTTTTTCCTCCACTGTAACTGATTTCTAATGATTTAAGGTGCTGGGACACAGAAAAAAATAGATATAATCCACGTATATTTCAGAAGTCTTAAGCCTCTCCCTCCAGGCAAATTTTTAAGGCATCTGCTAATTGTTGGAAAGTTATTTTGTTTAGTAGTTTACCTCTTGTTCTTGATTACACCCACATTTCTACACTGGTATTATCTAGTAGTAAAATAAATAAGTCAGAAGAAAAATGGAAAAACTAAAACCGTCAAATTGAAGAGTTAATGTATCAGCTTAAAAAATAATTGCAACATGAAAAAATAAGACTCTTCCTCCAAATAACTCTGAAAATTCTGTATACATCAAACAAAACACTGGCCAGGTCATAAGGCTTATTATAATAAGACATCTTTACATGAGGGTGTGAAAAATTAATTTTATTTTTAAACATCATGATACTTTCTGGCTCAACGTGTTCCTTTAAAAATAAGTTAAAAGGTTTCCATATTACTCTTCTATTACACATGTAATTATTGACTAAAGAATAATATTACTGATGAACATAAGGTAAAAATAATGTGACCCACTCACATATTCTTGAAGAAAAGCGCTTACAATATTTTAGGAAAACACTTCTTTACATTTTTACTTGATTTAATGGACAATTTCATATCTTTCTTTACAATCTACAAATGCCTTAATGGAGCAGTAAGACATTCCCACCATTATAAAACTAAACAAAACCAACGCCAAAATAAAACCCTACGAAAGCACATGGATTTTATTATAGAACATATACGAAGTCACTGCGTAAAGCTCTTTTTTATGAATACATTTGGAAAGCTCACATTGAGTTCCAGCACAGCTCTGTTATCAATCTGTGAACAGAAGGACACATCAAGCAAGCAAAGATCTTTACAAGATTCCAGAAGTTTTCTTAAAGATGCTGGACTTACCATTCTTGTTCCTGTTAAAATAAAACAAAACACCTTAAGTATCATATTTACATAATGTCCGGATAAAGAACCCCTTTATTATTTATTATTTAAAATGCATTTAAGATAAACTGCCTTTTAAAAATTAAAAGCATTTCTTTAAACAAAAGACATATTGAAATAGTCTTGTAAAAAAAATACAAACTGAATTGTTCCATCCAATTTGGCATCTAGGACCTGGATTTTGTCAATAGTCTACTCACTATCTTCATTCCTGCCTCCTGGCCATTCCAATCAGCTCCTTCAGACTTTTCCTATTTCTGTCACCCAAGTTCAAAACTGTCTACACATCTTGTTTTCCTCAACCCATGGGTCAAATCATACAGCAATGCTTACAGTGATTCAACCTCATATTCCATGCAGTGCAATTACTGAGCAACTACCACTGCAGAAACTTCTGTTTCAGGCATTGGAGATACAAAGATGAATAAGACATGTGTCTGCCCTAAGGAACTCCTTGACCAGAGTTGAAAACAAATAGTTACAATACAACTCGGTAAGTGGTGGGTATAAAATGGCATTATCAGAAGTCAGATAGATAATGGCTGAGCAGTACTCCATTTAGCCCACGTTAAATCTGAAGAGACTACTGGCTATTCAGATAGAAGCCACATTATATACGTTATGAAAAGCACCTGCTTAAAGTCAGCACTCAATAAATAACAAATATCATTAGGCTTGAAGATATCATCTATTGTAAAACACGCATGCATGCTTTAACTGTGGGTTTTCTAGGGAGGAAAAAAAATCACTATCATATCACATAAACACATCTAATGTGATGGAACTGGAGTTTCTGAGACGTTAACCTATGCCTTTTCCCCTGAGAAATCCTTTCTGCTCTCCTCCTTGCCATGGGCTCCAGAAGCAGTATACTGCTACCTTGACTGCGGCTAGCCCCGTGCCAAACCCATACAGATTCTCCTGGGAATCAGGAGAACTGGAACTCACTAAAGCCTTCAGTGTCCATAGATCCCTTGAACTAAAGACACAAAAAACTGGGTTGGGACTGTTGTATCATATAGCCACATGTACATAGGAAGACAGAGATGGCCAGCATGACAAGAAAAGAGTAAGGCAAAAACAAAGGGAAAAGCAGATGTAAAAGTTACTGGTGAGTGTACAAGGGCAGTGGAGGTGGGGCAGGCGCCTGAGCATGAAGGACAGGAAAAGGCAGAAAAAAGAGAAAACAACATTCTTGCCTTTTGATAGTTTTCCAGTCTCTGCTGAGGTCTGACCATAACTCCTACCTATGGATCCCAGAGAGACACCTGTTCCTTCACAATAATGTTCCTTCTCTTATGTGGAAGTTAGTGTGAGTGGGCTTCTGTTGTACAAGATCAGAGAACCTCAGCTGGGACACTTGGCTATGCGGTCGGTGTTCTTCACCTAGGGTTGTGACTGTTTTCTATTTGCCAGACTTGGTCATTAGCATCTGAGTTTCCTAGTAAGTTAGAAATTCCTAAAAGCCTAAGAGAATAGAATGTCAGGGAAGGAAGGTGGAAGACTGAAAATTTAACAAGGCTAAGGCGCCCTGTCTTATGCTTCCAGAGGACTGTGTGCTTTTGTTTTCTTATCCACCTAGGACACAACTATGTTCTCAGTTTGCTCCCTCAGGGCAGGGGCCACGTCTGTCTATCTGACCTATCTCCAGTGTTGGAAACAATGCCTGACACAGTTTATGCTCAGTAAGTGTGTAATAAATGAAAGAATGAAGGGATGGTGTTTAATTTCACAATACTATTACCCTGGTTTGGACCCATATTAGATGGATTACCATGGCTAATCTCCCCGATTTTTATTTCCTCGCTCTCCCAATTCACCTACCACTTGCTTCTAGATTAATATCCCTAACACAGCTCTAAATATATCACTCATGCTCCAAATTAAAACCCAATAATAGCTCTTCCTTGTTTAATTTTGTGCAGATTCCTCATCCTTGTGTTCAAAACTCTCCACGAAAGCCTGCATTATACTAACGTTCTAAGTCAAATTAGATTGCCAATTCTCTGAAGGTATTCTGTATTTTTAACTCCTATGCCATGTTTCATGCTCTTCATTCTGCTTAAAATGCTCTCCTCCTCCTATTTTCTATTCCCTTTTCAAGGGATACCTTTCAAATACCTATTAACCTTAAAAAAAATTTTTTTTTAATTTTAGAGAGAGAGCATGCACGAGCAGGGGAGAGGGGCAGAGGGAGAGACACAGAGAGAGAGAATCCTAAGCAGGCTTCAGGCTCAGCACAGACACAAACACAGGGCTCAATCCCACCACCCTGGGATCATGACCTGAACTGAAATCAAGAGCCGGACGCTCAACTGACTGAGCCACCCAGGTGCCCCCTATTAACCTTTTCAAGTAAACTTTTTCATATTTCTTTAATCATATATACTCTCTTTTCTTTGAGCCCCCAAATGAACTTGCTTCTGGCTTGCATTAAAGTTACTTATAATTGTTTTACTGCGTTTTTTGGGGGGTTTTTTTGGCCAGGTCATAAACTCTCTGAAGGTAGGGACTGTATCTTACTCAGCTTTGTACTGGTCAGTAAGCATTTTCAGTATGAAGAAGGAATGCCACTTAACATTAATATGCACCAATCACAAAATGACAAAATAATGACTATAAGCTTGGTTTAACTAAGAATCTTTTTTTCAAAATGGATTCAAACACTTACGGAAACCATAAACAACAATAAAAATGAAAATTTAGCATAGTGGTTTAGGAGCATAGATTCTGATTCAAATTCAGATTCCTGTGGCACCTGGGTGGCATGGTTGGTTAAGCATCCACCTCTTGGTTTCGGCTCAGGTCATGGTCTTGTGGTTTCATGAGTTTGAGCCCCACATTGGGCTCTGTGCTGCCAGCACGAGCTTGCTTGGGATTCTCTCTTTCTCCTTCTCTCTCTGCCCCTCCCCCATTCACGCTGACTCTCTTTCAAATAAACAAATAAAATTTTAAAAAATTGTAAAAAAAAAATTCAGATTCCTCATTAGACATGAGACTCTGGCAAATCACGTAACTTCTTTCAGCCTGTTTCCACTTCTGTGGCTATAATAACAGCTATCTCAAACACTGTGAGGGTTAAATCGGTTAGTGTATGCTCGGAACAATATAAAGCATACAGTCCCATTGCTGTTAACATTATTTTACTTTGTTCTTTATATTTGAAATAAGATGTTCTAATATATTTGCATGATGGTCCTCTTCCTATAATTTATTTTGCCATAATAATACTTCCTTGCTCTCTCTTCTAGTTTTTTTTTTAGTATAGTTGACACACAATGTTATATTAGTTTTAGATATACAAGGTAGTGATTCAACAGGTTTATACATTATGCTATGTTCACAAGTGTAGCTACCATCTGTTACCATGCAATGCTACTACAATATCACTGGCTATATTCCATATGCTGTGTCTTCTTTTCCCAGGACTTATTCATTCCATAACTGGAAGCCTGTATCTCCCACTCCTCCTCACACATCTTGCCCATCCCTCCACCCCCCTTTCCTCTGGCAACCATCAGTTTGTTCTCTATATTTATAGATTTGATTCTTTTTGTTTATTCATTTGTTGCTTTTTTCCCTAAAGATTCCACTTATAAGTGAAATCATGTATTATTTATCTTTCTCAGTGTGACTTATTTCACTTAACAAAATACCCTCCATGTTATCACAATCTTATCCTTTTTTATGGCCATGTAATATTTCACTACATACCTATATAGCACATTTTCCTTATCCGTTTTTTATTGATAGACACTTAGGCTGACTTCATATCTTGGCTACTGTAAATAATACTCCAACAAAAATAAGGGTGCATATACCTTTTTGAATTTGTGTTGTTTTGAGTAAATACCCGATAGTGGAATTACTAGAACATACGGTAATTCTATTTTTAATTTTTTAGGTACTTCCATTCTGTTCTCCATAGTGGCTGTACTGGTTTACATGCCCATCTACAGTGCACAAGGGTTCCTTTATCTCCACATCCTCACCAACACTTATTTCCTGTGTTTTTGATTTTAGCCATTCTAATAAGCGTAAGGGTGATATCTCACTGTGGTTTTGATTTGCAGTTCCCTGATGAATGGTGATGTTGAACATCTTTTCATGTGTCTGTTCACCATCTGTGTGTCATCTCTGGAGAAATATCTATTCAGATCCTCTACCCATTCTTTTATCGCATTGTTTTTTCATATTGAGTTTTCAAGTTCTTTATATATTTAGGATATTAACCGCTTATCAGATCATCATTTGCAAATATCTTCTCCCCTTCAGTAGGTTGTGTTTTTGCTTTGTTCATGGTGCATTTTTTTTTTATTTTGATGTACTCCCAGTAGTTTCTTTTTGCTTTTGTTTCCCTTGCCTTAGGAAACATATCTAGAAAAATGTTGCTACAGCTGATGTTAGAGTAATTACTGCCTGTGGTCTCTTCTAAAATTTTTGTGATTTCAGGTTTCACATGTAGGTGTTTAATCCATTTAAGTTTATTTTGTGGTAGGGTATTAAAAGGTAGTCCAGTTTTATTCTTCTACACATAGCTTTCCAGTTTTCCTAGCACCATCTACTGAAGAGATTGTCTTTTCCCCATTATATAATCTTGCCTCCTTTATTTCTGGGCTCTCTATTCTGATCCATCGATCTATGTGTCTATTTTTATACCAGTACCATATTATTTTGATTACTACAGCTTTGTAGTATATCTTGAAATCTGGGATTGTGATACCTTAAGACTTTGTTCTTTCTCAAGACTGCTTTAGCTATTTGAGGTTTTTTGTGATTCCATAAAAATTTTAGTACTATTGGTTCTAGTTTTGTGAAAAATGCTGTTTGTATTTTGATAGGGATTGCACTGAATCTGAAGATTGATTGGGGAAATATTTGGGACATTTTAACAATCCTAATTCTTCCAATTCATGAGCATGGAATATCTTTCCATTTGTTTGAATCATCTTCAATTTCTTTCATCAGTGCTTTATAGTTTTCAAGAACAGTTCTTTCCCCATTTTGGTTAAGTTTATTCATAGGTGTTTTATTCTTTTTTGTGCAACTGTAAATGGTGTTGTTTTCTCTTTTTTTTTTTTTTTTTTTTTGCTACTTCATTATTGGTGTATAGAAATGCTACTGATTTCTGGATACTAATCTTATATCCTGGAGCTTTACTGAATTCATGTCTTCTAGCAGTTTTTTTTGTGGAATCTTTAGGACTTTCTATGTATCGTAACCAGTCATCTGCAAATAGTGAGAGTTTGACTTCTTTATCAATATGGATGACTGTTATTTCTTTTTCTTGTCTGACTGCTATGCCTAGGACTTCCAGTACTATCTTGAATAAACACAGTGAGAGTGGACATCTTAGAGGAAAAGCTCTCAGTTTTTCACCGCTGAGTGTGATGTTAACTGTGGGTTGTTCATATATGGCCTTTATTACATTGAGGTATGTTGTCCACTTTATTATTACTATTATGTTGAGGTAAGTTCATTCTACTTTGTTGAGTTTTCTTTTTTATCATGAATGGATGCTGAATTTTATCAAATGCTTTTTCTGCATCTACTGAGATGATCATATGCTTTTTATCCTTCATTTTGTTGATATGGTGTATCACACTGATTGATTTGCAAATACTGAACCATCCTTGCACCCCTGGAATAAATTCCACTTGGTCATGGTGAATGATCTTTTTAATGTATTGTTGTATGAGGTTTTGTAATATTTTGGCCCACAGTTTTCATTTTTTGTGGTCTGTCTGTCTGGTTTTGGTATCAGGGTAATGCTGGCCTCATAGAATATATTTGGAAACCTTCCTACCTCCTCTATTTTTGGAATAGATAAAGGTGAATAGGTACTAACTCTATTTATTTATTTATTTATTTATTTATTTATTTATTTATTTAACACTTATTTTTGAGAAAGAGAGAGAGAGAGAGCGAGAGAGCACATGAGCAGGGGAGGGGCAGAGAGAGAGGGAGACACAGAATCTGAAGCAGGCTCCAGGCTCTGAGCTGTCAGCGCAGAGCCTGATGTGGGGCTCGAACTCACAAACCGCAAGATCATGACCTGAGCTAAAGTTGGATGCTTAACCAACTGAGCCATCCAGGGAAACCAGTGCTCTCTTCTTTAAATGTTTGTAGTATTCATCTGTAAATCATCTGGTTCTGAACTTTCATTTTTGGTACTTTTTTGATTACCAATTCATTATTTGTAATCAGCATATTCAGATTTTCTATTTTTTCCTAGGTCAGTTTTGGAAGATTGAATGTTTCTAGTAATTTATCCATTTCTCCTAGGTTGTCCAGCTTGTTGGCATGTAAATTTTCACATTATTCTCTTATAATTCTTTGTATTCTGTTGTGTCAGTTTGTTACTTCTCTCTTATTTCTGGTTTGAGTCCTTTCTCTTTTATTTTTGATGACTCCAGCTGTGGGTTTATTGATTTATTTATCTTTTCAAAGAATCAGCTTTCAGTTTCATTGATTTTTTTTTTCTATTGCTTTTTGCTTTAGTCTCTATATCATTTATTTCTGCTCTGATCTTTATTATTTCCTTTCTTCTATTCACCTTGGATTTTGTTTGTTCTTTTTCTAGTTCCTTTAGGTGTAGACTGTTTATTTGAGCTTTTTATTGTTTCTTGATGTAGACCTATATCACTGCATATTTCCCTTAGAACTGCTTTTGCCGTGTCCCAAAGATTTTGGACCATTATGTTTTCATTTCCATTTGTCTCCATTAATTTTGTTCATTTGTTTGATTTCTTCACTGACTCCTTCATTGCTTGTTCAGGATCATGTTGTTTAGTCTCCAGGTTTTTGTGTCTTTTCTATTTTTTTCTTGTGATTTATTTCTAGTTTCATACTGTTATAATCAGAAAAGACACATGGTATGACTTCAATCTCCTCAAATTTATTGAGGCTTCTTTTGTGGCCTAATACATGATCTATTCAGGAGAATGTTCCATGCACAATAAAAAAGAATGTGTATTCTGTTGTTTTCAGATGGAATGTTCTCTATATGTTATTTCCCTCTAGTCCAATATGTCATTCAAAGACATTATTTCCTTGTTGATTTTCTACCTGGATGATCTATCCACTGATGTTAAGTAAAATGTTAAAGTCCACTACTATTACTGTATTATCATCAATTTCTCTCTTTATGTCCATTAATATTTGCTCTTTGTAGGTATATGCTCCAGTGCTGGGTGCACAGATACTTACAACTGTTACACCCTCTTATTGGATTGATCCCTTTATCATTATGCAACGCTTTGTCTCTTGTTATAGTCTTTGTTTTAAAATCTATTTTGTCTGATATAAGTATTGCTACTTTGTTTTTGTTTTTTTGTTTTTCCACTTCCATTTGCATGGTATTTCTCCATCCATTCACTTTCAGTGTATATATCTTTAGGTCTGAGGTGAGTCTCCTATAGTCAGTATAAAGATGAGTCTTGCTTTTTGGTTTGTTTTTTTTTTTTTAATCCATTCTGCCACCCTATGTCTTTTGATTGGAGCATTTTGGCCATTTACATTTAAGTAATTGTTGATAGGTATGTACTTATTGCCATTTTATTATTTGTTTTCTAGTTGTTTTTGTAGTTCTCTCCTGTTCCTTCCTTCCTTCTCTTGCTCTCTTTCCTTATGAGTGATGAGTTTCTATAGTGTTATGTTTGGCTTTCTTTCTCCTTATTTTTTGTGTACCTCATGAGGTTCAAATATAGCATCCTAAGTATACAGCAGTCTATATTAATTTGATGAACTTCAAAGGCATTCTAAAAACAAAAAAGAAAAAATAAAACCTTTTTCTTTTTCCCCTTCATGTTTTATGAATATGTGGTCCTATTTTACATCTTTTTACTTATAATTTTTTTATGTCTAATTATGGCCATTTCCTTTAGGACTTACGGAAGTCTCTTTAACATTTCTTCTAAGTCTGGCTTAGTGGTGATAAACTCCTTTAGTTTTTGTTTGGGAAACTCTCCTTCAAGTCTGAATGACACCCTTGATGAGTAGATTATTCTTGGTTGTAGGTGTTTTCCTTGCAGCATTTTGAATGTATCGTGTCATTCGCTTCTGGCCTGCAAAGTTTCTGCTGAAGAATCAGCTGATAATCTTACAGGTTTTTCCTTGTAGGTAACTTTTTGTTTCTCTCTTGTTTTTTTTTTTATTAAATTTTTTTTTCAACGTTTTATTTATTTTTGGGACAGAGAGAGACAGAGCATGAACGGGGGAGGGGCAGAGAGAGGGAGACACAGAATCAGAAACAGGCTCCAGGCTCCGAGCCATCAGCCCAGAGCCTGACGCGGGGCTCGAACTCACGGACCGCGAGATCGTGACCTGGCTGAAGTCGGACGCTTAACCGACTGCACCACCCAGGCGCCCCTTGTTTTTAAGATTCTATCTTTAACCTTTAAAACTTTACTTATTACATGTTGTAGTGTGGACCTCCTCGGGTTCATCTTGTTTGGAATTCTCTTCTCTGATGTGGATGTCTGATTCTTTCCCTACATTAGGGAAGTTTTCAGCTACTGTTTCTTTAATAAGTTTTCCACCCCTTTCTCTTCTTATGGGGCTCCCGAATGTGAATGTTTGTTTGCTTGATGTTGTCCAAGGGTTCTCTTAATCTATCTTCATTTTTAAAAAGTCTTTTCTCTTTTTGATGTTCATCTTGGGTGCTTTCCATTACCCTGTCTTCCAGATCTCTTCTGCATCTGCTAATCTGTTGATTCCCTCTAGTGCGTTTTTTTACTTCAGTTATTGTATTCTTCAACTCTGATCGGTTCTTGCTTATATTTTCTATCTCTTTACTGAAGGTGTCACTGGGTTCTTCCACTGTTCTCTCCAGCCTGGTATTTTAATGATCACTACTTTAGATTCCTTCTCAGGCATGCTGTTTATTTTTATTTCACTTGGTCCTTCTCTTGTTCTTCCTTTTGAAGCATATTCCTCTGTCTCCTCATTTTGCTTGACTTTCTGCATTTATTTCTATGGATTAGGAGGTGCAGCTAATTCTCCTGAATTTGAAGGAATGATCTTGTGTTTGGTCATCCCCTATGTAGACTATATGTGTTTGGTCATCCCCTATGTAGACTATATGCTTGGTGACTTTTGCTGGCTGGCAAGCTGGACCTGTGGCTGGCATGGGTTAGGGGAACTTGGTACTTTCCACATAGTGAGTCCCTTGTCAGGACAGCTAAAACTGAAGCAGATTCAGGTCAGGATGTCCCAGGGTTCTGTGTGTGGAGAGCACACTAGCAGGACAGCTGAAGCTGAAATGGGTGCAAGTCAGAGTGTCCCAGGGTGCTCTGTGCAGGGGGTACCTTGGCGGAATGGCTGGAGCTGATGCAGTGTACAGGCCAGGAGATCCCTGAGCTCTCTAGGCAGAAGGTACCCTAGCAGGAGAGTTGAAACTAAAGTGGGTCCAAGCTGGGGGGACAAGGGGCTCTCCACACAGAGGCACCTTGGAAAGACAGCTGAAGCAGAAATGGATATAAACTTGGGTGTTTCTGGAATTTCCACATAGAGGGTGCCCTGAATAATGGCTGTAGTTGGTGTGGGGTATAGGTTGGGAGGTCCTGGGGTGTTCCATGCAGGGGTCGTCTTGGGAGGACAACTAAAGCAAAGATGTGGTCCCTGGGCTCTCCACACACAACATGCCCTGGTAGGACCGCTGAAACTGAATTGGGAGCAAGTCAGGTTGTCCAATGGAGACGCCCCGGCTGGGTGGCTGGAGCTGAGGTTGGCATGGGTGGAAGTGTTCTGGGGTGCTCCACACAGGTGTGCCCTGGCAGGAGCTGAAGCAGATGTCAGCCAAAGATGGTGAAGCACTCTGCACTGTGGGTGCCCTAGCAAGTCACTGGAAGCACAAGTGGTGTGCTCCTGGAGTGTCCTAGGATGTCTGCACCTGTGTCACTTTGATGTGAAGACTGGGGCTGGAGTGAGCACTAACCAGGGGTGTCCTGGTGTGTATGACTTTGTGGCTGCCTAGGTAGGACAGCTGAGGCTGGTGTGGGCTAAGGGCTCAGGGTTCACTGAGGCAGGAGGCCAGTTAGGGTGCCAGATGTGCACTGGTCTGTGCTTTCAAGGTGGAGGGAGAGTGCAGACCATGTACATAAGCTCCTCCCACCCAGAGAGCATTCTAGCAGCTCTCCCCACTGTTTGGTGGAGTTCTAGAGTTGACTCTTTTATACGCTAGTTGCTCTTTTAAACCATGGCTTTTAGAGAAAGGTGATGATGATGATGATGATGATGATAATAGAAAAATAAAAGAAAAAAAGGGATAAAAAGGGAAAAAAAGGAAAACAAAAACGAAACAAGACAAAACCAAAACCACACGCACAAAAAAATCCAGTTTATTTTCTATGCCCCAGTGCCACTGCCCCCAAGGCTGGCATGGGCTGTGGACTCTGGTCTTGCTGAGGTTATAGGTACACTCTGATGACCAGACCTGCTGGTGTCTAGATCCTGGTGGGGTCTAGGCTTTTAAGGTGGGGTGGGAACACAAACTGTGTTGTCCTCCAGTCCCTCTGACCTGGAGAGTGAACCCACAGTCCCTCTGCAACTTGGTAGAGTTCTACTGTTGTCTCTTTTATGTGTTAGTTGCTCTTCTCCACTGAGGCTTTTATCCTGTGCCCAAGGACAGAGATCTGTTCCTGGTCCCTCAGTACTATTCCCCCCTCGCCCCCCCCCCCAACTGCTGTTGGCCTTGTCAGAGGTGGAGGTTCCCTTTGTTACTGTGTCTCAGTTTTTCTTGCTGTTCTCTTGCCATTCTACGGTTTTGCAGAAGCTGTTTAGTCAGCCCTCAGTTCTTTCAGGAGGAACTGCTCTATAAGCAGGAACTGCTGTGTTCCATGGAGCTGAGTTCAGAGTCTTCCTATGTTGCCATGTCAGACTGGAACTCTCCATATTTCCTTGCTCTTGCTTGGGAAAGTTACAAATGTTTTCAAAAAGAAGCCATTATACTTCTTACCTATTTATCTTTCATGTCTCTGTCAAGTAATTCATATGTTTGTAGGCCATTAGGCCACCTGAAAACCAACCCCAGTGCTCACAAGTGTGCTTTTGTCTGAGAATCAGCGTTACCAACTTCTTTGTAGTTCTGTAGCATCTGTTTCAGACACTGGCTACTCCTCATCTCTACTGTATGAGGTTCGGGCGGGGGGGGGGGGGCGGTGACTGTAAAACAGATATTAACCAACGCCAGCCCCTATCCTCTGAAGTGAAGCCTAATGTAATCAGTGATCCAATTTTAAAGGCCTCAGCTACCTTTCCTCATTCTCTCTCATTTTCTTAAACTTTCCAAAATATTTCTCCTGTAAAAGGTCTACAGTAAGTCAAAGTGGTAGGTAGGCAGAAAGGAAAAGAAATAAGCAAGGAAAGCAGTCGTGGTGTTATAAAAAATCAGTACTGACTATGTTGGGGCCCAAAACCTTGCATTTGAACCCTTGGCTCTGCCATATATTAATTGCTGGGCTCTAGTCCCTCTGCTATGAAAACACAATGATATCCAATTCCCTGAGCTATGAAGAATAAAGAAAATATAACACAGATGAGGTATCTAGCCAAAAGTGTACCTGGAACAGGCAAGAATTTCTCCCTAAATGTTTAGGCAAGAGTTTCTGATAAAAGTAGCTTGAATAAGTAATACGCAACCATATGAGCAACATCCACAAATGTATCATAAACCTGGACTGTGCAGAGATTTTCAAGGAAACCACAAATTCAGATGCTGAAAATCTTCACATTTCCCTGTGGTTGAATGTTTAATAGACAGGAAAGGATAGAGTCCACTCCATGGACTAACCTACCAACACGAACAGATTACCAGAGAACACAGTACAAGTGCTATATGAATTCACAAAGTACCAACTGTGTGGGCGATTTTAACTATGGTGCTGCCAGCACTTCCGGCTAAAGTAAGAAGTAACGAAGCCTCACAGGGCTCCCAGCTGATAAACTGCAAGAAGGACACAAGGAATCCCAGAACTGGAAAGGATTTTCAATACATCTGCCCTGGGGTAGAACTACTCCTAAAATCTAGAATTATTGGAAATGAAGATTTGACAATATTCCTTAATCACGAGTTTAACATCAAGAAGCATTCGTATACACACACACACACACACACACACACACACACACACACGTATAACTCATTATACAAATGGATTAATTTCTTCTCTGTCTTTAAAATGGAGAACACAGCTTATATAAATTCTCACTCTTCTTACTAGACCAAGAATTAATGTTTATTTAGAGCTTTCTGATAGGCTCAACTATAAAATTCTGTTATTGTCCTCACTCTTTTACTTAAGTACAGATATAATTACTCTCTGTATCAACTGGCCTATCTTGCACTTCTTCAAACCAAGCAGGCTTATCAGGACAAAATTTTATTGTACCTAAGTTTTTTTCCCCCCTTGCAAAAAGTCTGAGATTGGCTTTCACATCAAGGCTTTAAAATGAATTTATACATGGGGCACCTTGGTGGCTCTGGCAGTTGAGCATCCAACTTCGGCTCAAGTCATGATATTGCGGTTCATGAGTTTGAGCCCTGCATCGGGCTTACTGCGGTCAGCCTGTCAGCACAGAACCTGGTTTGGATCCTCTGTCTCCCTCTCTTTGCCCCTCCCCCACTTGCGCTCTCCCAGAAATTAAAAAAAAAAAATCTTAAAAAAAAAAAGCAAAAATAAAAAATAAAACAAATACATACTGTATCCTTACCTAGTATGTCCAGTTGCCGTAATCGGGTGCAATTACATGCCAGTTCTTCAATGTCTGTGTCACACACAGATCTGTTAGCTGTAAGAAAGAGTTTTTGCAAGTTTGGGAGCTGGCGTGCCAGTCTGGCGAAACACCCGGTGCTGCTCTGCAGTGTAGGGCACCAGCCAAGGTCGAGTTCCTCCAGAAGCGGACACCCAGAAGCCAGTTCTGCTATCCCGTTCTCAGTAATATTCTTACACCTCCACAGATCCAGAGTTCGGAGTTTTTTACACTTGGCTCCTATCATGCTGGCTATCACATCATAGTCTTCAATCTGGAAATCAAATCATTCCAGTCTCTTACATATTATGCTCAGAAATACAGACTGCATAGAGCAAGTTAAAACATTCATAATCATCTCCTATTGTTTGCTTCCATGTAAACAGACCCACATTCTTGTTAATATAGATCTACCCACTCATCTCACAGATCTGCCACTGTTTCCTAAAACAGCAAGAATAATCGCTTACTTAAAAATCCACCTAACAGAACTCTAGACAGAGGGCTTCATGAATTAAATCCCAGAGCAGTATGAAATCTTCAGTCCCTCACAAAGAATTTGAGGATTTTGTGTTGTTCTTGCACGCCTTCCATTTTGACCTTGCTGCTGCTACTCGTTCGGTTCACGGGGCCTCGTTTCTTCTGTCTTATATATAATTCATCAACTGTGGTAGGTATGTAAGAGCCCCCTGATAGAGGTGGGCACTTCACCACACTCTAAAATGGTATGTGAATATGTTGAGAGTCCTAATAATGATACTAGTTTGGGGTTAAATGAGGCCTTTAGGGACTGAACATACAACACAAAAATAATTTAGATTGTGATATGTTGTCTCAGTTACTGGAAGTGTCCGACGATTTACTTCGTGATCACAAGATAATTCTCTACTAAACAGGGATTAAACATTTCAGTTCATGGGCTTTCTATGCTTTAATAATGTTTTTCTGAACAGGTTTATTTACAGTTTGATTTGATTATTTTTTAATCAGGTATCAAAATTATCACCAGAAGTCAAAAGGAAATAAAATAGCTAACATTTCCAGGTATCATTTCCTTGTGTTCATTTCTTTATTCATATCTTCAACTACCATGTGCCAGGACCGCTCCAGAGGCCAGGAACAACAGTGAACCCCAAAACAAAGACTTTGTTCACATTTTTGGGAAAGACAAACAAACGAGCAAAATAAATCCAGTGAGTGGTAAGTGGTGTTAGAATAATGAAATAGGGTGATCAGACTGCCAGATGCGCAGAGGGTCACATGCAGTGGAGGAAGGGAGCAGGGGAGAGAGGGGTGATTGTTGGGATTTCCAGGAATGAACCTGGTGTATTCAGGGAACAGAAGTAGGATCAGGTATGGCCCAAGGGGAGTGAGGAGAGAGGCCATGAGGGCAGAGAGATATGCAGGGGCCAGGCTGTTATGCCATGAAAGAGTTTGGATTTTTATTTTAAGTACCAAGGAAATCAATGGAGGGTTTGAAACAAATACAACTTACACTAAAACAAAAACAAAACCCCCCTCTGGTTTCTGTGTGGAGGTTGGTCTATGGTCAGTAAGACCGGAGGGAGGAAGCCCAGCAAAGAGGCCTGCATTAGGTTAGTGGAGAGAGGCAGGGGCTTGCAATGAGTTTGCAAGCAGTGAAACGAGAAATGGACACATTTGGAGCTATAGAGCTATATTTTGAGTCAGAACTAAGGGCTGATGGCTTAGATGAAGTCATGGGGATTTCTATGGTCTTCAGGAACTGTTATGGTAGAATCAAGCAGAAGACCATGAGAAATGATTTGAGGGGAATACAACTACTTAAGTGAGTGTACCCAAATACACTTTAACTCTGAAAATTAGTGCAGCCAATCAACTCCTTTACAAAGAATTGTCAAGCTTTCCAACACTCATGATGCTTATTTGCTCTTGTTTTGATAGTCAAAAATAAAATCAAATGAATCATCCTGCCTTTTGGTCAACTGATAGAAAAGAAGCTGAAATAAACATGGTATTAAAATATCAACAGGGGCGCCTGGGTGGCTCAGTCGGTTGAGTGGCTGACTTCGGCTCAGGTCATGATCTCGCACTCCGTCTGTGCTGACAGCTCAGAGCCTGGAGCCTGTTTCAGATTCTGTGTCTCCCTCTCTCTGACCCTCCTCCATTCATGCTCTGTCTCTCTCTGTCTCAAAAATAAATAAACATTAAAAAAAATTAAAAAAATAAAATAAAATAAAATATCAACAAAGATCTGTCTGTGTTACTGTTCTGGTGAATCCTGGACCTGCTGTGAAATGGGAACAGTATTTCTATGACAACCGTGGAACGTTTCCACCACGTAAATAATAGTGCCAGCAATATCACGAATATTTCTGAACTTCAATGTCAAGTCCTTAAAACTTAATTTCCTGACAAATATCAAAAGCAACAATATTTACTGGCAACTACATACTTTAATTTAAAAATAGCCTACTCATCTTAAGTAGCATTTCTTACAGTATATCATATATTAACAGAAGTACAAGGAGAAAATGGGTTCAGGAGTCAGGTAAAGCTGCAAAACACTGGCATACACAAAGGTACACAGTTTCTTTGTTGTAGGATATACCGTTGAAAACTCTAGGAGGAAGGCAAGGTGCATTATTTCCTAATCTTAATCAGGAATCCCTACCTCACTGCCCCCCAATACACATCTTTTCTTAATTGAATATATTTTAGGACTAATGTTGCATGAGTCAACTTGAAAATGTTGACTTAAAACATACTAATTCCAACTACAAACATATATGTGATTCCAAATCTCAAGTATGTGTGACCAGAGTCCTGCTTTTCTAGAAGATGTTGTTCCAGTTTAAAGGGAGGTAAGTAACAGGCAGAAAAAGGTACCTCTGGCCAAGGTTAAACAGCGGCCTTACCAATCTAAAGAGGGCGAGCTAGCAATCCAAGCGGCAGTAACTGGCTGGTCTGTCATCACAGAAAGTCCCATCAAATGTAACTGGGCCCATCCAGAAAAGTCATCAGAGGGACCCAACAGAAGCCCATGAAATGGCTTACGAAGATAAGAATTTGATCAAAAGTAAGGAAAGTCTAATGCTGAGTTAATGGGCTCCCAAGATTGTTTCTAAAGACCGGGGTTGGTCTGAGCCCACACCTGGTGGTTTAATCAGGCCTAACCACCAGCATGGTTTTTATATGGGGATATGGAGATAAACAAGTGGCCGTAACAGGTCTCTCTAGCCTACATTGCCAAATCTTGGAGCATCTCAGAAGCCATCATTGAACTCTAAAAGGTGTTCACATGGAATTTCTTTTAGGTTGAATCCAAGCTTAGGACGCCAGGAGAACTTCTCTGATCTTGCAACCATCCTGCTTATTCAGGTCTTCCTAGTAAGTGGATACAAAATTGGAATGGTTTGGGGGGGGCACCCGGGTGGCTCAGTTGGTTAAGCGTCCAGCTTCGGCTCAGGTCATGATCTCATGGTTTGTGAGTTCAAGCCCCACGTCAGGCTCTGTGCTGACAGCTCAGAGCCTGGAACCTGTTTTGGATTCTGTGTCTCCCTCTCTCTGATCCTCCCCCACTCATGCTCTGTCTCTCCCTCAAAAATAAATAAACATTAAAAAAAATTAAAAACAAAACAAAACAAAATCGGAATGGTTTGGGATCTCCTGAATCTGTTTTGCGAGGGGAAGGTAAGAAAGAAAAGAGGGATGGATTGCCCTACAGTCAGTTATATTGGGAGATGCATTTCCTCTGAGTGTGTGTACATGTATGCACACACACATGCACATACAAATACCAAGAGTTCTCCTGTCCCTGGAGTCTCAGTATTACTTATAAGCCACATAATTTAGATGAAAAGAATTTAACTCATCCCATGAACTCTTTCAATGGCACCATAAAGCTAAAATTTTAAATCTGGAAGGACTTTAAAGATTATCTAGTTCAACAGTCCCTAGGCATTTGGATTTAATGGACCAGTAACATTCCAAAAAAATTTGAGTTCTAACATAGGGTGTCCATTTACCTTAACCAGTAAGGACAGTAAAACAAACACACACCAAAAACAACAACAGCAAAACAAACAAACAAAGATAAACCTACCTACTATCAGCAACATTTCCAGGAAATAATTTCAGAACTTAAAAACTAAAATTAGCTTTGTGACAAACGTACTGAACTACCAGCATTTGGGTATGACTGATATCTTATTTTGTAAAAAAAAAAAAAAAATCCAGAGAGGTACATAGCTTGTCTGAAACTTGTCTGGCTCGAGGCAGAACCAAACTCTTTTTACCACAACACATTACTTTCCTTGCTCTCCTGGATAAATCATGTTGATGTTTCAAAGACATCCTCTCGAATTTAAGAAAAATGTTTGAAAGTAGGGTACACGGTAGTTCGCCGTAAATCTGAAAAGCCGTGGGTGAGTGTGGAGTGGCTGGGTCAGGATAAAATTCACCCATGGGAAGAAAAAGAGAACAAGCGATGGAGTATAGGTAAAGAATTTTCAAATACTTACCATTACACAACTGCCCAAACTAAGGTGCTGAAGCTCTGAACAGAAGTTCAAAATGCTGAGCAGTGCTGTTTGCTGCCATCGGGGACCACATTGGCGGCAAATACGGAAAGCGAAAGAAAGTGAAACAAAGAGGAGAGGTCAATTAGACATTAAAGGCTGTCACCGCTTTTCTTGAAATAGAGCTCAAACCCGAGGTTACAGACACCACAAATGCCATTTAATGAGTCCCCAGGTGCTCCCACCATTGATTGGCTTGAAGTCAAGGTAATCATTACTAGTTTCCATGTAAGTCGCCACTTCGTAGATGGTTTCGTGGGCCCCACAGACACCTATATTCCCTGTGACCTCTCAGCTCATCTCCCAAAGGTAAGCAATTTGAAAGTCTGGTTAAGACTGAACAGCAAGACAAGCTTAACAACCCCTCCCTCAAAAAAAAGAAAAAAAAAAAAAGTAAGAAAACAAAAACCCAGAGAGGCCTGGTGACACTTTGAAGAACAGCGGCAGCTCTGACATTCACTGATCAGCTGCCGCCTGATGGAGCTGCCAATAGAGTCACCCCAAATCAGGATTGAGCTGGTGACGTTAATGTCAAAGGATTCTCTTTGCTGACAAGGATACCAACAACCATTGAGCACCTGTCACTAGCAACATGCTGACTGAAACATATATACCGTGCACTTTCTAGTCATGTTCCTGCCATTTAAGCCCATCTACTCTGTGCAATGAAAACGGTCTCACCACTGAAGAAACCCAAAGATATGCTAGACTGCTACATAATCATGGTACCTAAAATATCTCTAGTCATAACTTCATTTGGTGAAATGCCTGCCATGAAAAATTACCAAAAAAAAAAGCAGCAAAACATTCACATTTCTAGTTTTCTTTTTTCTATTAGGACAAAAAACTACTCAAACTAATATGGCAAAATTTCTTTCTAAACATTTCAACTAAATCGTATCTAAAAAAAATGACGATGACACTGTACAACTTCTCTTTAATCTGCTCCAAGTGTTCAAAACCTGAACAGTATTAGCTGGAGAAAGGACAAAGAATGTGTTGATGACGATACAAAACATCAGTTCGAACCCAGGTAAGATTTTCCCAGAGAAAATAATGCACTATATCAGATAAAATAAACTTAGTTAAGGCAAAAATAAAATAATAGTTACAAGAGATCCTAGAACAAAACTAGACTTAAGACTAATTGTTTCACTGTAGGGCATTTCTTTAAGCAAAATTAAAAAAAAAAGTTTATATTCATTTTATGACTTTATACCTAAGTTTCAACACCACTTATCACATTTATAAGACAATCCCATCTAGCTCTCAGAATGTTGACATTAGAAGAGATCTATCAAGATAAATTAATTTTCTGCTTCTCCATAATACTTAGCTATTTTAACTTACTAACAGATAGGAAAATGACATCAGGTTTGTTTTTATTAAAATACCAGATCCTTATGACAAGGTTGCTTGATAAGACTTTCCCATGAGCAAGATCCAGGACATATTAGAGAACTTTTATAGAGAATTCCATATATTCTTGTCAATTCAAAATTATAAATGGCTCCCCTTCTCCCACCCCTATACGCACACTCCATTCAAGAACTTGCTGATAATTTATTTTTAAACTATTTACAAAGGCAAACCTCAGGTATACGAACAAGTACAGAATCCAATGAAAAGAATACCCAGGTAGCTGCAACTCAGATTTATCAAATCTTAGCATACTGCTTTGCTTATCCTTATTTATTTGTGAATCCCTCCATCCATTTATATATTTCCTTAGAGGTAACCTTTATCATCACTCAGTGCTTAAAAACATGCTTGAAAATTATATAATTTGGGGCACTTGGGTGGCTCAGTTGGTTGAGGGTTTGACTCTTGCTTTGGGCTCAGGTCATGATCTCATGGTCATGAGACTGAGCCCCATGTCAGGCTCTGCTCTGGGCACTGAGCTTGCTTAAGATTCTCAGTCTGTCTGTCTGTCTGTCTGTCTGTCTGTCTCTCTCTCTCTCTCTTTCCCTCTGCAGGGAGGTTTTATATAAAAACAGGGGTTTTATATAAATGTGCACATACTTTTGCATCTTCCTCGACAATGTTTGTGAGAAATTTGTCCATGTTGACACTCACAGCTTTAGCTCACTGACCTGTTAACTGTGGTATATACTATTACATTATGCAACATATATTCCCATTTGGTGAATATTTAGTTTGTTTATAACTTTTACCATAACAAAGAATGTTAAAATAACCATTCTTATATGTGCTTCCTTGTGCATTTTATAGAAGAGTATTGCTCTAGAGCACATGCCAGAGGAAGAATTTCTAGGTGTTTAGGTATGCTTAAACTTTATCAGATTTTGCAAAACAGCTCTCCTGAGTGCCTGCGTCAATTGACGTGCCCACTAGCAATGCAAGAGTGCTGGGTCCCCACATCTTTGCCAACATATAATCTTTTCATCCTTTTTAATGTCTGCCTATCTGATGAGCATGGAATGTTAGAATATTTATTAGTATGATTACTAGTGAGATTGAAGATCTTCTCATATGTTTATGGGCCACTCATATCTCCTGCGCCATACACTGCTTAATCATATCCTTTACTGATTATTTCCATTAGATTGTTTCTTCCTTCCTGACTTGTAGGAATTCTTTTCCATGCTGGATACCAATCATTGTCAGTTTTATCCATTACAAATATCTTCTCTAAATCTAACACTTGTCTTTTGCTTTATTTATAGAATCTTCTGTGACATGAAACTTCAAATTTTAATATAGTCACATCAATCTTTCCTTTATGTTTGTATTCTGTTGTCTTCCCCAAAAGGTCCCTCTTTACCCAAGGGAGAATATTCTTTTTTACTTCTTTTTTTTTTTAAATGACACCATTAAAGTTTTTCTTTTTTACACTGGTTTTTAACCCAGTGGTAACTGATTTTTATACATGGGAGCATATCAAATTTCATTTTTTCCTTAAGAATAACCAGTTGTCCTGGTTCAATTTATTGAAGATTCTACCTTATCCACTTATTTGCAGTATCTTCTGTTATATTTCAAGTTTCCATATGTGTATGAGTCTGTTTCTGGGTATTTTGTTTCACTTGTCTATTTGCCCTTCCCCTGTACCAACACTTCAGTCTTCCCTATTATAATCTGGAATGAGTCTATATATGTGGTAAGGCAAACACCTTTTCCTCATTCTTCAAAACTCTTAGCTGTTCTTGATCCTTTGCTCTTTGATATGAATTTTAGAAACACCTTGAGGATTTTAGTTTACCTTTTTAAAAGTAATACAAAAAGATTAGTTTTTCTTTCTTTCTTACCCCATGGTCAATACAGTTGGTCCCTGAACAACATCAGGGTTAGGGATGCTGACCTCTGCACAGTGAAAACTCTGCAGGTATAATTTTTGACCCCCTATATCCTAACTACTACTAGCCTACTGTTGACGGGAAGCCTTACCAGTAACATAGTTAATTAACACATATTTTGTATGCTGTGTGTATTATATACTGTATTTTTACAGTAAAGCTAGAGATAGTAAATTGTCATTAAGAAAATGATAAGGATGTCGGGGCGCCTGGGTGGCTCAGTCAGTTGGCCGTCCGACTTCGGCTCAGATCATGATCTCACGAGCCCCGTGTTGGGATCTGTGCTGACAGCTCAGCCTGGAGCCTGCTTCAGATTCTGTGTCTCCCTCTCTCTCTGCCCCTCCCCCACTCAAGCTCTGTCTCAGTCTCTCTCAAAAATGAACATTAAAAAAAATTTAAGAAAATCATAAGGACAAGAAAATACACGTACAGTACTGAACTACATTTATTGGAAAAAAAAAATCTGCACATAAGTAGACCCATGCAGTTTAAACCCAAGTTCTTCAAGGGTCAACTGTATTTACTTTACTGGCATTTTATCAATTTCTGTGTCATTAACTGTCTATTATATCTGATACCTTCTCACTGAATTTTTCTTCTTGTTGAAGAATATTTTTAAGAGTTCTTTTAGCGAGTGTCTGTGAGTGGTAAAACCTTAACAACACATATTTATAGAGTAGTTACCAACATGTCAGGTACTGCTGTAAATTATATACATTGTTTAGTCCTCACAACAACCCTACACACTTGTTTAATAAATATTTATTGAATGTCTACTCTGTGTTAGGCACTGTTTACACTTGGATATATCAGTAAACACAGCAGATACTAACCTATAAGGTAGATACTGTTATTCTCATTTATAAATTAGGAATCTGAGTCACAGAAAGTTAAATACCATAGTTAGTCTTTAATTTTCGCTCCGTCCTGAGTGAAAATTTAGCCAGGCTTAAAATTTTAGGCAGTCTAATTGTCTTCCTCTGTAAGTAATATATTTTTTCTCTCTGGGGGCTCTTATCCATTTATCTCATATTCTGCAATTTCATCACAATGTGTCCAAAGATTTATTTTCACTTATTCTGTTTGGCATCCTGAGTGAACATTTGACTGGAAGACCTCCAACTGTCATCATGAAAGATGAAGATTCTTGGGGCGCTTGGGTAGCTCAGTCGGTTGAGCATCCGACTTTGGCTCAGGTGATGATCTCACAGTTTGTGGGTTCGAGCCCCGCATCAGGCTCTGTGCTGACAGCTTGCTCAGAGACTGCAGTGCAGCCTGCTTCAGATTCTGTGTCTCCTTCTCTCTCTCTGCCCCTTCCCCACTCATGCTCTGTCTCTCAAAAATAAATAAATATTAGAAAGAAAGAAAGAAAGATGAAGATTCTTAACAATCCTTTTTTTCAAATATTGCTTCTCTATCATTTGGTCTGGTTTCTTTTCTTCTGGAACTCCTATTACATAAACATTGGAGTCTCCCAAGAACCAGTGCCCAGAGTAGCTTAAAAAGTATGTTCACAGTTCATTCTATACTCCTTCCTTTCAGAGATGGAGCTTACTTAGTTCCTCTCCCTTTGAGTGGGGGCTGGATCTAGTGATTTGTTTCTAACAAAAAGGACATAGCAGAGTGATGGTATGTTAGGTTATTGTGATGATTAATTTATGTGTCAATGTGCCTGGGCCACAGGGTGCCCAGATATTTGGTCAAACATTTTTCTGGGTGTTTCTAAGAGGGAGTTTTTGAATTATATGAACATTCACCTACAGATAAATCAGCAGACTGAAAGCAGATTACTCCCTAATGTGGATGGGCCTCATCTCACCATCAAAGATCAGAATAGAACAAAAAGCTGACTCTCCTCCAAGTTGAGAGAATTCTTCCTGCCTGGTATCCTTCAACCTGGGACATCAGCTTATTCCTGACTTCAGACTGAAACTGAAACATCGACTCTTCCTGGGTCTCAAGTTTGCCAGCCTTCAGACCAGAAACACTGGCTCTCCTGGTTTTCAGGCCATTGAACTTGGACTGAACTACACCAGTGGCTCTCTGAGTCTCCAGCTTGCTGACTTATCCTGTGGGCTTTCTGACTTGCCAGCCTCCATAATCATGTAGGCCAGTTCCTTAGAATAAAGCTGTACACACACACACACACATACACACACACACACACACACACACCCTCTTATTTCTATGTCTTTGGAGAACCCTGACTAATACTGTTATAAAAGGCTATTGCTCCTCTTGGTTCCCATCTCTCAGTCAGGAAAAGCCAGCTGCCATGTCAGAAGGACACTCAGGAGGCCTGTGGAGAGGCTCGTGTAGAGAGAAACAGAGGTCTCTGGCCAACAGCTAAAGACGAAGTCTGCTAATAGCCATGGGTGTGAGTTTGGAAGCTGGTCTTCCAGCTGCAGTTAAGCTCTGAGATGAGTGCAACCTTGTTGGACACCCTGAGCCCAAACTATCCAGCCAAACAGCTCCCAGATTCCTGAGAAGTTATGTTAGATGATGAATGTCAGCCTTTCCAAGCCACTCAGTTTTGGGGTAGCCTATAGATAACAATAAATAAATAATACAGTGACTAGCACATAGAGTAGACACAGTATATATTTATTACAGCAATGAACAGGATTACTATGAGGATTAAGTGAGGTGTATGTGTGCATGTACGTATGTATGTGTATGTGTGTGTATATGCGTGTGTGTGTGTATATACATATATATATTTAATGCATACAAACTACATATAATAGTGCTTGACATCCAAAGCTTTTACAAGTTTAAGTGCATTCCTCAAACCTTTCTAATCTAGCAATATCTTTGTGTCCAATTTAGAACTTAATCAATTTTTTATTATAATGACTATCATTTATTTCCTAGATTTCTAACTAGCTCTTTACCACAACTACTTGCTCTTGCTGTTTCACTCTATGTTCCATAATTTCTTGTTCCATTTTAAAGGATGCTTTCATTTACTTCTTTGAACTCCCATCCCCTGACTTCACTCTTTGTATTCTTCCCTGTCTAATGGTCTTGCAGACTGCCTCCGTCTGGAACCAGGACTTTTCCTTTTTTTTTTTCTTTTTTTGGAGGGAGAGAGAGACAGTGAGTGAGCATGAGCAGGAGAGAGGGGCTGCTCCATGCTCAGAGCAGAGCCTGACGCAGGGCTCGATCCCATGACCCTGGGATCATGACCTGAGCTGAAATCAAGAGTCAGATACTCATCCCACTGAGCCACCCAGGTGTCCCCAGAACCAGGACTTCTACTGAAAGTGCAGTGGTCCTGCTCTGCAGTGGTACCGGAGATACTGCAGAACCAGGAGAGGCTTGGCTCAGTTCTGACAATGAGGTACAGCCAATGCCAGATCACTATATACTTTTTGTTGTATGTGCCCAGGCCCAAATCCCTCCTTTCTCTAAGATTTCCATCCAACCCCTGGGGTGGCTTGGACAGTCACGTAACACAGTCCCCTGACTCTGACTACCCCCGTGTTGGGACAGTAAGATTCTCTTTTATCAAGAGATGAACTCCTGTTAAATCAGTTCTTCTAATTAAAGGTAAGAGTAAGACAAAAAAATGTATTGCCAAGAACGCCGTATTAATCTGTCTTGACTATTCCTTTGAGGAGCCACGCATATTCCTTACTGTCTAGCTTACCAATTATAATTTTGAGGCACAGACAATACACTTCTGAATTCAAATTCTCATAATTACGTAACTACGAAACATCTTGTGTAAAGGCAGATGCATTCTAGAGGAATTACAAGCCGTGGAAGAGGAATTCATGGCATACTATACTTACTCATGCAAATATTGTACAATAACTTACAGTCTGCACATTAAATTGGGAATTAAAAATTCATTTAATGGTAGGCAGAACTATTATTTTCATTCCCACCTTAAAGAAGGAACTAATATAGGATAAAAGATTCATGTTGAATGACATCACACATCTTTGCTAAGTAAGAGTTGTGAGACATGCTGAGACCACCACACGAGGGGATGGAGGTGATGGCTAGGGGGAACAAGGATGGCCTAGGAAGAGATGCTGTGAGGAATATAACAAGGAGTCAACAGAGATCAATAAAAGGGCCGACAGGAAGCACTGAGGTGAACAAGCACAAGTTTACAGTTCCATGACTTTCTCCAGCAGAGCTCATGAGAAGCCCGAGACTGTGGGAGTACCCAGGTTTAGAAAACATGACAATAGTTTGCAGTCTCTCTAAATCCATTTAACCAATTTCCTCCTAGAAAATGTTTAGGATCTTCTCTCTCTATGCTGTTAGTATTCAGAATTAAAGTTCTGCTATTGATGATGAAGCAAAGAGAAGAAATTCTTTGTTTCCAAATATAAAAGGGCCTGATTTGGGGGAGACCACAAACTCAATGACTTAGAGCAGGAGTTGACAAACTACTGCCCCAACGCCAAATCCAGCCCACTGCCTGCTTCTGTAAATAAAGTTTTACTGGAACAATGACACACCCTATCATTTATGTATTGTCTATGGCTATTTTTACACTACAACAGCAGGTTGAATGCATCAACACTTACACATATGACCTGCAAGGCCTAACACATTTACTATCTGGGCCTTCACAGAAAAAGTTTGCCCACCCCTACTTAAGAGAACAATTCTATCATACTGAGTACTTGCGCTTCTAGAACACACAAGTGGATGGATTAAGGCTACATTAGCAAGTATGCCGTGAAAAAAGCATTCAGAAATAAAAGAGTGAAAAAATCGTATGAACCTCTGATTTAAGACTTAAGATATCTATTAGGTCCTAAAGTCCACAAATTCTGCTGGTTAGTTCAATAAAATTCAATAGGAACACAAGAGTAGCTCTATAAAATCAAAATACAATTTATTTAAATAGTTATCAGCTTTAATAATGCAAGGCAGGAGATGCGTTTTCAAATGAGTTTGTCATTTTTAAACAAAGGCCAACCTTATTTAAATTGCCATGGAAAGGAATCCACTAAGGAGTGACTGGATCCATGTTAATTTCTCCTACAGAATTATCAAAACATACCCTAAGTGAATGCTGGCATCTAGTAGTAGAATATATGTTCCTAAAAAAAGAATCCCTTTGCATTCCACCTATAATCTACCTACTAACCCTGTTCAAAAGCTCCAAAACCCAACAGATAACTATTAGTCACAGAGAATTATTATTAATGCCTCTCCTTGCTATAAGGAAATTTAGTAAGAGGTAAAAGAAGGAAATTCAAATTTTCATTCACATTTTTTTTAAGAAATGCTACCCATACACTACATAACCTTCTATCCTCCAGACTTTGAAAGTACTAAGCAAAAATACTTAGTAAGATGGTAACTGATGTTTATTATACTCACATATAAGTTTTAGACAGTCCAGGTTTATGGCTTAGTAGAGTTCTACTTATGCATACCGTGTACATTTCATAATACAGTGAGACATTGGTTAATCAATGTTTGCAGTACTGTGTTTACCATTTTACATTAATACAGGTTTATAGTTGTTATAACTAGTTTATGACCTTTGTTGCTCAGTTAAAATTAACTGTTGCTTATCTTCAGTAAAGAATTTAACCCTTAATTATAACACTCTTACTATAGGAAGATAGGATTCCAAATCAGTATTCTCTAACTCTAAGAAAATGACTCCTAGAAAGCATTCTAAAGGAACATTATAGGGGCACTTGGGTGGCTCAGTCGATTAAGCATCTGACTTCCTCTGAGGACATGATCTTGTGGTCTGTGGGATCAAGCCCTGCATCGGGCTCTGTGCTGACAGCTCAGAGCCTGGAGCCTGCTTCGGATTCTGTGTCTCCGTCTCCCTCTCTGCCTCTCCCCTACTCGTGCTCTATCTCAAAAGTGAATGAACATTAAAAAAAAATTGAAGCAACATTAAAATAAGCTTATGTATTACAGATATATATTAGCTAAAATATAGAGACTAGTGACATCACCTGATCACAAACAAATGTACATTCACTGACCGTGATATATTTCAAACACAACAGAGTAACGAGATGGGATTTTATACAAGTATATTCCCTGCATGAGTATCCATAAATTTGCATAACAAATATCACCAAAGAAATCCAAAGAACACAATCAATTAGTAGAATTTAAAATACACATGTATGTATGGGTGACTGACTGGTTGACTCAGTAGAGCATGTGACCCTTGAACTCTGGGTCATGAGTTCAAGCCCCATATTGGGCATGGACGTTACCTTAAAAAAAAAGTATACACTGGATATATGAATCTTTCTTCAATTTAAATTTCTTTTTTGCCCCAGTATCCCAATCTCAATAAATTTGAGGAAGGGGAATATGGAATCAAAGTTGAAGCATTTTGAGAACTATTTAAAGCACTTGAAACTAACTATATGTAGAAACAATCATCATTCCAGAATATTTCAGTTCAATTACTTTATAGAGATTTGCTATAAACCATCTACTGCAAATTGTTCTCTTTATACAGTCCAAATATACAATACAGTATAGGTTATACAATGATACATAATCACAACTTGAAAATAATTTTGTCTTTTATACCTTAAACTTTAAGATCAACATTGTGGTGGAAAGTTAGACTTCTCATTGGTTTCTAAAAAGAAAAGTTAAAGACCATAAATGACATAAATTAATAAAGCTCTTACACCTACCTCCGAGGAAAAAAAGGAAAGCTTTCTAAAACTAACTAGAGTTAAAGCTACCCTAGACCAAAGACTCAGAAATTTGGCTATATGGTACAAGTTTCAAAATAAGGTTCAAATAATTTAAATTCCAAAAGCCCATCTGTGTGACAGAACAAAATCTAAGACTAAACCACACACGTTTGCCTTGCTCTGTAGTCTCATTTCAGAACCATTTTACTATTGTAGTGGATCTCTCCTATAATCATACAGTTGAATGCATCTTTGCTCACAGATGACTAGGCTGATCAATTTCCATATCAATCCATAATGGGTGATGGCAGATATCTACAGTCACAAAGTCAGGGCAGTTTCCACACCAGCTGGACTTGACAGTAACCTTACTGAGTATATAAAAAAAGAATGTTTCAATCAGAGGGGTAGAAGGGCTGGACTGTCAAAGAAGCATGTAAGAGGAGTCTGAGGCATATGCTGGTTGACACTGTTCGTCTAAAGAGAGTGTACTAGTGCAAAGACTTTATTTATCTTCTTTCTTTCCTGTTGAGATGAAAGTGTCAACCTGTTCTGTGCTGATGCCTTTAATCATTTAAGTCACATAACTAATTCTCAGTGTTCTCATTCTAAACTCACCAAGTAAGTCTTGTAACTATAGTTTCCCTAGTGGCATGCCAACAGTGAGAGAATATGCTGATCAGCTACCTCTAATGAATGATGTCCTTTCCAGGTAGATTTCTTCTACCTGATTTACTGGTGGATGATAACAAGTCTGACCCCCAAGAGATGACACTCTCTCTATATCCCACCTCACTGCACTGACAAGTTAGGCTTCTTGACCCTGAATGAACCGCAGCCTATTCTCTCAGGCCACATATACTCAACCCCACCAAAAGCCTCATATTCCCACTGGAACTTCTATAAAGCCTATCAGGATAAAGAAAAGTATAGATATATTCTTGCCTGGAGACATATATTAAAGGCTTTAAAAATTGTTAACTTTAGTATATGATAGTTAAGTTATATAGAAGTTATTAAAAATCTTAACTTTTAAGCTATTTAAGAACAAAGTAATTATTAACCTTTTTGTTTTATGTGTTATCTAGTCAAATTAATCTGTCTGAAGTGGACTGCATTTTAGGTGGCAGTTAGCTAATGGTGCCCTGCATTAGTCAATTTACATGACCAGCATAGGTTTTTTCTATTTCAGTTTCTCCTCTTGGTCTTGGTTGTCTACACTGACTCTGTTAAGTGAGAGGCCATCCCTTTCATTTGAGTTTATTAGCTGCACTGGTTCCATTAAAGGAAAGGCCATCCCTGCTTCTACTTACCAGTATAAAAAATGTGCTCTTTAAGTCAAGTAAGAATGCAGTAAGGAGGCCACCATTATCTCTGTGTCAAGAAGCAAATTCATGTCATTAAATCAAGCCAAACGGTTTTCAAAAGACAGTTTATGTATCTTTAGTGGGAAAGCCCAGGAGCTTTCATCAATAGACGGGGTCGGATGCATTTTTACCTACATATCTACTCTGCCAAATGAACTGGTACAGAAAGCAGAAAATACAAGGAGAGTGCTGATATCCAAGAGAAGTAAAGATCAACTACTTTTGTCGTCTTCTACTTGATGAAGATGAAGCCAGTGGGGTCCTTGAAACTGTCGTCCCTGACTAGTAGGCCAAGTAAACAGTTGCTGAACCATACTTTCGGATTACTGTCATACACTAGTCCCCCACAATACCTATAATCAGTTTTTTCACTTCTTCAGATTCTTTCAATTTATGCTCTATCATTCTTGAAGTGAGGCAATCAAAACTGGATGCAGGTGTTCCATTTATAACTCCAACTTTTAAAAAACACACTTGGTTTTCTTGTCTGCTGCTAAGCAACAGAATGACATTCTTACTGAGCTACTATCATGCCCCATCTCACACCCATCCCAGATATTTTTTTTCTCTACAAACAAAGAAAAGGTAAACAGGTCCAAACTTCCACCACTAATCCACATTGTTTTAGTAAATGCACATGACCTCTCTCCAAGACACTTTTTATGCAATATGTGAAAAAGTTGTTGTTATGCCATCCTTTACAAACTGCATTAGTTTATTAAGGCTGCTACAACAACGTACCATGCACTAGGTAGTTTTAACAACAGAAATTTATTTTTGCACAATTCCGAAGGCTAGAAGTCTGACATTGAGATATCAGAAGGGTTAGCTTCTTCTCAAGCCTCTCTTCTTGGCTTGAAACTGGCCATATTCTTCCCTTGTTTTCACATGCTCTTCCCTCTGTGCTTCTTTGTATCCTAATCTCCTCTTCTTATAAGGACACCTGTCATATTGGATTAGGCCCCACCCTGATGACCTCATATAACCTTAATTACCTCTTGAAAAACCCTTGCTCCAAACACACTCACATTATGAGGTACTGGGAGTAGGACTGCAACATATGAATTTTAGGGAGATACAATTCAGCTCATAACACAAGTATTTAACAGTAGGTTACACATACATGTCCCTTTAGAAGTAAAGAATTGTATCTTCTAATTTATTTTCAAATGGTTCAGGAAAAAAATTATGCATATGGTAAGGGAATCTACTTTTTATGCTACATTTCTTTAAGTCTAAAATTAGTTTGAAATTAAAGGTTTCCTTTTAAGTATTCCAAGGCCTATTTAATGAGCTAAATTTTTACAGCCCTCCTCTCACGAAAAGACATCATCGTATATGGCAGGAGAAATGCTTGCAATCAGTGTTTATCAAACATGAAAAGAATCTAGTGAACAGAGAAGAAAAGGACCAAAGGGACTGAAACAAAGTACGTCCCATCTTTATACATCTATAGCTTTAGTATATATAATATACTAAATATATACTATAATATAGCTATAGTATATACATCATTATACATTATAGCTACCCTTTCGTCATGGATAGCAGAAGATCCTAAGTACAACAAAGCTTCCTTCCTGTCTAAGTTCCCACCTTTTGTCTAAAAGATCCACCTAAAAGATCCACCAAATTCATTACAAAGAAAATTACCCTATTTATCAACCCACTTCACTAGTCATTCTGGGATCATACAGTAAACAAGGCCTAAGTCTTGGCTGGAGGGTCATTTCTCCCAATAAGGTTGCACAACAGACCATTCTCCAACCAAGCACACACCTGTGATGTTCTTGGATGCATGTGGGCTTACTGCACACCAGCCTGCTTTGTCTCTCTTTATCGTAGTATTAGCTTGTTCTTTACTAGGCATATGTTTACTGCTCTTTGCATCTACTGAATTCCAACAAGTGTATACCACTGACTCTGCAAATAGCTTATTTAGTGATGTTTTTTGGTTGATGTTTTAAGGAGACATTTGTTATTTCTCTGACGAAACCAGTTCCCATCTCAACCCTAAACACATCTAAAAAATGAAAAAGATCTCATGAAACAAATGAACAAAACAGGTTGAACTATACTGCATTATCTTTTAGGGCTAAAACTTCTGAACAAATACAGATCTGTTCAAATATTTTCTTCTACGTTTTTCAAGTTGCAGATCTAACTGTCCATCTGTTCAATAGATATGCTTATCTACTAATGAAAAAATGAATTGATAGGAATAGCTATCACTCATTCATTCAACAGAAGTTTACTAAATACCTACTATGTACATTCACTATAATGAATGCTGTTCTATGCACTAGTCGTGAAAAAAAGTAAACAGTCAAAAACATGGTCCTCCCCGTCAAGGAGTTTTTAATTTAGGAATGAACATTCCTTTCACCAGAAATAAATCAAAAGGGTAAAAGAGATAATTCAGCCTCAATCTCTCTTCACACATGATGGAAAAGATACTTCTATTTAGGAAGATATACAAGAATACTTGACGAAGGTGGGAATATTTGTGTAGGACTATGCTGGGTAAATCTATACTATCATTTCCACCACTATACAGGTCCATCTAATTTATAAAGTGTGGGTTTGTTTGTTTTTTTTTTTAATACGTATGACCTAATTTGGTCTTTTCAATAGTTTATGTGATAGGGTAAGTTTGGCTTTTTTTTTAATAGATAAATAAACTTTTAGCTTAGTACAAGTGGCTTACCCAAACACATAAATCTTTTAAGTGGAAAAGCCAAGATAAGGACTGAGTTGTATGACTTGGGTCTATGATACAGACTAAATAACAAATATCTTTTCAGTTTTTAAATTATCAAATAGTGTGTGAATCAGATACTTGAATCCTACTGCTAAGCAAAAGTTTTAATCATAGCTAAAGTCTCAACAAGATCCTACCGCTGCCTTCTCTCACTGCAGGGTACTGACCATAGTCAGCCAAAGCAGTGGAACTGGGCAGAAAATCTTTTTTTTTTTTTTTAATTTGATAAACTTGATTCATTGTAATTTGTAAATCTAAGGTGTTCAGTGAGTTACTTTAATACTTTTATATATTGAAATACAATTACAATTGAAACAATATTTGTATTGTATCATTACAGTATTATTGTCTATACTCATTATACATGCTGTGCATTAGATCTGTGCATTAGATCTCTTAAACACCGTCAATCTTACCCTCCCCCCACCCTCTATCCCCTGGTAACTACCATTTTATTCTGTTTCATCTATTTATGGGTTTGACTTTTTTAATGAACTAGGCCAGGTAAAGGTTGGGCTCAAAAATTGGTGACAATGGCACTGGGGCTTATTTTAAGGTTGCTCTCAGTTTACTACCAAAGCAGCAATCAAGCAATATGAAGGATATGAACCACAATACAACCCCAGCTCCTGACAAAGTTACCCATGAGGTTCATGAGGCTCAAGCAGCCTTGATGGTGAAATATGTCGGGGAGAGAGAAGCCCACTACCCTGGGCTCACGACCTGTTTCACCACTGGCTCACAAGGGGCCACGTCAGCATGTCAGGATCTATCCACCGGCATATCAGGCAATTCTGACCCGATTATACTTTCATTCTCCTGGGTTCTCAGTCTTATTGAGTAATCAGAACTGCAACATGCCTGGCTATGCCTAACAACTTAGGAACATACCACCTAGACATCAACAACACATAGTTTTACCTGCTAAAATTATGTGGGGGATTATGTGTCCCAATGCTACTGTCCACTAGGGTATAACATTGACAAGTGGCCTATGTAACCCATTTGCTTAAAGCATTATTATGTATTGATTCCACAAACTATTACTTAAATTTTCTAAATGTAATTTAAATAATTGTTATTTATAAATGCAGAGCAATTAAGACTTCAAAGTAAGTTTGTTTATAATAAAAATGAAAGACAAGAATTCCACTTCCTTGTAGAAGTTTCAACTACAAAATATATATAGAATATAATTTACTAGTTTGCATTTTACACTGGATCACGATGTTGTGTATGTTAGTTACAACGTTATATTTCCTTACCAATTGCAAATCTTTTCTAATAGGTAGTAAGGAAAAAATCTCTAGTTTAAATAGAGGCAGTCAAGTTCTTAGAATAACCACCATTCTGTGCTTTTACATAGCATACAATTTTAACTATGACACTGAGACCACCAAACTTGGGTTCAAATCCTGACTCTAACATATTGCTCTGTGTCACTGGGAAGGTTACTAATCTTTTGGAACCTTCATTTGATCATCTGTAAGATGAGAATGACACCTACTTTCACTGGACTAGTGCAAAGAATTAAATAATACGCAAAATGTCTAGGACAGCAAACAGAGTACATTCAGTAAGCTTTCCCAAACACTGGGGCTAAAACCCAGGTCTCCAACATCCTCTAAAGCTTTGCTCACTAGGCACACAGACTTAAGTCTTATAAAATGGCACAGATGTATTATGTTTATTAGTGTAAATTATATATAGGCCTGTAAAGTATAACTCTACGACACCATCAATCTGATCTCTCTGAAGTTAAATGCTATAACAGACTCAACATTTAATAATACTAATTTTTGCTTATTTAAAAAATTTGTAGAATTTAGAAAAACAGGCAAAAGTGGCACTGGATAATTTGTATTGCTTGTTAAGAAAAAAAAAAAACAAAACTCTCCCAGGAAGTTCAAATTTGTTTTGTTTTATTTTTTTTCTTCTCATATATTTCCTCGGAGCAGACAGAGGCATTTAAAATTAATTGCTGTTCCTTTTTTTCAAAACAGTTCATAACATCTGAATGTACTGCCAATGATTACACGGGAGGTTCAGAGAGAAGCCAAGCCCCTGAATCTTGTCTTATTCCCTGTTTGTTCTCCATCCACCAACATCACTGAGTGTAGGACAGAAGTGTACATTCATGGAAGAAAGAAGGGGGTGACATAACGCCGTGCCTAAGTGACAAGGGAGGTGTTTGCAGATTGATATGAATGCCAGTGTTGTAGCTTCTGCTTGTTTTAAGAGACCAGAGGACTGTGCTGCCTTCTTCCTTTATTCCTGTGAGCTACTGAGTGCCCACGTCAGCATCTGATACAGATCCCAAGGATGAGAAGACACTAGAAGTGAATACTAAGTATAGGTTGAGAGCACTGAATATAGACTCGAGAGCACTGAATATAGACTCGAGAAGCAATAAAAGTAAACACTGCCTAGGTAAATTTTTCCCAATTTTGAATTTTCCCATTTACAGCACTCAAATGGCACTATTTTTATTTTACTGGAAGTTAATTGTAGATCATTAAAATGTAACTTTATAAATTTTTTATACACTCAATGTCAGAAAATTGTATAAAATAAATGTATAAATTATTTTTATAATATTTTAGCAGATGGAACTACAACACAAATTTTATTTAATGCATTCCTACAATGATTTTAAATCTGTGTTTAAGTAACCGAGGGAAGGTGGAGATGATGCTTGCCATCTAGAGTTAGATACGTATAGATCTCCACTCTGGAGATAGGAAATCTTCTCAGGCTTTTACAAATCACACTTCTTGAAAAATATACTCGTATGTGGAATTTAAGAAATGAAACAAAGGAACAAAAGAAAAAAGAGACAAACAAAAAAACCACACTCTTAAATACAAAGAACAAACTGGTGGTTGCCAGAGGAATGGTAGACGGGAGGATGGGTAAAACAGAAAAAAGGGATCAAAAGTACACTTAACACAATGAGCACTAATGTATAGAATTGTTGAATCATTATATTGTATCCCTGAAACTAAAAAAAGAAAATGATTTTAACAATATATAGTCATATTCTATCAGTTTCTTGAGGTAAATTAAAGAAAACTGGATTACTTCATGATTTCCTGACACTTAGATGTTGTTGATATAGAACATTTCAAAAGCATCCCACAGGCTATACATTTTTTAAGGTATCTAATTTATTTTTTAAATTAATCGATTAATTAATTTTTATTCTCAAGTTACTTAACACACAGTGTAGTCTTGGCTTCAGGAGTAGAACCCAGTGATTCTTAAAAATCACCATAGATGTAAGGTGCCTAGCAAGTTAGTATAATTTCTTGTTTTTATCCTATTTTTCTTCCTGAAGATTCACTGAATAATTAACTGTGCTATATTTCTTCTTAAAGTTAAATTTCACCGGAAAATTTTTAAATGAGGCATTATCTTGCTCAGAGGACCTCAGATTTTATAGTACATAGGCCAATAAAAGAGTTAATATAGGGGCGCCTGGGTGGCGCAGTCGGTTAAGCATCCGACTTCAGCCAGGTCACGATCTCGCGCTCCGTGAGTTCGAGCCCCGCGTCGGGCTCTGGGCTAATGGCTCGGAGCCTGGAGACTGTTTCCAATTCTGTGTCTCCCTCTCTCTCTGCCCCTCCCCCGTTCATGCTCTGTCTCTCTCTGTCCCAAAAATAAATAAACGTTGAAAAAAAAAAAAGAGTTAATATATCAGTAAAAATAAGGTATGGCATAATTTAAGAATGGACAGACCTACCCAAGAAAAGATAGCTGACAATTTTACACTCACAAGTGGTAAGTCATTTCACGACAGACCAATTAAAACATGGGCTAACACTATACTTAAACATGCATTCAGGGATAACGGCCTTTTTATTTCACAAAAGAAGAATCTGGGAATATGAGAGACTGTGTGACTCAACCTAGATCATGAAGCTTGTCACTGGGCCAGAACCAGAATAAGTCTTCTTTCCACTATACCAGGTTATCGGTTAAACTCTGGCTAAACATTGTGCCCCAAACTGAAAATACTGTATTAAACAGACGCTCTTATACTCACATACTTCAGGCTTCCATAGATTAGAAAAAACGCCATGTCTATACAAGGGTATACCAATAAAAAAGGCTATATACCCAGATGGTCGTATAGGTCAATTCTAGAACAGATAATTCCCATCTATCAAAGCTATTCCAGATCAAAGAAAAAAATGGGAGTTTCCCATATCATTTTGCTGCGTTGTCGTAATTCTAGCCTCAAACCTGATAAAAAAGCAGGAAAAGGAGAACTAAGGCTCAATCTCACTTAATAAAGCAGATGTAAAAATTATTTATAAGTATAAATCCTTAAAAGATACTAACTATGAACCAGGCACTGCTATAGAACTTCATGTATAGTAAATCATTTAATCCTCACAAAAACTCTCTGTGGTGCATACTATTATTATCTCCATTTTACAGAAGGAAAAGCTGAAGTACAGGAGGTCAAGAAACTTCCTCAAGGTAACAATCCATAAGTGATAAAGCTAGAATTCAAATTCAGGTTAATTTGGCTCCAAAATATTAGGAAATTAACCCAGCTTTGTATTAAATTAAAAACATGTAGGGAGGCAAGGACTATTCGACATAAGTCATTATATTGAGATGAAAGAAAAAAGATGAATGTATCAATGGAGGCTTAATATACATTTTTGCTAAAATATTCTTAAGCAAACAAAAATTATAAAGACTATTTATCAGAAAGCAATATCAAACAACATATAAACTCAGTAAGCTGCATGAGGAGTTGTCTATTTAGTTCGATACTAAAGTTCCAGTGCCTAAAACAGTACCTAGCACATAATAGTCAAACGTTTGTTGTATAGATGTTTTTAAAATGAAACATTAATGACATTCTCACCACATTAAAAATAACACCGGTACACCTGTTATGACTATTGCTGCACATTATTTATTAATTTCTATCTAATAAAGCAACACTTTAAATACTAAAAAAGACAAGGTATAGTAATTTTGAGATTATGTAATTGTATCATTAGAAAATCCAAAAGACATAAATACAAATTAGAACAATTATAAGCATTCAGGAAAGTGAGCAGATACAAGATAATGATACAAAAACAATGAACTTTAACAATAACCTATTAAAATTAAATAGAAAACAGTACCTGAGACTACAAAATGCAAAAGATAAACCTTTTAACTAGAAAGATACAAAACCTAAGTGAAGAAAACAACAATACGCTCTTTCTTGGACATAAAGCAAGGCTTATGTGACAGACAGGAAGCCTTATTAAAAAGCAAAATGAAATAAAACGAATACACTTCTGATAAAATCCCTTGCCAAAAGCTGTAAGTGGCAGAAGAATATACAAGGATTTAAAAAAAAAGGTTTAAAAGCTTAGAAATGAGACTTCCCCCACCATAGAGTAAAACACGCTACAAAACTACCATGGTGGTACTATTATCACTACTACTGTTACGTGCAGCTAATGTTTATTGAGAGTTTACTATGTTCTAGGCACCCTTTAAGCGCTTTACACGTAATTTAATTCTCACAATGACCCTAATATCTGTATTTTTAGTCTCTCCATTTTAGAGAAAAGGAAATGGAAATACCAGAGGTTAAATACCAGAGGCTGACCAAGGTAACACTCAAGACAGGCAAGAGTTCGCTATCGTGGGAAAACTACCGGTATCCCATTTTGGAAAAGTAATTTGGTTATTGTATTCATTCATTTAATAAATATTTATCAAAGAGCCAATCTTCACCAAGTACTATTCTAGATGTTGGAAACACAGCAATGAAAAAGACAGACAAGGCTCCTACTTTCGTAAAATTTATATCCCAGTGTAAGGAGACAGATAATAGCAAGAAAACAAAATCATTTCAGAGTGATACAGATGCCAGAAAGGAAATAATACTGGATATAATGAAAGGAATGAGCCAGAAAGGGGCTACCTTTTTATCAATGTCCAAGAAGTGATCTCTGAAAAAAAAAAAAAAAAAAATACTTGAGTTGAACACTGAGCTAAGAAAAGGGCAGCCATGTAATAAGCTAGAAAACATTCTAGACAGGCAGAAGGGCTGGGACCAGATCAGAATGTTCAAGTAACAGAAAGAAGGCCAACACGACTGAAGAAAAGTAAACAAGTATATGACAGTAAGTGGCCCCTAGTAGGTCCCGGCCACATACTCTTTGGTCCAGTAATACCACTTACAGGATTCTATCCTACAGCAATAACAGCATGTAAATGCAAATTTCTGCACAAAACAATGTTATTGCTAGATAGTTTATAAAAGAAAAACAACTGGAAAAACCTGAATGTTGATCACTTGGGAAATGGCTGAATAGATAGATTATGGTATAACCTACACTACACAGTTAGTGGAAAGTGTCAGGTGGTATATGTAGAGATCTGGAAAAAAGTCCTAGAGATGTTACATGAAAAAAGAAAGTAGGTCAATATACATGACAAGATTCCATTTTTCTTTAATGAGCCTCCTAAAATATGGTATCAAGAATTTTAACTCCTAAGTCTGGCCCTGGCTAAATTCCACTTTGCTTCTTAGCCCTCCTGCATACTATCATTCTGCCTCTTTTTCTAATTCATTCCCTGCCAGCATTTCAGCTCATCTCAGCCCATTGCTTATTACATGAACAGTATTACAAAAATTTTAAGAACACAGAGAAGAACCTCTTCCTATAATTATAAAAACAACACAATACACTTGAAATAATTTTGAAATGACTGAATCAGTTCTATTGATTTTAGAATAGTCAGGTGGCATCATAATCTATTTAAAAATCAGAAAGCACATTATCATGAGCAATTATAGGCAACTAAGTATTCGGTTGGCTATCACTGTAGCAAAGACATAAAGGATGGTTATTCTTACCTCTATTTTTGTTCTATAGAGAACAAGTCGTCTAAGACCGCATAATTTGGCAATGTGGTTGAAAGCTTGAGGTGGTAATTTATCACAGGATGAGAGATTTAAGTCCTGTAAATTTGGACACATCTCGGAAATAATCTCCAAGCAAGTTTCATTAAGAAAGTGGCTACAGGATAATTCCAGGCGCACTAATTCAGATCCACAAACCTTTAGAAACCTGTAAAAACAATGTTCCATGTGAATTTTGTAAAACTAAATGATACTTTTACAAGTACACTGGAATTACCTCAACTCTTAATAGGCACCTTCAGAAGAATGGATTTCTACTAGGGAAAATGTAAAGCTCGTTTCACTTAAATTCTCATTTACTGCTTACCGAAATAGGCATGATTAGGCTAAAATAAATCAACCTGATATGATAAGATGTATTCACATCATAGAAAAAGTCATCCAATGCTAAGTGAAAAATTAAGAAAGCAAAGAATGCATTTCTCCTATCTATCTAAAATTCACACCTGAGTTTACAGAGCCAAAATCCAAAAACATAACAAAACTCTTAGAAGATATTTCCCCCTAAACAATATCCATTCAGTGCTGGATAATTTACTTTGAATATGACACACAAAGTGAAAGCTTTAATTAAATGACTTCAAAATACATCAGACTAACCTCCTCTTAACTAAGGAAATGTGGAATTGGTTTAACCATACTATTGTAATGTTCTTTATGTTTGTTACTATTTACCATACTGATGCTGAAATTATTACAAGATATTCAATTGCAGCTTCGCGTAAAGTACACAGAAATTATTCAACACGGTGGACATAAAATTCCGTATCAGATTGGTAATAACAATATTTATCTTAGTTGCATTACAGATGGGGGGGGGGAACAGTCCTGTCCATAATCATCATCTGAAAATAATATAAAAGGAGATGTGAGTCTAAGAGTATCTGAATCCATGAAACTTTATCACCTAAGCAAATTGAACCCTTAAGTGTACCAAATCATCCCTGTCCAGGTCTCTCGACATTTTCTTGCCTATGACAATGTCACATCAGTGACATACTGTTAGTTTATTTATGTCACATCTTTTTTCCTCATTAGCTTTCAAATACACATATAAAATAAAACTGACTAAATCAATCACGAAAATAAAAGAAATAACACTAAAGAATTAATTTTTGGCCCTGTTCCACTACTTCCAAGCATGTGACCTTGGAAAAGGCATTTACCCAAGTCTTAGCATTTTCTCAGCTGTAAAAGGCAGACGAGAATTACATAACAGCACTCACCACACTGCCTCATGGTTTTGAACATCAAACAATATGTGAAAGCAGTTGGTAAAGGTCAAAGCACCCCACAAACATTAAAATAAAAGTTAAATCGTGGCCAGCTCACATTCAAACAACAATAAAAAAATTCAGTTGCTACCAATTTATTTTAAATGTTGAAAATAACTATTGCCCACGTATCTTATTTACACCTGAACGCCATTTATTCTCAATCCAATGCAATATATGTTCTGTTCTCCCTAAATTCGCCCTTTCCTTTTAAATGCCAAATTCAGTGCCCTTTCTTTTCAGTGCTTGAATTACTTGACTTATTGTGGCATTTTGCACAACTGCCCATCCCTTCCTTAAGATTCCCTGACATTCCTCAAGCTACTCCCTCTCCCAGATTTCTTCAAACCCATCCCACTACTGTTACCTTTGCTAAGTTGAATTAGGTAAACTGCAATTTGCATCAATCATGTTCATTAATTCATTAAACAAATATTTATTGAGCTCCTAGTATGATCTAGGCATTTCTCTGGGCACTGGGGAGTTAGCAGTGGACAAAACAAAGTCCCTGCTCTCGGGCGGCTTACTACATTTTGGTAGGAGGCAGGCTATAAACAAGTAAATGAGTAAAACAAATAATAAGTGAAAAGTGTCGGGGCGCCTAGGTGGCTCAGTAGGTTAAGCATCCAACTTCAGCTCAGGTCATGATCTCACGGTTCGTAAGTTCGAGCCCCACACTGGGCTCTGCACTGACAGTGCTTGGGATTCTCTCTCTCCCTCTCTCTCTCTCAAAATAAATAAACTTTAAAAAAAAAATAAAAAGTGTCAAGGAGGAAATAAAAGGAAGGAAGGGCAACAGGAAGTATCAAGGGTAGATAGGGTGGTCGGAGACACCTCGCTGAGATGAATCAAGACCGTAGCAGTATAAGCAAAGCAGGTATCTGGGAAAGAAATTTCCAGGCCGAGGGAAAGGCAAGCACAATGGCTTGGGGGCAGGATACCACACAGACTGAGGAAATGTGAAGAGACTAATGCGGGAGGTACAAAGTGAGGGGGAGATGAGGCGCAGGTCAGAGAGATAAGAGGCAGTTCATATAGTGTCTACGTTTTACTTTGAGGGGGATGGGCTTCTCAATCATCAGAGGGTCTTGAGCAGAGGAGTGACACAAACTCCTTGTGTTTTAGCAGGATCACTCTCGCTTCTAGGTAGAGGAGAGACTCAAGGGGAAGAGGAGTGAAAACGGGGGCAGTCAGGTCACAATATTCAGGAAAGAGAAGATGGTGCACGAGATCCAGGTGGTAGCAGTGAATGTGGTGCTCAATATTCAGGTTCTGGATCTACCTCAAAGGTAGGCAATGTATACTAATTATGACAGGGGAGCGAGCCTGGGTGGCTCAGGAGGTTAAGTATCTGACTTCGGCTCAGGTCATGATCTCACGGCTTGTGAGTCCGAGCCCCGCGTCGGGCTCTGCGCTGACAGCTCGGAGCCTGGAGCCTGCTTCGGATTCTGTGTCTCCCTCGCTCTCTGCCCCTCCCTCCCCTACCCCTCTCTCTCACTGTCTCTATCTCTCCCTCAAAAACGAATAAACATTAAAACATTTTTTTGAAATAAATAAATAATGACATACCTCTATACACTGAATTGAACTCAGGCTCATCTATTCCTCAACTACTACTTTTTTTTTTTCTCTCTTGCTTTTTTTTTTTTTTTTAATCTTTGTTTATTTTTGAGAGAGAGACAGAATGTGAGCAGGGAAGGAGCAGAGAGAGAGGGAGACACAAAATCCGAAGCAGGCTCCAGGCTCCGAGCTGTCAGCACAGAGCCCGATGTGGGGCTCGAACCCTCAAACTGTGAGATCATGACCTGAGCCGAAGTCGGATGCTCAACTGACTGAGCCACCCAGGCGCCCCCTTTTTTTTTCTCTTAACCACAATTTCCTCCCTTACTAACTTATTTATATTGAGCTTTATAAGCTGCCTCAAATTCCACTTAATGAAAATTTACTTGAAGAATTTACGTTTCCTCTATTCTTAAACAGACTAAATTCTATGGACTCAGGGTATTTTTCCTGTAGGTTAAACTATTCCTAAGAAATGGGACAAAATTAACAGTTTTACCTAGCTTTGGGTATAAATAACAGTTATAGGTGGTTCTTCGTATTTTTATAAACTAGCAACCTAGAAATGGATGTAGGGTTTCAGAGAACCTATTTTGATTTGATACTTCTACAAATATTTGAAGATTATAAAAGTTAAATGAGCATATTAACTCTTAAAATCTTTTAGCATCTTATCTCTTGAAGGTCTTCATTATTTGGCAAAGTACTTTGTTCTATAATTCTTTCCCAAATTGGACTTGGAATACTTGGACATCCCTTTTCTCCTTACCCCCATTATTGAACTTTTCTCCTCTAAAGAATTTACAGGCCAATCAGCAGAAAACCAACCGGTTAACAGACTAGAAAACTTCCCAAATTGATTTAATGAATGGTAGAATTTGAAAGCACAATGAAGATAATGATCATGCCTGTACTACCTTTCTGACTTTCCCTCTCTCTTTTATATTGCATATTTTCAGGGTGAGCAGATTAGCCAATATCCCTATACTCTGTTTTCCTGAACTTACAGGATCTACACTACCTAATTTTTCATGATCTCTCCAGTTCAAGAAGGGAGAAGTAGCAGCAGAGTCAATTAATTAGCTGAACACAACTCTCGTTTCTTTCCTTAATGCTCCTCATTTAAATTTTATTTTAATGCATAATTACATGTATGTTTTTGTCTTGGTCATGTATTCATTCATCTCAATCGTGACACTGGTCACTCAAAATGAGAACTAAGCTTCTTTATTTCCTACAGCCTATTCATTCCACGGTGTGAATTCTCATAAAGTATTTCTTGATATTGGAGGTATTATGAGAAGACTTAATTTCACACGAACAATCCCAAACTAGGTCTCCTGCTATAAGAAAAGAAATAAATGGCTTATCCTTATGTGGTGAATTAATTTGTCCAGAGTAATGTAAGTACATAAGAAGTAACTTACTAAATGGTAACTTGCAGCCTAAAATAATAAAATCATATGAATGAATGATTTGAGTTTACTCATCAAAATAAAAGACACTAATCCTCACACTTGCCTGATGTATAAAGGTAAGGGGAGAATTAAACACAAATATCTATGGCTTCTGATTCCTAATTGTACATTTTGTTAGCTGACTCTGAGTTTTATAAAATAGCATATTTAACATAATCTTTAATCCCATGTAATTTGGAACATTATTTAATACATCTGATCCAAAATAAAGCCGTTAAAAACAAAACTTGTTGGCAGGGGAAAAAAGTCTTAACGTTGTCTCCAATCTCTGGGAATTGGACATTCTAAAAGACAACTGTATAAAGCATAGGTAAGCAACTGAGTAAACAAATAAACAGGCAATGAGCTCTTTATCCCATAAAATTGTAGCTCTGTGTCAAAACATCTAATAAAGTTCTAGAAACTAAAAAGTATCCAAGAATGTTTTCTAAAGGAAACAATGAGAGGAGTCAGGGGTAAAAATCTCTGCATAGCTGAGGTGGAGATCAAGGTCATTAATTTGGGCAACTATCCGAAGAAAAATAGTAGTGGAAAAATAAACCTAAGGCTTTTTGAGCATCAGAGTGATATGATTAAGCCTCAGAGCACAAACAGGCAGGGGGGCAAAGAAATATCCAAGACTTTAGGGAACTGTATTATAAAAGAAAAGTGGAATTATAAAAGATGTGATTTTAATGAGTAATGATATGCATGAGCAGTACTTGAAGTTGCAAATCACAAATCTGGGGATAGAATAGGATTTTAATAACTGATTAAAACTTTTAAGTTCTTGTTATTCCGATTCAACCTATTTTCCTGCTCTTCTGAATAATATAAATTCCTAAAAAGTTCTTTGAAATCCAGTTAAACAGTTCCAACTTGTGAGGATAAGGTTTTTTGGCAACAAAAATAAATGGTATCAAACTTTTCCCAAAGACTTACTCATCATCACTGGTCTCTGGTTTAAAAATGTACTTTTTTTCTTTAAAGTATTATAAATAAGTCTTCTTCACAGTAATGAGCATAAATAGACCGTACTTATTCATAGATTATTCATTAATAATCAAGCCATGAATATTTATTGTTTATTCTGGGAATGCTGCCTACAAGGCATAATGACTATCAATTCGGCAGTCAAGTCAAGGGGGCCAACAGCAATCAGTAGGCAAAACTCCAATATCTCCCACCCAGAAAAAGAATTCTCTCTTCTCTCCCTGGTATTTAAACTTTTTACTTTCTTAATGGGAACAAGTACTATGCTTAAAGGAATGCTATCAAGATTTATAGTTTTACTACCTGAAATACTACAGTAAAATATGGAAAACTTAAATGTATGTATGTACCTTCGTGATTATTTAAACAGCCCCACAGCAACTAACATGGCTGAACTGAAAATGGAAGAGAAATTGCTAGAGAGAGAGTAGATTGGAGATTTAGTCTTGCAGATCTTTATCCCTTATGAGTCTAAAATTAAAAAGTAGCATTACTAAACTTTCTTCTTACAACTTATGTCTCTGCTCATGCATCAGAATGAGCTACATAAAGGGAGTTTTAAAACAATGATTTAATATTACTGCTACATTTTACTCAGTATATCACAGTCATATGCAACATTTTGCCAAAGAAGCTGGGCTTCAGCTGTTTGCCATCAATGTTTTCTTTAATGTCTACACTCATTAGTTGTCATGCTGTTATTTTATTAATTTTATTAATAAAAATATAGGATGTTTACATGTTTATATCTTTATCATTTCTGTAGCCTGAGGTAGGACTGTGTTCAACATCTCTTGATGTGGCCAACAACACTCACTATAATTCCTTATACACAAAGGGTGAAAACAAACAATAAATTCCCAGTAGTGGGAAACATTAAGGAAAGAGCTACAAGAGGAATGAAAATACCTGAAAGGTCCTAAGAATGTAAAATAATGCTTACTGACACAGTTATTCTAAGAGTCAGTTAGCCTTGATTTCTGACCTTAGGGCCTGTTCTAAATACCCACAGTTATCATTAAGCTCAGTTCTTCTTGGTCCTATTAGCAGAGAGCACAATTTTCAAATGAAGCGTATGTATCTGGGCCAACGGGAAGTAGAAAGGATTAAGCTGTGTTCCACTGGATTGCTGTCAAATGCCTAGCAATTTTTAAAATGTGGATTCTACAAAAATTCACCAGAATCACACTGCCAAAAAAGAAATGCCCATTTTTCTACCATAGACATCTCCTCTTAAGAAAATTCACATAATGGAAACCATTTTGTATACATAGCATGTTATAAAATCGTTATATCCTCTGACCCACCACACCATAATGTTTTATCGAAGAACTCCTTTCCCTGGCTCTATTTTTGGAGGAAAAGAAAGGAACTCGGTGCATCCGTGGTTTCAACATGTGCCATAAGCCATCACTGCTTGTGTTTATTTTTTACTTTGATGCATAAACTATCAATATTAGCACTTTGAACACATTGTGACATTAGTTATCTCATCTGAATCTTATGCTATCAAATATTTATTTTTGGAACTGCATCTTTATTTTTATAGTCAAGGGAAAACAAGGCTCAATATACAAATTTCTAATTCATAAACCTCTGTTTAAGAATGTATCCACTGAGGATGCGTGAAGGGAGAGCTGTTGTTCATTTTTAAATTCTAAAAACGGGACAGAAAATTATTCATTAATCAAAAATCACAGGTAATTTCCCCAAAGTTTCTATTCCTTCATTATTTAACTTAATGAAATGATGGGATTAGAGTGTAACATACAATGAGAATAACTCTCAGCAAGGTTAAGAGAAAAACACCTGTTTGTATCATAAGAAAAATTAATATGGCATTACTAAATGAATATGCACTTGTGCAAGCTTTCAAATGTTTAACAGGTGACATTTAATAGTAAGGAAACGAAATGCTTCAATAGAAAGGAGCAGAAACACCTGGGCAGGTCTGCAAGTGTGGTCGCCTACTTAGCATGCAATTGCATTTTCAACATAATTAGTTTAAATGAGCTTCTAAATTTGGGTGATGTATTGCACATGTAATTAAGATTTAATTAAAAATGTTCTATAATAAATTGTTTTCCATTTCTGACAAATCACATTAGAGAGGTGGATTTTGATTTGGAAATAGTTTTTAAAATGTGTTAATCATCTATGCTGAAAATATGAGAAAGAAAAAAAGGGGGGGCTCTGTTCAAAGTTACTTGGGATTTAAAACATATGAGGTAAAGGGAAGACTTTCCTTTTATCTCATTATAAAGTTTCGCTGAAGGGGATGAAGAAACTTACTCACGTTTATAAGCAGAACACGACGATACACAGAATGGATCTCCTTTTTATTTCCGTATGGTATATGGTAGATACTTTCGGACTTTGGTTACGGAAAAGACCACGTAGTAACGACCGCAACAAGGCTTGGCACTAACCTGCTGAATCCTGCAACAGAGATGAAGCCCCTGTTCCCAGTCCAAGACAAGTTGAGCCACTGAACAAGGGTGCAGCGAGCCTGCAGAAATTCCAGAGAGGTGTCATTTAGTTTTGCCCAGTACGGCTGCAGATTGAGGTGGATGTACTGCAGAGGATCACAGCAGTGCTGGTTCAGTAGTTTGCAAGTCTGTGCTAGTCTACACAGGTCTGGCAGTGTAAGATGGTTCAGAATCAGTTGAATGAGCTACATCAAACAGAGAAACCAAGACCATCAGGACGGAGAAACAGTATCACGTAAGTACATCACATGGTCTAATAAAGAACAATCGTATCAAATTTGATGACAGTGTCTTCACATACTAGATAAACCAAGATTCATCCGAATTATCCAAATTAGAAGAAAGCATTCATGCATAAGACTATATTACATTTCAAAATTGTTTACAAGGTACTTCAAGTTCAGATTGACTACTCATTTTTTTCCAGTATAAACAATTTGGTAATCAATTTTTCATGGACTCAACATTTAGTGAACATCTACAGCCCAGCAAGCATGGTTACGGAAGAGAGCTCCAACTTCCAGAGTTTTGCAGGGCCCAGTGGGAACTGGTTAGTGCAATAAGATGTTTTAATAGCTTCGAAAAAGAGGAGCATAGGCTGCTATGGAAGAGAAGGCCTAACCTCGAAGGAAGAGTGTATTTGCACGAGGAAGGCTCAGCTTTAAAGGGCGAGAGGCAAACAAGGTGAAAGACTAGTTAGTGGTAGGGTCTGGGTAACTAAGAACTTGAATTTATTCTGAAAGCAAGAAGGATTCTTGAAGGGATATAAACTGCAGAGTGACAGGGTCAGATTTGTGTTTGGAAAGCCCATTGCAGAGGGTACTACTGGAGGCACGGAGGCAGGGAGGCAGAGAAACCGGTCAAGGAGCGATTACAGAATTCCCAGAGGAAAGAGAAACCATGGGCCTGCTAGCAGTGATGATGGAGTAGCACACGGATACAAAAAGTATTAAAGGGGAGAAATCCAAGGGATTTTTACCTCTAATTAAAATCGTTTTCCTCGAACTAGTTCAAGATTTGTTTTTTCTTGACGGTGCACAATTTGGGGTTTCTAAACTAATACTGTTGAATAGCCTATTCTGAACCAAGAAACACAAAGAAAAAAAAGACCAAATATTTGCTAAATGGTAAAAATCTTTAGATGAGAGAGAATATTGAGTTTCTTGCTTAACGCAGTATGTTTATCTAGCTACATTTTTGTTTTGCCAATATGCCCCTTAACCCAAATGATGTTCTTCTATTTATTTGACTACGTAAACCCAATACTAGTTTCAGGTCATAGTTTCACTGTTTTAGGCCGAAAGATTACAAAATAGTGACAACATGATATTTAAAATAAGCATAAAGAGTGCATAAAGTATGAGCACTGCTAACTAACATAAATATTGTGCTCCGTGAGGCTTGGAGGGTTTTTACTATTTATTTTTAAGACTGAACTAGGCTTTAAAAATATTAAGAGTGTGTTATAAAAAAAAAACAGGGAAACATAAGGAAATTAAAAATTCGTCTAAAATCTCATCACCCCGATAACAGGTAAACTGCTGACATGTAAAATATTATACAAACAAAAAGAAAATTCAGGTAAAACATTAGAAAAACCAAACACTGAAGAAGGGTAGTATATGAGAAGTTTCTCCCTATCTATCCTCAAATCTAACAAACCCTCTCCCCATTGGTAAGCACTGTTCATTTTTCTGATCTCTTCCAGACAAATATGCATGAATATGTATAAAATCCTATGTATGAATATGTATAAAATATGTATGAAATCCTATTTTGGATTTGCACTAAAAGCTATACCTTGCTTTTTTCATTTAATAATTTATCTTGTAGGCATCTTTTTATCTGCACATAGAAATCCACCCCATTCCTTTTTAAAGATGTGGCATACTATTCAACTAATTTCTCACTTACAGAGTTCCTGGGTTTTTCCCCATCGCAAATGATACTGCAATATCATTGTGTGTGTGCATATTTGGCAAAATTTGCAAATATACCTCAGGGTAATTGCCCTTCAGAGCATCAATTTACTACAAACGGTGTAAAAAAGTACCCATTCACAGATGTCCTAGACAGTACTGGTGTCAATGCTTTAAATTTTGCCATTCTGAAAGCAAAAAAGGAAGAAATGAGAACAAAACAGTGTGACACTGTTGTTTTTTATTGCTGTTCTTTTTTTGTTTTTACTATAGCAATGTAACCCTTTGCCAAGGGAGTTGTCAAAGTTTCTTTCTTTTCTTCTGATCTGTTTCTGGATTCTATTGTTCCATTTATTTATTCATTATTTCTCTCTTATCAATAGCCCTGTGAGTCAAATGAGTTTTGTTCTAATTTTTTAAAAGTTTATCTGTGGGAGTGCATTGGATTGTTTGGTTGCAAATGAGATTCTATCTTCTTTGTTGACCCACAAATATCAGTCCTATAGCTTCATAATATGCTCTGTTATCTGGTGGGACTAGTGCCCCCCTCTAGCACTCTTCTCTTCCAGAATTTTCCTGAGTATTTTCATGTTTTTTCAGGTGAACTTTTCAATTAAAGGACAAAAATTCTGTTTGTATTTTAATTGGGACTTCATTGAATACATGAAGGAAAACTGACATCTTTACTTCATTGTATCTTCTTATTCAAGGGCATGGATGATTTATCATTTAATGATCTTTTATGTTCCTTGAGTTTCTAAAGCTATTGACTTTTGTCTATTAACTTTGTAACCTGCCAACTTTACTTATTGTTCTTAATAGTTTTTAGTCTAGTCTCTGAAGTATTCTAGTACAGAATCCTATCATCTAAAAAATGATGATGATTTTACAGCCTCCTTTCCAAAAATTATGCCTTTTCTTTCTCACATCTTCCAGCATTGGCTAGTACTTCCAGAACAATGTTAAGTAACATTGTTGTCTTGTTCCTGGCTTTAATTTAAATGTGAGCCACAAATGTGATACACATATATAATTTCAAATTTTTAGTAAATATTTTTTTAAGTCAAAAGACTATAGTTAATAATACTCTATTGTATACTTGAAGGTTGCTGAGAGTAGATCTTAAGCATTTTCAACACAAACAAAAAACGAGAAATAACGATGTGAGGTGATATATGTGTTACTTATCTCGATCTTGGTAATCGTTCTACAATGTATATGTATATGAAATCATCATGTTGTACACTTTACATATATACAATTATATTTGCCAATTATTCCTTAGTGAAGTTAAGAATAAAGGCAAAGGAACAGGTAATATTAAATATATTTAATAACATATTAAAAATGATCATTTCAACATGTAAATCAATATAAAATTACTGAGATCTTTTATTTATTTTTTTTTTTTGTATGAAGTCTTTGAAATCTTGTATTTTACATTTTCGGCACATCTCAATTCAGACCAGCCATATTTCAAGTGCTCAACAGTACATGTGGCTAGTGGCTACCATATTGGATAATGCATTTCTAGTGTTTGATAATTAAATATGTTAGCTTTTGGTTAATGATATTTGGTAGTAGACAATTACTATCATATAGCTTAACCAGGTATTTATTTTTTTAACAGAGATGGATTACAAATTTGGATATCTGTCCAGCTGTCATTTGTCAACCAATTTTGTATATCCATTAAGATGACATAGGATTTTTCTCCTTTGACCTAGTACTATGGTATTATTATATAATTCTCTGATACCAAAACACTCTTGAATTCCAGGAATACATGCTGAATGATTTTATTGTATTATCTTTCAAAAATAAGTCTATTTATTTTATTTGTTTGCTGAAGTACAATTGGTCTGTGGTATTTTTAGGTACTATGTTATACTGGCTTCATTAAAAAGTTGAAAACTTTTCTTTTTCTTTATGCCATGAAATAATTTAAATAATGTAGGATTTATCTGTTTCTTAAATGTTTGAAAGAACCTATGAGCCACCTGGACTTGGCAATAGTAGGACCTTAAATATTTGTAGAATGAATTAAAAATCCATTGGTTTAACTATAATATTAAAAGTTATTTCAAGAGAGGGGCGCCTGGGCGGCGCAGTTGGTTAAGTGTCCGACTTCAGCCAGGTCACGACCTCGCGGTCCGTGTGTTCGAGCCCCGCGTCAGGCTCTGGGCTGATGGCTCAGAGCCTGGAGCCTGTTTCCGATTCTGTGTCTCCCTCTCTCTCTGCCCTTCCCCCGTTCATGCTCTGTCTCTCTCTGTCCCCAAAATAAATAAAAACGTTGAAAAAAAAAATTTAAAAAAAAAAGTTATTTCAAGAGAATTTGTAAAGGCAGTTAGCGCAAAAAGGCATTAAAAATTAAGTATATCTCTGTATCAGAGGATCAATAATTTACTTTTTCCAGATGATTTGTAATTTAAATAATACCCAGCAATTTCTGGCATTGTTCCAAACAAAAGTCACCAATATGAAAAGATGTATATTTTGTGTGAAAACATTCTATGGTAACTTAATATTACATTTTAAGCAAATATCCAAATAGAAAAAGAATAATGAAAAGTCACTGAGACCATGACACTGACATGTGAAAATGCACTTTGGGATTTTGATTAAATGAGAGATAACTGGTTTCAGGCCTACAGGAGAATACCCATTAATCATTATTTGTCTAGTGTCTATAAAAACATGTTTTCATACAGGGGTATCCCAGCATGAAGTACCATTTGCTACCACAGTGAGTGCAGGATGTGATGTTGGCAAGGGCTCAATTGTGCCCTTATTTTCAACTGTGGAAACACTCACTTAATATATTTAAATGTTGGGTTTTTTTCACTTTAAATAATTTATATTATCTTAAAAATAATTTGGGTGGGGGCGCCTGGGTGGCGCAGTCGGTTAAGCATCCGACTTCAGTCAGGTCACGATCTCACAGTCCGTGTGTTCGAGCCCCGCGTCGGGCTCTGGGCTGATGGCTCAGAGCCTGGAGCCTGTTTCTGATTCTGTGTCTCCCTCTCTCTCTGCCCCTCCCCCGTTCATGCTCTGTCTCTCTCTGTCCCAAAAATAAATAAACGTTGAAAAAAAAAATTAAAAAATAAATAATTAAATAAATAAAATAATAATAATAATTTGGGTAATTTTTTTTTTTAATTTCTCCTTTTAGTCACCGTGAGATCGTTCAGTGTTCTGCAGCATTAACTCTCTATGCAATGTACTCTGCTTTCATCATGGCTGGTTAATGTTCTCAGGACTACAGATTCTGTCCCTCACCTTCTCCCACGTGCCCTTGTATTGACCAAACCCCTTGCCTGTATTGGAAGCTTTCCCTCTCTACTGCCTCCTTCCCTTCAGCCTAGAAACATGCTGAAACCTCTCCCAAACTGCATCACAAACAGAAAACTTCCTAATCTGCTGCTTCCTCCACCATTTGTCCTTTTTCCTTTTAGAAGGCAAGTTAGAACAGATAATACCTCTAATTCATACTCTCCTTCATTTTGATATGCCTTTTTTGAGTGCCATACAAAGGGGTGGAGTGTTAGTCAAGATGACAATATTATTCATTATTGGCGGACAGTCTTATCCATGTTACAGCCCCCAGAGTATATTAACAGAAGTATTTTTCTGCTTATACTCAGAGTAAACAGTTTTTGTCTCTGCTTCTTTCTCCCTCCTTTATGCCTTAACCAAATATGGCAAGGTTTTCTCATCCCTCACCTTATGTTCATGGCTCCACTGAACCGATAACAGTAAAGGATTATCAAAGATGTCCCAGTAACCAAAACCTGTGGGCACTTGTAACTTAGCTCTCTGCAGCCATGTGGCTGACTAGGTCCTTTTTGTGTTTTCTAGGCCTCCTCTTGCTTTGCTTTTAAGACTCTCTCATTGTTATCCCAAGCGCCTTTTCTGACAGGTCTTCTCTATGAGACTCTTAGATGTTAGTATTCCCAGAATTCTGCCCTTGGCCCTTTATTCCCACTCTACAGAGTGTCACCAGTTAATTTCATCTACCATGATGCCCCTCTCCTCTTTCAAGTGGACTCACTCAAATGTAAACTCAGACCTCCCTCCTGCATTTCAAACTGAAACACTAACTGCCTACTGTCCTCAACCAGACAGCGGAGATGCTTTGATGAATCACAGGCACCTCAAAGTCAGTATATCCTTCCCACCTTCACCCACTGTTTTATGATTAATGGCATGTCCATCCACTTAGTCATTTCAACCAGAAACCTAAAAGGGTCTCTGATGTTCTGCTTCATCTGTAGATAAACGTTTACTACTTTCAATTCCTACCTCCTGATCTCCGGAATATTTCTCCTACTCATCTCCCTTCCAAATCTTCCAATATCCAGGCTTCATCATTTTTTGCCAAAATTACAGCAGTAGTTTCCTAACTGGTGTCCCTGCTTCCCCACCCTGACCTCCTCTTGCCCTATTCTTCATTTACCAGCACAGTTATCTAAGACAGAAATCTCATTTTGTTATTCTCATTTTTAAAATATATAAAACCTTCAATGCTTCCCTAATGACCACAGAAAAGGTTCACTCTCTTGTTTATACCATGACACATATGAAAGACGAAATTTACACGAAGGCCAAACACCTGGGCAATTATTCTAATTGTGGGCCAAGAAGTGTGCAAAAATGCCTCCATATTGTGGATGATTCCTGGAATGTTAGCTATTCCACACCATTCTCTCCCATTCAGAAAAGCATTATGAATACAAGACAACACAAGAAAGTGAGTGTGAAATTATTACAGGTATAATCTTGGATCTGCTCTAATTTTTCATCAAAAGTAAACTGATGCAGCAGTGATGCAGGTCGCATACTGCCAATGCTAGGCTGTCCCAATCACTGTCATCTACACGAATGGTGTCCTGGGGAGTCAGGCACCGAGGCAGTCCTAAGCCTCCATCCAATTTCATCCTCTGCAGCCATCTTGTTCCCAAACGGGTTACAAAGTTATACTTCCTCTCCCCTCTGTACATTCTCTTCCCTCTGCTGGAAGTTCCCCTCAGGTGTTCATTTGAATGCTACGTGTCAGCATTTTATCAGGTCTGGATAAAATTCAAACAAACACTGTTCAAATGTATTGGCCAAATTTAAGTTTCTATTTTGTCGTTTCAGGAAATGGGTGAGAATCAAATAAGTGCTTTTGTTTCTTCCTGATGAACTGTTCCCACTGCTGTGAGGACAGCTGCTCCTTGAAGCCCTGGGAAACAACACTGTCAGCACCCTACACCTCCTCTCTTTCCCCAGCTCAACTCTTCCTTCACCTTTCCCCAGTCCTCCCATTAAGGGCCAGAAGGTCTTGTCCGATCCGTGAAGCTTTCTTTCTGTAACACAAGACTTGACCTAGACAGCCTGGGTGGGGTCCTGTTCGTGGCTTACTGACTCAATTACCTTGGATCTTTCGCTTCATCTTTACATGGCAACTCTAGCTACTTCGCAGGACACGACAGCATTTTAACCGCAGAATGGTGCACAGGCGTTGTAGTAACCATTAGGCTTTCAAGAGACTATCTTGCTGTTCTATGCAAGTTAAGCTACTTGTGTTACTACAGTGAAAGCTGAAATACCCACCAATTTGGAAGGCGGCCAGTTTAAATTGGCTAAAATTTGCGTTATAAACACAATAAACACAAAAAACACCATTTTTCTTAAAAAGTTTTGGTTACATTATTTTTAGCCACACACAGCAGTTTGTCAGCAGGGGACAGAAATGCCTGGCAGGATCCCCCACCACCAGGGGGTGTGCTTCTGGCATATGATGCCTCGGGGCCAGGGACGCTAAACATACTGCAGAAAGGTGCCTGCAAAGACACACTGAAAACAAGACTTTAAGTAAAGGCACTCTGCACCTGCCTAGACCAAAAATTTCAGCTAGCCAGAAGGATATAAAAGAGAATTGGTATAGAAGCATAAAGGAGACTTGGAGAAACTGGGGACTATCAAAGAGAACAGGCACCCTTCTCATGGTATTATTAATACTCTAATGCAAAACAAAGCGGTAAAATTACTTAACACAATTTTGTCCAGCTTTTTCAAAGTCAAAATACAGGTGACCCTTGAACTACAGCAAGGGTTAAGAGTGTCAACCTCCCCTCCACCAGTCGAAAATCCATATATACTTCTGACTTCCCCAAAAGTCAACTACTAATAGCCTACTGTTGACTTGAAGCCTTACAGATAACATAAACAGTCAAGCAACACATTCTGTATGTTAAACATAGTATGTACTCTATTCTTAAAGTGACGTAAGCTAAAGAAATTAAGAAAATCCTGAGAAAAACACATGTATCATACTATACTATAAAAAAAACCTATATCTAAGTGTACCCACATAGTCCAAACCTGTGTTGTTCACAGGTTGACTGTATATGATACATGAGATTATGTACACCATACCAATGTTTCTATTTCTCCAATATCTAGCAAAATAAGTATTAATACCTAAACATTTAAAAATTATAGTGTTATGTCCAATATTGCTACTGATTATCTTTGGCTTACCTCATAAGGCAGTTTATCAAAATATCCATTATTTGGCCCTTCCCTGAGGGCAGTACTGCTAAACTTTTTGTTAAGACTGTCCATTCCACAACCGTCCTTTTCTTCATAGTCATCATCTTCTAGATCATTCATGTCAATAAGTGAAGTCTTGAGAGAAAGCACTGGCTTGTCCTTCGTACCATGTAACACGACTGCATCTAATTCGGTGTAATAATCCAGAAGAGAACTATTTACTTCCAGCCGTATAAGGTTTGTGGGAAAATTTATCTGCTTAATACAAGGTTTAAATTGGCGAGCCTGGGAAGCATTCACCTTCGTCGGTCTCTCTGACCAAAGAATCTCCCATCTGCCAAAGAAAGAAACTTACCTATAATACACTTTAGAATGAGATTTACTGTTACCTTAAGGTTATGGCCCCACGCCCAAAACGTTATAGTGTGACACACAAAGGTATTAAATAAGGTGAACAGAATCAAACACAAGTGTTGTTTCCCGGATGTAAACAAATTTATAAACTAAATGTCACAGATCTTGAAATATTTGTACTACTTGAATTATTTTCCTAACGTCCTAGAAAGTACTTTTTTGCAAATTCCATATCAGTCAGTCAGAAACTGGAAGAGCTAGCGTTACATGAAGAACACCACTCAGTTTTAAAGGAAAAGGATACCTGAAGTCAGAATGAGGCACACAGGAGGAATTAAGCTCTGTTGTGTACATGTCCTAAAACCAACAGTGGAAACCAAAATGATCATCTTGTCACCCCAAGCTCTCCTTTTCCAGCTTCTCCATTTCTGTTACTGGCGTCACACAAACTCAACACTTCCATTATCTTTGATTTTCTCTTATCGAGTCATTAAGTTTTGTCAAATTTTTCATGAAAGCATCCTTTTTCTATGCTCTTCTTCTAAATTCTCATTGTTCTCCTCTTTTAGTCATCTGAGTGTGGTCTCTATCTGGCAAGTACCTAACACCTAACAGATAAATAATATCTTCTCTACTCCTCCAAAACGAACTCTACTTTCCAGCCAGATTAATCATTACCTTCCAGACAATAAACTTATTTCTGCTTTTGTCTCTTTGCTCATGTTGTCTCCCCACAAAGAAATGCCCAGTTTGCAATTATCTGCCCATCTCTTCTTCAAGGCCCAACTCAGATTCCATCTCTTCATAGAAGTCTCCTAATAAAACTAATCTCCCAAATTATGCAGATTCTTCATAACCTAGGATCATCAGATATGTAATATTCTTCCACATGTGTCACAAGTAACCATTTCTCTAATACTCTTTCCAAATACATCAGAAAACAATTAGAAACACAGATTAAAAAAATACTTCAATAAACATCTTTCCATTTCTAATTATTGACTTTAGCTACAGAATTTTTTAAATACAGATTTTATGTCAAGACTAAGAATATTTTTAAATCTGAATACATACTACAAACTGCTTTCAAAGAAGCTTATGCTAATAGTATACAAGAATGGCTACTGAAAGTATTATTTATTTTTAAAAACAATCTCTAATTTAATGATAAGCCATATCTCCACATGACAATTTATAATTCCCTGATTACTAACAATATTTAAAATATTTTCATAAATTTATTAATCATATGAGGGGTTTTTTCCTCTAATATATTGCCAGTTCATTTCCTTGGCCCAGTGACCTATTAAGATTTAAGTAAAAACTGATTACGGTAAGACATTTAGGAAACTGAAATAGACAAAAAAGCGTGAGTCATCAACATGTAGGTACCCTCATGGTCTTTAAGCCAAGATGGCAGCAAGAAGGGCATACGGGGAATGGAGAAAGGAAGCATGATCATTTCTACCTGTGGGAATAAAAGCACACAGCAGAAGCTCACAGGGATCATAGTAAACGGATCACTACCCACTAGAGTAGGAACTTTCGCACTTACTAGAAGCTTTATAATCACCTCATAGTTGCTACTTTTGCTGGTTCTTTCCTGAAAATTAGAAATAAAACTCATCAAACACAAAGAGCCTGTGAGTCCCGTATCTGGAGACAACATGAGAGTTAAGAGTGGAGAGACAGGTCTGACTCTATGACCCACCTTGACAAACTGGGGAAGAGTTCTATTCTAAGGAGTAGAGCAGGTTGTGGCGGATATAAGAAGGAAAGGAAAGCAGGCAGGCTGGGCATCTTCTTCTTCCTGTGACATGGCAGTCAAGCACACTTGGAATGCCAGCCTAGACCTGGGCACCCCTACAGATTAATCGCAAAACTCTTGAGGGTTCCTAACAGTTCTGATTTGAACAATCTCACATAAACTTATGTATTTACATAAATGCATGTAAAGGAACTGACGTATGAATCATTTAAAACCATGCTGGTAGGAAAATGCATTCCTAATTTTGAACAGTATATTTCCACGAATCAGGAGGTAAACGGTTTTATTCATTCTTTTGTTGCTATGGCAAAATGACATCAGATGATGTTAGAGAAATGTCTCATGTCTAGGAAAGAAGGACCAGTCAGGACCCTTTGAAATAACTGCCTGTACTGGTTCACAACACATGTGATCTTAAACCCAGTCTGTTTTATTATTTAGCTTCAATGAGGAGTTTTTATGAAGCTTAACAGGAAACACTGAAAATGTGACATAGAAATCATCTGTGCCAGATCCTTTGCAATAAATACAGCTAATACATGCTCTTCATGTGCAGTTTGAACTGCGCTATGACGTAAATTACATTATAAATGTACAAATATAAGCTTAAAGAAAAGCATTGACTAGAGCAGCAATATTCTATGTTAATAAGGTATTAATCTGCTAAAGTCTTCCTTACCTACTCTGCAGAATGGACAAGGCTAGATGATGCTTCAAATTGACTTCCTTAACTTTTGTGGTATATCAGGATTAATGCTATTTTAGCATCACTTTCGCTTTTCTATATAGCATGAATATTATATATTTACCTATACATATAACTTAAGTTGTAAATGTGACAGTATACTTAAAGGAGAACATCATCATCACCTTATCAGTGTTTAGAAATATTTAAAAATATGTCTAAATATAAAAACTTCCAAGTATCTAAATTAGTTATTTATATTTCACTTTTGTCTTGATAACCTAAAAAGTAACAAAAAATTATGAAAAGAAAAATTATTTTATAGGTCTGTGGCCATCTGAATTAAGTTAACATTAACTATGAGATCAATCAAATTGATCCTGAGGTGTGTGTATTAAAGTGAATTTTTATTGAAAATTTCTTAATAGAACTAGAATGTATTATTTCAAAGTTAGCAAGAGAAAGGTATCTATTTTATCCAACAAGAAAATATGCCAGTATTATTTTATTCTGGAAAACTAAAACCAGAATCTTAAAACCTAGTCCATGAAAACAAGCAAATACAAACAAATGTACATGTGCACACGTGTGGGTGTACGTACACACACACACACACACACACACACACTATTCTGTGATAGCCCCAACTCCTTTAATCCTCTAGACTTAGGACAGCATTAACAAGATTAAACCGCTTTAAATTGTGCTCCATAGTCCACACATTTAAGTGTTTACTATACGTGCTCACACACTGTATATATCTACCAGACAAGTCTGACCAACTCTAAATGCCCTAAGTAAGTATTTTAAATCTACACTATCGCGTATGCAGGATTCAGCTCTGAATCCCATTCTGGCTGCACTTTAGAACACTTAATTCTGGGATGGTAACCAATAACATTCACTTCACCAGCCCACTCATTTCCCTTTCTGTTGATGGTACTGAACGCCTACTATGTGTCCAGTTCTTAGAAACAAAGAAACAAACCACTCCTTCTATGCTGTTGATCTCGTTTCCCCATTGAGAAAGGCCCTCCAAGGCTCCCAGGAAGCAACAGGTAAACCAAAAGAGAGAGTGAGATGTTCACCAATGGAAACCAGAGAAAGCAAGTTTTCCAACATATTTAGGTTGGAAGTCAAGCACACAGATGCAAAAAGCTTTCCTATAACCCAAATTTCTCCTGGTTAGTAAGCATATGTAGTAGTCAGCACAAAGACAGTTCTCTTGGCAACACTGCTCCATTTCACCAGCTGAAAGTAAATGGATAGAAGAGGAAAACCAACAAGAATGAAAGAAAAGGATTCCGATAGTATACCTACTCATTCCCTGCCTCCCAGCCTATCTCTAATTGGAACTAACTAGCATCTGCTTTAAGAACCAACCACTTTAGGGGCGCCTGGGTGGCGCAGTCGGTTAAGCGTCCGACTTCAGCCAGGTCACGATCTCGCGGTCCCTGAGTTCAAGCCCCGCGTCAGGCTCTGGGCTGATGGCTCAGAGCCTGGAGCCTGTTTCCGATTCTGTGTCTCCCTCTCTCTCTGCCCCTCCCCCGTTCACGCTCGGTCTCTCTCTGTCCCAAAAATAAATAAACGTTGAAGAACCAACCACTTTAGGGCCTGGCGACTTCCATGACAAAATCATGCTCTTGGCCTACAAAATCAGGACTAGACTATGACCAATTTGGGAAACCATTACTTAAGCAACTTCCTTTGGCAGCAAATTCTCTATGTGACAGCCACTTTCTTTTCCTCTCCTTTCTTAACGTCAGTATTATGTAATTAAATGCTTTCTTTTAACGCTCAAAAAAAAAAAATCCACACCACTAAATTTTATCCCCAAATAACTTTATTCCAGTCAGTTTCTTTAACAGGACCTCAATTTGTCATTTTCTTTCTCCTCTTTTTCTGTCTCTCTCTTCCAATGTGTAACCCTGTACTAACCTTTTTCTGACTCTTACACAAGCATCCAGTAAGATCTTATCCCCAGGACCAGGACACCATGTAGTACCTATTTTCTTTTTTCTTAATAGGGCAGTAGGCAAGAAGTCAGAAGACTCTGAGATCTTACAGAACTACCTGTAACTTATCTACTTCATTCACTGAACAAAGAAATCAACCAGACGAAATGGGGAAAGACTGCTTTTGAATTTTGAATGTTCCGGGACTACAAGTCCATTTCCTGCAAACAAATTCCTGAACGACTCCAACACACTCCCTTGTTTGCTAACTCTTAAGATAGGCATAAAACCACGTACTCAAATAAAATATTAGGTAGTAGAGTCCAGCGGTTCCCAAATTACAGTGCGTGATGGAGATTTCCATGAATAAATGTGAAAAATAAGGAATGTATTGGTAAAAAGTTAGACAGGGAAAGAGGCAAACCATAAGCGACTCTTAAAAACAGAGAATAAACTGAGGGTTCATGGGGGGTGGGAGGGAGGGGAAAGTGGGTGGTGGTCATTAAGGGTACCTGTTGGGATGAGCACTGGGTGTTGTATGGAAACCAATTTGACAATAAATTTCATATTTAAAAAATATGCACAAATATACATGTAAAATGCCAACCATTCTTTAAGATTCTGATCATGCTAACTTCTCAGTATAAACTGAGGTTTCTTTTATGACATGATGGTGATGACAAATGATGTATTCCATTTGTTTGTGTTTTTAACGCGTACTTACTTAGCAAAGTAAATAATGTGACAACCTGTATCAGTTTTTATTATCATTTTTATTATGTTTACTAGTTTAAGACCGCCAGCTTTCTCTCCCTGTATTCCACTTAGACCTCCTGGTCAGTTCTGTGTGCCCACCTTCCACATCTCCTTGCTTTGCTCCTAAGGGCCTCCACCTGCAGCCTTCTTCAAAGTACGGTCTCTCCATCCAGAGGGTAGCATGTGCCTAAGAGACTTCCATTCCCCTTCCCACTCCCCTGGCCACAGCCCAAGACAGGTGCGGGGAGTATAAGAGCCCACCTCCCTAATAACTTTTCCTCCAGGCAGACTGGGACTTCACGTGAAAGCACCTCCTTGCCTGACTTCTTCCTCTCCCTAGCTCTCCTGGCTTCTCCAGGAGCACTTCCAGAGCAAATCATTTGCATAACAGCAGTCTTCAAGGTCTGCTTCTGGAAAACTGGATCCAAGAGCCCTGCGATTCCCAAAGTGTGGAAACCACTAGGCTAGATCTTAAGAATGGCACTTACACGCTTGTGGCCTCTCACTAGCTTATTCTCCGCACTCGAACCTTTTTCAGAAAGTTCTTCAAACACCCAGATCTCATGTCATGATTTCGCCTTTGCATGTGTGGTTCTCTCTGTACCTCTCCCATCCAAACTAAAGCCTCACTCAACCTTCGGCTCTCAGTTAAGTTACTTCCTCAGGGAAGACTTCTCTGAGCCCCACAGATTAGGTCTTCCCACCACCAACACACGCTCCCTGTGATCTTATGGCCTTCTTGCAGACTGACCTACAACAACTCAAAGAACAAGAGCCATGTTTGTCTGGTTCTTTGTTTTGTTCCCAGCAGCGAACTGGCAGAGAAGGTGTTCAATGTTTCTGACTGTTTAAAGAAATTCACCAAAATGTTAACAGTTACTGAGTCTGGGGAGAATTGTGGACGTCTTGTTTCCTGTATGTTTTCTTTCTTGATATTTTATAACAAGTTTTTTTAAACAATGAAACACCTATTGATTTCATAATCAGTAAAATTTTAAAGGTCCTTTCTTATTCTGCAATAATATATATTGGCTAAATTATTTTTCTCTTAAAATGTAAGGGTATTGTCTGTGGAATAAAGATAAAATTCAGTTAAACAAATTAGAGATATATCTATAAATAAAGTCGTCACTTTAATCTCAACCACACACTCCAACTCTCAGCTAGGAATCCAAGAGCATGATTTACACTCAAAATCAGTTATGCAGACATTATGTTTTAGATTAAAGATACTGCATGTTTCATAGATCTCATTCCCAAATTTGTTTAGCTTTTTAGGAAAAAAGGGGATAACTTTGTAGGAAAAAGACAAAGAATGATAGAGTCCAATTAAACAATTCTCATGTAAGAAAGGATCCTTCCCAAAGGACTTCTCCCTCAGGGGGAAAAAAAATCAAACCTGTATATTAAACGATGCTGGTTTTGTGTTTAAAAAAAACAATAGATTCATCAGTATTATTCACAATGAATTTTCGAGGTCATTCTGAAAAGAACAAATAGAGATTATTCTAGCAGTTTCCAGCTCGAGCTGTATTTATTTCCTGACACTGGGGAGGTACTCCCTTAGAGTTGAGGGGACAAGGGTCTTCAAGGAAGCAATGTGGCAGGTGGTAACTGATCCTTGTCCCCACTCCTCCTCCACTGGCAGCTAGAGTCTTACTGTTTAACAGGTGCCCACAAACTGCTCTGGAGTTAGAATACACTCAAAAGGGCAGGGCTTTTTGTCTATTTTGTTCATTGTTCACTGATGTATCCCCGATGCCCAAAACAATGCTTAGCATATGGTAGACACACACAAATGTTTAATGAACAAATTAATAGTGATATAAAGATCTTAAAACTGATAACAAGTAATAGAAAAATGAGCAAATAAGATGATCAGACGGTTCAAGGAGAAGGAAACTTAAATGGCTTTTAAACATGAAAACATATTCAAGCTTGAAGATAATAAAAGTATTCCAACTTAAGGTTTATATAACATTTTCACCTACCAAACTAGCAAAAATATTAAAATTAACATACTCTGTAGGTGAGGCTTTGGCCAAACATGTATGCACCTACACTGCTAATACGAATATAAATAAACAGACTCTTTGAAGAGATTTTGCCACTATATATCAAAATTACAAATACACAGACCTTTGGCTCAGCAATTCTTTTGGGAACTTAACCCACAGACATACTTGCACACGTGAGGTGATTCATGACAAGGTTATTCATTGCATTAATTCTCAAAATAGCAAAAGCATGGAAAAATTAAGTTCCCATCAATAGGCGTTTGGTTAATAAGTTGGGATACATATACACTGTGCATTGCAACTATAGAAAAGAATAAGGAACCTCTCTCTCTTCGTACTTACATGAAAAGACACAATATGTAGTATTAAATGAAACATGGTGTAGGACAATGTGAATAGTATGTTTATTTTGTGTGTAAAGAAAGTAAAATATTTGTTTTTGCTTATATCCACATAAACTCTGGAAAAAAGTAAGTGGATAAAAGTGGTTTCTTTGAGGAGGGATGGGTCTTAGGCACGTGGAGAACAGGATATATGCAAGACTGCATTATGTACTTTTTAGATTCTTGAACCATACGAATATATTACCTAGTCAAATAATTATATTTTTATTTTATTTTTTTATTTAAAAAATTTTTTAATGTTTATTTTTGAGAGAGTAAGAGAGAGGGGAGAGAGAGAGAGAGAGTGCGAGCTGAGGAAGAGAAGAGAGACAGAGGAAGACACCGAATCCGAACCAGGCTCCAGGCTCCCTGCTATCAGCGCAGAGCCTGATGCAGGGCTGGAACTCATGATCCATGAGATCATGACCTGAGCTGAAGTCAGATGCTTAACAGACTGAGCCACCCAGGCGCCCCAAATAATTATATTTTTAGAACACAGGAGGCTGAACTACAAAAGAGAGGCACTGGTATGCAAATTGATATAAATAGGCTTTTAGAAAGAATGCATGAATTTCTTAAAGCAACATGTTTTTAATGAATATGCTTGTTACAAAAACATCCCCCTAATATTAAAGCTAATCCCCCAAATACCCCACCTTAAGTATTACTCTATAGGCCTACTTTGAGTTACTCACTGTATGTAAAAGCAATCATATGATACTTTTCTTAAATATGTTACAGGTCATATATCCTACTAACTTCTCAGATTGGCCCACATCCCAATTAGTTCAAATCATGCTTTTTTTGTTTATAGTAAATTGACACATAAATCTCATGACATACGAATGCTATAGTGTAAGGTGTTATAGGTATAAAGAATTCATCATATCTTAAAATGTGTGATCTTTCTTTCCCTATTAGAAAACTAAGGAAAATTTTAAAAATCCAATTTGTTTAGGGGCTCCTGGGTGGCTCAGTCTGTTAAGCGTCAGATTTCGGCTCAGGTCATGATCTCGTGGTTCGTGAGTTCGAGCCCCGCATCGGGCTTTGTGCTGACAGCTCGGAGCCTGGAACCTGCTTCAGATTCTGTGTCTCCCTCTCTCTCTGGCCCTTCCCCTCTCAAGCTCTCTCTCTCTCTCTCTCTCTCTCTCTCAAAAATAAATAAACATTAAAAAAATTTTTTTAAGCCAATTTGTCTAAATTAGTTGAGAATAAAAAACGACCTCCAATATTAAAACATCCTAAACCTTCCAGCCATAAAATCTGGTCATTAAAAACTGAGTCTTACCTTACTTCAGCCGGTGGAATTGGGGAATAGGGATTTGCAGAACAAGCCAGAATTCTAATGACTGCTCCAGGATGATAGGTTTCCAGAACATGAACGGCTGTAGGATACACCTGTTGTTCAAAAGTAAGTTCCACATAGTCTTGGCTTTGAAAATTAGGTGGCGTCCTCTTGAATGGCAAGGAAGCACTAGGACACTGATCCCACCATGTTCCGTAAGTTCGAAATACGGCTGTCTGAGTGAAGTCACCAGAACTTGGAAATACATTTGGTACACCTGCCAAATTCCACATGGTATAGGACATACTGTTCTCACTTCCATAATGGGAACTGAAATCCACTACTTCTTTGGCATACTGGACCACCTCTGCGTGGAGAGGGGAAGTCCGGCTGTTTGATTCTATAGCTCTATGGCTGTTCATCATTTCTCCTCTTGTAGCTGTCCTGGCTCGGCGCCGAAGGCATATATAATAAAACATAGTCAGAACGGTTAACATGGGAAAGACTGGTGACATCTAGGTGTGAATTATGAAGCTTCAAAAGGTCAGGTGTCCTCAGTAAGACGCATGAACTCTTTGAAGGATGTTCTAAAAAAAAATGAATGGCTTGGTAAAGTAAAATAATTTAAATAAGCAGAAAAATGCATGGATAAGGTTAATAATTAGGTTTTCCCCCCAATATAATTTCCCAGAATGAAACTGAAAAAGCAAACTCACTGTAAATGTGAAATCTCTGGCATAACTTATCAAATATATTTTTAAGAAACCTAAATATTGAAAATGTATATAATTCTATGCTATGTGGGAAGCAAAACTGATATTATAAGGCAATGGAAGGTATATATGATCCAAAAAACTCCATTTCATACAAAGTTCTATCTTTCAAAAAATACTAAAATCCTTGAACTTTTAAAATTAAAATTATTTAAAATATATGGTGAACCACTAAAACACTGCTGTGAATCTGAAAGAACCTTAAGGCATTTTTTAATTTTACATTTTAACAAATGATTCCCTATTGTTAATTATTACTTAACCTCCAAACATGCTAAGTACAGATTTCACATTATGGGAATATAGTTTTCTGGAGCTGACAGTTAATCCAGACCAACTAAATTAACTGCCTTACACATCACAGATCACCAGACAGTGTTTAATTTATAACTCTTAGCAGTATTTGTTAGGGCAGTCCATGGCTGGCTGGCATCTGGTTAGCTGCCAGATACTCTTAGAAATCACTCACCCCAGAGAGAATGGTCACAGGATACACACAGGAAATGTAAAAGTTGGCATTCATCCATGTGCCTTGAAAATTGCATGCTGATTTCAGGTTCAAATGTTGAAACGTCACATTCTTTTACCTATAAGATAAGAGTTTTAGAAGATACTTTTATTTCCAATTTAGGAAGTCAAATAACCCAAAAAGATTATAGATCATCTTTTAGACAGATAAACATAAACAGCTATTTATTTGATATAGAACTTTCTAACTGAACAGGTTACATGTTTCTGAATCTTGTGGACAATTCTGAATAATTTATTTAAAATTTCATGACAAGAGCACCTGGGTGGCTCAGTCGGTTAGGTGTCCGACTTCGGTTCAGGTCATGATCTTGTGGTTCATGGGTTTGAGCCCCAAGACAGGCTCTGTGCTGACAGTTCAGAGCCTGGAGCCTGCTTCGAATTCTTGGTTTCCCTCTCTCTAGTCTTCCCTGCTCATGCTCTGCCTCTCAAAAATAAATCAACATTAAAAAAAATTTTAATGAAAAAACAAAATTTCATGACAGAATGTAGTAAAAATATAATGACCCCTTTCTATATAAACGCTACAAACCTATAGCTTACGGGTCAAAGTATGTGGGCAGACATGTGTTATGGGGACCAAACAGTACTTTTTATCTCATTGTTTATTTTTGTTTTTTAAAAATTCTGATTATAATTGATACACAATGTTACATTAGGCTCATATGTAAAACATAGTGATTCAGCATCTCTACACTATACTATATACACTTATACTGTGCTCACCCCAAGTGTAGCTACCATCTGTCACCATATAATGCTATAACAATATCACTGACTATATTCCCTATGCTGTGCCTTTTATTCCCATCACTTATTCATACCATAACTGCAAGCCTGTATCTCCCACTCCCCTTCACCTATTTAGCCCATCCATCAACACCCTTCCCTCTGACAACTTATAGTGTTCTCTGTATTTATAGGTCTGATTCTGTTTATTCATTTGTGTTTTTAGGTTCCACATATAAGTGAAGTCACATGGTATTTGTCTTTCTCTGTCTCACTTATTTCAATTAGTGTAATACCATCTAGGTCCATCCGTGTTGTCACATATGACAAGATCTCATCCTTTTTTATGGCCATATAATATTCCTGTGTGTGTGTGCATACACACACACACACACACACACACCACATCTTCTTTATCTATTCATCTATCAATGGACACTTAAGTTGCTTCCATATATTGGCTATTATAAATAATGCTGCAAAGAACATAGAGGTGAATGTATCTTTTTGTGTTAGTGTTTCTATTTTCATTAGGTAAATAGCCAGTAGTAGAATTATTGGATCATACAGTATTTCTATTTTTTATTTTATGAGGAAACTCCATACTGTTTTCCACAGCGGCTATACCAATTAGATTCCCACCAACAGTGCATGAGGGTTCCTTTTTCTCCTATCCTCACCAACACTTGTTATTTCTTGTCTTTTTGATTTTAGCCATTCTGACAGGTGTAAGGCGGTATCTCATTGTGGTTTTGATTTGCATTTCCCTCATGATTAGTGATGCTGAGCATCTTTTCATGTGTCTGTTGGCCATCTGTATGTCTTCTTTGAAAAAATGACTATTCAGGTCCTCTGCCCATTTTTTAATCAGACTGTTTTTTTGGTTTGTTTTTTTGTTTGTTTGTTTGTTTGTTTGTTTTGGTATTGAGTTGCATGAGTTCTTTATATATTTCGGATATTAACCCCTTACTGGATATATGATTTGAAATATTTTCTTCCATTCAGTAGGATGCCTTTTTGTCTTGTCGACTATTTCCTTTGCTGTGCAAAAGCTTTTTATTTTGATGTAGCTCCAATGGTTTATTTTTGCTTTTGGAGACACATGTAGAAAAATGTTGCTCTAACCAATGTCAAAGAAACTACTATCTAGGTTCACTTCTAGGATTTTTATGGTTTCAGGTCTCACATTTAGGTCTTCAATCCATTTTGTGTATGCTGTTAGAAAGTGGTCCAGTTTCATTCCTTTACATGTAGATGTCCAGTTTTCCCAGCAGCATTTATTGAAGAGACTGTTTACTCCCCATTGTAGAGTCTTGTCTCTTTTGTCACAGATTAATTGATCATATAAGCATGGGCTGTCTATTCTGGGATCTCTTTTCTGTTTCCATTGATCTATATGTCTATATTTGTGCCAATACCATACTCAAATAGTACTTTTTAAAAGTCTGACTAGGTTGCAACCCTTAAAAAATCAAGAGGGCCCCCTGTTAGAAGAGCTCTATACTCTCCAGGCAGCTGCCATTATTCCCAGCCAACTTCATTAGTTTGTAACACAGGCTTAACCTCTGTCCATGTTGAGTAGGTACCTCTGGTGTACACAAACAAGGAATTCAGATATACTCATGCCTGTGCCTAAGGTTTAGAAGTTTAACAGAAGTTTAACTTCTCCTAAGAAAATATAACTTTTCTTCAGTAGAGTGATGGGTGAGCCTTTCAAAACTTTAACACTAAGACTAATACCTTAAATGTCCCTGCCACTCAAAAGCCTTCAATAATTTTTTTCTTACCTATAAGACATAGTCTAAGTTCTTTAGTTTGACCTTCCAAGGTTCTCCTCAAGCTAGACCCACATCTATTTGTCTAACCCAGTAAATTCAGTCAACCTCTAAACACTGTATTACTCTAGGTCTGTCTGCCTCTATCATTCCTTTTCCAGCCACTTTACTCACTATGTTTAGTCTCTGACACCACCTTGGTATCAGATATATACCTTAGCTCCACAAGGGTTTACACTAAAACTAAGTTTCTTGAAGGAGGGAATCCAGCCAAAGATCTTCATTTCTCAAAGTACGAAGAACATGGTAGGTACAAAATATTGTCATGTTTACAGAAAGGTGATGGGCAAACAAAAAAAACACTATAAAAGTCTAAAATACTTTAAAATTATATAACAGCATTCTTGTGCCTCTTAATCCCAGCCAGATGCAAACACACTGAAATATAACCAGTAAAACAGTAATGAAAGAACTGAGCTTGAAACAAGTGAGGAAAATCCACAGCTGTGAGAAACAAACAGCACAGAGCAGGAGCTGAAGCTAATACAACTCTCGGAACCAGTTACAGGCCTTAATGGTTATTAGGGGACCTTCTAACACCCATGCAGAAAGGTTATTTCAAGCCAGAGGTGACCTCTGGAAGATCTTCCTTCATAAAGCCAAACATTAGGAAAGATCATCCTATCTGTGAAACCAGGTATATAAAAACTTAGCTCAATGGCCAAGAAGCCTAAGAAGATAGGACACCAATTTAGGCAATGGAGAAAAGTTGCTAGAGGGAAATCAGACCCTATTAGGCATATATCATGCCTCATAAAGAGCATGGGCCTAAATTCACACTACCTTCATCCCTAAGCCAAAAAGCATGGGCCTAAATTCACGCTACCCCATCCCTAAGCCCCCAAAAAACCCCCCAAAAAAGTAGTCCTGAGCTGGTAAAACTTTAGAAGCTGATAGGGGTAGATGGGAAACCTCTCTGCGGGGATGATTCCACGACACAGGACAGACTAAACCCTTACAAAAGATATGGCACAGTAAAAACTCACAGACTACAAGAGAAAATGAACCACGATGAAGGACAGTCAGTAGGCAGACTCACTAAGTGAAGGAACTTGCACTCCAAGAACAAGAAATAATAGAACAATCTGAACAAGACAATTTCTGAAGAGTAACAAAACACGTATTAAAATAAATAAGGTGGGTCTGCAGCACATGTTCCTAGAGTTGATGTACCAGGAATCGACAATTTGGATTCACCTCAGAAAATGTAACACCAAGTGCTAAAGTATAGGTCATGTTATCAGTGTGGGAAAAAATAATTATCTAGTACGCACTTCTTTATTCAAATATTTCACCTACAAGTATAAATCTGTTGCAAAGAAAAAATTTACAAATGCACAAATCTCAAATATTTAATGCCAAAATTTAAAATGATACAGCTCTTTGATCATATACACTTCATTCCAAAATAGGCTCCCAGGTAAATCAACAGGGGTAATTTCCCAAAGAATTTATTTGGTCCTTCTGTCTCTTAAAAGAAAAAGAATAAAATAAACTGCAAAATGAAATTTAGGAAATAAAGAACAATTTATAAGTATCCAACTCAAGTGACAGACTACTGGAAGACTGCAAGTTTTATTCCTGGAAATCTTCATGAGCGTGACAGGTAGGCCACCTGCAAGGTGGATGGATGGGTCTGGCTTTATAATCTTTGGACATCACTTCTCACTCCACAGTCTGTAAACTGCTTCGAATAAGCTTCTTTCACTTTCTTTATAAGACTGCATTTATCGGAAAGTAAAAATTTCATAAAACCAAAGATACATCTGCAAAATAAGATATCATCATTCATGTGAACTTTCACAATCATTCTGGGCAAAAAGATGGAGACAAATTGGGATAGCCAAATTCTATTTGACATACTAAGCCACAAACTTTCTGTTTCCCAGCTAGCTTTTACTACTACAGAATATGGGATAATATCAAAAGCAGCAAGAGTGCCATATGAGCAATATCATTTTAAAGCTGTGTTGCAGTAAAATTTTACATTGAAGCAACATATGTAAAAGTGAGTTATAAACTGTAAATATATGTATTATGTATTCAAACTTCTGCAGAGTACAAGAGAAATGTAAATGGATGCTTTATTTTTTCCAACCACGAATAACAATAATTGTTATTTTTTAAGATAAAGCTAAAAATGACAAAAGAAATTTTTGAAAGAAGGAAAAGCAGTGTATAGTACACAGAAAAAGCAAATATATTTATTCTTTTCCAGCAGTACTATTCAGAAAAATGTAATAAAGTTAAAACCTGCTTTTTGAAAATAAACAAGGCATAGAAATAAAAAAGGAAATGTGCAAACCCATTGTTAACACCCTTCATTGATTCTAAACTCCTTTCCAATCACTCAGATAACACATCAAAATGTTTGGGGCGGCTGGGGAAGAACATATGGAGAAGAAAGGCTAGCTCACTCTACTTTTCCCTGGCAAATGAAGCTGAAAAGGGGATTGGAGCCATAGTCTCAGGACTCATGTGGGCGGCAATGGCCAATGCTTAAGTCCAAATCGTCTACGTACTGTCTGGACTTTAGCCAAGGCATGGAGGCAATTTGTGATAACCAATGAATATCCCAATGGGCAATGAACCAAATGTAAAAGATACAATAATTCTATTTTATGGGGAGAATGGGATTCAAAGGCAAAATGACTTTTCCCACCTGGTTCAAATAAATAAATATTAGTCTGTTACACTAAACTGGTCCAAAAGGATGATTACAAAATATACCTTTTGAGAGGCATTTTCTTTTCTGGTTCATTCAAAATGCACCTTTAATTGTGAAAACTCTTACAACATATACAAATATTATTTTCCACTTAACAAGTCAGAATTAGAAATAGGGTGATTGTTATCTTGTTAGTCATTTAATCCAATTACTCGCCAACAATGGCTAGGAGGTGAGAAATTCTCCACAACACATGGAACTTTTCTACTAGCACAATCAAGGAATACAGAACGACAGCCATTTGAACGTCTATCCTGAGACTCTCATACTCCTTGGGAAACAACGTGCTTTACACGACATGATTTTATTATACTACAACTTTATTTTCAACTACATCTTTCATATTCTAAAATGCTTAACAAAGTTAAACAATACAATTGCAGAGAAAGCAGTAACAGTGGAGAAGAGAAATTAAGAGGTGTAGACAAGGGAGAACATATGTTTTCTACTGAGATTTGAAGTGAGATGGGGAGTCGATGAGGCGGAGAGAAGCAGGATGGCAGGCGCTGCAGAGAAGGCGGCTAGAGCTCCGGCACGGGGAAGAGGAGGGATGGAAAGGGCTTTTCATACAATAAACAAAAGGAGGCAATCAGAAGGAACCGCAGCCAGGACCACGCCAAGGCTAGGTTCACAGTGGGAGGCAAGAAGCTAGAGACAAGTTGAAAACTCAAGGAGGATTCTCCGCGTCAAGTGAAAAGATCCGGGAAAAGGAAAGAGGACGGGCAACAAGGCACGGCCAGACACTGAAGGCAATCCCCATCACGGTACCTCCGCAGAGCTGCCCGCGGAGACGTGCCCGAGAAGAGCTGGGGGAAAACGAGGGTCGGGGCCGCTCCGCAGCATCATACCAAAATGTAAGAGTGCATAATGTGGTAAGGTATCAAGAAGAAAGGCCAAACGTGAAATGGTATCATTTCTGAATCCTGCTGAAATGGACCAAGAGACACGCTTTTGAGGAGAGGTGTCTTGCAATCAAGACACCGGCGCATGCAGGAACATATGGGTCAAGAAGAGTGGATGGAATCAGATTTGAATTCAGGGCAGCAGCTGCCCCTCCGAAGCAGCCCTCTTTCCTGGCCTGCCCCCTCCAGGCTTCTCTGCCATCACATGCTCTTATATCTCCTCCTCTTGTTGGAGCACTTCTCCCCGGGGCTTCTTCCTCTTCATCCTCAAATATACAGAGGTACCACTGAACGAAGGCTGACTTTCTGATAAAATACTCCAGAATGCTCCCCCTACCTGGGCACCAGTCTTCTCCCCCTCCCTTCCACTTCTACACACTCACCACTCTTGCCGTAGAACATCCGCCTGGCCCTCACCACACCTGGGCTTGCACACCTCAGCGTCTTCAAGTCTTCCACTGAGGCTGGGCTGCTCTGGAATGCCCCTGTTCTTCCCCCACTTGGCACCCTCTTATTCATCTGTTAGGGTCCATCAGCTCACTCACTGTTTCTCTGCTCTTACATTTTCTGGGTCATTTCTTACACGGTGAGACATTTTTTCTGCCCTCCCAGACAATGAATTCCTCAAGTTCTGAGATGTCACTGAATGGTAACTACACTGTTAGGGCCTAGCACATGCCAATATATGCTCAAGAAGCACTTGTTCTGTTTTTTGAAGACCGGCAGAGGAGATGGCTGGACAGAATTAAAATAAACACAGAAATGAAGCCAGAGACTCTTCAAGGTAAGAACACGTAGATGGAAAAATGAAGCAAAAGGAGCTCCATACCTTGATACAGAGCAAAAGAGGGGAAAAAATGGATAATAAAAACCGAAACACAATAGGTAAGAATCAAATGTAGGACCTTCTTTGAAGCCATCCAATAAGGAATAGTATACATATTGAAATTTTACTTTTCAAAGAGAATGTAAAAAAGTAGTAACCTCTGTTAGTACAAAAGCAGCCCCAGAACCCATAAAAGAGACTTGACCTTGGCTACAAAGAAACTGATTGAAATTAAAGAAAGATTCATGAAAGAGATGATTGGAAAGGTAAAAGGAAACTATTTTCTCAAATACAATGAATTTTTTTTTTTTTTTTTTTTTTTTAGCACTCCAAATCTATGTTAAAGACTGGAGGATGATTAAGCACTGGAAAAACTATGAATGAAAAGTAAATTCTTAGAAAAAGTGATAACCTAGGAGCAAGAGGACACAGACAAGCTGAGAAAGGCAATAATAAAAAAGAGCAAGGGTAAAAAGACAAGTTGATACAGTTCTGGTATTAGATGAGCTACGAAGGAGCACAGACCGAGGCAAAGCAGCCCTCTGTCTTCACCATAATTATTTACATTACAATGTACTATATTAAAATAATGTAACACTGTCAGTAAGGAGACTACCGGAGACGGAATATTACTACTTGATGTGCCTCTCTCTTCCTCTAAGTAAATCTTCCTCCAGTTAAAACACTTTTACTCTGATTAGTTTTTATCCAACAAGGTCCCAATATAGAATAAATGTGTAGAGTTCTTAACTGAACCAAGCGTAGGGACTGGGAAAATAGAGCCTCCTATCCAGCTTCAAAGATTCTTGAAAATCTAGAGCAAAAGAAGGCAGGGGAACCACTGAGAAAGAAAAATCTAAAGGTGCAGGAAAAATCCTGAAAACCAAAGACAAACAGTACTTCTTTCTCTTCTGGGAATCAAAGTAGCACTCAAAACTACAAAAAGTAACATTTCAAAACTTCTGCTGAGGTGATGAATGATCGGTGAGGACTAAGCAAGAAGTACAGAGGAAGTCAAATTATAAATAAACTTGTCAGAAAACAAGGGATAAGATTTAGAATCAATTTAAACTAGAAACTGATCATGGTTAGTTTTGCAGAATGTTTTCTCTCTCTTTCTTTCCTATACTTTAACAACCAAATCTCAATTTATGAAATACTTCATGACCATTCTTTAGTAGCAAGAGAAAGGAATTAAGGAGTCAATGTTTTGTTTTGTTTTGTTTAAAAAAAAAAAAAAAGGAAACAAAACAAAAGTTTTGTGTCTGGCCTGGAGAAACCAGGTCTGATCCCCTCCTTCTTTACAGTTTAGGGTTATTCTGGCAGCCAGCTTAATCTGTTTAATGTTATCAATACATTTTAAACAGGGGCACTGAAGTTCACTCCCACCACCAGGGCTTTCCTTAGGGTGCCAGGGCCCTAGGCCTTAAAACATTAGCCAAACTCCCAATTTGCAAATCAGTCAGGAGTTCTTGCTCCCAGCTGCAGGCCCAGGCCCCAACATGTCCCCTTCCTAGGGTCACAAAGAGCAGAGAGGAAGAGGAACCTGGGGGTTGTGTGGGAATCTGCTCTTAGGGGCTGGATGCCTCTGCCTGGCCCTGCATAGTGCTGACTGCCCCTCCTCTCTCTCAACAGATTCTAAGTAGTGCCTGAGACCCTGCCCCATAGGGCTTAAAGGTGGGACTGGGGGTGTAGAAGTGGCCTGCCCTTCTCTGTCTTCACTGAACAGCTCATTCTAACAGGGGAGGAAGGGGGAAAGCTCTAGATTGGGTGAGGGGAGTGGGGGTGTCAGGGAGGCAAGTGTGCTGTGTTACTGTGTCAATAAACTGAGTTAAAGTTAAAAAAAAAAAGTGACAAGGAAGGACATGTTCCTAAAAACACAGATACGATATATAAAGTACCTTAGGTACAGATACCACCATGCTATACTATCCATATTTTACCGTTTTCTTCATTATTAATAATGGGTAAGAATAAGCCATCTGAGTGGGAAAATAACCCTAAACCTTTGGCAGATACACTATGTACATTTAACTAAAGTCTAAAATATTAGGAATATCTGGTTAAGGGCAATTTTAATAGACTCACTGAAGCCAGAAAAAATCTTTCTAGCTCTTAAAACCATACATTATATTGAATTTACTTTAGCCAAATACTAACTGTACATTTTTGTACAGTAAAACAAAGAGCATTTTACCTAACAGAAATATATTACATTTATACTTAGCCTCCCTAACAAAATCCAACTACAGGATCATGGATATGTCACTTCTAGCCATTCTTGCAAAAAGAGCAACTAACTAAAATGGTATAGTACTGTTAAATTAACTTTGGTGTGCAATTTACATTCCAAAAAAAGTACTCCACTTTAAGTGTATAGTTTTTGTTTTTAATTTTTTTAATGTTTATTTATTTTTGAGAGAGGGAGAGAGAGAGACACAGAGACAGAGCACGAATGGGGAAGGGGCAGAGACAGACGGAGACCCAGAATCCCAAGCAGGCTCCAGGTTCTGAGCTGTCAGCACAGAGGCCAATGCAGGGCTCGAACTCACGAACTTTGAGAAAATGACCTGAGCCGAAGTCGGACGCTTAACCAACTGAGCCACCCAGGCTCAGAGTATAGTTTAATGAGTTTTGACAAAGACACATACCAATGTAATCATTTCCAGAACTGAAATATAGAATGTTTCCATTCAGCACAAAAGTTTCCTTGGTGCCCCCTTCCAATCATCCATCCACTTCCTTTTTTTTTTTTTAAGTTTACTTATTTATTTTGAGAGAGAGTGCGAGAGGGTGCAAGTACATGTACACGCACACAAGTAGGAGAGGGGCAGAGAGAGAGGGAGAGAGAATCCCAAGCAGGTTGTGCACTGTCAGCACAGAGCCCGATGCAGGGCTTGAACTAACAAACTGCGAGATCATGAGCTGAGCCAAAATCAAGAGTCGGATGCTTAACTGAGTGAACCACTCAGGTGTCCCATCCCATCCACTTCCTGCACCAGATAAAAAATAATCTGCTTCCTATCACTGTAAGTCAGATTGTCCTTTATTCTAGAATTACATAAGTGAAATAATATATCTGTATTCTGTTTAGTTTATCTTGCACAGCCTATCTTTAAGATTTATCCCTGTTATTATGTGTATCAGCAGTTTGTTCCCTTTTATTGCTGAATCATACCCATTATGTGGACATATCCTGTCACCTGCTGATAAACATTTCGTTTTGTTGTGCCAAAATGTTTCTAAAATGGCTGCAGCAGTTTACATTTCCACCAGCAGTGTGTGACAATTCTAGTTGTTCCACACCTTCATCAGTAGTTAATGCTGTCAGTCTGTAGCCATTCCAGTGGGTGGGTGGAAATATCTTGTTTTAATGACGTGGAACATTTTTTTATATCTTTATTTGCCATTTGTATCTTCTTTAGTGAGATGTCTAATTTGTCCATTTTTAAAATCAGGTTTTCTTGGTTTCACATTATTGAGTTGTAAGAGTTCTTTATACATTCTAGATACAAGTTTTTTTATCAGATATGTTTTGCAAACACTTTCTCCCAGTCTGTGCCTGGCTTTTCATCTATTTGATAATATCTTTTAAAGAGAAAAGTTTTCCATTTTTTATTAAGTCCAATTTATCATTTTCTTCTTTTATTGCATATTTTTGTGTATCCTAGCAAACATTTTACTTAAGAGCAATGTCAAGCATAATTTCAAAAAGGTAAACCCTGGGACAGATAGTATTTAATAACTTAAACCTGGGAACAGTTAATTATAGATTAATGAAATTTTAAGATGATACCAAATTGGATGCTGCAAACATTGCCGGTGGGAATGCAAAGTGGTATAGCCACTTTGGAACACTTTGGCAGTTTATAATACAGTTCAACATACCCTCACCAAAACATCTAACAATCTCACTCCTACTTTATTTATTCAAGTGTATAAAACCTATTTTCAGACAAAAATGTGTATACAAATGTTTATATATTTATTCATAATCACTCCAAGATATCCCTCAACAGATGAAAGATTAAACAACTATCCATACAATGAAATATTACTTAGTAATAAAAAGGAATGAACCATTGATTCAGCCAATAGCACAGATGAATCTTAAAATGATTTTGTAAGTGAAAGAAGCCACACTGAAAGGCTACATATCGTATAACCTCATTTATAAGACTCTAGGAAAAAGCAAAACCATAGGGAAGACAAATAGGTCAGTGATTGCCAGAGAGTTAGGGGAAAAGACAGAGGTTGACTCCAATGATTACAAACGGCCCTCACAAAGGAATTCGTAGGATAATGGAACTGTTCTGTGTGCTTTCGATTTGTCTTTGTTTTGGACCAAAACAAAGTCAAACTGGAGATTTAATATCCCCATACCGGCTTGTTTACGGGAGCCCTACTTTATTGGCCTCTTCTTGACCAGCATACCCTGAAAGATACCTATTAGTTGGCATGTCCTGCCCATTCATTATGTCTAGCACAAAGCGGCATCACAGAGCCCCTACCACTCACCTGGCTTTAGGAAACTACCTGTCCAGAAGAGTGAACAGTGACCTTCATGACCACAGAGATTCCCAACCAGGTACAAATCAGTCAACATAGATATGCATTTATAGATATGAGTAGAATTAGCCATCTTAAAGACCAGGAAACAAGTTGGGCAATTAGAACAAATGGTCTCCAATAAAAAGTTAATAAATGATAGGGGCGCCTGGGTGGCGCAGTCGGTTAAGCGTCCGACTTCAGCCAGGTCACGATCTCGCGGTCTGTGAGTTCGAGCCCCGCGTCGGGCTCTGCGCTGATGGCTCAGAGCCTGGAGCCTGTTTCTGATTCTGTGTCTCCCTCTCTCTCTGCCCTTCCCCCGTTCATGCTTTGTCTCTCTCTGTCCCAAAAATAAATAAACGTTGAAAAAAAAAATTAAAAAAAAAAGTTAATAAAAGATAGAAGAGCACTGTCAAATAACAGTTGTTACCTTTCGTGTGGATTAATAGAGTATGGGATTCATAAAACAAGTAGAACTAATTTTTTTTAAATGTTAAGGTCTTTGAAATTAAAAACATGGTGGCTAAAGTTAAAAATTTAAATGAAAAAATGATAAGTGACTTGGAATACAAATGCAAGAAACCTAATGCCTATATAAAATGGATTCAAGAGACTGAAGCTGATGAAAATTCAAGTACATGCTAGAATATAATGTAATATTTCAGAAATTCTACAGAAGAAAAAATGTACTTAAACTCTTATTCACAGAAAAACAAACAACAAAATGAAAAATATTTCTTGACATGCAAACATACTTCCTATAACTCTCCTTAAAAACAGTCTTTAAAAGTATTCCAATCAAAAAACAAAAGAGTTAAAATAAATATTTTTATTTTTTTTAATGTTTATTTATTTTTGAGACAGAGAGAGACACAGCATGAGCAGGGAAGGGGCAGAGAGAGAGGGAGACACAGAATGTGAAGCAGGCTCCAGGCTCTGAACTGTCAGCACAGAGCCCGACGCAGGGCTCGAACTCACAAACTGTGAGATCGTGACCTGAGCCGAAGTCAGACGCTTAACCGACTGAGCCACCCAGGCGCCCCAAAATAAATATTTTTAAAAGGGAAAGACATAATATTCAAGTCACTAGTGACTTTATAGTCAAATTTGAATCATTACAGACACAGTACTGGTGAAGGTGAAAAGGATGGTTGGGGAAAAACAAGTAATATAAAAAAGAAATCAAGTCAATAAAACTAAGAATGTAGGGAAGGCAAGGAGTCACAGTCTCATATTATTAAGAGGAAGTATAAGGGAAACAATTATATAGATGGTTTTATAATTTCCAAACTTGCAAGGGAGAAGAAAAAAGATAAATATGAATAGGTTAAATTTTCCTATGAAAAGATAAAGCCTTTTGCACAAGGAATCTCTGTAATGGAACTGTTCTGTATTTTGACTATGGTGGTGGTCACAAGATCTATATGAAACTACAGAGAATTGGGGCGCCTGGGTGGCGCAGTCATGACTTCAGCCAGGTCACGATCTCACGGTCTGTGAGTTCGAGCCCCGCGTCGGGCTCTGGGCTGATGGCTCGGAGCCTGGAGCCTGTTTCCGATTCTGTGTCTCCCTCTCTCTCTGCCCCTCCCCCGTTCATGCTCTGTCTCTCTCTGTCCCAAAAATAAATAAACGTTGAAAAAAAAAATTTTTTTTTAAAAAAGAAACTACAGAGAATTAAATGCAAACACACCTAAGAGAGCACGTGAAAGTTATGAAATCTAGATGAGGTCTGTAGATTGTACCAATGTCAATTCCCTAGGTGTAATATTATACTTTAGTTATGCAAGATGCACCACAGGAGGAAACTAGGTGAAGTGTACATAGGCATTTCTCTATATTGTTTCTTATCATTGCATGTGAATCTATAATTATTCTCTTACAGACTTTCAGTTTAAGACAGGGGCAAGACTGGAGAAAGAAACGTCCAGCTATATGATGTCTGAGGTTTACAAGAGAGGCAAGTAAAGCAAAATGATGTAGGCTGATTAAAATTAAACATGGGCAATATAGATTTGGCACACACAAAACTGACACAGATGCCAACAGTAGTATCAGACAGTATAGACTTCAAGGCAAAAAAAATCATTAAACAAGGAAAAAAGGATATTTTGTATTTTGTAAGATTAAAATCCAAGCGATTACACATAGGATGAATTCAACCACATTCGTAGTCACAGTAGGAAACCAACATATTTTACTTACTAATTTGTCAATTTTGAAGAAAAAATAATATAGCATAATAAATGTGTCAAATGAAAACAACAGGGAAAGGATGGCTTATCAAAATAAATGTTTTAGAAAAATATCCAGATATTTAGAAAAGTAAATTTAGGATATTAACATAGCAACTATTTCTTAATCTAAATTTATGATACAAAATATCCAATTAAGAGAATATGTACAAAGTATCTTAATAATCTTGGGGTAGAAATTCAGAGGTCATGAAGAGAATAATAGAACTGACAACATAAATACTATAAAAATGTATATATAGCAAAAGTTCCCAGGAACATTAAAAGAATATAGACTATGAAAAAAAATATATTATCAAATGGTATACCAAGTCACTAAGAGCCACAACGTGTAAAGAACTATTACCACTAAGAAAAACAGAAATACTTCAACAGAAAACTAAGCAAAGAGGAAGAACATGTAAGTTACAAAAGAATACAAATGACCAGTAAACATTTATAGATATTTAACTCCACCAATAAGCAAAGAAATATAAAAATTAAGAGTAAAAAAATAGCATTTTTCATCCATAAAATTACTAAAATGTAAAAAAAAAGTAAAAATGATGGTATCATCTTAGCAGCTATGTTTTGAGACAATTCTTCACAGGTCTCTCATGTTTCTGTAGGCCTTATAAGCAGAGGCACTGATGGCCTCTGTTCCAGATTATTTTTTCAAGGATGTCTACATAGCAAACGTCCATGGTAAAGAGAGGTTTCCCTTTGGAGCAGAGGGCAGGTTTGTTTATTAACCAGCAAAATAAATATAATGCCTCTCTGTAGGGCAAAGGTTAAGCAAGTTTACTTGCAGCCCATAATGAAAGATTCAGGTTTCTTACACTCAGGCTTCCTGTCCTATAATGCAATCTACTGTGTGTGCTACAGTCACCTAGTCCTTATCACATCACCCCACAGAAACTGGGGTTCAAGGAAGAAGCACAAGAAAATGATGATACTCTGGTTACTGCTGTTGCTGTGCTTTGTCTCTGGCCCAGGAGTCTCATGTCTTCTGCCAGTATCCATGAAACTGTTGGCTTGCAAGTAGGGTAAAATCTCAGATCTGTGACAAATCTTGGCAATGATATGGTAGCAGCAGCATTCTTGTAAAGTATATAAATTTACTCTTCCAATACCTTTTGAAGAGCAATATGACAATCTATCATAATTTAAAATGTATACAGCCTTTGACCCAGCAGTTGCTTATCTAAGCATTTACACGAAGGAAATAAACAAAAGTGCAAATAAATATATACATACAAAAATGATCCCTGCAGTTTGTCTCTGATAGAAATAAATTTGCAATAGCTTAAATATCAACAGGGGGATCACTTAAATAAATTTTAGGTTATTCCTACACTGAAATACCAAAAAGACTTTAAAAAGATAATGTTCAATGCAGTGACATAGAAAGATGCTCATCAATTATTACTAGCTGGAAATTATAGAAAATTTTATATATATATATATATATAGTACAGTGCCATTTATGAAATAAATGTAGACTTATACATATGTATTTTTAATGTCTGGAAGGAGAGAGAACAAATGATTAAGTAATGATGATCTCTGGGAAATGGAGTTATGGGGTAGGTGGGCACACAACACTTTCACTTTCTCCTCTGGCTACTTCTGTATTACTTGACTTTTTTTGAAGAATGTATATATTTATTTTATAATCTAATAAAGTTTCTAAGGATCTATTACAGCAGCACTTGAAAATTCATTACATTTAAGATGTCCAGTTGGGATGGTAAAATACAAATGGACATGGGGCTGTCCTGGGTATCACTTTTATCGGCACTTATCCCTCAGAGCTGCTGAAACCAGGTAGAGAAAGTCCTGAGTCATAGCTGACGAGACACACTACACTTACTGGTAAATAACATAATGCAAAGTCTAGAGACAGGAGGATTTTGAACAGCTGCTTTTCTACCTACAACTCTGAGGAGCAACTCTACATGGCGAGTTCTGAGGTACCAAGAAAAGGGATTTATTATCTAACAATGGTTAATGATTCAACTCACCATGAAAAAGTCTAGCTAAAAAATAATTTCAAGAATAGACAAGAGACTTTAAGGGGGGGAGGGGGCGGGGAGGAGTAACAAGGAAATCAAGTTACCCCTACCAAGTGTCATCATTCCAAAAATATTTAGTGGCCTACAACATACCAGACACTATTTTAATCACTAGATATTAAACACATTATAAAGCTAGAATAAGAAAAGCAGCACGGTATCAGCACAAGAAGCCAGAGATCACTGAACAACAGTTCAGAAAACATCCTAAGAATACACAAGAATTAAGGCCTTGGATAAATGGAGTATTTGTTATCAGTAGGAAAAAACAGAATCCAACAAATAAAGATGGGATCACTGCCTAACAATTTTGGGTGGGGGGAAGCGCCCTACTTCCTTTCTCACGTGAAAATATTCTTGAGGTAGGTTAAAGATTTATAGATGGGAAGAATAAGATCATTAAAGGTACTTAAAGAGGGGCACCTGCTTGGCTCAGTCAAGCGCCTGCTCTTCATTTCAGCTCAGGTTGTGATCTCACAATTTGTAAGATAAAGCCTGGCCTTTGGCTCTGCGCTGATAACACAGGAGCCTGCTTGGGATTCTCTCTCTCCCTCTCTCTATCCCTCCTACACAAGAACCTGTAGGTGCTCTCTCAAAAATAAACAAACATTAAAAAAGTACTAGAAAAAAACAGAGGTGAATACATACATACACACACACACACACACACACACACACACACACACCTCATGTGGCAAAAGGTCTAAGAGGACAGCAAAGTTAGCTCCTTAAGTTAAGACAGAATGTTGATCCTAGGAAAATTAAGGCAGAGACTAAGAGAGCAAAGAACAAAGGGGCAGTTTTTGCTAACTGACCATGTTCAAAGTAAAAGATAAGCAGTTAGCAATATTTTAAGATGCCACGTACAGAGTACTATAATTGCATCACTAGATCACAGCATTATAGAGAAGAAATTAACCATTTTACATTGAGTTGACCTCTCTGCTTTTCAAGTCAGTAACAGAAGAGAAGCGCAGGAAATTGAAGGTTCAGAAAAGCCAAAATTTGAGACAGTGTAAGAAGTTGGTACTCAGAAAAGAAGCATGAAAAGAAGAATCCAATTCAATGAGAAATTAGAGAGTTCCTACCATAGGGTGATGCACACTGCCACTAGGAAGACCAGTACACCGTCTCTGTACTGGTCTTCCTATAACTTAGTATCTAATAAAGGACTATAGGATAGTTGATGATGTATTAGGAAAATGTCCCTTTACTTAACCAACAGCTACAATATGCAGTATAGATCTACAGACCCATTAGGTGAGCTTTTTAAGGATAAAATGTGCCTGATACCGAGGAGTACAGGCCAGGCAGCACTAAAGGCAGCTTGTGTCCTCAACCAAATTGGAACAAGCAAGATCACAGCCCCTGGCGTAGAGTCAGTCCTCCACGGCATAACGCCAAACACGGTATCCTGTCAACGCCACTACCTGACCACAGGTTTATATCACCTTAACTTTCTATTTATCCGTATATATTTCAATCAGTGATGGCCTCTAGAGGCTATGTGACAATAAGCATTTGGGAACCATCAAGGCAATCCAAAATCACTCCCATTGTAAACAGGTTGACAAGGAAGCCCAGTGGGTGGTTAAAGTCAACACGACACTCTAAGGACACCCCTAAACATAGAAACTGCCGGTATCTTGCGGCAGCCCTGAAGACATGGGCCTGATTAGTCAAAACCATCGATGCCAGAGGGAAATCAAGGCAACACGCACAAGAGCAACAAGTACACAGCCGGGCAGGTGGCCGACGGGGTGGCTGCTGGGTCAGCACGGCCCAGGGACACCGCGGTGTAAACAACCCTAGGCAGGGTGAACGCCGGCACGCCTCACGCCTTGCAGACAGAGCGGGACAGAGAAGCAGCACCCAAGGCACGTAAGCCATTCACAGGTGCCCAGCAAGCTCCGCAGCGCGACGCGGGCTTCGGGGGAGGGGCGATCTGTGGGGACCTCTGCCCTGCGCCCAGGCTCCCCGAAGCGCGGCGCTCCGCCCTGGCCCGGCCCCGCCCCAGCGCCGAAGGAGGAAGACGGAGACCCGCAGGAGGAAGAAGTAAAGGAAGGGCCGTACCCTGTAGGGTCCGGGAGAGGTGCGCGCCGTGGGCTTCACCAGCGACCCAGGCGGCACCGGGAGACACCGGCGCGGGGGCGGCTCCCAGAGTCCCGCGCTGCGGCGCGGCGGCGGCGAGCGCGGCCCAGCGCGACCCGGAAGGAAGACGCGAAGGCCACGAGGAGGGGCGGGGCCGAGACGGGGAAGGGGCGGAGCTAGAGGAGAGGTGGGGCGCCGCTCTGGCCTGAGGCGCTGCGCTGAGTCTGGACCGCCCTGTCCTAGGCTGAGGGGAGGAGCTTCCTACAGACTTCCCAGACTCAGTCTTGCCCTATAAATCGCCCAGTTACTCCCCAGCAGGCAGTGGTTTAAATTCGCTGCAGGAGTAATCCCTTCCTCGCGCCAGCCTGCCATCTGTAGTGTACTCCTGCTAGGGCTTTTGCAGTCCAGAGTTGGTGGGTCAGGTGATGCCTAGGGGTGGTAAGGTCCTCAGAGCAAAAGCGGAAAATAAATTACAGGCGCTCTAGAGGCATAATTCACCAAATCTGCAAACCTCTTCTGCCCCAGATACAAATCCGTCCTGCAAACTCATTTCCCTCACAACATTTGGAAACTGTAACCATTACCTCTCATGAACGAGATGCTCTCACATCTCCCTTACTCGGTTACTTTTATTTTCAGTAGATACAATACCACTATTTTAAAGTTTGCATTATATTGATCTCGTTACAAGGTTTTATTAAGATGGAAAAACCTTGAATAATGAAGAGATGCTTACTCGTTACTATTTAATTGCTCCTAAAGAGGAAAAATAAAGATATTTATTTATAAAGTATATGAACTGAGCTGATATATGTGGTAAAAATTGTATGCAAAACTGGACATTTAAAAAAAGAATTGAAGTTTAATTTTCAGTCTCTTTTGAGTGTGGGCAGCTTAGTGACTTGCTTCCAAAGAATATGGAAGGGAGAAAAAAGCTTTATTGTGGAGAAACCTGGTAAACACTATCTTGGCCAGATGAAAATTAGCATCAGTGATAAATCAAGTTGTAGCATGCACCCTGATATGCTGTGATGAGAAAGGGGTACTTCATCTCCATGATATTCTTCCTCAAAAGTCATAAACCCAGTCTGACCTTGAAACATCAGAAAAACCAGGAAAACCTACAAAACACCTGAACAAGCTGTCAAGTTAATGGGAAAAAAACATAACAAGGAAAAACTGAGAAGTTGTCACAGACCAGATGGACACTTGGTTGACTACACATAACATGGTATTTTGAATGGGATCCTAGAACGTGCAAAGGATGTTAGTGGGAAAACTAGCAAAATAGTGATGGAATTTAGTTAACAGTTATGTACCAATGTTGGTTTCTTAGTCGTAACAAATGTACTATTATAATACATGTTAACAAATAAGGGGGAAATATATGAATGGTATGCAGAATCTTCTGTACCACCATTGCAACTTTGCAACTTTTCTGCAAATCTCAAGTCCATTCTAAAATCAAAAGTGGAGTGCAAATAAATTCACTAATGAGTAAATAAAACCTGCCCTTTTATGATTGCCCGTGAGACTTCATTGAGTTGATACCTTTAGGGCACTCAGCCCCAGTCTAACTAAAACAGTTTCTCATTTCTAACATTATTTTGAAATCAATTTTTCATCGAGGTATAAAATATATATTCAGAAAAGGACACAAAATACCAATGGAAAGTTTCATGAAAAATGAACACACTCATGTATTCACTCACATAAAAAAAAAAAATAGATCATTACTAGCATTCAGAAGACCCCCTTGTTTTCTTAAATCTCTATCCTTCACTCCCCCTCAAAGGTAGCCATTTTCCTGCCTTCTAATACCAGAGTGGTTCTTGCCTTTATGTAGTTGGATTCATACATTATACGCTCTTTTCAGTGTGGCTTCTTTCTCTCAACATTAGGTTTGTGAGAGCTATTCATGTTTTTTAATATGTTGAGTATAGTGGTAGTTTCTTGAGTTTCCACTGTATAAATATACCTTAACGGACACTGAGCTATTTTTTGGGTTTGACAAACAATGTTCAAACGATGCTGTTATGAACATTTTTATTCACATCCTTTGTTGCAAATCTTTTGCACACCCCGCAATACAGTTTTGTCTCTTTGGTGTATAAGAGGTATAGTAGTTGGTGCTATTATTTGTTTTGCTTAGTGCTTTGGTTTAGTTTTGTTTTTAAAGGCACTTAGAGTGCTGCTTGGGAAGTATATAAGTTTATGTTTAAGGAAAGGGAAAGACTGGGGCAAAGTTCCATTTCTGTGACTAGAGGAATTTGGGTCATCATGGCTCAGTCTGTCCTCCCTCCAACCTTCTCCTCTCAAGTGCCATAACATTGCCATGCTTCATTCTCTAAGCGGAAGAGCCAAGTGGGGCCAAGGAAAAGGGCGATACTTATCAGTTAGTGATGGCGCTGATTTAATGGGTGAACTAATGCCTAGTTATTAAATGGAATGTTGTTTGGAGCTGAATAGCATCCCACGCCGTAACAGCACTATTACAAATAAAGAAAGTCCCAACAAAGCTTAATTGTGCATAAAGAACCAGCTCAGCAAGCTAGTTATGATCCATTCTATGTTCGCTTCAAAAGTTACAATGTTCGACTCAGATGGGGAGGCGGGCAAAGAAGCATCAGGTTCAAAACTCTTCTTTGTCTCTAACTCTTAAAACACTCACCATCATACCCTCGACTGTTTTCAAGTGATTCGTCTGTATCTTAAAACAAAATGCCTACCAACTATAACCTTTCAGGGTGAGGCATATGCATGACAACAAGACACTATATCAGAGAGGCAGAGATAGCATATATTCAGCACACTGCAGGGAGGGCCAAAAATGTCTTCACAGTGTGCTCCCTGAGGTTTTCTGTCACTGGTTACCAAGTAAGGTCTTCTGTCGAGTCAAGATCTCTCTGAAAATGCAACTCCATGCATTGGAGTATGTAACTCAGGCAGAAAAATTTACCTCTTTATGAAATCTTCAGTTAACTAGTCTACTGAAAACTATTATTTGGTCAGTAATATCAGTCAGTCCAAGGTTTTTAATAGGCCAATGGCCAGAGAGCATGAATAATAGCCAGTAGGAATGATCTTGTGGTGAACTTTTTTCAACCTCTTATAGTCTATAAAAAGTTTTATTTTAATGTTAGTCTACCACAATTTTAATCTAGGCATAGTGACAGCCTTAAGAAAAAAGAATTTTAAGCAAGAAGTAAGCCCAAAAGTCACGTAGTCCAAATCCCTTTATTACAAATGAGGAAACTGAAGCTCAGAGAGGTTGACTTCCCCAAATCATACTGTCTGTCAAAGAAACCTAGTTCTCTGACTCTACATCCAGAGGGTAGAATACCCTCTGTAAAATAATACCACATTACTTTATGATTTAACAGAAACTTAACTATCCATATTACCATCACCTTCAAGTACCCTGAATACAGTAGAAGAAAATTGAACTTGGGAGTAGGAAGACCTGTCTATCCAGCTCTGCTGTATAAGAACTCTGTGATCTTGGATAAGTTACAACTTCTCTGAGCTTGCTCTCACTTCTATGAAATGTGCCTAACTCACACACACTGGAAAGATTTAAAGAGATCATATATGTGAAAGCACTTTGCAAGCTATGAAGTAGTATGCAAATGTATGAATATTATTAATATTTATTAAAACATGTTGAAGATAAGAAGCTGAATCTTTCCAGCAAAAAATGTCAGAATAGAACCTTCATGTTCATTCTCCTCTAATCCTTTGAATTGTCACCAGAGGAGAGAAAAGCCTCAAAAGACAGGATAAATTATCGAAAGACTTATAGCAAGTTGCTGGCAAGCCAGGACTTGAATTAAGTCTCCTAACTTGCAATTTCAATGAACTTCTAATATGTTTGATAAGTGAACACTAACTACAAACCAGTAAGATGGTTTAAAATGATCTGATAAAACTTTAAGTGTTTATTTTTGAGAGAGAGAGAGAGAGAGACTGTGTGTGTGTGTGTGTGTGTGTGTGTGTGTGTGCAAGCAGGGGAAGGACAAAGAGAGAGGAGGACAGAGGATCTGAAGCAGGCTCTGTGCGGACAGCAGCAAGCCGGATGCAAGGCTCAAACTCACAAACTGCGAGATCATGACCTGAGCCAAAGTCAGACACTCAACTGAATGAGCCATCCAGGTGCCCCAAATCTGATTAAACTTTAAACTAAATTTATACAAGTTTAGAAGGGATATCTTGAAATGCTTTTACAAGTATTTAAAAAATATGTTTAAAAAATAAAAACGTATCTAACTCATACTATTTGTGCTGTTTTGACTCGTATTATTCCTTTTCCTATAGCTTGGATCACTTACTTAAAAACTTAACATTAATAAAACAGTGTCAATGGTTGAGAATAACGTAGGAGAAATACCACCTGGAAACAGTGGACAAAACACTGGAAGTGGATCTCTTCCTGAGGTAACTTCCTGCCGAGGGTTCTGTGAGGACGGAAAACACAGCCATGAAACTGATGTTCATGGCCAGGGCATCAGCTAAGGCCAAGTGAGGCTACAATCCTTCTTCTTCCTCCTTTTTCTTTTTTTAAGTGAATATGTTTTTGAAAGAGTTCCTGTGTGTTTGCATGAGGAAGATCCCTGTGGTCTATTCATAGAGTGATATGGTAATCAATAGAAAAAAGCAAAGTTTTTCTGTCCATACAGGTAAAATAAATACGTGAGAGTCTCAATATTAATGTTCCACATAATTCAATCTGCAATCCCTCAGTATTATTTTGTCCTCAATGGAAGATTCGAGAGGACTGGATTTCCCAGATAAACACTCATCATTCACCTATTTATTTGTGTCCTTGCACAACTGTGACTGTCCCTTCCCCACTGTAATATAATCTGTGTATTTAAAACAAAACAATTGAGGGGCACCTGGGTGGCTCAGTCAGTGAAGCGTCCGACTTCAGCTCAGGTCACGATATCGCGGTCCGTGGGTTCGAGCCCCGTGTCGGGCTCTGGGCTGATGGCTCAGAGCCTGGAGCCTGCTTCTGCTTCTGTGTCTCCCTCTCTCTCTGCCCCTCCCCCGTTCATGCTCTGTCTCTCTCTGTCTCAAAAATAAATAAAAAACGTTTAAAAAAATTAAAAGAGAAAACCTCTTATTAAAAAAAATTGAAAATATGATTTTCTGGGTAACCTAAATCCTTTGGAAAATAAAGGAGTGTATCCTATTTGTGTTATTGAGCCATAAGTATTTTCCCCATCTGGTTAATATGAGTAATAAAATGTATATAGTAAATACAAATGACTCAAGAATAATTTATTAAGCATAATTTAAAATGAAATCTTTACCACAATTGTTGAACCCTTATTATAAATCTTCCCTCAAAACCAGTACTCTTTGCCAGTGCGTTTCTTTCATCCAGCAGCCCTGCCTCTCTCGTCGATAGTGTGTGAAAGGACAGTGGTAATCTGACCAAAAGCTCCCTAAAAGTGCATTTTTAAATATCAATCTTTGAGATGCTCCAACTGTTTGGAGTTTCTTGGTTAGATTCCTCAATGCCTTATTGGGAAAAATTCCTCTATTTCAAAGTCATTTAAAAAGAAAAGACAGAAAACAAATTTACAAATAGGCTTGCTTTTCTTCCCTCCTGGTTTTAAATTGGTAGAAGTTCCAGAATTTTGAGGAGAAATTGGCTTTTCTTTAATAGGTTCCTCAGAACATTATTGAAGACAAAGCTCCCTATTATATACTGTTCTATAGCTATTCTTTTGTTTTGTGTATCATTTCAGCCTTTAATGGTGAGAGATTTGAGTGCTTTCGAGTAGGGGTCTTTTCCTCCAAATCAAATGACTCATAAAGCAAGTCAGTAAGAGAAGAGGGTGAGAAGCCAGGATGGCCTGCTGGCTGCGTTCCCCCTTCCGCCCGCCTCCTGGCCCCCTGCCCTCTGAGAACGCCTGTGGCTGCCAGGACGGCACAAACAACTTGGAGACGGGCCAGACAAGATTTAACGATGGGCACTTGGGATCGATCTGTTATGGAACCGGGCACTTTCTTTACTATTTACTAAGTAGATTGCTATTCATATAGTGTTGGACTATTTTATAGGATAAGATGTCTTGGGCTAATTTCAAATTTGTATGTCCTATTTCCCTAATAATGAATATTTTTCCATAGCCTTTAGTGCAGCTGGAAAACAAGCTTAATGCAATCAGTCAAAAGTACCTCTTTAGAGAAGCAACGCAAGTATTTGAAATTCAGAAGAGTGGGTCTTTGAGCTACTTTCTTTGAAGGTCATATTGAGGATAGGAGGAGCCACCATACTATTTCTAAGGGACAATAGTAGTATTTTATTCTTCCACTAATAATAATTCATGTTCATTTAGACTAAAAGAGCTCACATACAAATTGTGTTTGATGTCTTTTCTATTCCAATTTTGTCTGTGCTTCCAACTACAGACAAGAATCTAAGCAGGCATTCTTTTACATGGAATGATTGATGGATACAATTTAGGTAAAAATAGTAAAAGTCCTATAGGCCAATACTTCTAAAACTTCAATGTGCAGTGGAATATTATTCAGCCATGAGAAAGGAAGATATTCTTTCATTTGTGACAACATGAAAGGACCCTGGGCACATTATGCTAAGTGAGATAAGGCAGACCTCACTTATGTGGAATTTTGAAAAGTTAAAACTATAAAAAAAAAAGAATAAAATGATGGTTACTAGGGGTTTGGGAGGGAAGGATTAAAATGATGGTGTTTAAGGGTACAAACTTATAACAAGTAGTAAATAAACCATAGAGATCTAATGCACAGTATCATGAATATAGATTGATAATGTTGTAGCATAATTATGTAATGTGATAAATATTGCTACATTGGCAATCATATTACCATATGTAATATTATATGTTATATGTAATATATATATATGTGTCCCCAAAAAGGGGACACCTGGGTGCTCAATCAGCCAAGTGTCCGACTTGATTTTGTCTCAGGTCATAATCTCACAGTTCACGAGATCAAGCCTGCATCATACTCTACACCAACAGCATGGAGCCTGCATAGGATTCTCTCTCTCTCTATCTCTCTCTCTCTCTCTCTGCTCCTTCCCCACTCACACTTTCTCTCTCTTTCTCTCAAAATAAATAAATAAGCATTTTTTAAAAAACAATATATGAATGTGTCAAGGCAATACGTTGTGCACTTTAAACTCACACAATGTCACCTATCCAATTTATCCAATAAAAAAAAAAAAACAACCTTTAATGTGTATATGAACCTCCTGGGAATCATGTTAAAATATGATTCTGATTGTGGGTAAAGCCTGAGTTCCGAACTTATAACAAGCTCCCAGATGATCCAGGTGCTACTGACCTCTGAACTACACTTTCAGTGGAAAACTTTAGGCCATTTCACCAGCAGAGTATTATGTCTGAATTGTGAAGACTTACAGTGAACAGGTACTAATATTACAAAGCAACACCTCAACTTCAAGTGGAGACTCGAATAAAGTAAATGCATAGAGTCTCGTCAAACATTTGTATTGACTCCTTTCAATAGTGTTAGATTTCCTTGGGAATAGGGACGGGTAATCCATAGTCTCTTTCTGTTTTACTGAAAAAGCAGGCACAAGAGAAAAATCTGTAAAGTGATGGCACAAATGGTCATCGCTTTAGTCTCAGAAGACTGTGGCAGGCCCATCTTGCAAGGTAATCGAGAAAGCCAGCAGCCAATATTAGAACAGCCTGGGGATAAAATTCTGGCCTATGCCAACACCGCATGGGCTTGACCAATTTAACTTTCTGTATGTCAAAGTTCTCCACCAGTAATGTCACATCTCCAGCCGCCGTTCTGCTGCGTCCCGCTGTGTCCCGCCTTTGTTTTCACCCAGCACAAGTGCAGCAAGGAAACGAGGGCATAAGAAAAACATCAGGTTTGTTATTCACAGCAACAGCTCCAGGCCCAGACAGCTCCAAAGTAAATCTGAGCAAGGTCTTGCTGTGACTTTGTGACCAAAGACTTAATGTTCTCATACCATTAGTGGGCTCTGGCACTTTATCAAACCTGTGATATTGACTAACTACCAGTAATTGCTGATTTATGGGCAAAGTTTTCTTAGCCTTGTTTTCTTCGGGATTCTAATATACCTTCATCTTCTGGAAACGTGTTGAATCAGTCAGTTCACGTTCTCTGTGAGCTTTGCTGTTGACATATCTAAATAGAGGACATCTTGCCCTTTTACCTGTTGCTGTTGAGATGACTTTGTAGTACTTTACGTGCCTTAAGCTATCTCTTAAGGAAAAAAAAAACACACTTCTGTGCATGCAGGGAGGGCATATGGGGAATAAATTGTATTGGTCTATAATTTGTAAAAGCTCTTTACTTAAGCAGGGTAAGATAATGATATAACTAGAAGCATTTCTAAAGAGCATCTTGTCCAGGATGACAAATGAATTTCATTTCTAGTGCCGCAGGATGGAGGGATGAGGGCAGATGTACCTTTCATTTTCTAATCCAGGTCTAGTATCAAACCTAACTTCTAGTCCATGCTTTCCTTCTCTTATTCTTTGTTTCCTTTTTCTTTTCTATCTTTCTTTCTTCTCTCCACCTAAAATACAACTCCCTAGCTAAATACAAGTACCAACCTGACCTCAAAATTACATCTCAGGAAGGATTAGGGTCATACCAAGAGCGTAGGACAACCCTATCCATTTAACCTCCCCTTCAAACTTCTCCTACTTATTCCATCACTGACCGGCACCTGGGGCTCCCCAGAACCACTTCCATGATGGCCTTTGTGCTCTAGCATTTCCACAGGGGTCCATATTACTGTGAGTGCTTTGTGCCTGTATGGTCATATTACAGTAACCCTTGAACCACACTATAAAATGTTTATAACCAAGCCACAGCTCACAACAGTTGGACACATCAATATATCTCTGGTTTCCATTTAATTCCTTTTCCAGAATCAGTAACTGCTGTCAGGTGCTTCCTTTATCTCTCTTCACACTTCCTCATGCATTGCATCCAGCACTGGGAGGCAGGCAGAGGTTGGTGAGAGTATTTGAGATCTTATAATATCTTGGAAGTGTCCAAGTATAGAAATAGATCTTGTCCTGTTTATTTCTGGATTCAGGAGAGTGCTAATTGCAACCAAGACGTCTAGAGCTGAGTTAGATTTCTCTCTGGCAGTGTGACCTTGGCTGAGCTACTTCACCTTTTTGATAGTTTGTCAAGTGTGGATAATGGCATCTCCTCTTAAATGTGCTTAATCAAAGAAGATATGCAAAAGAACTTTGCTCTCTCCACAGGAAAGGTTCTGGTCTACATAAATACAAAGAATTATTAAGATACTGATATTTTCAGGCTGAGTTAAGTGCGATTGAATTTTACACCATTAAATGTGCATGTTCAGTGATTTCTTTATTGGTAGGCTGATTCTTAGTATGTTAATGAAGACCTATGTATAGTTTTCTTGATTAACTCATGGCTCAAGACTTGTCACTTCAAATACCAAACAAGACTTTGTTTTTTGAGGTGTTGCGTCCAATATCTCAATTATTCATCTTAGGAATTAGTGTAAAATTAGCGCAGATCCCTGTTCATATGGAAATAGATGGGTATGTTAATTGGAATGCTGCAGCTGGAAAAAAGTCTTGCATAATGAACGGATTGATATTAATACCTTTGAATGGAAGATGTATATCATATTGTTAGTAAGAAATAATCCATTCATGTGTACTTGTTCTAAACAATTATTTTATGTGGTTTATCTTACTTCTAAAGTACAAGCTATTCAATGTATTTAGGAAATATTTTGAAATGGAAATACGCTAACACATTTTTAAATTAAAGTAAAAGCTATGTTGAAACATTGAAATTTCTTCCTTGCTCCTTTCTTATATTTTCTGTTAATTTCAATCTCTAAATGTTCATAGTCACTGGAGGGTTTATTAACTCTTAATCAGAACTGGATTTTCACTAACTATACAGATAAAATACTAGGTATGTGTGATAACTTGCCATAACCGACTTCCTTCAGGTAAGTCTCTCAGAGTCTTTTCTGGGTTTATATACAAAGGTAAGCCCATAGTGGCAACAATAATTTATAGAAATGCTGAAGGAAATGAGATACCAGTTTATATCACAATTTCCATCGTATATATATAGACTTATGTATAAATGTACACACACACACACACACACACACCCTGGACTCAAGTTGAGGCCTTTAATCAATTTTAAGTTTCTAAAGCATTTCACTACATATATGCCTTATTATAATATAACTTTATTCTAATATTTCACCATCCCTTTCATTTAGAAATTTAACTCCACAATCTTATATTGAGGATCTATTATGTGAAAGGCACTCTGCTAAATGTTGCAGAGGAAATAAGGTCTAACAAGGACTTCACCATCTAGGCCTACAAATATCCATGTGTACAAATATCTTAATCACAAGAGGAGGGTTTAAAAGCATTCTCAACAAAATTCTGCGTGAGCATAAAGTTAGACAAACTTGTCACTAAGCATGGCCGCTTAAAGGAGTTGGCATGTTTAACTGAGCTGAAACGATAACAATTTCAGGGATTTCCAGGCAAAGGCAACAACATGATAAAAAGCCTGCAGGGGGGTGGAAAAAGAGGCAGAAAGTGTTTTGGGATCGGTAATGAGAGAGAGTTGCAAAGATTGGCAAAGTATGTCCTACTTCTTTCCTACCCTCAGCACTTTGTGATAATCTTACCTCCTTCTCATCAGTGCTGTGAAAAATTGTTTTTGAATACAGATTGATAAGTGAAGAAATTCTAAAGCAGAGAGTGATTTCCTAAGGAGAGCCTACACCATAATTTCACTGCTGTGAACTGCCAAAGACAACTGAGGATGGTATTAACTAACACCGTGAACACTCACGGAGGGCTAGGGAGTACCCAAAGGGGGAAAAAAAAATCATCTGATTAGGCCCAGTGCACAGAGAAGATGGCCGGCAAAGCCTAAGAGGCCCAGGGGTGAGAGTCTGTCAGCTGAGGCTGTGAGTCCGGGCACCAAGTATCATTTCGTATTACAGTTACAACCCCATGGTGAAGGACACTGGGAGTTTGGGATGGCATTGAGCGAGTAATCCTGAAATGGACAGGTTTCTTCCACCATTTCTAACTCAAAATTCTGGGAAGGGAACCCCCCCCAGATATACCATTTATTTACTCATTTGCCCAAAGGGACTGTTCCATTTTCTGTGACTGCCTAACAAATTACTCTCCAACCTCATCGAGAAAAATAACTATCACACTCATAGATTCTGTGGGCCAAGTTTTTGACGTCACAGTGGCATCAGCTGGTGTCTGTTCTAGGCTGCCTGGGCCTCACCTGAAGACTTGAAAGTGGGGACTGGATCATCTGAAGGTTCATTCTCTCACGTATCTTGTAGTTAACCCTGGCTGTTGGCTGCAGAGTTCCTCTCCACCCGGGCCTCTCCATGTGGTGTCTCTGCAAAAAAAGCTTGTCTGACCTCATCACAATATGGCGGTGGAGTGCAAAGGGATAGAGCCGCATGTGGCCACATGTCCTTTCTGTGCCCTAGCTTTGGAAGTCAGGCGGCATCACTTCTGTCATATATTGCCTGTGGAAGGGGTTAAAGCTCCTGCCCAAACTGAAGGTGAGAAAACAGAGACACCACCACTTGGGAGGAGGATTGGCAAGGTTCTGAAGGGCAGGCTGAACCAGAATTACTGCTATCACCATATTTGGAAAATAAAGTCTGCCAGAGGGCCCGAAAGAGTTCGTAGAACAAACTCTTACTGCCCCTCTCCCTCCCTCTCCTGTACCTTTTGTAACTGTTGTGGTTTCTTTTTTTTTTTTTTTAATTTTTTTTTTTCAACGTTTATTTATTTTTGGGACAGAGAGAGACAGAGCATGAACGGGGGAGGGGCAGAGAGAGAGGGAGACACAGAATCGGAAACAGGCTCCAGGCTCTGAGCCATCCACCCAGAGCCCGACTCGGGGCTCGAACTCACAGACCGTGAGATCGTGACCTGGCTGAAGTCGGACGCTTAACCGACTGTGCCACCCAGGCGCCCCTGTTGTGGTTTCTTAAATGAAGAGAGAGACAGAGGATTAACAAGAAGCCTGGACTCTGCTTAGGGGAATTATTAATAAAGCTTATTATGGGTTTTCAAAATTCAAACTCAATATAGATTCATATTCCTAGAGCGTGGGAAGGATAAAAGTATTTGAAGAGGTAGCATGGGATAAATCATTGAGGACTTTAAATGCCATGCTGAGAATTTAGGTTTTATGCTGGACTTGGGACTTTGTTTTGTGGCAATGGACAAATGGCTGCACAGTTTTAATCAGGTGACTGACATAATCATTTTGGAAAGTGACACATTCTTTTTTTTTTAATGTTTTATTTATTATTGAGAGAGAGAGAGAGCAGAAGCAGGGGAGGAGCAGAGAGAGAGGAAGACAGAGGATCTGAAGTGGAGCTCGATGCTGACAGCAGTGAGCCTGATGCAGGACTCGAACTCATGAATGGTGAGATCATGGCCTGAACCAGAGTTGGATGTTCAACCAACTGAGCCGTGGAGGCACCCCAGAAAATGACACGTTCCTAAAGCCCTGGGCCAGATGGCAAGAAATTGGTAACTGAGAGAAAACAGAAGTTCCCTCCTTTTTAATTCAAGTATAATTAATGTACTAATGTGTTAATATAATTAATGCTATATTCATTTCAGGTGTACAAGGTAGTGATTCAACAATTCTATACATTACTCAGTGTTCATCATGATGAGTGTACTCTTAATCCCCTTCACCAATTTCACTCATCCCTCCACCCACCTCCCCTCTGACAAACAGTAGTTTGTTCTTTATACTTAAGAGTCTGGTGTTTTGTTTGTCTCTTTTTTTCTTTGTTTATTTTATTTCTTAAATTCCACATATGAATGAAATCTTTCAGTGTTGTCTTTCTCTGTCTTATTTCCCTTAGTATTATGCTCTCTAGATCCATCCACGTTGTTGCAAATGATAAGATTTCATTCTTTTTCATGGCTGGACAATATTCCATTTTACACACACCAAATCTTTTTTATCCCTTCATCTATGGATGGACACTGGTTTGCTTCCATATCTTGACTATTGTAAATAATGTGGTAAACACAGGGTGGGTGGGGTGCATAGATCTTTTCAAATTAGTGTTTCATTTCCTTTGGACAAATACCCAGCAGTAGAATTACTAGAACATATGGTAATCCTATTTTTAATTTTTTGAGGAAAGTCCATACTGTTCCACAGTGGCTGCGCCAGTTTGCATTCCTATCAACAGTGTGTGAGGGTTCCTTTTTCTCCTTGCCAACACCTGTTGTTTCTTGTGCATTTGATTTTAGCCATTCTGAGAGATGTGAAGTGATATTTCATTGCAGTTTTGATTTGCATTTCCCTGATGATGAGTGATATTGAGCATCTTTTCACGTGTCTTTGGATATCTGTATGTCTTCATTAGAAAAATTGGACAGCTACATGCAGAAGAATGAAATTGGACCACTTTCTCACACCTCAAAATGGACTAAAGACCTAAATGTGAGGCCTGAAACCATGAAATTCCTAGAAGAAACCATAAGCAATTATTTGTTTGACATTGGCCATAGAAACGCTTTTCTGGATATATGTCCTCTGGCAAGGGAAACAAAAGCAAAATTAAACTGTGGGGACTACACTAGAAATTCTTTGAACAGAAATGCCTCATTAATCCCAGCTCTCAATGTTGTCTCCAAAATTCATGGACTGATGTACAGAACACCCTGGATGTTGAGACCAGTGAGGTGCACCCTAATACTCCCTTGTATTCTTATTCCTTCCAGACGAGTTGCTTGCTCACAGAGAGTCAGGATGTTTGTTCCCAAATCTGTTTATGAGCTATAGTGGCAACTACATAATTTAATTAAATATTTCAAGACAAAAGTAATGATGATGTAAAAGGAAAGAGGGTTGTTGTTTCTGTGAAAATCAAACTACCTGTCTTGGGAAAGACTGAAAAGGGGTTTAATAATTGCTGGAGGATTAAGGGTGAGTGGAGCAAAAGTAAAAGATTGGAGTGGGGCGGGGGAATGAAAATCTGGAAAGATTTTTGTTTTGCACTTTCAGAATAGACATGATGGTGTTGCACAGTGGTTAAGAGCCCATAGAGCTAAATTTAATGAAGCTAGTTCCAATTCTACCATTTGCTATCTATGTGACTTGGGCTAATTTACTTAACCTTTATGTGCCTCAGTTTCCTTATTTATAAAAAAGTTACTAATAGTGCCTACCTCACAGTTTGTGTGAGGATTAAGAGAGTTAAAATTAATAAAGTGCATAAAAGAGTACCTGCTAGACAGTATCAAAGAAGGCTATTATTACTATTATTATTATTAATCATTATGCACTGTAGATATGGCTTTTAAAAGAAGGACAATGCAGAACACCAATAAAGGGAAGAAGCTATGGCTACACTAAAACGTAAGGGCGTGAAGAAACATTCATATGTTCACAAGGTATTGTTTTTATAATCCCTTGCTGAAACATACTTGTAAACAACACTGACAAGCCATTGGTCCCAATGATCAGAGACAAGAGCTTCTTCACTGTCTGGAGGGCTCTTGCCAGGTGGATGATGCTAGGGGTCTACGGCGAGGCAGGGGGAATGGAAAGTAAGGGGCAGTGGGAGACATGATAGAAGGAGACTCCGTGGTACCTGAAAATTGCACACAAAAGGAGAGCAAGGACTCCAACTCCCAACTTTGAGCCTGAGTACTTGAAAAAAAAGTCAGAAGAAAGTATTCAATTTGGGAAGGGAATAATTAAAATGCTTTATTTAAATATAATTGTTTTGAAATGTTGGTACTTACCAGGACTTGGTCCTGGGGCCTCTACATTTCTTCCCCCAAACACTCTCTCTGTGTAAACTCATCTCGTGGCTTAGGTTAGCATTTTCTAATCGTGCCGAAATTCATAATCCAGCTCAAACCTCTCTGCTGAACTTCAGGACACACAGCTGGATCCCAGATACAGCTTGAGTGTTCCACAGAACGTTCATTGAACACTCAATGTGTGCCAAGCAATTTGTCATCTTCCCACTGTCACCTGTTCCTTTTCTAAATTGCCTTAACTAATGATATCATCATGTACCCAATCATTCAGGCCATGGGTAATCTGGAAAGCAATCTAAATGTCTCCCCTTACCTTACCCCTTACATTTAATTGGTTTCTAGGAATTTTTACCCTGTAAATATTATTTTAATCAGTCCTCCTGCCTCCTAACTCATTTCCCTGCCTTTATAACTGGTATCTCTGCCTTCATGCTTTCTCCCTTCTGACCCATTGCTACCAGAGTTATATTTACCGCACGAATAGTTAAGTATCTTCAGTGGCTCTTCATGGTCTGTAGGACCTAGCCCAAAATTCTACAGATGGTACATAGCATATGAGACATATTGTAATCTCCTCTCTACTTCTTTCTCCAGATTCATCTCTACCCCTTGGACCCTCTGATCAGCCATATGGATTTATCATGAAAAAGAATCCCACCTTGCAGAACTTTCCATTCGAAAACTTGGCACAATGGAATTTTTAAGGCAGAAGATTTTAAGTGATCAACGAAGACCATTTCTATCGGCTTCAAGGAATAGAAAAAGACTATCCCAATCAAAACTTTCTGAATTCTTTTTAAGAAAGCTTATCTAGTATAATTCCCAGGGGGGTGGGGGGATCCTCAAAAAAGGTGTTTGCAATCTATATTTTATTCTAAATATTTGTTTCATAAATTTATAAATATTTGCTTCTAGTTAACAATAATATTTTGTATTTTCCTGGCATTTACTTCAATGATTAACATTACTATTTTTATAGTATGAATAGGACCAGAACTCTGATTTATAACACTGTATCTGTAAGATGAAAAGAATTTGTCTAAGAATGACTCGACTTCTAACAATCCTTGAAGAACCAATTATGCTGTCAGAAGTGCCCTATACACAAAGTTAGAAATGAAAAAGAGAACAAAGAGGATATTAAAAGAACACCAAGAAAATACTTTGCACAGCTCTATAATAATAAAATCTAAAGAAATGAACAGTAGTCTAAGAAAATATAAATTTCCAAAATTGGCCCTTGAAGAGGTAGTAAATCTAAATAAATCAATTTTCATGGAAAAAATAAAGTTGTCACAGAACTACTACTTAAAAATGTGCAGGACCCAGATGGTTTTACAGATGAATTATTTCAAACTTTCCAGGAACAAATTGTTTCTATGTTATATAAACTGGTCCAGAACACAGATAAAGAAAGAAACTGTTTCTCTTCCTTATACGAAGTTAGCATCCATTTAACAAGAAGAGTGCAAACTTCAGACCAATCACCCTTGAAAGAACTGACACAAAACTCCCAAGGAAAAGATCAACCCATTTACTTTGAATACTTTTAAATGTTAAAGAATGACCCAGCAAAGGTAATTTCAAAAATGCAAGGATAGTTCAATAGTGTAAAACGTATTAAGAGATAAAAAGGGAAATTGTATTATTATCCTGTCCTGCAAAGAAAAAAAAGGGCCTTCATTTTTTTTTTTTAATGTTTATTTATTTTTGAGAGAGAGAGAGAGAAACCAAGTGCAAGCAGGAGAGGGGGAGAGAGAGAGAAAGACATAGAATCAGAAGCAGGCTCCAGACTCTGGGCTGTCAGGACAGACATGGGCCTCAAACCCATGAACCCTGAGATCATGACCTGAGCCAAAGTTGGATGCTTAACTGACTGAGCCACCCAGGCGCCCCCAAAGGCCTTTATTTTTATAAACTTGAACTAGGAAGATGCACAGACACTCCATGGTTGGCATAACTATAACTTGCTCTTAAAATGGGTATGAAATAGTTAGACAGTACACCCCAAGATGTCACAAGGTATCATAAACTCCAGATACTCTGAAAGTGGACCAGCCTGCTTCAGCCCAATTCTATCTCTCCCTCCTCCCAGAAATGGAGACTGAAATGCAAAGCACCACCCATATCACTGCCCTGGGGCAGAGTGGGCATAGAGTCAGGGAGACAATGCAGGGAGCAGAGAATGCGGCCCACGGATAAAAACCCCACACCTAGGAAAGCAGAAAGCCATGGCAAGCATTGTAATGAGCATGTTGTCAGGGAGAAATACCACTAACGGAACGAATGCCATTGCAAACGCTGTCCGTTGTCTGGAACTGACCCTACAGCTCTGGTGATGCTTTAACCTAGGTGATAGAGGACCCAAACAGTGGGCAACGGAAAAAAACCCAGTGATCCAGCTCAATACAAGAAAAGCATCCAAACAAGGGCAGGACAAAAACCATTACCTTAGCTACACCTGGAACCATCCTGGGTATGTGCTATAGTTTTTGATATTCATTTATAATTAAGTTCATCATACAAGATGTAAGGTAGAGAGAGAGGGAGGTACTGATCATGTGGCACAACATGAAGACCTAAGGGCCCGCCACTTTCTAAGGGGAGTCTCCTGAACTGCTTTCTTTGGTTTTGTTTTTTCTTTCTTCAAAAGCTGGGATGAGACGTGTCCCCAGCTTCAGGTGAAAACCACGGGCCGCTCTAGCCACTCCTGACTGGGGAAGAGATTGGTATGTGAAGCGACGGCAGCCTTATAGTGGAGCCTGTAGGCATTAAACTAATAGTAGATGATGACAATTGTTTATGATGCGATAAATTTACATTTCAGGGGCGCCTAGGTGGCTCCGTCAGTTAAGAGTCTGACTCTGGATTTGGGCTCAGGCCATGATCTCACAATTCGTAGGTTCGAGCCCTGAATCAGGCTCTGCGCTGGCAGTGCGGAGCCTGCTTGGGATTCTCTTGCCTCTCTCTTCCCCTCCCCCCACAAAAGAAATAAAAAAATTTAAATTTAAGTGAAAACATGACGTTTGAAATCTAAGCATAAAAATATACTTAGGTGGTTTACATGTACAGACAGCTGTTTCAAGAGTCCCAAGACCACTGTCAAGCTGAATGATTTGTTGAAAGGACCCACAGGACTTATTGTAGTGATTTATTGTAGTGAGAAGATACAGATGAAGATTAGCAAAGGGTAAAGGTATGCAGGGTGAAGTTCAAGAAATACCAGGCACAAGCTTCCAGTCTCCCCTTCCAGTGGGACTGCACAGGGACGTACTTCATACTCTCAGCAACAATGTTTTGTTTTGTTTTCTTTAACTTTTTAAGTGTTTATTATTTATTTTTGAGAGAGAGACAGCACAATCAGGGGAGGAGCAGAGAGACAGAGGGAGACACAGAACCTGAAGCAGGCTCCAGGCTCTGAGCTGTCAGCACAGAGCCCAACGCAGGGCTCAAACCCACAAACTGTGAGCTCACAACCTAAGCCGAAGTCAGATGCTTAACGAACTGAGCCACCCAGGCGCTCCTCCCAGCACCAATGTTTGACAGCACATATAAAGTGTTCCCAAATAAACAGCTCAACCGAGTTTTGGTGTCCAGGGATTTTTACTGGAGGTCAGTCATGTAGACATGCATGGCTGCACGATCACAGCTACTCAGTATCCACTACCTGCCCAGACTAAAACCAGGTATTCCAAATCACATTTTTTTTAAACAGGCTTTTTTTTTTTTGAGCTATTTTAGAATCACAGAAATACTGAATAGAAGGTACAAATATTTCCCATCTACTTCCTGCCCCACACATTCACAGTATCCCCTACCAGAGTGGTACATTTGTTACAACTGATGAATCTACGTCGACACATCATTATCACCAGAAGTCCATAGTTTACATCAGGGTGCATTCTTGGTGTTGTACATCCTATGGGTTTGAACAAATTTGTAATAACAAGTGTTCACCATTATAGCATCATACAGAATAATTTCATTGCCTTAAATACTTTCTGTGCCCAGCCTATTCATCCCTTTGTCTCTCTAACCCCTGGAAATCATTGATCTTTATACCATCTCCATAGTTCTGCCTTTTTCAGAATGTCATATAGTTGGAATCATTTGGATGTATCCTTTCCTGATAGGTTTCTTTCACTTGGTAACAGGCATTTAACTTTCCTTTATACCTTTTCATGGCTTGTTTATTTCTCTTTTAGCACTGAATAGTATTCCATTGTCTGGATTACCACAGTATTTTATCCATTCACTTACGGAAGGACACCTTGGTGAATTTAAAGTTTTGTCAATAGGGGCGCCAGGGTGGCTCAGTCAGTTAAGCATCTGACTCTTGGTTTCAGCTTAGGTCATGATCTCATGGTTTATGAGTTCAAGCCCCACATTGGGCTCTGTGCTGACAGCACAGAGCCTGCTTCGGATTCTCTCTCTCCCTCTCTCTGCCCCTCCCCACCCCCAAATAAATAAACATTAAAAAACTATCAAAGTTTTGCCAATAATGAATAAAGCAATTATGAACAGCCACATATAGGTTTTTCTGTGGAAATGTGTTTCACTCCTTTGCGTAAATACCAAGGAGCCCAGTTGCTGGTAAGAACACAGTAAGAATATGTTTAGTTTTATAAGAAACTGCCTGTCTTCCAAAATGGCTGTTTTATTTTGTATTCCCACCAGCAATGAATGAGAGTTCCTGTACCTCCACCTATAAATCACACCTTTAGTGCAAGCTTACTTGGTCAAACAGGTGTGACATGGCCCGAGGCCTGAGGCACACAAAAACACTGATTAGGCAGAATATTCCAAGGCTTCAGAAGTTCTCTGCTAGCAGTTAGCTAAGGGCCAGGCTGAAGACAAGTCTTCGGAATGTACTGAGTTGGAGCTAGGGTGGTCTGCTGAGTTAACCCTTTTCTGCCCCTATAGCCCAAGTCTTGAGAACCCAGCTGCAATCAGTAAGTACCTGGTCTACACCCAATTAGTATGAGAAGAGGAAGAGCACGACTTTCTCCCAGGAAGTCTGAAGTAACAGGAAACACCCAGTGGCTGAAAGGCTGACCCTTCTCTGCTCAGATTAGGTATTTTCATTCCTGGGGTGACGCCACTCTGACTCCCTCTTGTCACCATTACTTCTAGCTCGCAATGTAGCCTGCCTAAAAAGATAAGAAGTGAAGCCCTCTACTGTACTCCGGGCTAGAAACGCAGCCCCTCCTCCTCATTCACAGGGTCTGGGGAAGCTAGAAAGAAGCTTGCCTGGGTTTGGTTTGGAATTGGTGAGTTGGATTTCTCGTGAAAAGATCCATTTGGTTAGAAAAAAAGAAACTGCTTTCAATTTCTTCTTTGGCACTAAGCAGAAATTAATCTTTAACTAGACTACGGTAGTATTTTTTAGTTTATTAATTTATTTTGAGAGATAGAGTGAAAGAGAGGGAGAGAAAGAGTGCAAAGGGAAGGAGCAGAGAGGGAGAGAGAGAATCCCGTTGAGCTGGCAGCACAGAGCCCAACACAGGGCTTCATCCCACGACCCTTGAGATCATGTCCTGAGCTGAGATCAAGACTCAGACACTGGGGGGCGCCTGGGTGGCTCAGTCGGTTAAGCATCCGACTTCGGCTCATGTCATGATCTCGCGCTCTGTGAGTTCGAGACCCGCGTCAGGCTCTGTGCTGACGGCTCAGAGCCTGGAGCCTGTTTCGGATTCTGTGTCTCCCTCTCTCTCTGACCCTCCCCATTCATGCTGTCTCTCCCTGTCTCAAAAATAAATAAACATTAAAAAAATAATAAAAAAAACAACAACAGACACTGGACAGACTGAGCCACCCAGGTGCCCCTTTAACTAGACTACTTTAGACATAATCTTTTGCAAGCCTGGGCTTTGACCCTACAAAGCAAAGCATGTACTCTGGATTGACAATGCCCTATCTCCCTCATAACCAGAATTTTTGGTCTGGGGACACGAAGGGTGGAGATGAAAATGATGCCAATCTTAATGACACCAAAAGGCCCACTCTCAACATTTCAGGTTAGACAAGGCCAGACCAAGAAAAATAGTGCATGACATTTTAAAGAAGTTGGATTTATCCTGGAGTTAATGAGAAGTTATTGAAGGAATTTACATGGGCCACTGCAGACTAAGGTTTATATTTTTAAAATATTGCTCTGAACACAATGAGGACTGAGGGAAACAAGAATGGATGCCAATTTGGGAGGTTGCTGCATTAATTAAGGCAAAAACTAACTACTGAACAAAGACAGTAACCGTAGGAGTGGAGAGGAATTTGGATAAGAGATATTCAGAGAGTAAAACTGACATGCTGGAAAGGATCTGGCATGATGGCCACATTCTGGGTTAGATGAGAGAAAGGCAGAGAATGCATCAGCCCCGGGTTTCCAGTAGGGAATGCATAGGAAGACCTAACACGTGCATGGTAGACTACACATAGGAGGGGTTAATAAATCTTTATTAAGTTGAATGTTGGAGGAGGAATTTTAGGAAAATTATTCTGGAAGCAATAAGTCACAGGCCCTGGATAGAGAGGAAACCAAAACCCAACGTACTCTAAGTAGGATGTGACAGAATAGGAAAGGCCTAAGCACTCGTGAACTTTCAAAAGGAAAGTCCATAGATTCTGATGATTGATTAATAGAATACAATGTATGAAAGGGGAAAAATGAGTCAAATTTCAAACTTTTAATTCCTGGCTAAGTACCAAAGTCACATGACTGGAGTCCCATGGATAAATATTATTCATTCTAATAAGAAACTTCAATCTGAATTTGACTGTATGGCTAAATTATTTCTCTCCATTTGGCACAAAAGTCTCATTATATTTACAACCATTATCCCCATTGGGAAAGAAGTTTTCTTGCCCAGAATTAAGCTGATTGCCAAATTCCTGTTTGTGCTGATGTTTAAGTGCCATTTGCTTTTGTTTCTAAGTTACTCTTGCTCCCTGATGAATGGAGATTTAGTTTGTGTAACCATTTAATGCACCAAATTTTAAAGCCTGATTGTAACTTCTGGTTGGAGATGTTTGACCTTTTATCCACATTTAAATATCTGCAAAACATTTGGAAACTTCAGCTGGGAGATCAAACACAGTTCTGTCACAAAGGTTCCTGACCTTTCTACATTTCTGAGAAAAGGAATTAAGACTTCAGGCTTTCTTAATACACATTTGAAACTAAACTCATTGATTGAGAGCTTTCTGTTCTCCATTTGTCTCCTCAGCCTCACCCAATGTCAGTGTGAAATCTGTCGCTCTTTATCCATTACTTTCTCTTTTTTCCTCTGACCTCTATAAAGTTCAACTGACTTTCAGGTGAATAAATACAAGTCCAGATTGTGTTTAGGTTTTAGCAGGTATTGCCAAAATGGTCAGAGTCTTAAATGTCAATAATCCTAATACCGGCTGGCAGAGGGTTTACTTAAATTTGAGACCTCAGTCTCGTTTTCAAATATTTTCCTCTTTTCCATTTATTCATTCAATAACTCCTTTTTAGGCATACTGTGTACCAGGTATTTGGGATACATCAGTGAATAAAACTAAGATGTTTCACTCATAAAGCTTATACCTGAGTGGAGATATAGAGTTATGAGCATAATAAATAAGTTTATCTGTGGTATATGAGGAGGTGATTAGTTCTCTGAGAACAGGAAAACTGTAGAGTAGGCTAGGGAGGAATTAGGAGAGGAGGTGGGGTGGAGAAACTGCTATATTAAATATAGAGATCAAGGTAGACCTTGTGGAGGAGGTGAGATAGAAGTAGAAAGATAGAATGTTCCAGAAGCAGCAAGTAGGGAGGTTTGGTGGGGGGTGGAGGGGGGGCCGCAGAGGACATAGGCATGGCATAGACATAAGCATAAGCATGGACAGGTGCTCTGACATGCCTGTTGACAACCTCAAGGCCATAACTGGCTTTTTATCTGTCCATAACTATGCAACCTTTTCTTCATTCTTCCATTCCCCAAATTTTCTGCTTGTTAAGCTCATGTATTCACCACCCTTCCAAGCCATCCACGTCTACTTCTACCTCTATGCCTTTGTACATTCCTCATGGCACCATATTTTGTACCTTTATCTGGGTAGCAAAATCTTCTCCTTTGCTAAGGTCTACCTCATGGTTCATCCATCCTTGGTGATGTTTTCCTTACATGTATTGACCCATTTTTTTTTTTTCGTTCACTCAGTGCCACACATTTTATCCCTCAAATATTTGCTGTCTTGTATCATTCCTTTATTACATCACACATGTAATTCTTTTCTTATAGAGTTTATGCTTCCTAAAGTCCGAAATTGCTTCATCTATATTTAACTAGCCTTCACAGTTAAATATAACTGGTTATACAGAGATAAATAAGACTCTCTCCCTATCCTGGAGGAGTTCAACCTGGAGAGAAAATGACTGGCAAATCAATAACAGTGATACTCCAGGATGGATACACGGCTAGGATTCTGAGAATGACAGCACTCTAAACAGAAAGAAAAGAAGAACCAATATGTGTTAGATGCTACACGTTATCTCGCTTAATTCCTACAAGAGTCCGGCAGATAGAGGTTATAAACTTCACTTTAGAAGATGAGGAAACTGAGCTCCAGAGAGGTGGAGCTTCTTGACCATGGTTACTCAGGTAGGTATGATCAGTCCTGGGGCAGGATTTAGGCCTTTGATTTTCATTTAACTACACAATTTTTCTACTTGCCTATTATCGTTTACCAGTCCAAAGAACACAGCAACTAAGAAATATGTTTTAAATCAGTCAAATAAAATAGCGATTTCTTTCATTTGCCCTTATGTTGCCTTTCAAATATCAGAGGATGCCCATGGTAAACATACTTTTCTTTATTTTATAAACTTCAATCTTGTCTCTCCTCAGACTTTGATTTAAAGAAAACATGAAATCCAGTTCTAGCTATATTTTTCTCTTACAATTCCTATTATATGTTTGTTTAAAGATCAGTTGTGAAACGAAAATGTCAAGTTTGAATTCTAACTCTGCCTTTCATTTATTACAGGTTATTCAATTTAGCGGTTTCAGGTCGCTCCATTTATAAAATGGAGATACCAACATGAGGACCCTGGCAGAGTTAATTAATATTTTAAGAACATCTGGTATTACACAACTGAAAATACCAGCTAAGTGAACAAAATTGCAGTTTTCATCGCATGCATAGAAAACATCAGAGAATACATGCACTAGACAATTAGGTGACTTCTCAAGTAACTGTTGTGGGAAAAAATGCAGACAGTCTAAATGAGAACAAACAGAGGCTATTTATTCAGAACTTGCTGTAGCAAGGGAGTCAGCCACCATCACCTGCATTGTAGCAGAGACCAAAGGCAAGCAGAGGAGTGGGAACATTTTATAGTAGAAAAAGGAGACTTTTACGGGTGCTCTGATTGGAGGCTGTTGGCACGGGGAAGCTGTCAACAGACTAGCGAGAAGTGGGGCATCCTGAGGGGTTAAGGGTGTATATTTGGTTTTCTCTGGTTGGTCCTTAGTTGGGAGCAGAGACAAGAATTAGGGAAGCTGTCAGTTATCAATCAAGTCCTGACCATTTTGTTACAGATATTATTGTTTGGCTTCCGGGATTAGTTGCTAGAGACAGTGATTGGACTTTCCACAAGTCTGACTTATAGCAGTTTGGTTTCCTAGGCTAGTTACTGTAGGTAATGTATTGTTTCCTGGGCTGATCGCTACATACGCAGGTATTTGGGATACATCAGTGAATAAAACTAAGATGTTTCACTCATAAAGCTTATACCTGAGTGGAGATATAAAGTTATGAGCATATCCAGTTCTAGCGTTCTATTTTCTAGCGTTCTAGCATTCATATCAGAGTTCTATTTTTATCTGTGGCTTGGCCATTGTCTGTTTGCACATTCAGTCCCTCACTGTAGATCTATCGAAAGTTGAGTTAGCAGACCTGTATGTTTTACAGGACTCTATGCGTACTTTAATGAATTGCTGTTTTTTATTGTTTATATTTTTTAATGTGTATTTAGAGAGAGAGAGAGCATGCATGAGAGCAGTGGAGGAACAGAGAGAGAAGGAGAGAGAGAATCCCAAGCAGGCTCTGTGCTGTCAGTGCAGAGCCTGACGCAGACCTCCATCTCATGAACCATGAGATCATGACCTGAATTGAAACCAAGAGTCAGATGCTTAACTGACTGAGTCACCTAGGTACCCTGAGTGGCTGTTTTTTAAAACGCAGTTCTAGAAGCATCTAGAGGACATGTGCTAACTTTCCTAAGCATTAACCTCATTAAATTTGATATATTAATAATTTGGTCCTTTTCTTCTTTTGTCAAAATTTTTATCTAAATATTCTAGATGTGACCAAATTTCCATCATGATTTATTAGAAGATATATGTAGGATAGAAAAGTAATGAGTTGTATTGTAAAGAGTTTATTATCATCATTGATTACCATTGTTAACTAGCCCTCCAAAAAAAAGTTAGATTGACCATACACATATTCATACTCTTCACAGGCTTTTAGGGGAAAAAATTAAGAAAAAAACACTACAACTGGGACTCGAGATGCTGCACACTAAGCAATATGAAATTTCTAGAAAATAAAATCACATTTTAAACTCTCCATGGCAAAAATCATGGCCAACACAGGAAAGGTAATTCAGGCATATGTTGCAAGAGTCATAAGACTATCAACATTGTGGCTTTGGTGTATATTCTCTTGGTCATTTCAAATGAAGACAGCCAGAAAGAGTAGACATTTGTACACTGCTTGGATAATTTTTGATTAGTGATGCATCTCTCCTCCACTAGTAGTTCTCATTATCAGAGGTCAGATGAGACCTCTGCTAGCCCAAGGGGGTAAACCCAGACCTACACTAATCAATATGTTAAATTTCATGACTGTAGTGATTGGTTCCAAGATGGGCTCATGACTTCACCTGGTCCAATCAGACTAAATGTCAGGACTTTTCATGAGAATACTGGAAAAAAATATTCTCATGCTTCCCTGGTGGGCATAAGCCACGAAGGCTATTTCCCAAGGACAAATGGCAGCCATCTTGCAACCACAAGAAGAGTTCAAGTCTAAGAATAAGATCAACAGAGTTAAAAAGCACAGTCCAGCAGTGCACAGAAAAAACTCAGTTTCCATCTCCTTAAGTAGGGGAAAAATCTACTTCCTCCCTACTACTAGTTTCTTCCCTAGTGAGTCTCCTTTTCTACTCAGAACACGTCTGACACTTCTGGTCACCAAAGGTGTAGAGGTTTTTCCCCACAACAGCAAGGAACTCTCCGTGACACCAGCAGGTATCCTACAATTTTACTCGGTGCTAACACTATCTACCTGGAGATAGTATCAGATCCCAGATTCCACAGGTTAAAGTTTAGTCCCACAACACTGTAGTCTCTTCCCTCCCTGCCCCAACTTCACACACTGATTGCAAGTCCATATGTCACCTGTGCTTCTGACCAACTGGTAACAGATTGCAGATTCCAACAACCCTCTCCTTGGGGGCAATTAATTTGCTAGAGCAGTTCACAAATCTCAGCGAAGCACTTACATCTACCAGTTTATTGAAAGATAATGATAGAGGATACAAATAAACAGCCAGATGGAGATATACATAGAGTGAGGTCAGGCCTGGGAGGCTCCTGAGTACAGGAGCTTCTATCCCTGTGGAGATGGGGGTGCATCACCTTCTCGGATACGAGTGTGTTTGCCAGCCTGGAAGTTCTCGAACCCACTACCACTGGGATTTGTGGAATCTTCTCATGTAGGTATGATCAATCGTTGACTCTCTCTTCTCTCTAGGGAATGAGGAGCAAGGATGAAAATCACTACTTTTCCCAACTTCTAATCAAGGTTTTGTCTTTCCAGTAACCTGTCCTCATCCAGGAGCCCACCCACAGTGATCTCAATAGGAGAAAAGATGTTCTTAGTGCTCTTATCACTTAGGAATTTATAAGAGTTTTAAGGGCTCTGTGTCAGGAACCAGAAGCAGAGACCAATATATCTATTTCTATTACCCCAAAGCAGTAAAGAGAGAGAAACCAGAGAGCAACTGATGATACTGTTTGAATCTATTTTCCTAATTATAACTTTATAATCTTTTCCTAATTTTAAAATAAACAAGGAGAGCAAAAAGATAACATAAACAAGCTAAAGAAGTAACCCTAAGGGTGCCTGGGTGGCTCAGTCCATTGAGTGTCTGACTTAGGCTCAGGTCTTGATCTCATGACCTGGAGGGTGGGGGGGGACACATATTTTGGAACAATGCTGGCAGTGTCTGACCACAGCAAAGCCCCTCAGGTGTAAGGTTCCTCTTAAGAATGTAACAGACACCACCCACTCCCCCTCAGGTTTCCCTCAGGAATTTGACAAAAGACTGACTAAAGATAAGTATTGGATCATAAAAGGTATGACTCACAAGGAATGACATGGCCATAGGCTACCCCTCATACAATGGAAGCAAGCCAATCAGGAATGGACCACCCAGCACCTAGAGCTATCAAGCCTTTAAGGGTAGGACCCAAGAAAGAACTGGGGGAGAAGGGAAGAGCATGCTGACCAGAACCTTATAAAACAAAGCCCTTTGCCTATAGTGAGGGCATTCACTTTCTAATGTCCCCTCTGTGTAAAGAGAGCTTTCATACTATTCGTCCTTTCCCATCTTATACGTTAATAAACTTTTGCCTGCTGCTCATTTTGTGTCCACCTCTTCATTCTTCGAAGCAGCGAGACAACGAACCCCAGGTATTGAGGTAAAAAATCCTGCAACAGCAACATATATTTATTGTCAGTAGTAGACTGCAATTATGCAAGAAGGAACAATTTTTTCAGCAAAAGCCCCGGGACAAAGACGGTTATTTCTTGCAAGGAGCAGCTATGGCCGCCGACCAACAGGCAGGGTTTGGCCACAGACAGCGTTAGAAACACGGCTGGTCCACCCCAGGTTTGACTAGACAAATTCACACATAAAATCTCAGCGCCAAAGAAAAACTGCCATGCCACAAGCTGAAGCGGAGGCAAAAGTCATTGCTTTGAAGGGGAAAGACCCGTTCCAGATGTCCGTAAGGCTTCTCTGCCCTCAGGAAGCTTTCCATCAAAAAAGGGGCTTTAGAGCCCCTGTGGGAAGTGAAATGAGCAGCCATGTGCTTAGAGTGATTTCAGAAAGAAATCTTCATTTGATCAGAAAAGTGCCTTCACAGCAGGCCTTTTATAGGCCATACTCCTCAAGGCAAAACTTCTACTCCCAGAGACTTTTCTGTGCTGGAAGAGAACAAACCTTGGTGCATTAGTCCTAAAGAGACATTTCTTACATCTAAAAGAAACAAAATTCAACAGAGCTAGAGTTATGTAAATGAGCCAGAGACAGCCCCTGGTAGCCTAAAATGGCCCCCGTGCTATTTACTTCTTCACAGCAGGCTAAGACCTTTAGCCCAAAGCCTGTCAGCACCAAACTCAAATTTTCACACATCCAATTGCTTTAAATAGACTCCAAATAAACATATTTTTAGCCTATTTGGAGCCTAACTACTTTACATACCCCGTGAAAGCCACCCAATATCTGCTCACCATAGATAAGACAAAGCCTGTAGCTATAAACGAAGCCAAACCCCTGTTGCCCTTCAGAGCTCTCTGACCCAGAAACTCCCCACCTTACTGCTTAGCCACGTCACCTAAGCACATCGCCCTCACTCTGATTTCCCCCTATTTCTCTAGGATTTCATCTGCCCTATTCCCTTCCTGGGTGGTGGCCTCCTGCTGCTGTTTCTGGAAGGTCTGTTGCTGGGAAGGGCTTACCCTATCCCGCAGCCCTATCCAAGCACTCCCCAGTAAAGCTTGTTGTATGTTACCGTGGTCTTGTCTCTGCTTTGTTAAACCTTGGCATCTCTGTACTTACCAGGGCCAGTTCAGTCCAGGCTTTCTTTTTTTTTTATTTTTATTTTTTTAACATTTATTTACTTTTGAGAGACAGCGTGAGCAGGGGAGGGGCGGGGAGAGAGGGAGACACAGAATCCGAAGCAGGCTCCAGGCTCCGAGCTGTCAGCACAGACCTTGACATGTGGCTTGAACCCACTAACAGTGAGATCATGACCTGAGCCAAAGTCGGGCGCTGCACTTGACCAACTGCACGACCCAGGCACCTCTTTAAATTTTGCTTTTTTTTTCCCCGAGTCCAGGCTTTCCTTTTTCTTTTTTTTTTTCCTTTTAATATGAAATTTATTGTCAAATTGGTTTCTATACAACACCCAGTGCTCCTCCCAACAGGTGCCCTCCTCAATGCCCATCACCCACTTTCCCCTCCCTGCCACCCCCGATCAACCTTAGTTTATTCTCAGTTTTTAAGAGTCTCTTATGGTTTGCTTCCTTCCCTCTCTGTAACTTTTTCTTTCCCCTTCCCCTCCCCCATAGTCTTCCGTTAAGTTTCTTAGGATCCACATAAGAGTGAAAACATATGGTATCTGTCTTTCTATGACTTATTTCACTTAGCATAACACTCTCCAGTTCCATCCACATGGCTACAAAAGGCCATATTTCATTCTTTCTCATTGCCATGTAGTATTCCTTTGTGTATATAAACCACAATTTCTTTATCCATTCATCAGTTGATGGACATTGAGGCTCTTTCCATAATTTGGCTATTGTTGAGAGTGCTGCTATGAACATTGGGGTACAAGTGCCCCTATGCATCAGTACTCCTGTATCCCTTGGGTAAATTCTTAGCAGTGCTATTGCTGGGTCATAGGGTAGGTCTATTTTTAATTTTCTGAGGAACCTCCACACTGTTTTCCAGAGTGGCTGCACCAATTTGCATTCCCACCAACAGTGCAAGAGGGTTCCCGTTTCTCCACATCCTTGCCAGCATCTATAGTCTCCTGATTTGTTCATTTTGGCCACTCTGACTGGCGTGAGGTGATATCTGAGTGTGGTTTTGATTTGTATTTCCCTGATGAGGAGCGACGTTGAGTATTTTTTCATGTGCCTGTTGGCCATCTGGATGTCTTCTTTAGAGAAGTGTCTATAGAGTAGTGTCTTTAGAGAAATTTGGTGAGCTCTTTATAGATTTTGGATACTAGCCCTATGTCATTTGCAAATATCTTTTCCCATTCCGTCGGTTGCCTTTTAGTTTTGTTGATTGTTTCCTTTGCCGGGCAGAAGCTTTTTATCTTCATGAGGTCCCAATAGTTCATTTTTGCTTTTAATTCCCTTGCCTTTGGGGATGTGTCAAGTAAGAAATTGCTGCGGCTGAGGTCAGAGTCCAGGCTTTCTTCACGTGTTTGTGCTATTTTGTTCAGAAGAAATGTATTCCCAAAATCTTATCAATGAAACAAATTTCACTGTATGTTAATATTAATATACTTCTCCTGCTCACCCAAGTTTTGAACGAACTGACAAATAAAGGAGTCAAGAGGAAAGTGATCAAACTTCTGAAAAAACTATGAAGACTATCATTGCAGGATTTTTTACCGCAATATCCGGGATTCATGTTCTTGCCGCTTTGAAGGATGAATAGGTGGATGCAAAATGAGGTGTTTTCCCCACCCAGGAGATCTCAGGCCCTAATCTTTCCCTCTCTGCTTACTGAATCCTATCTTCTCCTATCATACTATGACATTCGTGTGTAACAACAGGCTCTCCAATGCTGTACCCAGAGTTAGGCAGATTTACTCATTCAGTCTCGGGGCGGGGGGCGGGGGGGGGGTGCTGGAGATCTAACCTTCCCACTCCAGGGACAGATCTGAGCCCACACTTACTCCAGGCACTCAGGAAGACACATCTCTAAGTGACAGGCAGAGGAAAGGGCTCAGCCTTTTCTCAAGCGCACCAAAGAAGCCACCGAGTGACAGAGGCTAAGAGCTCCCTAACGGATGACCCTCCACATAGAATGAAACAGCAGTACTGGCAATCAGTGTTCTCTAATCTCACATTCTCTCCCGTGACTGCAGCTTGTGAAAATGAAAATGTTTCTGTGGAGAAAGCTGAGATCCAAGATGATATGATTTTACTTGAGAACCACCACTTTCACAATCATGCACTTAAAGGAGGAATACTACTATTTCTTCTGATAAACACACTCTTCCAGATGTTCAAATTCTATTAAAAAAAAGACTACATTTATTTTTTTTAAGTTTATTTATCTATTTTGAGAGAGCATGAGCAGGGAAGGAGCAGAGAGAAGGAGAGAGAGAGAATCCCAGGCAGGCTCCGTGCTGTCAGTGCAGAGCCCGATGAAGGGCTCGATCTCATGAACCGTGAGCTCATGACCTGAGCCCCGACCAAGAGTCAGATGCTTAACCGACTGAGCCACCCAGCAGCCCTGACTACATTTATTTTTATGTCGAGGGTAACAGTATACATGCCTAAAAGTATGACAGCTGAACTGAACGAAACACAATTGACTGATAACCCTTAGTTGAGGGTTATGAAAATTCCACATTGTATTCCGTGCTAGGAAAACATACCACAGCTTTGGGTTTGTTTAGAACCTTTTCCAGCGATTACTTTTCCAGTTTTTCCCAACAAACAGTTCCACCTTGGTCCTAAGAAAGAAGAGGCTTGAAAGTGCAGCAGTGCCGACAGCCCAAAATATGGGAAAAGGAAAGCACGTGTGGGAACCCATCATCCTAAGCGTCTCCAAGGCAAGTTGTTGTGTGGCATTTAGCAAGTCATACCTTGATTACAAATTCCACAAGCTCACGTATCTGCCTGGCACACTTCTGTATTTGGAGGTACACTTGTAGATGGCAATCTGGCAGAAATGAAGTCTACAAAACTTAAGCTCCAGGAAGTAAGACTGGAAAAGTTTTGAGCACATGAGAACAAGAGGTTATATGAGGGTACTGTGGCTTTAACTGTGAGCCCTGAAACCCTGAGCGTGTTGTGACACTGTTGTGACATTTAAGAAGAGTTACACCAGACAATTTAGATTTCACTGTGACATATGCTGTATAAATTCTTTAATGTTTAGCTTATCTTGCACTAAACAGCAGAAGAATACTTAGTAAGTGCAAGTAGGTCAACATCACTTTAATTTGCATTATCAGTTCAGAAGAACATTTTACACTATATGTGTTGTGATAAAACACTGTGTCATTTCTGTCACCCAATGCAGAGTATTTTTAGGTCTTTGCACATTATGTGTAGAGATATTTGGTATTGCCTTTAATGTAACTTGCCATCTGTGTTCTAGTTTCTCAGCATTGGCAGAAGTGAGCTAAAAGCATTGGCCAAACTTCAAGGGGTTAAGATTTTTGCTAACAAATAGGGACTATTTGATATGAAAACCATCATTGTTTGATATGTCAAATAAAACATTTGTCAATCAAAAGTCTTTAAGCACCGGGCTATGTGACATTTACTCTTTTATAAACCAACAAAGTCCCTAGCGGCATGCCTTTTTTCCTCTCATTTAAATAGTGGTAGGAGACCAAATCAGACTTCGGGGCAAGTTGATAACTGCCAGTCACGATTCCTGCCTTGTTTACTATAATGAGGAGGGTAATAAATGCATCTGACCATTTCGGCTGGCATTTGCATAGATGAATGATTTGTCCAGTCAGTCGCTCTCCAGTGATTTGGGTCTTTTTGTCAGCACAAAGAGCATTCAGTCTCTCTGGAATTTACAGCAGCCAAGCTCTCATTAGCAAACATCCTTTACCATGAATGATTCAAATAATTACCACTGAAATAATAAACTGTTTCACAAAAACATTTTATTTGATGGCTCCAAACATCAACTTTTCTGAATTGTTGACATTCAAATAAGCCAGAGAGCTTCATTGTTAAGGAACAATGGCTCTCTTGTTAAAGGGTGGGCATTGTTTTACCTCCAATAGACCTTTAAACTTGGCGAGCTATCAAATGCGTCCCTCAAACTGCCAGCCAACATTCTGGGTAATCAGAGGGCATGTACCAGATGGAGCTGTTAAAACTTTACATATTCAAACTCCAGGAAATATTCTTTAGATTTTCTTTTGAGGTTGCAAACCTAGAACTCCAGATTAATTAGCAGCTGCTACTCTGTATCTTTTTGCACCTATTGGAGCCAAATAATATGAAATGTCCTCACTTATACTAAGCTATTCAAGTGCGAGTTCTTCGCTGTAATGGTATTCTATGTGTATAATTAAGTGTTATTTGATATAGTTTTGGAGTTCAAACAAATGAGCAAGCAACAATTATACCTTATTACGATCTTCTCTAGTGCATAGCCATAGGGTTGCATTACCAAATTCATAGCACCAGGCCAGGCAACAGTTCCTGTTATCAACTTTTTTCACCCTCTGCGCCATGCATAATTTAGAGAGTTTTATTAATTTTGAGCTGGTTTAATGTATGCGCATGTTCTAAAGATCTAGGTAGATTGTATGACTAAGTTTAGCTTTCATAGTGCAATTGTTTATGCATGTAAATGTCTGAAAAATATTTTCCCTCAAAGCTTAAAAAGCTATGGTTTCATTTAAATAGATTAACTTGCACATTGCACCTTCTTCCTTACCTGCAAGGAAAAAATGCAGGGAGGGAACGAATGGAATATATTTCTGTGCTTTGCAAATTTCCTCATTACTTTGCTTTCACTTTCAAATTTAGACATGTTATATATAGCAAGAATGGAAAACCGTCAACAATACTGAAATACCTTGATGTTCCTACAAAATTACAACACGATGCAAGAAGATCGTGATCATTGGTACGCAAAATTTTTAAGTGTTAACTTTGAGGAATAGCTTAAGGATATTAATAATACCAAGTAGATTTTATAGACTCTATAAGCCACTATCTCCTAGAAGTCAAAGATATCAAAATTACCCCTGAAGATGTGCTTGATATAGGCGGCCACTTAAAATGGCATACAATTCCTTAAGCTTCCATTTCTATCCCACAAAGATAGATGCAAACTAGAAACATAATTTGTCATACTTAAAATAATTTACTTTACTTTATCGGGACTTTGTGTCCAAATCCTCAAGTTTCTCCTTTGCCGCTAGCTCAGAACCTTCGACGCGGAATGGTGTGGCTTTTTTGTTTCCCATTCCTCTTGCTGCCTGCCCTAGTTGGTAATCACGGTCAAGACCACGGGGCCCATTTTTCATTTTGTTATTTGGCTTGTCAAATCAAAGGTCAAGAGATGATGAAGAAACCCCAAAATAGCCCAGGATTGGCAGATTTTCCCCTAAGTTTTCTAACGGAATTTGGTGCTTATGAAAGTGAGGGAATAAAGAACCGGCTATAGCCATAAATCATGCAGGCAAGAGCCTTCCAAGTTTTACATGGTTTCAACTGCCTGGTGCCCAGAGGCCCAGAAAAGAAAAGTGGGCATCCTACCATTAATAGTGCCATCCTCATGATCTTAGGGCTGAGGGCATGTGAGGACAGCTCTCTGACATCGACTCATTGTTTGTGATTGGAGATGTGGGCAACAAAGAAGTGCAGCGTTAACGCTTTAGCTGTGACACGACATGATATATGAGGCATGACTTGATATACGAGGGATATAGACTCACAGAACGTTAGCGCCAGGAGCGACATCAAGATCACAGTAAACTGCAGAACTTGTACTTGAATCCAGGTCTCTTGACAGCGAAGGCAGAGGTCATTCTCGGAGTTAGGCCACAGTGATAAGCCCCTGAGGCTCAAACCTTACTTGTGAGGACCTCTCTCATTACAAGCTGACACAGTCACATGCCTTATACATACATGAGGTTTCTTTCATGTTAATAAAAACGATTCCACATAGTGCTACTCTTGGTCAAGGTGTCTTTTCGTAATGATGTTGCTCTAGTCGCGGGGACAAGAATCATTTGTGGTGATGTTTGTCATTTCTTCCCCAGTGATCTGAAAGAAAGTTGTCTGGTATTGTGCCATTAGAGTAAGGGACTATGTCTGTTCTTTTTAAAGGCAGGGATTTTTGTTTGCTTGTTTGTTTAAGAAAATATTCCAGGGGCTGCTGCTATCACGTCTTTGAGATATTTGAGCCCAGATCTTCAACTCACATGGGAAGAGTACTGTTTTCAGCTCCGTTTGGAGGGGAGAAGAGAAGTCCCCATGATTCCTTTTGAAACAATTAATGCAGTCTCTTGGATTGTCCCAAATTACTGATGTACTTGACATTGTGGTTTGGTTGTAGAATTTATGCAAGTGTTCTCTCCTTCATCAATGCACTGATAATATTAACTTTTCCTCTAAGCTCTGTTACAGGCTGAATTGTGTGCCCCCCAAAATGCATACATTGAAGCTAATACCCAGTATCTCAGAATATGATCATATTTGGACATAGGGTCTTTAAAGAGGTGATTAAGTTAAAATGAGGTGGTTAGGATGGACCCTAATCTAATCTGGCGGGTGTCTTTATAAGAAGAGGAAATTTGGACATGAAAATAGACCAGAGGTGCACTCACACAGAGAAAAGACCACTCGAAGAGGGAGCAACAGCCATCTGCAAGTCAAACAGAGAGGCTTCAGAGGCAACCAGCCCTGACAGCACCTTGATCTTGGACTACCAGCCTCCAGAACTGTGAGAAGATAGGCTTCTGTTGTTTAAGCCACCCGGTCTTTGATATTTTGGTATGGCAGCTCTAACAAATGAACACCAGCTCTTTGAATGTATAACTTTCTCTTATCTCTAAAATAGCCCTTATGGAGCACTCCACCTGAGCCGAATTTCCTCCCCATCTTCTGCCTGCCAAACCCTTACTCATCCTTCAGTCCTTGGCTTAGGTGACACCTCCTCCAGGAAGACTTCCTTCACTGTGCTGCCCTGGTCCAGTGTTCCTCCTTTGGGCTCAGTAGCTATCCCAACACTTGTCACCTGGCCCTAAGCAGTAAACCTGAGTTAACTCTTGTAAGTAACAGCCAAGGACCTTCCCTTGCTCAATTTTAATGAAAAAGTGCATTATGTTACAAATCTTAGTGGCATGGTTGACTTGCATCTCTGTAAGGAAAGCAAGAAAGTTCCAGGTACATGTGCCCTCTACAAGCTTTGGTGAAACATTTTCTTAAGACTGGTCAAAAAAGTATAAAGCAAAAAGAGGGTGGGCAAGAAAAGTTGCAACCAAAGGGTTTTGTAAAGCAAGACATCTGTCACCCCGTAAGTGGGAACAATATAAGTTAGAGAGAAATGTGGGGAAGTTCTGTTGTTAGAACGCATATGCAACGGAAAATTACCAACTTGAGAATTAGAATAAATAGTGGTGTAAAAGTGGGATTGTTAAAGTCCTGGACTTAGGCCCTCAGACTTGCAAAATGCCACACCGTGCTGACTGCTGGTCTACTACATACACACATATGCACACTCACATGCTCCCACCTACACACCTGCACACATACACGCGCCCATGCATTTAAGGCAGAAGTAAACTGGACAGTCCCAGAAGGGCGCTGTCACTCATTAACACTGTACTGAATAAGGTGTATTTTTCCTGTTCAACATTTGTTAGCTGCTTTGAGACAGCTTTTCATATCTGATCTGATGTGGAAAGTCTTCTGATTGGGTGGCACTTAACTAAATCAAGAAATTCACCTACTGCAACTAGCTCCCTACCCTGAAGCTCCCTGAGAGCAGGGACTCTCTCCATGGCACCCTCAGTGCCCATGGGCACAGGACGTGGAACTCAAGGTCCCCAATAAATATTGTTCTTGAAGTGGAATGAACTGAGTGAGAGAGAAAGAAAGAGTAAAATCAAGAGAGGAAGCTTTCTGATTCTGGCTCCTTCCCCAACTACTTCCCTCAAACCCAAAAGCCTCCAGTGTTTGCATTTATTCACTCTTTTTGACTTGAACCTCTCTTAAATGACCATGTTGAATATATATATATATATATATATGTGTGTGTGTGTGTATATATATATATATACATATATATATATTCATTTTGAAAGGGATGAATCCAAGTTTTCAGAGTTGGAATGACAGATTCTGTCCTTCCTAACTTACTAGATAAATGTACGACCACAACCGTTCCAGTAACTTTTCCCATTTGACTCTAAATAGTTATCATGAAATAATTATAGATGCTTTCTCCTGTTACGTGGAATAATTGCCTTTCCCACCCCCACCCCTGAACTTATTCACTAAGCTTTAATCATCACAAAAAATTTATTTATGCAAGGAAATAGCAAGTTATTCACTCAGCTCATTTTATTCGCCATTGTCTTCTGATTTCTTCACACTACTTAATTTAGCACGTCAAGGTGAAACGATTAGTTTATCTCACCTTGACACAGCTACAGTCCACTGACAAAACACGTTTGTGACATTCTTGTTGGATACTTCCTTTCTAGTAATAGCTATCTCCTGAATTACTTATCGTGGGACGGTATTTCCAAGTCAGAGTAAGTATGTGACCAGCAGGTAAATCTGGCTGATAATAAATCAGAACAAATAAGGGCATCAAAGAAAATGGCATCTCTTAGGACCACTACACATGATAAGTGGTTGTTTCAGATCAACATCTGCTTTTACTCCTCTTGATGATAAGAAAAGCCCAATTAACACCCGCCGCTTAAAAAGATGCAACTTTTTATTTATCTGAGTCTCTACTGCTAAAAACCTTGCCAGATTTACAATTCTAAAGACAACAGCTTTTTGTAAATGTGTTTTATTTGCAGTTATAATATCTATAGTTAAATCAGTTCATTAAAAATAGAGTTGTAAACTATCTCTCAAACTGCCATATTTGAGTGTTTAAAACAAAATGATTAAATCATATTCTTACACTGCATTTGGGTAGAACTGTGAAGTTGTCTAGTATACAAAATAATGTCCTTAGTTAGGAAATCCTTTCTTAATTAAGATGGAGGTTAGGCCCATGTAATTTTACATTACACATCTAGTCGCTCAACCCAGGATTAAATAAGCATGGTCCCTAAGCACTTCACCGTGGTAGTATTTGCTACACTTAACTTTGAAAGAGCTGTTACCCCTCTAGGTCTCAGGGCAAATGAGCAACAGTGTATAATCCACGGAAGGTGACACCTTCTTCAGCCCAGAACAACCGTGTACTACACCAGAGGTGCAGAGCCTTCAGTCTTGGTGAAAGCAGGCTGTATTTTGCCTTTTGAATTATATTATTTTTTACAGCCCTACTTGGCTTCATTCTTTTCAGGAGAAAGCTAAGGGACTTCTTTAAGAGGGATGCTTCTTTAAGATCCTAGGGTTTCCACCAGGCTCTGTGGTGGAAAAACCCTGTGAGTGAGGGTGCACCGGTTCTGGAGGGAAAGCCAGAGACCTGTGTCCCAAGCGCAAGCCTTCTCTGCTAATTGTGTGCTTTGGGTCTGTCTCTTAATCGCTCCCTACCTTTATGTCTTCATTGTTAAAATAGGAATACTAATAGCTGCCCTGCCTGCATCGTTGTTATGAGGATCAAATGAATTAATAAATGGGAGAGTGCTTTGCAAAAGTTAAAAGTGCCACTCAAGCGTTAGCTATTCTTATTTGGCTTTCATATTCTTCGGAAACCCCATTTATAATAAGGCCCTCCTGGAGAAGTAGCTGTTTCTTGAAATCCCATGAAAGCTTTGTCTTTGTATTATCTCTTACGGGTTCCTTTGGAAGTTCAGCAAGTCTGGCTGTTCCCTACTGTGCTGTGCATACATTGCCCAAAGCGATTCCACAATGGGCACCCTGCTCCGCGCATGCGCACGGTCAGCTGGTGAGGATTGGCGCCGTGCTGATGGCATGAAAAATACATACGCTATTTATTGTGTTTTTCTCATTACAAAAGTAATTGTGGGGGGGTGGGGAAGGAAGCGTTTCACTTGCAACAGCAAGGAAAATATTTGATACCAGATATTTAGGGATACTTGCCTAAGGCAATGTCCCCTCGAACAACAAAATTGGGGAAGCCTTAAGCGAAGGATGCACACATTCATGACAGGGCTTGGCAAAGGACCGTTCAGTATAGGATTGGGGCAAAAGTCATCCTAAGTTGGCAGAGTTCAGGTCCTAATTGATTGAAGTCTCTGGAGGGCCAACAAGGGTTATTACCAACAGTTCTCTCTCTCCAGTTAGTCCCGTCTTCGAAGGCTCAGAGGGGGTTCGGTCCTCAGTCCCGCAACAGGATCAAGAATATAAGGTCAATTTACTTTTGAGATAGCACTGGGAGTTTTACAACTGATTTATTTTTCTGCAACTTTAACATATCCCAGGGGTTCTGCAAGAAATGTGCTTGGACAAGTAGCACCAGTCCTGAGAAAGAAGACCAAAACTGGAGATGGCACCATCCCAGATTTCAAAATATACCACAAAGTTGTAGTGATCAAAACAGTATGGTACCGGCACAAAAATAGACACATAGATAAGTAGAAGAGAATAGAGAGCCCAGAAATAAGCACACACTTATATGGCCAATTAATCTACAAGGCAAGAATATGCAATGGGGAAAAGACAGTCTCTTCAACAAATGGTGTTCTGAAAACTGGACAGCGACATGCAAAAGAATGAAACTGAACCACCTTCTAATACCATACACACAGAAAAAAACCCTCGAAATGGATTAAAGACCTAAATGTGAGGCCTAAAGCCATAAAAATCCTACGAGAGAATATAGGCAGTAATTTCTCTGACAGCACCTGTAGCAGTGTTTTTCTAGATAAGTCTCCTAAGGCAAGGGACACAAAAGCAAAAATAAACTATTGGGACTACATCAAAATAAAAAGCTTTAAAAATTTTTCTTTAATGTTTATTATTTGAGAGAAAGACAGATAGAGCAAAAGTGGGGGAGGGGCAGAGAGAAAGGGAGACACAGAATCCAAAGCAGGCTCCAGGCTCTAAGCTGTCAGCACAGAGCCAGATGCAGGGCTCAAACCCAAGAACCAGGAGATCATGACCTGAACTGAAGTCAGATGGTTAACTGAGCCACTCAGGTGCCCCCAAATAAAAAGCTCTTGCGCAGCAAAAGAAACCATCAACAAAACAAAAAGACAAGCTCCTGAATAGAAGATTTTTACATACCCTTTTTTGTTTTTTAAGTTTATTTATTCATTTATTTTGGGAAAGAGCTTGCATAGGGAAGAGGCAGGGAGGGAGAGATGGAAAGAGTGAATCCCAAGCAGGCTCCACCCTGACGTAGGGCTTGATCCCAGGGAAGTGAGAGCAGGACCTGACCCCAAATCCAGTCAAACGCTTAACAAACTGAGTTACTCAGGCATTCTGATATTTACACATTCTTAATAGAACATTTTGAATTGACAGAAAAAATATAAATTACTTTCAATCTTACTATCTAAATATAAGCACTGTTAATATTTTGATACATATCATATACAGCCATCAGGCCTCTTTCCACGTATACATAATACATGTTGTATATTTGGAAATATATGTGCTGTTATGGAGAAGATATTTGTTACTTTCCCCCTCTCTACACTCTTATGTTGAAGCCTGACTCCCAATGCGACTGTATTTGGCAATAGGGCCTCTAGGAAGTAATAAAACTTAAATGGTGTCATAAAGGTGGGTCCCCAATCCAACAGGATGAGTATCCTTATAAAAAGACGCACCAGAGAATCTCTCTCCTCCCTCCCCCATCAACCTTGTGAGGACAGAGTAAGAAAGCAATGGTTTTCACCAGGTACCAAATTGGCCTTCCAGCCTCCATTACTGTGGGAAATAAGTTTCTGTTGAACCCCCCATCTATGGTGTTGTGTTACAATAGCCTGAGCAGACTAAAACATGTGTATTATACACTGCTATATCATTTGTGTTTTTCATTTGGCAGTAGATGATGAACATTTCTCTGTGCGTTACTATTCTACAGTGTGATTTTTAATGGCTTTAAAATATGATAAAACGTGGGTGCAACCTAAATTTTTAATAATCCCTATTGGACATTTTGACGATCTTCAATTTTTGGTTATTATAAATAATGTTGTAATGAATACCCTTGGATATTTATCTTTTTACATAGCTCTCATTCCTCAAAGTAGAACTGCTGGATCAAAAAGAATGAATATTTTAAAAGTTTTTGATGTATGCATTAAAATGTCCTCCAGAAAGACTGTATTAATTTATACTTCTACTGACAGTTATCTGAGGTTGCCTATTATCAAGAACTCCCACCAACAGTAGGCACTATCATTGTAAAATGGTACTTGTTGGGGCCCCTGGGTGGCTCAGTCACTTAAGTGTCTGACTTCGGCTCAGGTCGTGATCTCATGGTTCATGAGTTCGAGCCCCACATCAGGCTCCATCCTGACAGCGTGGAACCTGCTTGGAATTCTCTCTCTGCCTCTCTCTATGCCCCTCCCCACTCTCTCTCTCTCTCTCTCTCTCTCTCTCTCTCTCTCAGAAAAAAAAAATAAACTATAAAAAATATTTTAAAAAATAAAATGGTATTTGTTGATCTGAAGGCAAAGAGGTATCTCATTGCTATTTTAATTTGTATTCTTAATTCCTAAATTAATGAATTCTGTTTATGTTTGGATTTATTCTTTAAGGATAGAAAAGAAAGAATATCCTTCTTAACATATAATTATTAACACTTCATTACTAAAATCTTAATTTTTCAATATGACATTTGTTTTATGACATACACTTTACCACGTGCAGAGAACACTTGATGTATTCACCAATCCTGCAGCTTCTAACACAATTTCACTGCTTTATTTTTCATGATTCTTAGAAGACCCCAGAAACATGGAATTTTTATAGGTTTTAAGGAAGCTGGAATTTAAGTCTGAATTAGCCTTAGAAAAACTTCTAGGAATCCTTAATACAGAAGATTATGGGATGCTTCAACATAAATGATATGCTGGTAATATGGCAATAGAATTTTCAAAATAGGTCATTTTAATTTTACTACCTGGATATTTTTTTCTATACGCCTTAATTATCCATTCATAATCTTCATTATGGCACATAGCAGATGCAAAATAAATATCTGCTAGATGATTGAATGGAATAATGGAGGAATCATCTACTGTGTTCTCATTTTAAACCGAAACAAATCATATCTATTCAAAACCATTTTAAATTAGTGATTATAATCAACCTATTTCTATCCCCAATGCAATCCTCCTTTACATTCTTCTCTGTTATGATAAATTCTACTTCTTTTCTTGCCACGATCTCCTGAAAGACCATCTTTCTAGAAACTACTGAGTGGCTAAACAGTCAAGGAAATGTGCTTCTAATGCTCTAACTCCATGACCACGCCTTCCGCTGAATTTCAAAATAACATGGGATAAAATTAGGGAAAGCACGATTCACAATTTCTCTAAGTCACATGGAGAAAAAATGACATGTAAATTTCCCTATTTATTCTTTGGTTTAATCAGAAATCGCCATAGAAAATTTGCCTTAAGTTGACCTTGGAAAATTCATTGTTTATTTTTTTTTCAGCCCATTACCCCAGGAGGCTTTTTGATCTTTATTTTCTTTTACTGAGACTAACCTTGATGTACCCTCCACTTTTGTCCACTCCCAGTGAAATATCTTTTGTAAAAATTAGTGTCTATTTTACAGTCGTCTGTGAAGAGGCAATTGCTGAGAGATTTGTCATCACATTTTTGATTCAGTTTAAAAAGAGTTAAAAGCAATTTTCTTCAAAAAGACCAGTACAAAAGTACTCCTACATGTACTAGGCTTTCGGATGCCTCAAATATTTTCATGAATGAAAGCCCTTTTGGTTATTTTCATTATAGGAGAAATTCTTTTATGGAAAATTCAAACCAACAAAGAAAGCTCAGATCGCAGTTCTAACATTTTTCAGCAGAGTTGACCAAACATGGGTCCTAAATTGACGTATTATGAACACAATAAATAAGGTTTTAAAGGCTGGCTAACACTGCAGAGCTTTGGGAAACAGACCTCTCCTTTATGTATCTATCTTTCTGGGAGTTCATGGATCATGAGAGGACATGGAATTCGAAGACCTCTGGTTATTCTTACAATAGCCACAGCTAATGGACAGCTGGGCAGCAAGGGTCAGTCACTTCCTGTAGAATCATCTGTGATGAATTGTCCCTGTTGCCAGCTTGGGAGTGGAGGAACCCTTATGTTGCCGACCAGAGTTGTTAAAAGACTGCACTGGCATTGTAAAAGGTTAATTGCTAATGGATAAACAATGCAACTCAAGCCACTTCTGTTGAATCCCTACTTTGTACAAGGCACCAAGATGGTAGTGTTGGAAGCCGTGGCATGGGCGGTGGTGGTGGAGTTGGTGGTGTGTGTGTCTGTGAGGGGAAGAGAGTTACAAAGAGGAATGACCTCGTCACTGCCCTCATGTGTGGAAATGCTCTAATGGACGCAGAGCTAAGGGCTGTGGGAGCAAAGCGACAGGAGACACATATTCTAAAAAATAAGGAACAGGTATGAATCACCCAGTAGAAGCCCAATGGTTCTAGAATCAGGGTACAAGAGATAGAAATTAAACTCCATGAAGTGGGTCAAAAGGCAATGAATAGTTTTAGAAAGAAAGATGTCTTATAGGTGGCCAAAAACATATAGCTTCAACAAATAAGGATTAGTCAATGAGAGAGAGAGAAAGACAGACAGACATACACACACACACACAGAGAGAGAGAGAGAGAGAGAGAGAGAGAGAATGGCAGAAGTCTCATTGTAAAAGAATTAGAATCTGGAATAGTCCAAACCACTTGGTGAGCCCTAACTCCTTTCAGGTTCTTGTCTGTGATAACTTACCTGTATGTAGAATATTTGCCCCATCATTAGAGTGCAAGCTCCAAGGAGGCAGCCAATTTGTCCGTTTTGTTAATTGCTCCCCAAAGAGCATATGACACTAGTAAGCACATAAAAATATCAACAGAATGAACATATAGACGTATATGATGGATGACTTACAGAACTGCAAGGGAGACCTGTATTCCAGAAGCAAGGATTTGAGGAAATACACCCTTCCCTTATTATCAGGTTGTAGCATAAACCTGCAAAGAGCAAGAAATGTGTAGGCTATAGCAAGACACTGATTCCAATTTTTTTTTATTCTGCTGGATTGGCATCTAGGACCCAAGACGGACATAAAGATGACTCATTGATTCCATATTTTGTAAGGAAAGCAGAAAACAATTAGAAACAAACACTATCTTCAGAGCTTATGAAGATTTGGCCCAATTGGTTCTACAGGGATGGGAATTCAAAGGGGACACTGGAGTCAGAAGTCATCAACTCAGTGGGGAGTGCTGCATGTGGTTTTCTTTAGCTTTCATCCTCCCTACCAGTCTTCAACCCCTGGGCCAAATTAGGAGGAAGGCTTTCAGAGAATTACTTGTAGAGATAAAGTTTGTAAGAAGAGGCTGCTGCTCACTCTCTGGTTGAATATGTACTATGCAATGTCATACTCCGGTGTATCAAGTGAGGGGGCATGGTGAGGAGAGAACACCAAAGACGTGTGACTGGACTTTCCCCATGTGGTGTGGCAAAAATGGCCGACTTCCCCATGGATCAAACAAATATAACAGAAGGTGGCTAAGCTGAAGTCCAGAGTGAGAGGATACCAGAAGCAAGAGGTAGTGGGGCCTATTGTTAGAGGTGAATGTGGATTAGTTAGAAAGGACTGAGCTGAGTGAGTCGGGGCACTGTGCCATAGAGAGAGGTATGACATCCCTGCAGGGCCTCCCTAAGGGCAAGAGCCCTCATGGAGAAAACCTGGCACAACTTCTGGCCTGGAATGCTCTCCCAGTGACCACCACCCTTCCTTCATCAGGCTACCTCCTCTGGACTCTCCGATCACATCAGCTCCTCAGAGAAGCGTCAGACCGTGATTATCTTTGCAATGCCTTGATTAATGGTTGTCTTCTCTTCTAGACTGCAGCCTTCCCAAGGGCAAGGGACCCTGGGACTTTAGCTCAGTGTGGGACTTTAGCTCAGCTCAGTGCTCGGCATGAGGTTGCAGCCTGGTGGGTCAGGAGAGCCAGCCCTGGTTAGAACACCAGTGTTAGCATCTTCTACCTGTGCCGCCTCTCTACACCTCAGTCTCCTCATCTATAAAATGGGGTAAAAAACATATTGTAAAGATTAAATGAGACAATACATATAAAGTGTGTGACTTAGTACGTGACACAATTATTATCCACAAAATGGACAGCTTTTGTCTTTTCTGAGTGGCGTTCAGTATTTGCTGACTTGAATTAACAAGAGCCAATGGTATTGGGTGCTCGCTATGCCAAGTACTGTTGAAATGCTTTACATTGACTATATCTTTCCATCTCTCACCACCCCCCCCAAGAACAGGGTACCACCATCAACCATATTTTACTGATAAGGGTGCTGAAGTGCAAAGAGGTTAAGTAACTTGCTCATAGTTGCACTGTGATGCAAGTAGTAAAAACAGTTTAAGGAGCATCCCCGATCATGACATATATTATTGATTGCCAACAGGTTTGTTGTAAATGCTTCTTTATCTTTGGCACCCTCTTTTCTGGCCAAAAAACAGAATCTGTAGCAAACAGCCCCATCTTATATGAAAACGTTGATTTTCTATAGCTATGTACTAAAAACATGTAATTTTTAAAAGCACAAATAGTCGAGGGAACTTCCTCTGTAGTCATATATATTATTTCTCATAACTCAATAAAATATGTCATCTGCATCAAGGTCATTTTGTTATTTGCTTTTATTGGACACATGCAAATTTAGAAGATACCTTAAAATCTGCAAACCTTGAAGTACATAATCACCCTGGCATTGGTGTAAATATAAATCACTTAAAATATATCAAAGTAGGAATTCTAGGAATGTTTGATTGAGGAAAAAATCACAGACATCTATATTTACATCTACCTATGTAAATATGTGACTTTCTATTCATATTCATAAATAAGGAATTCAGCAATATTTTATCTTCACATTCTTACCTTTGAATGGAACTTACACATTGCTCACTGACCAATTTAACTTAAAAAATAAAAATTTGAGACACCTGAGTGGCTCAGTTTGTTGAGCGTCTGACCAGCTCAGGTCATGATCTTATAGTTGGTGAGTTTGAGCCCCGCGTATGTCTCCCTCTCTTTCTGCCCCTCCCCTACTCATGCTCTGTCTCTCTCTCTCTCTCAAAAATAAATAAACATTAAAAAAAATTTTAAACAAAAACTTGAAGAAAGTAGTTCATTATTCACTTAAAGCATTTTACACAGAAAGCTAATAATTTTTTTCCAGTTGTTTAAATGGTGTGCTGTACAGAGGTGCACAGTATTTCCCTCTAATCTCATCTTTGCTAAACGCACAGAGATTCAGGAACCTAGAAGTTAGGAGCTCAGGCTCTTGGGTTATACTGACCTGGATTCAAATCCTGAGGTGACTTAGTCAAGATACTTAAGCTCCACAACCCTTAGTGTTTCCATCTGTAAAATGGGATGATAATATTTACCTCTCAGGGCTGTTGTAATCATTAAAGAAGATAACACAGCAGTCCCCCCTTTATCCATAGGGACACATTCCAAGACCCCCAGTGGATGCCCTAAACTTCAGGCAGTGTGGAACCCTATCTATAGTTTGCTTTTTGCTATACATACATATCTATGATAAAGTTTAATTCATAAATCAGGCACAGCATGAGATTGACAACAATAGCTAATAGTAAGAATAGAACAATTGCAGCAATATATTGTAATAAGAGTTATGTGTATGTGGTCTCTCTCTCTCTCAAAATATCTTATTGTACTATACTCCCCTTCTTCTTGTGATGATGTGAGACAATACACTGCCTCCATGACGAGATAGCATCTTCTATCTATAGAAGACATAGACACTGTGACTTAGGGTTAGGCTACTCTTGAACTTCTGCCAATACCTCAAAAGGAACATCTGCTTCTGGACTGCTGTTGATCTCAAGTAACTAAAACCATGGATAAGATGGTACTACTGTAGTTGTGAAGGGCTGAACAGAGTTCATCTACATCTAGAAAAACAATTTCCAGTCATGTCTATTAGTGACTCCCATACAACACTTGGTAGATGTTTAAATGATTGTTGTTGAATTGAATAAAAATTCAGGAGGCAACCGTGGAGTCAAACAACAGAGTCTTAGTATGAGCCACTATTTAGCTTTCCCCCAACGCATTCAAGGGCAGGTTGTATAGGACTCACCCTGAAAGTTTTTGAAAATTTAGGATTCTGGTACTCTGAAAATTCTGACTTCATCAGAAGGTGTGGTATAAGGCAACAAATGCATTTTTTTTTTAATGTTTTTACTTACTTTTGAGACAGAAAGAGACAGAGCATGAGCAGGGATGGGGCAGAGAGAGAGAGGGAGACACAGAATCCAAAACAGGCTCCAGGCTCCGAGCTGTCGGCACAGAGCCCGACACGGGGCTCGAACTCATGGAGTGTGAGATCATGACCTGAGCTGAAGTCAGCCGCTCAACTGAGTGAGTCTCCCAGGCACCCCAACACAAATACATATTTTTAAAAGCTCTTGCAGGGATTCTGATGGCTAGCCAAGTTGGAGAACATTGCCTCAAATGCACTTTGAATTCAATACAAAATTTCCCCAGTACTTCCATTGGCAGGATGAGCCCCCAGTAGAAGGGAACTGGATCCTAAGTGTTTCCTGGTTAAAGAATGTCCATATTGGGGTGTCTGGGTGGCTCAGTCAGTTAAGCATCTGACTTTGACTCAGGTCATGATCTCACGGTTCCTGAGTTCAAGCCCCACATCGGGCTCTGTGCTGATGGCTCAGAGCCTGGAGCCTGCTTCATATCCTCTGTGGCCCCCCTGCCCCCCCACCCTTGCTCATGCTCTCTCTCTCTCTCTTTCTCTGTCTCTCTCTCTCTCTCAAAAAAAAAATAAACATTAAAAAAAAAAAGTGTCGACGTTGCAGGATCTGCAGCCTGATTCCCAAAATGACTGTTTTAACTCTCTAAAGGTTTGGCCAGTGAGAAGAAGTCTCAGAATGGCATGAGAGAAACCATAGGGAACAGGACTGACCCTGAGCATTTTCCAAGATGTCAGTGCCCCCAACACAGGGAACAGCAGCTCCTCCCACCCGGAGATGGAACACATGGTGCACAGGTGAAAGAAAAACCCTACATCCTGATTGGATTTCTGCTCTTCTACATCTTTCTGTGCTATTACAAAGGCAGTCAGTAAATACTCGTGAATTAATTATTGTCATCTTCGAGCCAGCCTCCCATCATAGCAGCCCTTAATACATAACGCCTATGGGATGCGAATCTAGCCAACAAAGTTGATTCAATGAATATGCCTTCCCCCCAAGTCCTATGACAAACTGCATACATTTTATTTCTCCCACCTGCAGGTCTGCTTTCTCCAGCCATGTGTATTCATTCCCTCTCACAGGCCCTCCTCTTCCTTCCTGCTCTCTCACGCCTCTAGGCATGCCATGGAGTCACGTGCTCTAGGGTATAAATAACAGACCAACATTCATCTCTGTGGTGGCAGAGAAGCTGCTGCCACTTTCTCTCTCTTTCTTTTTTTTTTTTTTTTTTTCTGGAAACCTGCCTTTGGTGTGACAGTATACTACAGCAGTTTGAAACATTTTCACAAAACATTTCTGAGTGAAGCGGGGAGAGGAGATGCGGAAGTGAAGATACTGCTGTGGCCTTCACACATCAGTTTATAACTTGCCTAAATATTTGTCATCATGTCAACAGCACTTAAGCATGAGCCAATAATTCATTTCAATCCAGATCTGTATTCTCTGAAGTGTTCTTGAGGGAAAAAGTTGCTCAGTGCTTCTGAACTTTTTATTCTGTTATCACTGGGAAAATATCTATTTTTTTTTTACCTGTTTAGAATTTTCTTTAAGAAATGGTAACAAAGATGTAAATTCTAATGGAGCCGGCAGTGTGTCTATTTTTGCTCATCATTATGTCCTCCCTAGTTAGCACAATGAGTGACAACAGTAGGTGCTTTAAATTATTTTTTTAATCAGTGAAGACACACTTCAGAAATGACAGTTGGAGGACCTCAGAAGACAAAGAGACCTTTGGAAGTCCATTTCAAGGAGAGAGAATCCCCCAAAAGATGGAAAATTCTTTTCTTCCAGTGCATACACAGAGAAGAGAGGGAGAGAGAGAGAGAGAAAGGAGGGGGAGTGAAGAGAGAGAGAGGGGGAGAGAGAAAAGGGGGGGGGAGATAGAGGAGAGAGAAGGAGACAGAGAGGAGAGGGAAGAGCGTAAGATCAAAAGGACAATATGGTATTTTTCAAGGAAAGCAATTATGTCCCTTCTCCTTTGTTGCCCTTGATAACAAGGGGGGTGCACACAACATATAGGTGCCTCGAGTAGAAGTTCCTGCAATGCCCCTCTCCATCTTCTAAGGCTGAAGTCTTAACTTGGCCTGGTTTATAAGGCCTCACATAACCTAGCCCCTGCCCAGGTGTGAAGCTTCACTCCCATCTCCACCATCCCCTCCCAAGTGGGCGATATTCCAGCCATCTTGAATTTCCTTCACATTCTCTTAACGTATGGGCAATTGGCTATACTGCCAGGAACATGTTCCACCCCTTCACTGGCCAATTCCCTTTTGTCCTTTAGGTGTCTGCTTAAGTGTCATCCCTCCAGGAAGTCTCTCCAGGCCTTTGGGTTGGGCTCGCCCTGTCCCAGCATCTCCTAAATTGCACCATAAATGCTTGCATCACTGCCTCTGCCAAGACTGAAGACCATAGCCTCCAGGGAGCAGTGACCCAGCCTACGTTGTTCATTGTTTTTTCAGCATTGAGCACAGCCTGACACACAGTCCTTAAATATTTATTGAATGAACGAAGAAACTAAGAGAATGGAAGAAATCTGCAGCCTGAGCAAAGAGCAAGGGACCATGTCAGCAGAAAGATGGTGGGCACACTAAGTCGGGGTTGGTTTTCCTGGCCTCTGTATGATCCATTTTGGGGGGTCCCAGAAGATGTGGGAAGGTGAACCTAATGCACCTGAGCCCAGAATTATGTGTGGGAAACAAAAGAAAGCAAGAGTAAATTATTGCTGATAAGACTAACAGGTTTTGAGAATCAAAGACTATTTGCAGTTAACCCACTCATTTCGAGCTATATATATTATGAAGCAGTTCTTATCGAATAAAATTGTCACATAACATCAGGCAGAAGTTCTCATCTCATTTTTCAAGTTTTATCCTGACTTATGAGGAAAGAACAATATGCCAACCAACATAATTCCATGCAACCATTTTGTAGAAAATTTATAAAACAAATAGCTTGATTTTAGTATATAGAAGCAATCAAAAAGAAAGCTTTTAATTTTAAGATTTGTGTTTGGCGCCTAGGTGGCTCAGTCGGTTAAGCGATCGACTTCTACTCAGGTCACGATCTCACTGCTTATGAGCTTGAGACCCGAGTTGGCCTCTGTGCTGACAGCTCAGAGGCTGGAGCCTGCTTCAGATTCTGTCTCCCCCTCTCTCTACCCCTCCCCCACTCACATTCTGTCTGTCTCTCTCAAAAATAAAAAAACATTAAAAAAATTGCTTTTAAAAAATTTGTGTTTTGAACATGGAGGTTATTCTAGCCAAGAGCTATTACTTTGGTTTTTGCCACCTATAATCCTATTTTGAGTGCATATATGCTTAGGGTAATATCTCTACAAAAACCCTTTGTTATCCTGGTTAAAAAAGAGGGGCAGAGGGGCACCTGGGTGGCTCAGCTGATTAAGCATCCGGCTTCGGCTCAGGTCATGATCTTGCGGTTCGTGAGTTCAAGCCCCGTGTCAGGCTCTGTGCTGACAGTTCAGAACCTGAAGCCTGCTTCAGATTCTGTGTCTTCCTCTCTCTCTCTGCCCCTTCCCCGCTCACACTCTGCCTCTAAATAAGTGAACATTAAAGAAAAATAAAAATAAAAAAAACAGGGAGAGAAATCAAGTCATAGTTATGAAGGTGACCCGAATCATCGTATGTTTCTCGACTGCCTTAATTTTCTCACTCCAATGCAAAGTAATGTTGGACTGGGTCTCTCCTGCCAAGAGGCTTTCAGTCCCACTGTGGGAATGCAGGGTGGATGCATCGTGCACTTACCATCGAGGAGACAGTCCTGGATGCCCCAAGCACTTGGGGGTCCTGCCCTGCTGGGATGATTCCCTATTACCTGACTAGAGTTGTTTATTTGAATTTTGTTCCCTCATTTTCCATCTTATAATGGGAAATTTTCTTCTAATTTTTACAGTCTACCATTTTATTTAAAATTCCTACGTAATATACTTGATGTTATAATCATTTTGGGGTTTTCTATTATATGCTTGGTCAAGTGCTTTGCAAATAACAATTGATGGTCCAGAAATTCAAGAAAAGAGAAATCTGGCAAAAAGCATTAACTTAATGAGAATATCTGTTATCTACAATTATTTATTTTTTATATCATCAACTGCTTCATTAGATGAGGAAAAACTATGTCCAATAATTCTTTGAATACTACCAAAGCACTTACCACATTAATAACAAACTATTACTCATTGGTACATTATTCTAAGCATACCAGGCATTAATCAAATATCCTTTATCAGCCTGTGATAATTTTCATCTATGGGATAAGAAATTAGCTGATAAGTTTTAATGGATATAAAAACCACAAAGTCAAACTTCAAAAAAATATGGGGTTTCAAGAAATTGAAGAATGGATTAAAAACGTGCATTAAAAAAGATGCTAGAAATGCATTAAATGTCATACCTTTGAAATTACCTTGTTTCTTAATTAGAATTCTTCAAGCATATCAATTGAACTTGTCCTCACTGAGAACCACACCCTAGGCAAATTCAAAGCATGGAAGGGAATTATTTTCTAGTTAATGGAGCATGTAAGTTTATTTTAATATTCAAGGTTATGATGGGTGAAATGTAAACTGGAAAGTTTTCCTTTTTATCACGGGTCATGGTATAATAGCACTACTTACTTTATGAAATAAATGTCCAATTACCATAAAACAAATGGAAGGTCATTACATTTTACTTGGCTTTTGTATGCAGTCTATGAAATGTGTTTCCTTACAAATTGGCACGCTGTAATACTTTTGTGTTTGTAGTCAATCCAGGGAGCCCAGCCTTATCTCTTCCTCATTACAAACCACATGGGCTCCATTCTAGTGGCGATAACTTAGTCTTTCTCATCACTGAACCTTTGCATTAATCATTCTCTCTTCTGTTTTTTTTTAATGTTTTTTTTTTTAATTTATTTTTTGAGAGCGAGAGACAGAGTGTGAGTGGAGGAGGGGCAGAGAGAGAGGGAGACACAGAATCCAAAGCAGGCTCCAGACTCTGAGCTGTCAGCACAGAGCCCGGTGCGGGGCTCGGACCCACGAACTGTGAGATCATGACCTGAACCGAAGTCTGACGCTTAACCGACGAGCCACCCAGGCGCCCCAATCATTCTTTCTACTTAAAATGACTTCTCCATTTCTTCCACCAACCCATGAGCCTTTTCTTCTTCAAGACATTTCAGAAACTCATTTCTCCTACACATGCCTTCCCTAGGACTTCTTTAATCATTTATAATTATACATATGTGAAGCTTGGGTCAATTATCTTAACTGACTAGATAACCCAAGTTAACAAATGATTCCCTTATTTTGACCTGAGAAAAGATTGCTAGTTTCAGCTCTCTACGTGTTTGTTTATTGGGAGAGGAGGCTAGGGATGGAAGAAAAGGACTAGTTAGGAGTGTGTGGCTCGATGCTAGTTACCATCCTTGGAACAGAGTTTGCATCATATGCCAATATTACCCTTCGCTTTCGTTGTTCTTTGTTATCGTACGCTTATTTCATTTGCATCTGCCTGTCTCCGTCATTAAATTCTGTTTATTTCTTCCATTCATGGTGAGTCTTTTGGAACCTACAATGTTAGAATTATTATGTGTTTCTCTGAGGAGGAGTGAGGTTACGTTGGTTGATGACGCCAAGGTCACAGACTCAATTGCCTTCATAGCCCAGGCAAGTTACATAAACGTGCAGAGAGTCACGGTGTTAGACAGGGAGCAGAGGCTATGTAAACTGGAGGGTACCCGCCCAGCCTAGAGGCATTCAAATGCAGAAATTTGCAACACCTCTGCCAGTCCAATTTGGCCTTCCAGTCACTGGTTTGCAACCCCCAGTGCCCTTATTTCTTGCTCTGAGCCTGTGAGGTATGTTGGTGGTGACAGGGTGATTAGCTACATTTTATTGGTGAAGGAATTGAGACACAGAAGAGTAACTTTTGTAAAAGTCACACAGGAAAATCAGCTTCATGCAGATGTCTTGTTCAAACAGAATAGATTGCAAAAAAGATATAATAAAAAAGCATGGTCTAAAACCTGGAAGTGATTGAGTCTGACTAATTCCCATAAGGAAAATATTTTCTAATATTTGGAAGCAGTTTTTCAGTACCTTCAGTAAGTTTTAAAAACATCATGAAATCAGTCAGTCCCTTCACTATGATCTGGATATAAACACATACACACACACATGAACATACACACACACACACACACACACACACACAACTTTTATTTTTATGATAAAGTTGTAATTACCCTGGGAAATTTGGCATCTTGTCCTTCCTGAGAGATTTTGGCTAATATGTGAACCACCTTTGATTTATAGAAAACTTCATTTTTAAGGGCAGGCTTGTTCCTTTCCTAGATATCCTACAGGTTTTCTTCAAGACTATGTTTTATTGCTCTTAGTTTTGATGAGAAAGGAAAGTTGGGTAAGAGATCCTAGAATCCACTATTTAATGTGAATGCTTTGAAATTTTTATCCACTTCCACTACAAGCTGAGGAGTAGGCAACGCATATTCTGCAAATCAAGCCCGTTAAAATTCCACTGCAAAGTGTGGACTTGACTGACTGCGAGTGGAGCTGTCAGCTCGTACAGGCATCACTGTCAAAGGGCCGTGTCATCTGTCAGTGTCGGTTCCAGCTCACTGTTCCACATAGAGGGAATGCACTGTTGCCTCCCAATTGATAACACGCTGCCAGAAGCATGTTACTTTCTCATCCGTCTTCTTGTAGCTGTCAAAAATGGAATCCATTAATTAGTTTGTTCTTGTGCATTTTAGTTGTTCTAAAGACATGTAAATTTCAAAGTAAGACAAATAAAAATCCCAACCCAAACCATGAGGCCAAGAAGGGCTCAAAATCCCAAAGTGGCAGCTATTGCTGACAGTGGTGAGACTGACCAGCTAAACTCTGCCTTAAGTGAATGTAATGATGTGGCTAGTTTCCCATCCCTTTTAATGAGAGCGTGTTTCCCCAGGCGGCAGAGGGATGGAGAGTTAGAGCAAAAGGCGGGAGACGCCCTGAACATGGCTCTAACTAGTCAGGCAGTTTGACACAACTTAGGGAGTCTGGTTGCTGCTGCTACCGCATGATTACCTTTTTGTATGTTATTCCTCTCCAGTGGCTTTCAAAGAAAGTTTGATGGGCTTTATTTCCCTCATTTTGGTGGTCCCAGAAAGCCTGGGCAATTCCGTAAACTCCATGTACTTTAGACAGGGTGCCTCATGTGTAATTCACTTCGGCATTCCAATATACAGTATATCTATGAATTGAAGGAATATTCTATAAGAAAGTTGAAACAAATATATTGAACAATCTTTATGTCTGGTATACCATATTGCAAAAATGAGCATGGTTCAGCTTAACCCAATTTTTTCTCTCTCCATCTTTTCAAGTCGGTGATGAAGGATCACACTGACAGCAAATTATTTTATTCTATTCAATTCAATAAGCATTTATTAAGTGACTACTCTGTGTAACTCACGGTGCTAGGTACTCTGGGAAATACAAAAATGATTAAAATACGACCTTAGTCCTCTAGAAGCTCGTGCTTTAGAAGAAGAGGCAGACACACACACAAAGAGCCCTGATTCGAGACAGACTGCAGGAAGTTACTAAAGAATGAGCCGTGGAAGAGAGGAAAGAGGGACGAGCTCCATGTCAGGGACTCTGAGAGGGATTCCTGGAGTGGGCGATGTTAAAGCAAGGATTTGAAGGAAGGGTTGGTCTTCCCGTGGCTGAAACGTCCTCAATTTTAAAGGATATACCACGGATAGAGGGAAAAGTATACACCAAAGCAGCAAGTCTGTGAACGACCGGGCAGATTAAACTTGCACGGGTGGGGATATGCAGGGAAGAGCTTTCCACACGGAGGTAGCAGCATGAGGGCTGACCCAGTGCAGTGCAGGGAGGACCCCGGGATAGAGACATCCTTCGATGCACCGTGCATTTTACCACAGGCACTCCCTTTGGGAAAAATGTTTGGGGAAGGAGTTGATTTGGAGTTCATCTAATCATTTGTAGCATAAATGATTGATAAATACAACCAGAAGTCTCCGAGGTTTTTTTCCTTCTTCTTATGTTTGTTTGCTCATCTCCATCCAGGTTATAGTATGGAAAAATATGGTCACTAGAATGATTAAAAAATAATTTAGCAGAATCTTTTTTTTTAAGACCATCAAAACATTTAGGGAATTTCTGACTCTTTTGCAGCAGACGGCACTGTGGTTTAGGATTATTTTAAGGCCCAGCAGGGAAGGGACTTGGTTTTGCTCATTGCTGATCCCTACAACTCAGAAGAATACGCGACTCATAATAGGAATTCCAACAGCATTTGTCGAATGCACTTTCCACAAAACCTACCCACTGCAGCTCAGCTGGGTCTCAAAAGTGGAACAAACACCACTCTGCTCAGCTGCATGCTGCCCCTATACAGGAGGTACAACTTTAGTTTGAGATGGAATGTTACCAGAAAGACAAGAACTTCTTACAAGGGGTAAAATTCAGACCCTTGTCAATTTGGTTGCAGTTATTTCTTACGACTTGAGTAAAGCTGATTTGAGAGGAAAGGAAACTTAAACTTATAGCTTAGAAAAATGAACTATTAATAGAGGAATTTTGCTAAGGCTAAGAATGATTGAAATGTTCATGTTTCTGGCTGTGAAATGCTAACAGTAAGGTGATACCTAGAATGAAATGAGGTTGTCAACTATATGGTTACTTCAGGCCTCCTAACTGGTCCATTCTAATTCAGTGAGCAAAGTGTGTTTTACGTGAAGAAAACTAGTTTGACTGCCTTCGCATGAAAATAAGCCAGGCAGCAGTAACGTCTCTCCTGCACTTTGGGATATAAGGCCCAGTCTTAGTGTATGTAGGTGAAGAAGGTTGACCAACTGCTTCCCTGACTCAGCTCCAGATACTTTCCTCATGTGCTTCCGAGGCAAGAAGAGTCAATGTGGTGACTTCTCTAAGTGGAAACAATGAGGGGGACACGCCTAAGAAACATTAGTACCTGCTAAGAGTATAGCATGGAACAGGAGTAACATCCAAACATTCTACCTGTGTAGTAATAGCCAAACATTCTGCCTGTACCTTTAAGAGTGGGCACCAGTTGCAGCATCGATTTGGAGTCCTGGAGGTCCCTGCTGGGTCAGGCCTTTGGTCACTGGATAATGAGGGAGAGACGAGAGGAGCACAGGGTATGAAATGGTGGATGGGGGAATGCTAGCGGCAGCAGCCATTTTCCACCGGGACAAAAACATTTTAATCCTTAATAGTCAGTACAGCCAAACCCGAGCATACCAACGGAAAATTATCCCTGAATGTAGGCATAAAATCCGGTTTCTACCCATGAGGAACTTTTCATGACTGCTCAATCCTGATCAGAAGAATATTCCAGCTGGACGGAACATTGGACCAACTGACTAGAGCAGAGTGTCCAGGAAGTTGCCTGGGTCTTATATGTCTGTTAATAGATCCACTGTAAGAAATCAGACCCTGCCTAAAATTCTAGTCCCTGCCTGGATTGGGTGGGACCAGTACCTTCTAAGGGCAGTTGACACGTATTACAGAGAAGGGACAAAAGACTCCATTTAACCAGTTGAGATGTCGCGCTTCTGTAAGGTCCTTCACACACTCAGACACAATGTTACCCTTCACATCAAAATCCCGTTCACTTCACTCAACTTCTACTCAGATGACGGAACCGAACCAACTGGACTGTTTAGCCATTCTGATCCCTTACTGTCAGCAGCAACATCTTGCTTTCCTCAGATCAGCTTTTCTCCCTCTCTTTCCCTCCAACACCTTCTCTGAATAAGGAATTATTAAACCCACTGTGTCCTAGGTACAAGAAATAATGTTAAACTGGAGACCATTTAAAAACATTTTTTAAATGATTATTTTTGAGAAAGAGAGAGAGAGAGAGAGAGAGAACAAGCATGAGTGGGGGAGGGCAGAGAGAGAGGGAGACAGAATCTGAAGGCTCTGGGCTCCTAACGGTCAGCACAGAGCCCAACACGGGGCTCAAACCCATAAACTGGGGGATGATGACCTGAGCCAAAGTCTGACATTGAACTGACTGAGCCAGCCAGGTGCCCCCACAGTTTTTACATTTGTTTTTTAATATTTATTATTTATTTTTGAGAGAGAGCATGAGCAAGGAAGACACACAGAGAGGAAGACACAGAATCTGAAGCTGAGCTGTCAGCACAGAGCCCAACATGCGGCTTGAACCCACGAACTGCAAGATCATGACCTGAGCCAAAGTTGGATGCTTAATTGACTGAACCACCCAGGTGCCCTAAACTGGAGATTATTTTAACACTGAACTGCATACTAGTAATTCATGGAGGGTTTATCCCAAGAGTCCTCTACCCATAGCAAACTTCTTCCACTTTACATGTAAAGGGTTGATGGGCACAACAGGGGTTGGATGCTGTTGGGGTAGGTTACTGTGGGAGAAGCTGCATCTTAGAGGAACGAGAAAAGTCATCCCTCTTACAGTGGGTGAAAAGCTTTGCAAGTGGCACTGGAGCCTTCCCTTTGCGCACACCTCACTAGCTCTGATTAAAATAGGCCACTGGCGTGGTGGTTCTCCCCATGCAAGTGCCGCCTGACGAGCTGATCTCAGGTGCCCCCTCCGGTGATCTGCCCTCACAAGGCAGATGGTCAGATCATTAACTGAACTTTGATCCCATCAGAGTTCAGAATCAGTCGCAAGTAGGTTGGATGTACCTACCGAGAATCCTTTTACAAAATGAACACACTTGTGGAGGCTGGAAGCCCACGTATGCCCTTTCCAATAGAGGAATCCTTTAGAAATACTTGATTTCTCATTCAACTTTCTTTTTCGTAATGAACATATTTATCCTTGACCACGAACCCCTGCCATAAAAGAAGACAGCAGTTTGGTTAGTTGTCTATAAATAATACAGCAAGATCTGTTAACCTAATTTCTATATGTAAGTTTTCCCCTTCTAATTGAATGCTTTTTCTCTTTCTTTCATTAAAGTCAGCTTCCCGTGACCTTTAAATTCAGTTAGAAAAGTTAATCCTCTGGTTAATCTGGACCAATTGGTTTCCGAAACACCACTCAGTGACAAACCATTATTTCTAGCTCAGCTTTTAATTGGTTAGAATGTTATTGCTGTGAGATCCAGTAGCTGTCAGCTTTCCCTGCTAGCCAGTCTGAGCCTTCTGGACGTATTCCAAGTCATTAAAGCAATATCTCCTGTTCAAGCCGGGGATATTTATCCTGAACCCAAGCCCAGTGCTCTCTCCTGCTCTTATTTAATTAAGGCCTAGGGAATGTTGGAGGGAGTCCTGCGACAGACTAGGGACAAGTACACTTTTGGGGGGGAAAAACCCTTAAGGTTCAGCTTCTTTAGGTGAAATGCTATTTTTAAATTGTTAGGTGAAATCGCCATACAAATCGCAACTTAGCCCTGATGCTAAATACATGTTTCCTCAGATACTGTATATAACATGGCTCAGCTTTGAATCTCCCCCTGTACTAAAGAGCCCAAAAGAACCCAATTACGGCACAGTGAGAGGAATATGTACCTGATGTCAAACATACAGATAACTTATTACAATTATTTCACTCTTAGGAATAGAAGACCTTGCATTTTCTTTCTGATTGTGCTATTAGTATCTGAGGAGCCATAGCTAATAACCGATGATCGTTGCAGCCATCCTGCTTTTAAAGAGCCACAGACTCAAAAGAGGTTATCCACAGGTATTTTTCCAGCTATGTGCCTAGAGAGAGTGCTGTCTGTGGGTCTGTTGTCAGAATCCAGGGTTCAGGCCTGAGCTTTCTCCTGACTGAGTGATTTTGATTAAGTTATTTGAGTTCTCTGGATTCCAGTGGCCTCCTCAACAAGACAGCAGTGAAGTACTTCTTATCTTCTGGTTTTCTAAGTGCTGAGTATTAATCAAAAGGAAATGTATAGGAAACACTTGAAAACACTGAGAGTCATGCATTAAAAAATAAAATTGTATTAACATAATATCATCACATTAAAGGACAGGCAGGGCCAGGTTTAGTCATTTCAATGAGAGACTTCTTTCTCTTGCCATCGCAACTCACCATTTCCTGGTTTCTAGTGCCCCTGAGTTCCTGCTCTGGCACCTTCTCCTCAGTCTGTGCCCTCTATTTGTCTGATTTCATTAAGGGAGGAGGGGAAGGGAAGATGCTTCTTCCCACTCCTGACAACTCCTTCCCTGTGGAAATGTCCCCACAAGTGAATCCCTCCTGGTCCCTTCCCCTCTTCTCACTTCCTTGAACCCTTGGTAGGCCAAGACAGTTATAAATATAAATAGTTATGCTTGGCTCACCACGTCCCTTGTTGTCTCAGCACTGTGTGCCATCACTGCACCCAGCACATAAGCTTCATGGCCAAGGCCTGGCCTAGCAGTAGTAGCCCCTGAGAGTTCACCTGTCACTGGGTGGAGAACTGTCTAATTCCAGCATCCGGCATTGTAGATGCTTCTCCTCTACAGGTGTGAGCCACATTCTCCACTCTGATTTTTACCTTTCTCCCCTTTTATTTTCTGGTTGATTCGGAACTCAAGTGAAGAAGAAGGGTGGTATTTATCACTTGTTGGACACCTCCCACAAGCCCTCCAAACTTACAGACCTGTATTTCTATCCTGTGTTTCCCACTGAGCTCCAGATCCATATACCAATTGCCTTTTAAACAATTCTGTGTATGTTCTGTTAGTACATAAAACACACACACACAAACGCTAAACTAAATTATTAAATTAAACCAAACTCTTTACCTCTCCCCTATTGCATTAGATCACGTATTTGCAAGTCTCACCATGAGAACCCTGACGGCAGGGATCTGGCACAGTCTGACACCTACATCATACAGGAGCACGGTGAGAGGTCAAGAGGGTTTACTGAATGAATAAGCGAGTGGAGGGGCTGTAGTGACCCTGCTGGGACAGGAGTGCCCTGGGCCAGCCCCCTTCTGTCTCCCCCATCTCTCTTCTGCTCCCCCAGCTCTAGATGGACCCAAAGATCCTGTGTCAGGGCAACCAGCAGAGCTACACGACGATTTCTGAGTGCACAGAAGGTGAGATGTCAAGGCCACGGGCCCTCAGCCCTGAACGGTGGGCCCGGCTCTGCTGTCGCGCTAACGTGGGCAAGCATCACCGCGCACCGTACAGGAAGGCACACCATCCTCCTGCTCTCTACCTCCGTATATCCCCTAACCGGACTCCCTCCCTCATCTCTTCCTAAACCCTTCTAGTGCATTCTCCGGAACACACCCCAGTCCCCTTTATCCTTAACCTCTCCTCGTACTGGTCCTTCTAACTTTCTTCTTCTAACTGAAACCTGGCCATACCCTGAAGGCACTGCCTCCCCTGCAGCCATAACAAGTGTCAGGTATTTTTCTGACACTCTGCCTCCACATGGACCGAAAGCTGAGGCACTTCATTTCCTCACGAACACCTGACCCTCTCACCTGCCTTTAAGCCCTCAGCTCCTCTGAGGCTCTTGCCATCAGACACACAGACCAGAATCCTCACTTGTTGCAGTCACCTGTCACCGTAGTCACCTTGGTCATCCCGTTCTTTCCTCAGAGGTGTTAGTCCCAATCTTGCGGTCACCTCTCACACCGCCTCAGTCTTAATTCTCGGACATTTTTATATTCAGGGGGATAATAGTGATATTCTGACCTCTCTCTCCAATGACTTTGACCTCTCTCCCATCTCAGTCACTCACTCCGTGGTCACAGTCTAACATTATCAGTATCTGCCACCTCTCTGTAAATCTCAGTTTCCAGCCTCCTATTCCTATCTTTCCTGCTTATTCCTTCCAGTACCCTGATTTCAATAGTATTTCAAGTGGGACTTGCCCTCATTGACTCTACGACCCTTTCCCTGTCCACCTCCCCCAGGTGCCTTCATTTCTTTCCTAACCCGACGGCATTTTTGTCAAATCTATAATGGAGATGTAAAAGGAACCGCTATAGAAGAGAAACTAGGAGAAGGAATATATTTTTAAAGCCTAAATGATAATGCTAACACGCACATTAAAAAAATCCAAAACAGGGGCGCCTGGGTGGCGCAGTCGGTTAAGCGTCCGACTTCAGCCAGGTCATGATCTCGCGGTCCGTGAGTTCAAGCCCTGCGTCGGGCTCTGGGCTAATGGCTCAGAGCCTGGAGCCTGTTTCCGAATCTGTGTCTCCCTCTCTCTCTGCCCCTTGCCCATTCATGCTCTGTCTCTCTCTGTCCCCAAAATAAATAAACGTTGAAAAAAAAAAATTTTTTTAAATAAAAAAATAAAAAAAAAAATCCAAAACATTTTCTTGAGGAATTTGGGGATGTATTTCACTCCTGCTATTAGCCCAGGAATTCAAACTTCTGGACTATAGTCAGAGTTTCAGGACTGCTCCTTCATTCCTCCTTATATCAAGTAGGTCGTGCAGGAGCCCTTTGCATAGCAACACAAATGGGCAAGGCCTCAAGATACAAATTGCTTTGATAGTATAGACTCATTTGACAAAAATTTCTTACTCGTAGTGTCCCTGTAATGTAATGATTCTATGAAGCATTTACAGTCAAATCTGTTTCTGGAACCCATTCTACTGCTGGGCAGACAAATTCAACCTTGGTTTTATCTTTCCCCCATAGCATCTGATGAAATGCCTGACAACTTCATTAGAATAGTAGATGGGGCTGTTGTTATATATTAACAATCACTTCTAAAGGGAGAAAGAGGTACCCAACAGTGCTCAGATGGAAGAGGCACTAACTTATGATTGCTGCGTGAAAACAAGTCATTTGACAGTAGTAATCCACCTTGAAATAGTTTGGAACTTCATTTAAAATAATCCATTCATGGGGCGTCTGGGTGGCTCAGTCAGGTGATCGTCTGATTTCAGCTCAGTTCATGATCTTGTGGTTCATGGGTTCGAGCTCCATGTTGGTCTCTGTGCTGACTGCTGGGACCCTGGAGCCTGCTTCAGATTCTGTGTCTCCCTCGCTCTCTGCCCTTCCTCCACTCATGTTCACGGGCTCTCTTCTCACTCTCTTTCTCTCTCTCAAAAATAAACATTAAAAAATGTTTAATAAAAAATAAAATAAAATAAAATATTACATTCACATTCAACTACAGATGGAAAATAAGATGAGTAAAATTCACCTTAAAAATTCACCTGAAGTGTGCCTGAGTGTCTCAGTTGGTTGAATGTCCAACTCTTGATTTTGGTTCAGGTCATGGAATCCAGCCCCACATTGGGCTCCATGCTGAGCAGGTAGCCTACTTAAGATTTTCTCTCTCTCTCTCTCTCTTAAATAAACAAACAAATAAATAAAAATAAATTGGAAAAATTCACCTTAAAATCTATTTCTTATATTGGTTACTTCTACTGGGGGAGAAAAGAGATGTCATTGAATACAGAAAGGAAAAAATTAGACTGGATATACTAACTAGATAGCAATTTTATACTAAAATAGATTAAAATGGGAAAAATATAGGGATCTTTGGGGATTAAGGTATCTATCTATCTATCTATCTATCTATCTATCATCTATCTATATCTATCTATCCATCCATACATCTAGTGCTGTAAATTTGGTAAGGAACAATATTGTATTGTTTTTTTCTGTATCTTTTAATTTTTACCACATATGGAATAAATTGTATCAGAGTTGAGACAGAAAGGATGGATCCTTATTAACTCTTTGCCTAGAGAGGAAGAATTTCTGAGCATGACCTATCTCCAGTTAAAATCAATTAAGTACCAAGAGAGCCATAAACTGGCCCAGGGCTGAAATCTATTGTAAAACTTCCTGGAAAATTGGAACAAAGAAAAGATGCTAATTTCTCACAGTAGAAGGGAAGCATCCTTTTAATTGGATCAGATTTTTTTTTTATCTTCTGGATTTTAAAGACTGGCCAGGACAATAAGTACCTCCAATAAATTTTAACCCAATCAATGTGACTCACAGATTAGAGAACGCTGCCATTCTTTTACCTGACAGGTAGCAAGGATTGGTGAATTAACAGAGGACTAGTGTCTCCGTACTAAATTATGCTCAGGAGGTAGTACCTACTGGGAAACTTCACAAAGATTATAAAACTTCTCTGGGCCACCATTTTATCCATGTAAAAACAATTTTACACATGCCTTGTAAAAGTTAAACTTATAAGCTTTCCCCCATTAAAAGCTTCTGTCAACATGAATAGATTGTGAATAGGCTTGAAGAGGGAGGGAGAGTAGGCAAAATAATGATATTTCCCTTTTTTGTAAGATTCTTTAAAGGAGACTGTACTGGGGGAGTGAGGTTGGAGACATGGAAGCAAATAAGGAGGCTGTTGGAATAACCTGAGATGGGGACAATGAATGGTGGTATCAGGGGAAGAGAAAGGGACGGAGTGGAAACATATTAAGGGGATAGAATTTATTGCTTCCATTTTTATGGTCAACCTAAAGCCATTTGGGGCATTACTGCACCCATTTCCCATGACAGATGGTCCTCTTTTAATCTTTCTCCCTTCTCCTTTTCCTTCTACTTCTCACTTATCCCCTACCCTTTCCCACAGTGCTCCTTCTTCTGTTACACACGTTCTAGTCCACCAGCCAAATCTACGGCTTGACCGTTTGGTCTTCCAGAATTCGGGACCTTGAAGGCCCTGTGGGAATAACGCATGTGACAGATGAGGGGTCTAATGTAGATGTCACAACCTCTAATTTAATGGTAAATAGAAAAAACACTGAACAATCTCAGGCACTAACACCAAAAACCCTAACAAGGGAAATACACGTATTTACTCATCTACTATTGGTGCCTTTGACAAAACAAAGTGAGGTCTATGATGAAAGATGATACAGCAAAAAAAGCTTTCACTCATCCAAATAAGAATAGTGGGTGGTGCGATGAGCACATGAGGTCAGGAACTTCAGCTCTTGAAACCCTCGAATCCCTATGTCTACCACCTGCAGGTGTCCAATGACTATTTGCCAGAGGAAAGGGTGGAGGAATGGATGTTCACAACCATGCAAAAGTTTATTTTAGTGGAAGGCAGTAGAAAGCAGTGGTAAGAACAGATTGTAGCCAACCCAGTACCATCCCCAGTTCCTTCTACACTCTCTCCACCATCGTAGGAGAGAAAGCTGGGAACTATAGGCTTCAGAATTCTTTGTTTTGCAGGGTCCCAGATTAGATTCTGTGGGTGAGAGTCACACCTATGAGATTTAGTGAGTGAATGAGAAGAGAAAACATTCTCGGGCAATGGCTAGTGCACTGGCATTAGCCAGTGCCAGAGTTGGGCTGGCAGCTTCAGGCATCCTCCTAAGAATCAACCATTTTGTGCTACAGGAAGCTGAAATCATGAGCAATTCCTGCAATTCTGGCCCATCTAGATTTTCTGAAAATCAGGAGTGGCCTTCCTGACCTTTGCTTTCCAAATTTTATAAGTCTCTAATTCCCTGTAGTAAATCTCTTCCTGCTCAAATGACCTAGAGTGGCTTCTGCTTGGTTGAATGAACCAAGACTTATAGTGATTATAAGCTTGGATACAGAAAGCATGGGTTACACTGGATCCACCACATAATACCTGAGGGAGCTTGTGTAAGTTTCTTAAATACTTTAAAAATAATTTTCCTTGTTTATAAAAGTAGGAATAATAAAACTACCTCTGCCTTTCTTACAGGGTTTCATCAAAATCCTCTACAAGGATTAAATAAGTTCAAGTGTGTAATAAAAGCCGTTAGCACAGTACCTAGGGCAAATAAACTTCAAAAATGATGTTAGCTGTTCATTTTATATATAGTGAGATGTAATAATACTAGCAATAATGTACTCAACAAATAGCTCTTTCTCCCCTGTCCTTGTGGCTGGTGCATGCTCTCCTTAGAACAGGGCACAGTAGAAACTGCAACTCAGAACATACCATTGGGCAGGGATAACAAAGGTGTGATTTCCACAACTCTAATTTTAAGGGAATGACCAAAAACTCTGGAAAAGGCCAGTGATCCATGGTGTGACCAATGCTAGGTCTGATTACATCTCCATCTGTTGCAACAAAAATCTTGTTGGGTGATGACACAGAGGCTTGAGTAGCTCTTGGCTAAAGTAGGAGTTGGGAAGTCTCATTCCTCCAAATATTGCTCTGTGCTCCTAGAATCTGTGGGGGAACTTCCTTCATCACTAGTTTTCTGTGGGTTGGGCAATAAATATTCCAAAGAAGGATGGAAGCTGGGAGACCAACTGTGTTTGAAGATGATTAATTCAAAGAGAAGCAACACCACATTAAACCCACTTTGCCCTCAAAGAAAAGAGACCTTAATCATGATTCATTAGGAGCACCTGGGTGGCCCAGTCAGTTCAGCCCCCAACTCTCGATTTCAGCTCAAGTCATGATCTCACGGTTCATGGATTGGAGCCCCACATCGGACTCCATGCTGGCAGCACAGAGCCTGCTTGGAATTCTCTCTCTCCCTCTCTCTGCCCCTCCTCACCTCTCAAAAATAAATAAATAAACATTTTTTAAAAATCCATGAATTCATTAGAAGCTTCTCAGTAACATTAGCTTAAGGAGTTACAAAACCAAAGAAGGGATGACGGTTTGGGCTTCATGATGGAAACCTCAGATACTTAAGAGCATTGCATATCACAGAGAAATGTGGCAAAGTGGTGTGTTAAAATATATGCAGGATGACTCCCTATACTTTCTCACTGGGGCTCACAGGTGGCAGGGGCGGGGGGTGAAAATTGCCCTAGTCACCGTTCCTCCCTGGAAAAGGCTGCTGGTGTCATTCAAGTCTCACTTTGCTTTCCCAGAATTTGAGCAGAGCTGTGTTTAATAATTCCTCACGGCAAGCAATGTCTCTGAGTCACTAGCTCCATAAGGAAGGGCAACGATGTGAATTACTCCCCAGAGCAGAGCTTACTATGGTTCAGGAAAAGGGGACATGGTGGCCCTCTGGGAATGTGCCAGGCTAATGCGCTGTCCTCTGATTCTCATGGGGATACAAATCCTTGCAGGGTACAAATGTTTTCCCTTTTACCCTTATCATCCAAGATTCCTGAAGGTTCACCTCTTTTTTCTTTCTTTTTTTTCATGAAAACTTCAACTTATTGTCATTCTCCTATTCTGTCTTTGCCTGTGAAGTAAAAAACAATCTTGATTAGCCAACTTAGACACAGAAACCATCTTTTATTGCTTCTTTTATTCACATGAGTTGATTAGAGAATGTTGGTAAGATTCTCCCACTCTTTGAAAATGAGGCTCTGAAGATGATATCTAGCTACCTAGTGTAGTCCCAAACCCAGTTTCCTCGTTACCAACATGCTAATAGGGATGAAGACACACTGGCATTTTTGGCGGATTATCTTCACATAGAAAGTGCTAGCACACGAGGAGCATCCCATGGTATGTGGGGAAGGTATGCAGATTATATACACATGTGGTTCACAGGCTGAGAGGCCTGTTAGGGTGAAAGGGAGAGATTTTGAGTCTTAACCTCTAGAATCCTAGCTCTGGGAGAAGGAGGGACCGAAATCCCAGGATACAGTGCCCTCAGCCCTGGGGTTGGCTCTTGTTGTAAACCCCTCTAATTAGGGCTGATGTTGGTTTTCTTGAAGGACACACAATGTCCCTCTTCTGGAAAGGCTCTTAGTCTGGATTCCCCTCTGATCAGCCTATTGGGGCCCTCAGGAGGTTTAGTGGGAGAGATGGTGTGGCTCAGCTAAAATTCTCAGAAAATCAGGTCTATGTTCTCCAAACTGGGACTTCACAACTAAGATTAACAGAAGGTGAAACAGAGGCATAAGATAGTATTCATAACTCAATCAAGTGTTGATTTAGAAAAAAAAAAGCCATGCTGAGCTAACTTCATCTGTTTTTTAAAAAGTAGTCTTCTTATTTAATATTTTTCTTTTGCTGTTAAAGGAGAAATTTAAAAATTTAGCTTTAGGGTTAATCTTTATTTTAACACTAAGTATTCAAATACAAAAAGGAATAATACTTATGGTTTTAAAATATCTGTACTCATATCTATTGTTTAGGTAGAGAAGGAACCTACTTGAATGGGTTTGAAAGGGACATTGACAGTTTATCTGCTACAGGCCAGGTACTGGCCTAGGCCCCTTTAATGAATTATTTCAGTTAATCCTCAAAATACACCTTAGGACTATTATTATCCCCATTTTACAGATGAGAAAACTAAATATTGGAGGTATTTAGTAACTTATACAAAGTTACACCACTCACCCTGTATAGGGTTGGGATTAGAATCCAAGTAATCCGATTCCAGAGGCTATACTCTTAAGCCATAGGCACACCGCTTCCAAGAATAAAGAAAGTTTTCCGAGAGACCAGCTTCTAGGCTTCTATAGAAATGGTGGCCAAGCCTTTTAGTTGTGAGACAGCAGTTTCTCTGTCCCAACCAAATGAAACTTTGCTGTTGACCAGACCACCCTCCAACCTCCCAACATCCAGTATGTGTTCTGTCTCATGGGCAAAAGTTCTGTTCCTTCTTCACCACCCAGCCTTAATCAGAGTCTACATCCAGGTTTTCCCAATGGATCTTGAGGTAGGAAAGGTAGGACCACATCACGACACCTGTCAGGGAGGGAGTTGCAAGCCTTACAGAGAAGCTTATCACCCCAAAGGCTTTGAACCACAAGGATTACTTTGTAAATTATGTTATCAGACTCAAAGTTTGCAATAATGAACGATTTACAATAATTTGTCTCCAGCCTAAGTCAATGAGAACCATCTCATGTTTCCACCTCCATCAGAGCAATGAGCTATCAGTCTACACTTGGAAACAATAGTATCTTTCATTTCTGAGGAGTTTTCAAGGTTACAAAGTGCTTTCATATCTACTTAATTTTCACAAAAACTCTGAGATTATTCCTGCTGTCCCTAGCTATAGAGGAGTACATTGCAGTTGTTGAGAGATCAAGTACCCTGGCTCAAAGTCACACAGAAATAGCAGATGTGACACCGAAAACCCATGTTCCATCTCAAAATCTAGCATGCATTGCTGTTATGAGGTTACTTAAGGTAGAATTTCACCTTTATTTATTTTCATTCCTGGGGGTAGGTGTTCATAGTGGTGTATGTACTATACTTTCTCACGTCCTCCGTCTGACTTCTAAGTAGATAATAACCGCCTAATCAACCTGGATGACTTGAGCCTTAGATGATTCTTTCTGTCTACAGGAGTCATCTGTCATCATATAAATAACTTTATTCTTGACATTTATAACCAGAGTCCAGAAAATCTAGAGTTATAGACAACTTTTAAGAAATTGAATAACAGCTAGTTTAGTGTTACTGTCGACACCATGCTGGATTGAGAGGGTGGAAAAGGAGACCTCAAGAGTGTACATTTGGGCAAGTCACTGCCCTTCCCTCAGATTTCCCATATGAAATTTTGGATGGTGGATTAGCATTAGACCATCTCTTAAACTCTCACATTTTATGAGTCTATTCATTCCAGCTGAAATCTAAAGGAAAGCAGTGAACCTGGAGGCAACAGGGGGCCAGCAGGCATAAAGCTGGCTTCTGTAATTCCTCTGAACCACCACCCTTAGTTCCCAGGTAACAAGAAGATAAATACTGGGAAGAACTTGGGGAGCTCATGGAGCTGGGTCGCAGGCGTCCCTGCAGGGTCTCACCTAAGCCTCGCTCCTCCCAGGCGAGGGTGTCAACAGCCTTCTCAGAAACAGTTCTCTACTAGGAGAAGTTCTTCCTTGTCTATCTTCCCAACCACACACCTCATCTGTGCCCTTTTCCTTTTCTTCCAGTTTCTGTGCTTAAAAACTCTTTGCTGACCACCAGTGGTATAATAGTAAAACACAGAGAAGCTGTTTGGCCAAAAAAAGGATTCAGACTTTAGAGACTATCCAGGGACTCTTTCTTTTTTAAAAAAAAAAAAAGTTTTTATGTATTTATGTATTTATTTGAGAGGGGGAGAAGGGGAGAGGGGCAGAGAGAGAGGGAGGGAGAGAATCCCAGTCAGGCTCTGTACCAGCCGCATGGAGCCCAACGTGGAGCTTGAATCCATGAACCGTGAGATCATGAGCTGAGCTTAAACCAAGAGTTGGACGCTCAACCGACTGATCTACCCAGGGGCCCTGGGAATCTTTCCTTTAAACAGCAGAGGAAATTGTGGTTGAATTACAGCATCCATTCTGCCTTTCCCAGGTGAATAGTAATAATGTGGTTTGGGCGCTCAACTCAGATCCAAGGGCAGGTTCTGAGACACATAAGCCTAAAGTGGGATCATGATGTTCTGATCTCTCTTGCCATTAACTGGTTTAAAAATCCAGGTTTGGGCCAATCCACACAAGGCCTTAGTCTGATAGCAGAAAATGACTTGTTCAGGGATTGACTTTCCTAATCTTTGGGACCTCTTTATTACTACATCCTCCTTGCTCATTCAAGTCCAGCCATGCTGACCTCTTTGTTTCTTGAACATGCCAGAGAGGCTTTGTAGGAGCTGCTCTCTGTACTTGGACTGACTCCCCCCACAACACTGTAAGCCTACCTCCCTCATCTCCTTTAAGACTTGGCTCAAATGTCACCTTCTCAATGAAACCTACTCTGTCCATCCTATTAGAAATTGCAACCAACTCTTTCATCACCCCAAATTTCTTTGTTTTCCTGTTCCCACCCTCCATACTATCTTTTAAACCTTCTATATAGTATAATCATTTATTACATTTATTGTTGCATATTTCCACTTACTGGCATGTAAGCACCCGGCAGGGATATTTGTTTTGTTCACCCCGAGTGCCTACCACGGGGCCTGCCTGGCTCCTGGTCAGCATTCAACCCCTTCTCTTTATTACACATCTTGTAATCAGTCACAATCTGGATCCATTTTACCTGGGTAGATTTTACCTGCCTAAAATTTTATGAAGTTCAAATATAGAGCAGATAATAACATCGTCATGATCATAATCAGATATCATAACTGATCATCTAAGAGGGACAATTGTGAGAGTAATAGGAGAAGCTATGTTTTCAGGTATATTGAGAAACAACTGATATACATCATTGTACAAGTTTAAGGTTTGATTTACATATATTGTAAAATGATTACCACAGCAGGCTCAGCTAACATCCATCTTCTCATATAGATACAATAAAAAGAAAAGAAGGAAAAAAAAGAAAAATTGTTTTGTGATGAGCATTCATATGATTTACTCTAACGTCTTTCCTATATATCATACAGCAGTATTGGCTATAGTCATCATGTTGTATATTATATCCACAGTCCTTCATATCCCATAACTGGAAGTTTGTACTTTTTGACCACCTTCCTCCAATTTCCTCACTCCCCCCCCCCACTCTTTGCCTCTGACAACCATAAGTCTGATCTCTATTTCTCTGAGTTTGATTTCTTTCCTTCTTTCTTTCTTGCTTACTTTCTTGGTTTCATTCCACATGTGAGTGAGATAATGTAATATTTGTCTTTCACTTAGCGTAACACCTTCAAGGTGCATCTATGTTTTCACAAATGGTAGGCGTTGTTTGTTTTTTATGGCTGAATAATATTTCATTTTATATTTATATATAACATATATACATATATATACCACATATCATATATACCTATACCATTATGTATGTGTTGTGATATAGCTATATCACAATATATCTATATCACAATATAGATATAGATATAGATGATATAGGGAGATATAGATATAGATATGGATGATATAGATATCACAGCTTCTTTATCCACTCATTTATCAATGGACACTTAGGATGTTTCCATGTCTTGGCTATTGTAAATAATGCTGCTATGAACATGGGGGTGCAGATATCTTCTCAAGTTAGTGTTTTCATTTCCTTTGGATATATTCCCAGAAGTGCAATTGCTAGATCATATGGTAGCTCTATTTTTAATTTTTCGAGGATTCTCCATATTGTTTTTCCTGGTGACTATATCAATTTACATTCCCACCAACAGTGCACAAAGGTTCCCTTTTCTCCACATCCATGCAAGCATTTGCTATCTCTTGTCTGTTTGTTGATGGCCATTCTAGCAGACGCGAGGTGAGAGCCCATTGTGATTTTGATTTGCATTTCCCTAAAGACTAGTGATATTCAGCACCTTCTAATGTACCTGTTGGCCTTTCATACATATTCTTTGGAGAAATTGTTGTTAATAATTATATCGTGACAACAATTTAAACAGGTGCCACCAGGCACAACCAGGACTTGGGATCACCCTATTTACTAGGGAGTGTGGTCCAAGGAGCAAGAGTGGGGGACTGTGGAACAAAACAGGGAAGGAGAGAGAGCAAATGTTCTCGAGCTGCCTCCCGCTCGAAGTGCCTGGTTGCTGGATCCTGGGGATAGTTTGAGGAACCATCAATGTGTCTCAGAAGCAACTGTGCAGAGAGAAAAGAGGGCAGCATTTTTTGCCTCGGCCTAGTTAATAGTTCACCCACAGGGTATTTTCAGGTTGTACATGCACATGTGCTAAGTGGGATCCTATGGAGGCAGGATCTGATGGCACAGAACTAAAGTATGAACCTCTAGGAGGAGGAAGAGGAGGATCTGATGGCACAGAACTAAAGTATGAACCTCTAGGAGGAGGAAGAGGACACTGTAGGAGCAACTAAGAGACAGATAAAGCCAAGAGAATAGACGTGGTGAATACTGGAGCCTAACACAGTGCTCTCCACTCCATACAGAGTTCTACCTAGCCCACTGGCCAGAGAAAAATAAAAAGAATCCGGAAGATACAGAGCCCATAGACTCCTACCCATAGGCTGTTATTTAGTGTAATTGATCTCTAGATTTCTCTATGCCTTACACCAATTTTTAAAAACAAAAATTTTCTTAAATCCATGCGTAGTCACCCCATGGGGTATATGGGGAATCATTTTGCTTAAAAGAGTCTCTTTCTTTTGATAATTTCTCTGTCTTATGGATAACATGGCTTTCCACTGGAGACAACAACATAAAACAAATCTTTTCATGTCCCAAATATTGCATCTCTCTTGGCATTGTGATCTCACCATCTTCCTTTCCCCTGCCCCCTTCCAGACTACACATGATGAAGAGATGTGGCTCTGGTAGCTATAAAGGGTCAGGGCGTGCAATGCTGGGCAAGAGCAATGATGAAGCTTTTCCCTACGGAGGAGAAATGAATCCCAGGCCTCCCATAGCATTTGGATCCTCAAGCTTTCAAAACTGCTACATCAGCATGGGCCAGAAACAACACAGAGTATCTCTCTTTGGTCTAAACATAAAATAAATTCTCAGAACTCCATTGTGATAAAATTAAAATAGGGGACCCAAGGGTGTTCTAAAGTGCTACCTGGAGGTTTGCTGCGGAAATTCTATGAGGTATTGTTCTGGGAGCTTTAGCGTTGTCATAAAAAACAGTGGGTCTGGGGTACCTGGGTGGCTCAGTCGGTGACTTCGGCTCAGGTCATGATCTCACGGTTCGTGGGTTCAAGCCCCGCATCAGGCTCTGTGCTGACTGCTTGCTCAGAGCCTGGAGCCTGCTTCAGATTCTGTGTCTCCTTCTCTCTCTGCCCCTCCCCCGCTCATGCTTTGTCTCACTCTGTTTCTTAAAAATAAATAAATGCAAAAAAAAAATTAAAAAAAAAACAGTGGGTCTTTGCAAGTGGCTGCTTTCCTCTCTCTGAAAGAGCTATAGGTGGAATTTAGGTGTATGGTTTAGAAAAAAAGAGTTTTAGAGAAGTAGATGCATTTGGGGGTGTATACAAATTCCACAAAGATCTACATATGGACCATCTGCATATGTTTGAACTTGGGTGCCAACTAGGAAGAAAAAGCTCAGTCTTCTAAAACTGGCTCATGGTGCCCAGCGGTAAGTGGCTGACGCCATTCCTGAGGGTACAGACCTCTTGTGTGATGGTCTAAGGACTCCCCCAAGCTAAGTGAGGGGGACAAACAGCAAGGCATGCATCAGGACCACAGGCCTGACTCTATTTTCACCTTTCCTGGCAAAATCCCATGAGCCCATCCCCTTAGGTAAGGGTAGGCCAATTTTAGGCAGGAAAAAAAAAATGTATTCACAATAACATATTTTTACTCCACACACCTGAATATCTGAAGTGATACTATTTAAAACAGGACACTAAGAGAAATGACTGGGAAGTATTTTACAAAGACCAGGAAGCAATAATTCTTAAACTTGAAAATATAAATTAAGAGGTAATATCTAGTTTCACAGGGAAATGGAATTCGTCTTACTCAGCAGACTCCAGACTTGTTTTCTGCATCTCTTACAGAGGTGTCCCTCGAACAATTTCCCTTCTTTCTCAAGAAATAAAGACCTATCTTTAAAAAAGTCATCCCACCCATCAGAATTGCCCTCTCTGCTAGTGGAATACATATTCAAAAGAATACATAAAAATACTCTGCTCTTGGTTTTGCCTCTTCCATTCTGTAACCTCAGACATACAGCTTAATCACCCTCAGAGCTCATTTCCCAAGATTCTCTATGAAGAATTTCCATCTCTTTCACAGAGTTCTCGTCGTTTTTTTTTCTTGTGGTATTAATGAACCCAATAAGATATCTTAGCAAAACAACCAATGCTTTCACAGAGTCCTCCACCATAAGTGTAATTAGCAACTCAACTGAGACACAAACATTGTACCCAATCTTGGATTCAAGCATCAGCCATCCACTCTTTGAAGAAGATACAGTCTCTCTTTTCTTATTGTTAGTCTGTGTCCATGGGCCAAGTATTCTACCTTGCTCACCTTACTGTCTTCTAGGCTGTTACTTCCTATCTGTCTCCCCTTCAGTCTTGTGTCAGTCCTAGAGTCAAAAATCATGGCACCGATGTGCCACTTTTAACCAAGATGCCCACTCTACTTTGAAAGATATGATGGTTCCCGGAAGTCAACAGACTCAAAGTCATGGATTATAGGGACTATTTCCTTCTTGATACCTGAAGTTAGAAAATATCAAAGGTGCTTAATCCAAAGTCCCATGGGTGGGCTTTAGGAGAATGTGGGAGTCCTTATAACTATACAAAAAAATTGTGTTTATGGTTATATGTTTGCATTTTTTTCTGGGAAAAGAGTACTTAAACTTCATCAAATTTTCCAAGTAATCTATGACACTCCCAAGATTAAGAATCCATGGAATAACGAGCTTCTTTGACTGACTCCTCTGAGACTTAAGGAAAAAGAGTGTGAATCAAAATCACCAGAGAATTTGGTCCTCCCAAATGAGGCCAGGTTTGCTGAAGTAATAACAATTTAGGTAGTTTTTGAAAATAAGAAAATGGAAAATTTGCCTATGAAAAAAATAAAATATTGTCAAATATGGTGTCTTTCAAATAAACGCCAAGTCCCTAGGAACTTCCATGTGCAGGGCCCTGAGATGGGCGTTGAGACTGAAAATCCTAGAACCCTCAGTTTCGTTTGCAATGAAGCATCCTGGGACAGTCTCTTCTTTCCTCCTTCCTTTACAAGAAAAAATGTCCGCTCTGATGGTGCAGGACAAATAAATCCAAGTCTACATATGTAAAGAACCTCCTCTGGGCTATCTCTTCTCTCCCAAACTATCAACCATTTCCCTTCATGGGCTTAGGTATCATCCCCTTTTGTCCACAAGTCAGAGACAACTAGGTCTAACATTTTCGCTAGTCATGTTATGACAATTCCATCAGCCACACAACGTCACAAACCAATGGCAACATTATTGAACACATGTTTCAGTGCTAAGTGCTTTGTATGCATTACCTCATTTAATCACGAAACAGTCCTGAAAGTAGGTATTACCATCAAGTCCATTTCACCAATGAGAAAACTGATGTTAAGAAAGGTTAATTTATGCATCCAGGTTCACACAGCTGGTGTGACAAAACTGGGATTTAAGCCTGGTTCTGCCTGACCCCAAAGTCTGTCTGTGTTCTAAACCACTACCCTATAAGGCCACCCTCAGACAACTAAACTGGAATGGAGTCTCCTCACGTCGCAAAGCAATTTTTCCAAAGTAAGAATTTCACAGGTGTGCTGCGAAAGATGCTACCATGATCAATACTTGAAAATGCAAATGCAATCATTATATTATGTTCACCTCAGAACACAAAAGCTTGATTGCATAAAAATGCTGCTTTTATTAGTAAACAGGAGAAGCCTGAAACAGTCTTGCAATTTCTGTATTGCTTTATCACTACTAGTTTAGAGTATGAAAATTTGATCAAAGCACCTTCTTAAGAATTCAGTTTCATTTATATTTTCAGTCCCCAAATATATAAATATGGCTATGGTACCTATCAGGGACATTAAGGACACTTGTATGAAAATGGAATTGAATGTTGCATTGTAATCCTCTTTTTCACCCAGCAGAATTTGGTGGGGGTTGGGGGGGGGGAGGAATATACTTAAGTGACTCTGGAAGCCATAGCTCAGCAAAATGTCATAAAACAAAATATCTCAATCTGATATCAAGTATTCAGATATTACCTTTTCAATAAAAGCATCTCTCTCAGGTTTATAGCATCAAAACAAGAAGAGGTACACAGTTATAATTTTATGATGTGTGCCACTTAGAGAAAAAAGAGAATTTTTTTTTTTCACTTACTCTGATGTTGACAAAGAGAATCATTGCCCTAACCTGCTGCCCTTCTCTGCCTCGGGAAGTAAGAAGTTGGATGGGGGAAGATGCGTCTATACCCAAGGCAATTAGAAGAAAGAGAGGAGCGGTAACAGATCTCCTCACCACTCTCCGGGTAGAAAATCCCCCAAATTTCTCTCTCATAGAATCTAGTGATTACTCCTGAAACGATTCAAAACTCAGACTCCCGGGCTGTGCTGGGCCTGCAGTGGCCCGGCTTGAGGTGAACCTCGGCCTCCTTGCTTCCCACCCTCAACTCCGGCTACCAACAGCAGAGGCCAAGCAGAGAATTTGCAACTTCGCATGAGAAGCATTTGGAAGGAAATTTCTGAGAATTGCTGTAATCAAGGACCATGAAAATCAGGTGCAGACACATCAGTCAGAAAAACGGCTTTGAAAACTCTTGCGCATTTGGCGGTTTCTAATTTAGAAGCCGACTTTGCCTATCGACCGCTTGCGTGTTCGCCTGTTCTGTGGCAGTGCTCACTCTAACCCGGCCCATTGGGAAATTACTATCACCTTGGCTCGAGATCAGTCAAAGCCACGGAAATCGCCATCTGGTGTGAATCAGGGTTTGTCAGGAGGTGCACAGAGAGCACCCTTCCTCCACTGACAGCAGGTCCTTACCGAGTCATAGCTGGTGAGAGAAAACATGCTGCCAGCCGGTAGGATGTGGAGGGCATTTCTGAAAAGGTCTCCTGTGTCTCTGAATTATTTAACCAACATAAATTCCTTCAAAAACCTAGCAGCGAAGTTATATTCAGATGCTTTTCATTTGTGCTCCCCAGGAAGAAAACAACTTTTCTTATATTTTAAGAGTAAAAGTTGCCTAAAAAATCACAGGTGAAGGAAGGATTCCACTAACTCACAGTGTCAAACAAAGAATGTCGCCTTCCGTGAATTCTAGACTTTCTACGGTACTGTTTCATCTTAGCTGCCCACCTGAAGTGGCAGGGAGTTAAAAAGAAGTTTCTCTTTAGCGTTGGCTTTTTTTTTTCTTTTTTATGATGGAATGCTTTCACTATATCTTTTTCTTAGACTTGACTTTTTTTTTTTTTAACAATTTAACATCTCTGAAATTTGTATGTGTCTAAAATTGATAAGATATCTTCGTTTAACTAGCAGCACGTTTTTTGCTCGGTTTCAATGAAAATGGTATTTTCGTGGCAATTTACCCAATGCAAATACCCGTGTATCCCTAAGCTTCCTTTCTTATAAATACGCCCAGAGCAGTGTTGAGATACACCAAAGACATGAAGCAGAGATCCCCCACCAGCATCACCACCACCTTCCAGCTGTGTCTGTAGCTGTGTCTGTAGCTGGCTCTGCTTATCCCAGGATTTTCCCCTGGGAAATTCCCCATGTCCTGGGCAGTGACACACCCCTGCCGTAGCCCAAGCTTGTCTCACTCCAGGCTAAAGATGAGTTGTTCTTGCCATGTCATCTACCATCAATAACCAACCGCCTTCTTCTCAATATTTTGTATTAGTCTTTCCAGAGATATTAGCTAACTGGAAATAAAGCAAATAATGTAAAAATGAAAAAGGATGGACAGACAAGCTACGCATGGGAAGACCTAGTGAGCGTGCCTTCAAATTAAGACTATACCTTAAAATACCCAAGCCCGGGGATCTTGTATATCAGTCGTAACTTCTGAGATCTTCCCTGGTGTTGGGGAAACTGTAAAGGATGATGCCATGCCCCCAAATTAGACTAGGGTTGACCTGGCACCTGCACAATAAAATAAAATAATAAAATAGGAAAGTAAAACAAAACTAGAATGAAATTAAAGCAAACATGCCTCCCTAATTCTCCCAGAGGATGCAAACTGACAGCCCCAGGTTTTCTACAGCTACTTTCATGTATATTTGGCTCTGTTATCTGCTCACGTGATATTTTAAAAGACAAATGAGGCGGGTTTATTCTGCGCCACAGCTGCTTAAGCAGTACCACTAGCCATGACACTGGAGTCAGGTATAGGGCAGATGAGTGGGGAGAAAATTGTTGATAAAAATGCTGTTGTGTTGGTAAACGAGTAGGACATTTCACGTGTCAGGCAGGAAGTGAAACTAATGTGTGAAACCAATAGCAGAACAGGGTGGACGGTCTAGATGAAGTGTCCTGCGGGTGGTTGGCCCTGGAGATGGCAGCAGGAGTCTGGGAGGCTGGGGACCGAGACCAGGGAGCCCTTCACTAGTGTGTCAGTCCAGCCAGGAGAGACAAATGAGACTGAAGGGGCAGAACACAGAGAAAGATGGGGAGAGGATCAACTATAGATCCTGTTTGGGGACAGCTACTTTTAGGAGATCTGAGGTGGATATGAAATTAGTGAGGGAGACTAAGGTGCAAGGAGGGACGGAAAGAGGAGGGTGTCACGTCATGAAACCCTGAGGCATGTTATCAGACGCTGTGAAGGTCGGGGACAACCGCAGGAGAAAGATGTCGAGTCTGACAGTTGCAAGGTACCAAGTGAACCCGGTGAGGGGAACAGTGGGGCAGAAGCCAGATGTGAGCGTCAGGAAGTGAACGGCTCCTGAAGAACACAGAGCGTGAAGACTTCTTCTCAGAAAGCCAGATGGTCCAGAAAAACCACCGGGAGCACCAACTACCTTTCCAACACACTCACTAGCAAAGAATCCCGATCGTTGCCTATTTAGTAAAATAATAGGTACCCATATTTTGTTTTGAGACATCTTAGGAACTTCCTCCCTAGCTATATATTTCAAAATCACCCTTTCTCCCACCAAATTAATCAATTCCCTGTTTGTGTGGCAATTATTTGTTGTGGTCAGGATCAGGGCTTGAACATTGACCCTTTCTAAGGTCAACAGCAGTACTGTGGTTCTGGCTTCCTCCTTGCCACTCAGCAGCTGCCCTTCTAGAATTTACTGAAAACAATTCCTCTGCCAGGAAAATTTGCCAGTGCTATATTTATTGATTTCAGAAAGCTGTGACAAACAACCATGATGCTGTGTGTAGTAAATCGTCAGAATATAGTGTATCACCTACAGCTCTCAATTGACTTAGGTCAACACTGTGAAATCACCAAAATCACCGTGGTTTTAGGGCACACCAAATCTGCCTCTTAGTGGATTTTTTTGGAGGCTCATCAGACTTCAAGCTTAATCTCACGTTAATTGTATTCTAAATAAATAACCAATTTTGTGCATGTGCTCTGTATAATGTCATGTTACAATAAACCTGCGGAGAATTCAGTTGATATTATGTCTCCTCTGAAGCCAGAAATTTACTCCACTAAAAGCTGTTACATATCAGACTAGTCCTCTGCTATCTATGTTATATTTTCTCTGCTCTGTGTTTTGCCCTTGTAGAAGTAGCAATCTACAGTTAAATCACAGAAAAGATGGTATAAAGTTATCGGCAGGGGAGGCCAGATAGCCACTCTGGCCCAAACAATCATTTTCCCTCAACGTGTATCTCCATTCCGAGTCCTGTGCCTCGGGACTTTAGTTCAGTCTGTGCACCCAGCATTGATCAGGCTTAGGGATTGAGCTCATGCTGACTGAGCTGGAGAGACGATAAAGGAAATGCCGGCTTATTAACTACCACGAGAAGCCTAACGTCACCGCAGATCAGGAATGCAGTGCGGCTCTTCAGCACCTTCTCCTGTAGGAAAATCCACCTGGTGGAGAAGAGCAGGAAATCTGGCTTCAGGTAGACCTAGCCTTCACATCTTTCCTTCCATTCACTGGCCGTGTGATCCTGCTCCGTGAAACTCTCTGTGCTGTAGTGTCCAAAGAGGTGCAGTTGGGACAGTGATAGTGTTTTCTCATGAGGCCGTTGAGAGAATTAAATGAAGAAATTCATGCAAAATGTTTATCACTGTGATAAGTACATGTGGAGTATTTACTACTATTGCCGTGTGGAAAGATGAATCACAATCAGGTTATTTGGGGACCAGGGAATCAGAGAAACACTGGGTTGATGAAGAATCTGACTCTATTAGTATTTCCTTCTGAACTATTTGTCATGCATAGAGAGAATGTCCTCTACCCAGAGCTATAAAATTATTCTCCTATATTTTAATCTAGTATTTTATGGTTTTATTTTTCAAATGTAAATCTTTGCTCCCTTTCAAATCTATTTTGTATAAGAAGTCAGCTTTATTTTTTTCCTTAAATGGTTATTCAGCCATCCCATTTCATTATATCTCATTTTTTCTATTTTCTCTCCTGAAGGATAAATTTCTGGGAGTGGGGGCTTACTTTCACACCATATTTGCTCTTTGCTGGAATGAATTCTTGTTGAAGAATTCTATCCTTGTAACTTTTAAGTGATACAAATATGGCTATAGTTTTGGGTCGCTTTGCAGATCAACATAGGGGAATTTCCTCAGAAAGGCAGAGCGTTACATTGGGATCCCTTCTCAACTGGAGGCCATTAGTTCAGCACAGACCCTTACAAGTTGCCTGTGTCACCTGATGAGGGGCTTGTTTCAACAAGTGGCCGCTTGGTCTTATGAAAGGAGGGAGGAAAAGGGCCAGAAGCCAAACACCTGAAGTCTGACTCTGGAAAAATTATTTAATCTTTGAGCCTTAGAGTTTTCATTTACAGAATGAGCAAACTAATGCCTGTCTTTTTCCTCTCAAGATCGTATAAGGATAAAATCATATCACAGAAATGCCTGTGCTTTAAGAAACAGTAGTGCTCGCCGCCATATGGGGTGTTACAGACAGTGGGAGGCTTAAGGGATCTTTGGCTCAACAAAGGGGGGTACCTCTTGATCACCTCAAAGGGAATCTTAGGAGTTGGGGGGAAAGGAGTCTACCTGGGAAATCAAGGATTGCATTTAGCAAAGTGGGAACAATATTGGTTGAATTAGGGATTTCACAGGATGTATGGATGATCTTCTCAAAACGTCCTGATTGGAAATGACTACAGCTATTGGGCCTTCCGCAGCCTTGGTTCAGGAACATGCTATATCGTAATTGCAGATAACATAAAATACTTGCAGACTAACGGCACCAGAGTAACTCCAAACTGTGTCTTCACATCTCTTTCCTACCGTCGATTCTCCCCTCTGTGACTCACACACACCCAAACTAACACATTCACTCACTGCTCCACTCCTAATTTCTAGGTATTTCTTCTCAAAAATTTTAGAAGGAAGGCCACTGTAGTGCACAACTCCAAGAGGCACATGCACACCACAGTCTGCATGAATGGTGTACTCTGAATTTGTGCGGAACAGCCAGCCTTCCACAGCAGCACTGTGGAGGGGAGGGAGGATATATTTAAGAAGGTGGCTTTAATAAGGTAGGAGCACATCCCCAAGTAAGTCTGCAAACTTTTGATTCACAGAATAAGTAAAATAGAAAATGCTTCTTAAGAGTCTGGAGAACTCCAACTGGGGCTGTACCTAAGTGCCCAAGCAAGCTCGATGATCCTCAAAATGATCGGTCTCAATGGCTGCAGTTGTTCTAAAGCCAGTGTTTTAAATGTGCTGGCAAATGGTCTTCTAGAGCATAGATCTGCAAGCTTCTTATCTTCTGTGAAAGGTCATATATAGTAAATATTTTTTTGCTTTACAGACCACATAAAATCTCTGTCATGACTACTCAGCTCTTCCATTGTAACATGAAAGCATCAGATATCATATATAATATGAATGGACAACATGGCTGTGTTCCAGTAGAACTATTTGTGGTCAGTAAAATTTGAATTTTATAAACTGTTACCCATCACACACACACACACACACACACACACACACACACACACACACAAAGCCTTGATTATTTTTTTCACAATTTAACAATGTATTACCATTCTTAGCTGATTTTTTGCTGATACCTGCTTTAGGCACCTCACCAAAGGGTCACTCTAGAGAGTCCAGTGAGGGCTGCTGCTGGACTGTAACAGTCTGGCCTACTTTGGGCCCTGTGGGGACACTGGACCAACCTTGATCTGAAAATGACCAGCCTGGGAGAAAGGGGAGGAGCTCATTACAAAGCTCTCCATATTTCTTTGAGAGTCAAGACAACCACTGGATTCTCTGCCTTACCCTTATCAATGTTAATGACGTCAAAAAGCTAGAAAATGTTGCCTGCTGGTTTCTTGCAATGCTCTGAAAGTTTTTAAGGCTATCTTACTTGGTATTATAGTCAGAATAAAGGTCATAGTTTGAACCCTGAGATGGCTCCTCCTTCTGGGCAGGCCCCTGTATACATAACACATTGCAGATAAGAGAACATTCTTCCACTGCATACATCAGACCTCGAGATTTCTTGTTTTTGTTTATTTCTCGGTTTGGGGTTTTCGTTGTTTTGTATTTTTAGGAGATACAAAAAAAAAAAGATAAGAGAAAAAAACCTTAACTTTCTGCCACCTGCTACTGAATTTACTGAATTAAGCACTGGTATGAAAATACAATACTCTGTATGGTTTATTTGATCACACTGTTCTCTGATGCCATATCTAATTTTTCCAGCCTGACCTTTTCCTAAAATTCTTCTGGCTCTCTCATTGGGATTTAAATGAAAGGGCAAAGCATCTTGCATAAATATAGAAACAGAGTAGGAATTGTATAAAATCCACTGAAGCAAAAGAAACTCAAGGCAATTAATGGCATTCATTGAATCTACTTGCTCTCAGGGAACTTACTATCCTGTACCACACAGAAAACCTCTGAGGAATACACTGTTTATCATTTATGGAAGGAAAAAGGGCTGTAAAAAGAAAACTCAAAGGAAATAAGTATATCCATATCTTGAAACCAATGACCAGACTACTGTTTTTGAGTTTTCTACTTCAAGAGTAAAGATTTGGATGGTTAGTAAGGACCTGTGTGCATGTAACCCAGCCCCTCCTCCAAGAAATATCTTTCCCTATCAGCCCCCACCCCCCGCCCCCACATACAAACAAGAGTCCTATGTTTTTAACCTCTAAAATAATATGAATCTTGCCCAGGAATTTTCATCATTATGTAAGTCTAGATTAGAGTCAGCTCCAAAGAACAGTAGGACTATCAGTCCTGACCTGTGCCTCTTGTCCTATCTTTTCTTTTGATGTCCCCAGTGACTTTGTCTTCTTTATTTTCCTCTATTTTTTGTTTCCTTTTATTTTTTTTTAAAGTGAGTTGATTTTGAAAAAAAATATTTAACTTATGGAAAATTCAAAAAATTTAACATCATGTTCCACCATCCAAAAATAGCATTTATCACATTTCCTTCTGTTATAAAAAATTAAATATTGCAACTATAACTAAAGCCTCCTTTCCACTTCCCCAGAAGCAACCTTTATCCTGGGACTGTTGTGTGTCTTTCCATGCCATTTTTCCTTCCATACATATATGAATCCACAAATATTCTTTAGTGCTATTTTATAGATTTATATTTTAATAAATGGACTCTTCTGTGTATATCCTTCTGCATCTGGCAGTTTTCAATCAATACTATGTTTTTTAATCTCTCCATATATATTCTTCCTTCTTTAAAGCTGCTCATCACCCGCCTCATCCTTTGGAATTATTCTCTCTGCAAGGCTAGTCAAGGAACCCTACTTTCCCAAAGACCTAGTTTCCTGATGCTTTGAGATAACAATATACAAGCTCTCTTAATCTTAAATATTTTACTACTTATCACCATGGGAAAACAGGAAGTAGTAAACAAGACACATGGAAAATTACAGAATTTCAGAGATCTTGGTATGTTCAGAAAATATAGCCCCATGCTATAATTCCTAATGTCCTGGCCAAATTCAGATAGTGGCTGGAAACCCCACTGGTATCCTATTCCTTTATTTTTGAAAGTGGAGCTCAATAAATCTCACCCCTCCCCTTGACCTAAAATGAAAGATTCTGCTGACCCCACTTCCTATAACAAGGCTCAGCCTAGACTCCTGTACAAATGCTCCATTAGTTTAATTGGGTGAGTTCCTCTGTGAGGACATCTAGGCCAGATAGAACCCATTTCACAGAAAGATTTCACTGTTAAGACAGAGCGGTTAAGAGCCTGGTTTCTGGGATCCAACTACATGAATTTAAATGCCAGGTCTGCCCCTGACTAGTTCTTTGGACTTGGACAAGTTTCTTTATATCCATGAGTAATATTGTCTCATCTCTAAAATGAAAATAATAATGGTTGTTTGAGGATTAAGAGCTAATCTATAATGAGTCCTTGATAAGTGTTAGTAGCCATTATTATCATTATTGTTATTCGGGGTCCTGCAGATTCATGGTCCCCACATCGATTCACAGTCAATGAAGAGAAATGAGCCTTATACCTCTTCCTGAAAACTTGTCATTTAGATGCAGTCAATATGCTGGGTTATCTAGTGATATTCAGTTTTTAAGGGCAAGCTGAGCTAAAAATCCATACATGAATACAGGTTCAAAAGTTGATATCTCACTTACGTGCAGCCCCATGAATTTTCAGGATTAAAAAACCAGCATCATTACCTTCAAGAAGTTTTGTGAATTCACATCAGAATGCCAACTAGGGAATCAATATTTTAGCAATAGTGCGGCCTGGAAAAGTGGCCCCCAAGGAGTGCCCTGAGGGTGAGGGAGGCATTTATCTGTACCAGTTATTTATTGGCTATGAAGATGAAGACAATGGCCAACAAAGAAGATGTTTATTAGAAGCTGTGATTACTTTTACCAAACCAAGCCCACTTGTGTGCAGTCATGGAGATACTCACAGAAATAAGATGATTAAAATGATTATTGGTCCATTTTACATACTATGGAAAAGTATTCACTATGATTCTTCTTTTTAGAAGAAAGCTCCTGTGATAAAATTATGACAAATAGCTTTTATGAACTTTTAGGAGTTGGACTACTTGTTGGTGAAGAAGCCACCTTTGCCAATAATGACAACTTTGTCAATAACCATTTCGTGAAACTCTGACACTCCAAACAATCCCATAAACAAAATCAAAGCCAGTGTGTGGGAGAAAATAAACAACAGGAGTTCTAAAACAAAAAAGGAATTTAAAAAGCCAGTTGCAACTTGAAAGATGTTAAGCAAATGGAAACCACCAGAAAAAAAGAAATCCCTGCAGTAATGACACATGGGTTAGAACTCAGGAGGTCACTTAAGGAAAATTCTGTACCTGTTCTGGGCACAAAACACACTTGAAGTGTCACAAGTTTGCCTCAGTTGTGTTCAAGACACATTCTAGACCTTGAAATTGACTGATACTAAAAACACAGAGATGGTGAAGTATTATGCAGGTGTCCTCAGAGGCCCAAACTGTGTTCACCTATTGTTCATACACATCTCTGGAAACCACTTGGTTGACTTGTTTTTAAAAACTGTGAAGATCAAAGCCATAGTTGATGTTTTGATGGGTTTCTTGCCACAGAACACTGATCCAGAAACATGTCTTTTGTAGCATGCCCCAATTTCCCAATTGGGGCATATGTAATTTTATTTAAATACACCAAGAATTATTTTTAATTCCCTAATAAGAAAAGGCATGACATTCTCTGATTATGATTAGATAGGCTCATGCTAAACTCTTGCCCTGGCCAGCTGTTTGGGTGGGGCTCTAATTCTCCTGAGGAGGTTGTTAAACACATCTGTGCTCCCACCTACTGATTAAGAGGCTTAGGGGAGGTAATGTTGGCGTCACCACCTAAACTGTAAACAGGCCTCATCCAGGTTATTCCTGAACCATTTGCAATGAGGACACATTCCTCTGATTAAGGGAGATTTTGATCTTGAAGTTGCTTCCTGGATTCATGGCTGCATGGCTTTTGTCAGATCAGTGGTCTCTCTGTTAACAGACAGAATTTATTTACTGTAGATGGTGGTCCCTTAACACTACTAAGCCTGGGGTGCCTGGGTGGCTTAGTGGGTTAAGCGTCTGACTTCAGCTCAGGTCATGATCTCACGGTTCCTGAGTTTAAACCCCGCATCAGGCTCTGTGCTGACAGCTCAGAGCCTAGAGCCTACTTCAGGTTCTGTCTCTGTCTTTCTGCCTCTCCCCTACTCTCTCTCTCTCTCTCAAATATAAAAAAATAAACATAAAAAAAAAGACACTACTAAACCTGTCTGTCATAGCACAAATGTCAATGTCCAGCCAGACCTAAACTATTCTTTAAAACTGTGATCTGATGAGAGACACGGTGTACCTATTACAGGAAATTTTAATACTGCTCCAATTAGGGCCTAGTCTCTTTTAAGCCTTTTAAAAGGTGTTATCATGATTTAGGATTATTGTTTCAGTATTGACCCATCTTACATATTTTAGGACATCAAACCCATAAATAGGAGATTGATTTTCTTCTAGCCAAAGACTTATCTTTTCCCTTTAAACATTTCATTTTGATGTAACTTAACTTTGAAAGAAAGGTTACAGCCCTTTGAAAGAAAGGATTTTAGCGCAATGTGGTAAATACATGTTCATTATAAAACTCATAATAAAAATAAATTTTGCATATGAAGGACTTTGGTGAATTTGAGCCATAAGACAAAAAAAGACTCATCACACATTTGCTAAATATTAATTCTCTACTGAGCCATGAAATGGAGCAAAGTTCTAAAGATAAATATTAATGGGGAGTTTCTGCCAATACTATCCAAGAGAATGCATTTTAATAGTAAATAGATCAAGTGAGAATTTCATTTCCCTGGAATTAAAATAAGCTAAAACTTGCTCTTAAGAAGAAATCCTTTACTAGTTTGAATTAATATAACCTCTGTACAATTGTTTTCCTTTAAACATTGATTATTTGGGACCTAGAAAGTCTTCCTAACCTTTTGGTCTTTTGAGAAAGCTCTATGCACTATCCCTGTCAAATGCCTGCATGTTGACTTAGTTTTGATGAACATCTTGGTGGCTTTAATAGAAAATCTTGTATCCCAGATTCTTCTCTGCCACTTCATGACATCATTTTAGATAAATTCTTAAAAAGAACAATGAAAAAGATATTTAAGATTCTACCATTTTAACATACTTGTCATTCTCCTTCTTGATTTATTCACACACAAAAAAAATTAACTCACACTTCTCGAAGTAATTACTAAATTTATATATTCATAGAAAACCAGCATACAAGTAGATGATATCACAATTTGATATTTATGAAATGCCAGTTTTCCATAAATATAGAAAATCAGCAATTATAACTGGAGCTGTTTATTAACATTTGGGAGAAATAAATAACAAATGGACTCACTATTTGTTAAAATTCCTCAATAATATAACAACTGTCTCCATCTCAAAATAGTCCTATGTGATAACCATGTTTTGACTTCTGAGCCACTTATGCTAGTAAGCTTACATTTAAAATAATCCTTGTTAAAATATTCTCATTAGCCTTTTCCCATATTTTCTTAGATATTTACCAGTCTTAATGTGGTAATGTGTTTGTGTTGGTTCAAAGAACAATCTTATTTGCTATCAAGAACATGATTTCTTAGCCAGGATTGTGGGTGAGATACTGAAATGCAGCTACCATGAATCTTTCCCATAACTATGTATGTACGTATAATTGTGTAAGTCCAACTAGTCATTTTGTCGCACGTCAAGAGCAGAACCAGGTGAACTGATCTGTGGGAACATGTCACATCCCCGAGGAAAGAACTTCAGGATACACGAGGATAGGCACTTTTACCTGTTCACAATTTTAAGGAAGAAATAAGTGGTACATTCTTTATCATCATAAGTATGAAATTTTCTAAAGACAGTATTAAATTTTCCACCCTTTTGGTCCATCCTCCAGAAGTTTTTCGGGTTTTTGGTTTGTTATTGTTGTTTCGCCTCTCTGAGAGTAACAGGGTTTTAAATTATTTTTTTTAACATTTATTTATTTTTGAGACAGAGAGAGACAGAGCATGAACGGGGGAGGGGCAAAGAGAGAGGGAGACACAGAATCGGAAGCAGGCTCCAGGCTCTGAGCTCTGAGCCATCAGCCCAGAGCCCGACAAGGGGCTCGAACTCACGGACCGCGAGACTGTGACCTGAGCTAAAGTCGGACGCCTAACCGACTGAGCCACCCAGGCGCCCCGAGAGTAACGGGGTTTTAGATAGCCATCTCTCTAGCCAAGGCTCCTGTTAGCTACAGACAAGGGAGTTATTTTAAGATGTTACTTTCCAGCCAGTATGTTTTTAGGTTCAGTGTTGTACCTTTCGAAGGAAGAAAAGGAACAATGCACAGATAAAATAAAATAAATAAAACAGGTAGATTGTTTTCCTAGAAAACAATAGTTATCAGTTGTTGAAGAACACAAGATATCGAAGAATTTGGGCTGAAAATAAAGAAAGAAGGTAAAAAGGGATACAACCAACATGGTAGGTTGTAATGAGCTCAGAGATGGGGTACTGAACCCTTCTGAGCTCCACTGGCAACACCCACTAGATTTTTCCTTGACTCTCCATGGGTATGTGGATATATGCTCTGGCGATCATTTAAAGACACATGTGAAATCATACTATGGGGTTGGCTTTGTAACTCATTCATTTAATCCACTATATGTCAAGAACCTCTTTCTCTGTCAATAAATATTTATGTGGTCACTTTAAAGCTTGTATAGTGTGTGAATCTACTTTATCCAACCAATTCTTTATTATTAAGTAAATAGGTTATTTTACATTACTGATATTTTAAACACTGGAATTATGATCATATATCTTTGCAAACTTTTCCAGAGAGTTCTTTGAAAACATTTCTAGAAGCTATGATCCTTTATAAACTTTTCTAGTAGAGAGAAATTTGTACATCTCAAGACAAATTTTTTGATTATTGGACAAGTCCAATTCAAATAAAAGCTGCTCCTGAGTCTTATAGAATAAATCGAATTTCCCTTTTAGGCTAGAGCTTTTTGTGTACTTAGTGACAGGTAAAAATTACTATTACTCAAAAAACATATTTTTTCTATGTTCCTCACTTCCTGTTAACCTCTCTCTCGGCATTTCCTGGTAGTTTCTTCTGTCTTTAGACATTTTAAAGTGGAAGGTAGAGTAACATAGATGTAGCATTGAACTACATGAACAAAACATTGAAATATTTTCATGTTTCAAATTTTGCATAATTTCAACTTACATCCAAAATGACTCCACTGCCTAACTTCCAGACTTCTTTTCAGCTTAAGAAAAACAAATTTCTATTTTATTTAAGCCATTGTTATTCTGGTTGCTTTTTGCTTACTTAATGCAATTCCGGCAATAGGTACAGGAGTCATAAACCACAAGTGCTGACAGAGAGTAATTATAATTATCCATGCCCTACCAGGATCTTGCCTCAATATAGGACAAACTCATAGTAGACAAGCAAGAACTGTCAATGAAAAAAGCCATATAAAGTGCATATCAAGTGTATACAATCAATTGTTTTGGAGACAATCTTCTTATGTGACAATATAACTCTGTATTCAACTAACATCCTAGCCTGGTATATACTAAACACTCATAGAGTTTACCATACTTTTGTTAGTCTATGTAGAAACTGAAGACTGTGGCTACACCCCTTCATGCTCTCCGGAATGACCAGAAGCAGCATGGTTTCACTGTAACAACGACAAAGGTTGAAATGAATGTCAAAGAGGTAAACTGAGGAAGAAATGAGCTGACCTTCACAGTCTCATCGGTCTTGTGAAAATGTATGACTATTTCTTAGAAGGCAATGGGTATGAAAAATACATGGGGAAAGAAAGATTTGGATGGAGAAAGTGTGGAGGAGAAAACCAAAGAGATAGACTTTGCTAATTATCCCCGGACTCTGAGTACTAAGCAGTCACAAAACCTTTACGACCCTCTGTCTTGGTCCTGCTCCTTTTTGCCTCTTCCTTAGCCCACAGTGAGATACAGACTATAGAAAGATATATAAGGTAATGATCACAAACATTGTCTGACAGAAGAGAACTCAAGATAGACGGCAGGGAAGAGAAGCCCCACCTAATCTCCTTCCCATGATCACAGAAAACTTGTGGAGTTTGCTGTTTGCAGCAACTATCACTAATATATATCCCTGGGTTCGATTTCCATTTTAAATCCCTTTTCCTATTATGCAGAAATTGAATGATATTAACATAAATAGCCAATTTAAATGTAAGATAACAACGACGAATATAATTCAAACAGCAATGTTATAAAGCCATTTTAAATACCTTTTTAAAAATAGGTTTAAATTTCATTCGATGTATATTTTAATAGAGTGAAAAATTTCTTCGGAAAACAACCACAGAAATTTTGAATTTGAGGCTACCTGAATTATTGTTAAAGGTCTGCCAAGAGAACACTTACAAATGAATTTTAATGACATTAATGGTAGGAATTTCCAGCTGGGAAACTTTTGAGAGAGGTTTACCTTTTTTCTGAAAGTCAAGAAGAAATTGAAGACTTCAGATAGTCATGGGGGCTGGAGTTAGGGTGAGAGTATGTCTTAGGTGTAATAATTTCTCTTTTTATTTCAGATATATAGAAAAAGCAAAAGAAGAATGATAACAGGGGAAAACACTCAAGAGAATTGTTTCCTTGGAAAGCTGTTAAGAAGGCATTAACAGAAATTATCCCAGCTGGAGTACTGATCTAGCACACATAAAATCAGCAATGGCCCTATACACCCAATGTAGCCAGAGAGGACTTCATATGCCTCAAGAAGGATTTCAACTACTAACTGGAAATTAAGGGAAGTTGAGTGTATCCATAATCCAGTGCCAGTCACGGGAGTTCATTCAAAACGTTGGCTAGTAAGAATTATTTACTTAACAAATGTGCTCTAGGTTCGTGTATTTCAAACAAAAAGCGGGGGAAGTATTTGTTCATTTTGTGATTATTTAAAATGGTTAGATGAAGAAGGAAGCAAAGACCTTTGTTCCCATTGTAACAACAATACCTGGAAAAATTGTAAATCACACTTATTGATGGGGCTGGCAAAGAACAGAGGACGCAAGGAAGGCTTAATCGACTGAATTCCAGAGAGAAATGAATACTTCACAGGTGAGAAAAGAATGGTAGAAGTTTCCATCTGTAGCATCAGATGCCTGATCTAAGTAGGATGGATAGATAGACGAATAGATGTCCTCTCCAGGGTCACATGTCTGATCTGAGAAGGGTAGAGTAGTCATGGACCCACAATAGGTGAAGAGACTGCAGGGACATCCTAACAGAGTGGGCTGGTAGAATGGCTTAGAATCTGGAAGAATCCTAGAATCAGGAAGAGCTCCAAATGCAAATTGCCTGACAATTCTTTTCTTCCCATCCTGACCTAAACCTGTGTCAAATTATGCAAACAAAGTCAATGAAGATGTGCCTGGAAATCAAATAGTCTGGCACTTGAATTCTTGGGCCCTACCAGAAATGAATCCAAAGGTCAACCAAAGTATCTGAAACTCCCTGCTTAAATTCAACTCCCTGCTCAACTCCCTCAACTCAAAGCCCAACTCCCTCCCTGCTTAAATACCGATAAGCTCCACCCACAGAGGTGGCACTGGAGCTTGGGGATGGGCTGACCACAGATCTAATAAAAGCTGCAGCCTGGCTCCAGCTCCACTCTACTCTAGGAGAAATCAGAACCAACTGGCCTCAGCCTATGGCCAGATGGAGAAAAGCGTTTAGCTGTGCTGGGAAATAAGTAAAACAAGATAGCAAACTTTCTCTCAGTCTCCACTGTTTATTATACACCATGTTCAGAGTCCAGTACAAACTTATGAGACTTGAGAATAAATAGGAAAACATGAACTATATTAAAAGGAAACACATCCAATGCAAGCAGATGCTGGAACTAGCAGAAGACTTTGAACTATTATTATCAAGATACTAGGAAACTTCTAGGAAAAGATGGATACAATGGAGAAAGAAGAGAGTTATTGCAGGAGAACAACGCAACTGTTTTTAAAACAACTATTGAAAACTCAGGAACTGAAAAATGCATATCTGAAATTTACAAACAATCATTGGATAGATTCAACAGGAGATTGGACACTGCAGAAGAAAAAAATCCATGACCTTGAAAACAGGTCACTAGAGATTATTCAAATGGTCAAAAAGAGAAAAAGACTTAAAATTAAACAGAACACCAGTCACTTCTAGGACATCAAATGTACCAACATACAAAAACTTAGAGTCCCAGATGTATCCACATTCATAACATTTAAAATGAAGATGAATTTGTGAGGACTGTCTTGCACATAGTTTTTTGAACCTCTTATGAATCTATAGTTATTTCAAAAGAAAAAAGGGGTTCCCGGGTAGCTTAGTGGGGTAAGCATCCGACTCTTGATTTCAGCTCAGGTTATGATCCCAGGGTCATGAGATTGAGTGCTGCATAGGGCTCCACGCTGAGCATGGAGACTACTTGGAATTCTCTCCCTCCCTCTCTCTCTCTCTCTCTCTCTCTCTCTCTGCTCCTCTCCCCTGCTCACGTGCTCTCTCTCTAAAAAATTAAAAAATAAGTAAATAATAAAAAAAAATTTTTAAGAGAAAAAGAACAAACAAGGGTTGAAATGAAGGTGAAACAAACACATTTTCAGATAAATGAAAGCTGAGGGAATTCAGCAACGGATCCACATTCCAAGAAATGCAAAAGAAATCTCTTCAGGGTAAAAGAAAATGATACTCCACGGAAATAGAAATCTACACAATGGGGAAAAAGAGAGCCAGAAAAAATAAACACACAAACATATATAAAAGATTATTTTTCTCTTTCCTTAATTTCTTGAAAAGACAATTTACTCTTACAGGCAAAAACATTCATAACATTTATGGGGCTTATAACATATGTAGAAGTCAAATGTACAGTCAAATATATGACAACAATAACAAAAAAAGGAAGTAGCAGATACGTTCAGTAAAACTGGAGGTCTGGATGGCAGTATCTGAGTCAGATCAGAAACCTGGCTCAGACTGGCGATGGAATAGTGAGTTATGAAGACTGCAGCTATCTGGACATCGTGTTAAGGTTAGAACAAGAGCACCTGATAAATCTTGACATATTTGCTAACTGTTCCACTTCTCAGATGGTAGAATAAGCAATGAAAGAAATTACAACTCTGAATTTCATTATGAACCAATAAGGCAACACTTACTCACGAATTGAAAGTGACAGAAACCTTGGAAGACAGTGACATTTGTGATGATAACAGAAGTGGAGAACACTGGATGGTCAGAATCATGGAAGCCTTGCTACTCTAAGTGCGGGTTTCAGACCAGGAGCGACAACTTCACCTAGGAACTGTTAGAAATGCAGAATCTAGTAACGCCCCAGCATTCTGGATTTTTATGCAATCAATTTCTGCATTTTAACAAAATCCCAGGTAATTCCTATTCAAGTTAAAGTTTAAGAAGCACCGCTTAGGACGCTTTTTAAAATGCAGATTCCTGAGTTCCCTGGAAGAACTGTTGGCTCACTCACTGTGAAGATGAGGCTTACAAATCTAAATATTTGTCAACTCCCCAGGTTATTCTCTATGCACCAGTATTTGGTATTCTCTATGCACTAGTAATCATTGTCATAAGACTAGAATTTTTCTAAGTACATTTCTTGAATAAAAAAGGATTCTAAAATAAAATCGGTACAAGAAGCCCTACTAATTACCCTCTTATAAATGCACCATCTGAGAAGTCATTCAGGAAAAGGTGTTTGAAGTTATTTGACTCACTGTTTCTTAGATATACTCAATCATGGAATACTATTTCCACTCAGCTCCCACAATAGCAGAAGCTCATGGAATTATCCCATGAACTTCACTTTTGTGTGGACCTCACTTTGGATATATTGTGCCCTTACGTGTCATATACATGGCTTCTGAAAGTTCAGAGAAAAATCAGGACAGATCCCCATGCCTTGAGACTTCACTGGGAACGTAGTTCAGACTGGAGAATCCCCAAATACACATAAATCAGTAGATGACACTGCACTTGTACCAAGGCAAAGATGAGCACAGGGAGGCAGGGGTAGTCACAGAAGACTTCTCTCAGAAGCTCAAATTTGAAAGATGGATCGAAGGGCATAGGGCCAAGGGTAAGATTTTAAGGATAATGTTGTCACATTGGAGACTTAGACTGGAAGAGGCTGGGACTTGTAAGCATGGTGAAGGACAACGATTACTCACTGATTAATCTGGACTCGTAGAAAGAACACTCACACGCCAGAGAGAGGTGTGCTCTCATGATCTTGATGCTTCTAGTGGCCGGTGGGCCTCCAGTTGTCCCTTATCCCAGGAGGGCCTCATTTCTAAATGAGAGCCTTGAGGTCATTTATCTCTCAGAGCTGCCTGTTCTTGATTCTCAGTGCTCCTTCAAATAATGCTCAAACCCATCACACTTTTTTTTTTTCCTTATTGGACTTTTGCGGGAACTAACACCCACAGGGTTGGACACTTACCATGCCTGGAAGCTCTCCTTTGTAGCCCCGTCTACAATCACACATCAAAACAAAGAATTACGTAGATTGATGGCGTGTCTTCTCATTTTGCATACCTCCAGGAAATAATTTCTTTTGTTGGCTGATTCTTTTCTTTCCCCCTGAGAAAGGAAGACGGATTAAAGTTACATCGTAGAAAAGGATAGTTTCCAATAGTTTACAAAGTTGAAGAAGCCAAAAAAACTAGAACTTCTGGAAAATGTTTAAAAGACTGTGTTGCTAGTCCCGAAACTGGAAAATCGTTAGAGCAGGCTTCACTTCTTGCTTTTGAGATGTTATCATGCAGGCGATAGCCTGACTGCTTATTTCATTAATTTGGTGGGAATGCTATTATCATACTCATGAAGAAACAATAAAATAAAAATGTAAAGAATGAGACCTAGTAACTCTGCTGCTCAATCATAATCTGTGACATAGTCAATACATAAGTTCAGTTTATGTTTTGTCAAACATTCTGAACAGGCCCTGACTTCACACTTTTACCCAAGCAAAGAGCCTGTATAATGGTGTGTAAAAACCTGCTCTTTGTTGTTGCCAAACAGTCTCCACAATGATGCGAAGCACTTATAGGACGCACCCTAATATAATTTGATTGCCATGTTAACCAATGCATGAAATTATTAAAATAATTATGTGCTTAAAATGTTGGGTAGGGGATTCAAAACAGAACCTCAGACCATCAGAACTGCAAGAAAACCGTTACAAATTAACTGAGTAGGGTTTGCAAAGTAGTAACCAGCAGTCGCATACTAGCCACAGATAACCTGTATTTGGCTATTATTTGTTTGAGATGAGCAGGCTTTTTTTTTTTTTTTTTTTTTTTTTGAGAGAAAGAGAGAGCTGGAGCTGGAGCCAGGGAGGGGCAGGGAGCAGGGGACAGAAGATCCCCGAAGCGAGCTCTGAGCTGACAGCAGAGAGCTCCATGCAGGGATGGAACCCATGAACCAGGAGATCATGACCTGAGCCAAAGTCCCACGCCCAGGCGCCCTGAGATGAGCAAGCTTTTTAAAAGGTAATGCAGCTAGTAAATGTTATAGTTGCAGTGTTATAACAGCTGAGTGCCAGCTGTCCTACACTTTATTCAATTTTAACTACTTGACCAAACCAAGCATTTCAGTTTGCAGCAGGGACATCAGATATAATATAATTCAATGAATTCACAGCTGTTGGTGGACCCACAAAGGGTTGTGGTGTTTCTATATTGATAAACCAAGACGATATTTTTCCTCAGAAGTAATTAGTGTCTATATCAGCATGATATCCTAAAATAAGTTATTTTGATAATAAAAAATAGAACAGCCATTTCCAAGAAAAGCCACTTAGCAATGTTCCAGTAACAAATATATAATGACGTAGATGTAATATTATCTTTTTTTTTTTTTCTTGCCTCTGACCAATGGAAACTTCCTCTCAGACTGTCACTGGCACTCAAACTGGTGTCCGGAAGCCACTGACCTGGTCCAACGTTTTATTTTAGAAGTGCGGATATGGTTCCATGTGGTTCCCAAAGTTGCATGGCTGGTAAGGGCCGGAGCCCGATCTATCACCCAGCTTTCTAGTGCCAAGAGCAAGGTTTTCTCACTTTATCAGCTGCTGGAAGGCACTGTGTCATAAGGCTCTTCTGGAGCTGGATAGAGCCCTATGAAATCCTGGCTCAGCTGTATAACCTTGGGCAAGTTAATAAACTTCCCCAAGCTCCTAGCCCAGTGCCCTCCACATTGGAGGCCTTCATTTAATTGAATTCCTAATCTGTCTTCCCAGTCTTCCAGCATGCAAGGTGCTGCTCTTGAGACCCATGGCCCATTGAAGTCTATGGGAAGTGTAATAGGGAAGAAGGTCGGGGGCTGGCCAATGACACATTTCCCTTGTATTCCTCACAAAGCCAGACCACTTGCTCTCTCCCCAGGGCCAGTTCGCAGAAGGGGGGTGTGCTTTGCTGTAAAGAAAACAAACTGGCAGCCAAAAAATTAATTGAAAAGCAAATTAAGTCTTTACTGTCATCTCTGGAAATTCCAAAAAGGACTCATAAACCACAGAAAGTCTTTTTGAAATCCTCTTTCCCTATCCACATGCCCTCCCCCGACTTATCCCCCCCATCCCCTCCACTGCCGGTCTCCCCACACACAACTCCTTGCTGCCAGGGCCCACCCTAATTCTGTTTCCTTTCTCCCAGCAATCCAAAACCTGCCCTCTAGTTCAGCCAGAACAATCTTTCTAGCTCATTTATTTCTTTCACTCTCTTTGTCTGCCTTTTTTTTTCTCTTCAATGAGTTAGTACTCTCCATCTACAATACAAATCTTATTAACCCCCTTTCCTCTTCAATTTCCTCTGCGTTCTTTTCTCTGATGTACATGATCAGGCCACAATGGACTCCTCAGAAGCTGGTGAGGACGGGGTGTAGATAATCATGCTTTAATAGTTGGTGTGGTGTCCCTACCCCATATTTATTTACCATATATTTATGCCATAAAAATACTTTATATTCTCAGACATCTTTAAACTCTTCATATTTGCAAATATATAGGAAGCATTATTTGCATTTTACAGAGTAAGGGACCAACGAAAGAAGGGACATAATTGATTTCTTGAGGCCATTTAAGTCATTTGAACAAGAAATATACAAAGCAAATAGTTCTTTTATTCTTATCCTAGTCTTTGAAAATATTTTCAACAGTACATATTTGTCAACAGTAAATATTTACCAAGTACTTACTATGGTCCAGGAACAATTCTAGATACTAGGAAAATAGGGATACATAAAACAGACAAGATTGCTGCGCTCAAAGAGACTTTTGGTCAGGTAGGAAGGAGTGTGTGTGTATGTATACATACACATGTATGCACACACATGTATACATACACATGTATACACACACATGTGTGTGTAGGAAGGAGTGTGTGTGGCTCAGTTGGTTAAGCATCTGACTCTTGATTTCAGCTCAGGTCATGATGTTACAGTTTGTGAGTTTGAACCCTGCATTGGGCTCAGTGCTGATGATGTGGAGCCTGCTTGGGATTCTCTCTCTCTCTCTCTCTCTCTCTCTCTCTCTCTCTCTCTCTCTCTCTCCTCTCTCTCTCTGCCCTTTCTCTCTCAGAATTAATAAATAAAGTTTTTAAAAATTAAAAAAAAAAGAAAATGGAAAAGAGCAATGTTGTGGTCAGTAAGAAAAGTGGGCAGGCCAGGAGCTCATGAAGTTTCTATGGACAGGGAGGCCTTCTTGAAGAGATGAAGATTTGGGGTCAGATCATTCCAGAAGATCACTACAGGCATGAAGGTTCATAAGACCTAGGAGGAGGGGAAATATTGAGGGGAAAGGGAGATTTGCATGTTTGTCAAGCAGGAAAAAAAGCCAATGCTGGTGGAGCCCGGAGGGAAGTTGGCAATGAACACGGTAGGAAAGGTGGTCAGGGTGCAAGTCATGTTGAGACGTATAGGCTAGGGCTAGGAGATGGCCTTTATTCTTAGTGTAATGGGAAGCAACTGGAAGACTTTCATCAAGTGAGAAATATGATCTGATTATCTTTATAAAATCATCCGGCTATGTTGAAAAAGGAATTTACGGAGGCTACTAAGGAGCACATTGCTATGATTCAAGCAAGATATGCAGATTGCTTGGACAAGGATAGTGGCAGTGCAGGTAGAGAAAGGTAGATTCAGGACACCTTTTAGGTAGAGTAGATAAAACGTCCTGAGGAGCCGGATGTGGTGATGAAAGAAAGATGATTCCAAGGTGTTTGCCTTCAGCAACTGGTGAATGGAAAGTTAGGCCATTTCCTGAGATAGGGAAGAATAATTCAAAATACAGAGAAGTGGGCAGAATCAAGTCTCTGTTTTTCCTGTGTTAAACTTGTGATGTTTGGTAGACAGGCAAGGAGACAGGTAAATGGCATCTGTGAGTCTGTCGTGGTCCGGTCAGCATGCTGCTTTCTCTGCCCCAAACACCTTCCTTCCCTTCATCAGCAATATCCTGCTCAGCCTTCAAGTGTCAGCTCAAATGCACCTCTCTTGGAAGTTAGCATCTCTCTCCTCTATGGTTTGTTTCAGCACTGACCATGGGGAGAAGTGAATGATTTCAAGAGCAATTTAAGGAAGTGAAGATCTGTAGGATGTAGCAACTGTTTGATATGAAGGTTAGCAGGTGTCAACAGTAATGCCCTGGATTCTGGCTTGTCCCACAGTGTGAACGATCATGCCATTCACTGAGCTAGAGAAAACCAGAAGGCAATGGGTTTTCGGGGGATGAAGGAAGAGCCATATCATTTTTATAATGTTGAATTTCAGATATATATATACATATATATGTATATATATGTATATATGTATATGTATATATGTATACATATGTATATGTATACATATATGTGTATATATGTATATGTATACATAGGTATATGTATATATACATGTATATATACATATATGTATATATGTATATATATGTATATGTGTGTGTGTGTGTGTGTGTGTGTGTATGACATACATGTGGAGCTGTGGAGTAGGCAGTTGGATATTGGGGGTCTGCCCAGGAGAAAAGTCACTGCTGAAGGAATGTATTCGGAGTCCTTAATTACATAGATAGTAATTGGGGCAAGGGCAGGAATGAGACCATAAGAATGAGGGAGAATTTAGTGTCAGGTGAGGAGAACCTAGGACCAGCCACGTTAAGTTTGGTTAAAGAAGGTAGGTCTGAAGAGATGACTAGAGAAAGGGCATTCAGAGAAACAGGAGGAGAATTCAAGAAAGGTTTGTTGTATCCCAGAAACCAAGCCGAGACAACTTGGGGGAAAGACAAGTGACTATTAGTCAACAGTGTTAAGTGCTGCAGAGGAGAAGCTACTAGTCATCCAAACCTATGATTCCACTTGCACATATTGTGTGCTGTAGACATGTCAGAACTCACCAGAGCCGACAGTGTGCATCTCTTCCCATCTCCACGCTAAGTCATGTCACATTTGAAGCTTGAATTGGCCATGGTGGAGGAACTAACACCATGGAAATCAGCAAACACTACAAATCCCTCCACTCCAGAGAGCTGGTTGTTAAACATTGACCAGCATACCAACAATTAAGGCTATATATGAAATTATTGGGGAGTTTTTTAAATATATCAGTGTCTGTGTACCATTCCTAGCTTTTTAATTTATTTGCTCTGGGTGTGCCCTAGACAATTGTATTCTTTAAATGCTCTCTGGGTATTTGAGTAAGCAGTCAGGATCAAGAACCATGGATCCCTAAAAAATAAAGTAACCACTCATAGAACATCACACTGATGTCTAGAAGGCAATAAAATAAGTTAGTCAGGAAGAAATAGTCTAGGGTTCTGAATAAGTGGGATTGGGTGGTACAAGTCCGAACAGGCATAGTGTTAAGTCACATTGCTAGGGGTCAAGGTAGGTCAAGGAGGAACAGGGAATACCCAGTATAGGTCCCGACAGGATTGTTCAGAATCTCTTCCAATCTTCTCGCCACAGAATAGAGCCTGGAAAAGAGGCCAACTCACAGAGGAGAGTAAGACAGCCCAGTCAGGAGACAAAGGGAAACTTCCCCCTGTAAATGTTGTACCTGAAAGCCAGCTCTACCCCTGGGCTTTACAAGAGCCAATAAATCCTCCCTACGCTTTGGGATTTTTCTGTAACTCACATCTGAAAGAGACCCTTTCAGTCAGATGGGTACGAATTACAATCTTCTTCATCTTTATCGTGTCTTATTATTGAGAAAGGAATCTTAATATGAACAAAAATGATGCCTACCTGTAGCTTAGATGACCAATAACAATGGCAATCCTTGATCTGTAATGTCAGTAAAAGCCCCTAAATATTCAATATTTTTAACTCTTCTGTTATTGAGTCATGTCTTTTTCTTTTCTTTCTTTCTTTTTTTTTTTTTTGGTCTTAAACTGGCAACATTTCCTATTGATTTATAAATAAATATCCATGACATTTATGTTACCTAATGAGTAGAGATGAGTACACACAGGACTCAGACTTTACCCTATTATGAAGTGAAAGGTTTAAAGAAAAGTTAGTCAGAGTTTTTTTGTTTTAAATCAATGGGGTAAGCCAGAGAATGGAGAAATCTACCCACCATTAGTGCTCCTACTGTGTCTTTTACAAATTCAAAACATCCCATATTCCGGGTTTCTTTTAGGTGAATGTTTATAGTTGATTTCAAGAGGAGTGAACAAGGCAACTTGAAAGAACACATACTGCTTTCAGAACTCAAGGTAATTTTTAAAAAAGTGTGTGGAAGGGAAAAGAGCCTCTTAGCCAATTAGCCTAGAAAACACACTCCACTTTAGGATTAAAATCACCCAGATATAGGTGAGGATCCAAGTAGAGTCTCATCTATATCATCAAAGAGGTTCTTCAGCTATTGAAATGAATAAGAGGGTAAACGTTTTAATGGTGCAACAATCAAATGTTAAGATTATGTAGAAGTAGACAGGACCAACCTACCTTCAAGTGGTGATTTTTAATGAGGCAGAAAAATGGCTTTCATTATCTGGTTTATTTTCCAATTTAAATGATTCTTGTGGTAGTATTATACTGTATAGAAGAGAGTTCCTCCACTATATGAATTTGTCTTCCTCCATAGATGGTATATGTTTGATTTGGTTTTATAAAAGACTATGTTAGCATAACGTAACACAACACATTAACAGAAACTTCAAACTCCTATAGATAATTTTTTCCCTGAGTTTAGAGGAGAGTGACATGGGAAAGATGGTAACACAGGGAAATATAAAATCCTTCTTCTCAAGTTTTATCAGTATTGGGAGTAAGAATATCATTTTGCTAACAAAAAAAAAACTATATAAAACAGGCAATTGGCTTATTATTTTTATAGTCAAATTTTATTTCTTGTCATATAAGCTTACTGACCTTCTGATATCTTAGGTGCAAAACAGAGAACTGAAGATCAGTGTTTAGTTAGTATCTATGCAAGATGGCTTATTGAGTATTGGACAGAAGACAACTCTAAGTTCTCTTTCTCCAACAGGATAAGAATGTGGATGACTTCCTGCTGCTCTAAGCATGGGCTACGAATGGACTGGATCCATCTAACTCAACATTCACTTTTGTGGATGTTGTAAGAGAATCTTAGGAACTTTGGAGGAAAGAATTGCCTTGCTTTTCTTTGTGTTTTGGTGTTGAATTTTTGTTTTGGTTTGCTTTGGTTTTTTGGAAATACTTGGAGGAAAGCATATATGTCTCTGTCAGGTCATGTTGGATGTTTCTCAACTTTTTTTTCCTCTACCATTCCCCTAAAGAGCAAATTTTATTTTAATCAATGAATTTAAATTAAATCATTTTAATTAATTAGTTAATTAATTAAAATTTAGATTAGATTAACTTTCTCCCTAAAGAGAGGAATGGAATTAAAAACTAAGGAACAAGATTTTAGAGGAGGGCTGAGTTTGGGAGGGCCATGAACCGTTGTAATATCTAAGATTCCTTTCACTTGCCTCCCAAGAACCGACTTTCATCCCTTTGGGGAGATGAAGGATCAGATACCCATTAACTAATGGAAAAGGAGGAGAGAGGGCTCATCGTAAAGATAGTAGTGGATCTTCCATACCCCAATTATACCAAGTACAGCCAGCTTCATAAGAAGTGAAAACTCGTTCACACAACAGCTGGCTTCATCATCTCATATCTGAGTTTTCTCTAGGCATCTTTTCCTTACTGCTTCTCTTACTCTGAATGATCAGCCACCCAAACGCCAGATGTTCACCAATGTTCTGGAATGGCTAGCATACATCTTATTGTTCTATCTATCTGAGAGTGGCAAGGAGAACACTGTCAACTGTCACTAGCCCAAAACTGGCTCATGAAGGGCCTTACCTAGGGAACTTGCAAAAATACAGATTTCTGTAGATTTATTTTATTTTTTATTTGAGAGAGAGAGAGAGACAGCATGAGCAGGGGAGAGGGGCAGAGCAGGGGAGAGGCTCAGCATGGAGCCTGACATGGGGCTCCATCCCACCACCCTGGGATCACAACCTGAGCCAAAATCAAGAGTCTGATGCTCAACCTACTGAGCCACACAGGTGCACCTGTAAATTTTTATTGAGGACAACACTTCACAATGCAAGCTGCTCATTATATATATCAATTTTGTCTTACTTTCTCAGTCACTGAATTCTTTTTAGTACTGCTTTCTTGCAGAGATGATATAAATAATTAACTAAAAGGGCCTTGCCCTGTCATTCTGGACTGCCAACAGAACTTTCCTCCATCTGATTTTTAAACAGAAAGAGCATCGATTACTATGGAGACGTTCACAGTTGGGGAAAAAAAAACCCAAAAAACAAAACTGATGACAACTTAGAATTCCTCAGGTTCCAAGCTCATGGAAACACACTCTGAAGCACCATTCACAATGCGCAGGTAGCCATGGTGGTGTGAGAGAGCTGCAGAAGAATATGGGCACTCAATTTGAGAAGGAAGGTAAGAACCACTTGTGTTGTCCCTTCTTTGAGGGAGCTTTGTAGTGGGGGATTGAGAGAGTGGTTAAAGGCAAGGTACCCAAGAGAATTTCTCCTGAAACTCTGAATTTGCAATGATTCTAAATAAAGTGGATTTGGCATCTCATTTGGTGTTTGCTCTCATGCAAAGCCTGCAACCTATCTCCTGTTGCCAGAGAATGGACAGGGCAGCAGGAATACGGGGTGGCCTCCCTTGAAGGACCTGAGCAAAGACTGCTCCTGAAGTCTCCCAGATGGGTAATCTTGTGTTGGGATGTGGCACAGAAGGTAGCCTGAAGCACAGTCTGCCAGGATCCACCCCGAAACCATTCCACTGGGCATATGAAGACCCTATGAAGTGGACCCTGCTGGGGGAGGCAGGGAGATGTGGCTGTTTCTCCCTGGGATTACTCACCCTAGGAAGTTGGGCAGGATACCCAAAGGACATCTCGTGTGCTATCCGGTGATGCAACATCAGCCTCAGTCCTGGTCACCATTGCACACAGCAGGCAGCAGCAACTTCACAGAACCAGATGAGGCCGAGAACGGAGGCCACTTCATCTCAGCCACCCACCTTCTCCACCCACTCCATGCTTTGGGATGGAGGCCCGGGCCCACTGGATCTCTAAGGGAGAGGAAACTCAGAAGCTCAGCTCCAAAATGGATACGGACTGAAGCTGTAATAATACTCGTACTGAAATGGAAAGATTTTCTGGACCAGACTGATGAAAGGAGATTAAATTTTAATACAGTAATGTCCAGCTATAACAGGGTTAGCTTCTCTGAAACCAAGAAGGAAGGGAAGCAGGTGGAAGAAATTTAGGTTCTGCAAGCAAAACAAAGAGAATTTTATTCTTCTACAAGCTTATGTACCACTGCCCGAATCATAACTGTTCTACTTTCTCATCACTCCCAGCAGTGACCTTCACCGAAGATACCAAGGCACTGGGTTGACTTACAACATAAATCCTTAAGATGCAGGTGGTGGTTGTTGTCATTGTTGTTGTTTTGCAGAAAAATTCAATGAATCTCAATTCTATGAGCTTTAGTTTCTCTGAGAAACACAAGTTAAGGGGGAAAAATGCTTCCTTCTGCATAGTTCTGAGTTAGAAGGAGAATGAATTAAAAAGGAAAATTGCACCAGGACAAGAGTGTTGTTACGATTGCTGTGGCACCACGTCGGCTGTAGAGAAGCAAGACTGTAGAGAAGCAAGCAGGCATAGAGTAAAGCATGATCCTGGCTTGGCGGGGTGCCGGGGCTCTGCAGGTCGGTGAGCAGTAGGCAAACGCGGGATACAGAAGACAAGCTCTCAGACCCACCACCCCAGTGCTTCTTTATCTCCTCTCCAAACATCACACTATTTTTCTTCAGAGGATTTTAAAGAACTGCATTTCCATTTTATTACATTTTACTACAACCTATTTCTCAGGAGTAATATATCCTCGTTTCTTCTACACATTTCTCCACTTTTAACATTTGCGTTGCTAGCCTTCTTTTGATGAAAAATGTGGCAATGAATGTCCTCTACATGTAGTTCCATGCAAACCCACCAGTATTTCTCTGCAATAGACACCTAGAAGGATAGTTTGTCTCTAAAAATCTCTGCCTTTGCAGTGCCCCTTTCTGAAAGCTTTCCATTTTCCACTACCAGCAACAATGTTTGAGATGGCCTGTTTCCACCTTCTCAGATTTGAAATGCTTGAGGGAAGAGTATGCATTCCTATTGTATTGCCTTAATTTGTTTTTTCCTATTGACAGGAAGTTGGAACTCTTCTTAAGTTTATTTACGGGTATTTATATCTAGTAAATACTCTTCTTGTCTTAGTCACCCTATGTAATGTGAATAGTAATGGTGAATGTGTACACAACTGTTATTTTGACTATTAACACAGCTTTTAGCTTTTAACCTGTCAGAGTAGTAAATTTCATTAACAAATGTCTTTTAAAAAATTTTTTTTTACATTTATTTATTTTTGAGAGAGCACAAGCTGGAGAGGGGCAGAGAGAGGAGGAGACACAGAATCCAAAGCAGGCTCCAGGTTCTGAACAAGTGTTCAGCACAGAGCCCTAGGCGGGGCTCGAACCGGAGATCATGACCTGAGCTGAAGTCGGTCACTGAGCCACCAACTGAGCCACCCAGGAGCCCCTCATTAGCAAATGTCTTAATGCTGACATATCCTTGCTCAGATATTTCATTAGGATATGATTAATGGTAAGTCCCTTACCATTCAGTAAACTTTCTTTTAATTTTTTTTTAATGTTTATTTATCTTTGAAAGAGAGACAGAGAGACTCAGTGTGAGCAGGGAGGGACAGAGTGGGAGGGAGACACAGAATCAGAAGCAGGCTCCAGGTTCTGAGCTTCCAGCGCAGAGCCCAACGCGGGGCTAAAACTTACGAACCGTGAAATCATGACCTGAGCCCAAGTCAGACGTGTAACCACTGAGGCACCCAGGTGCCCCATTCAGTAAACTTTCTTAAACTCAAGTTTATACTGGGGGAATTTTTTTTTCTATGATTTCTATTATGTCTTCACTTCTCCTTGACTCTCTCCTACTAAAAAAAACAAAAACAAAACCAATTAGATGGATGTTGGACCTTAGGTATTGATGCTCCATGACCCTCCATGTAAAATCAGTTCTTAAAACTTTTGTCTCTAATGCCCGTTATATTCTACAAGATTTTCTCAGCTTTACTTTTCAAATTAGTAATATATTTTTATCTATGTCCTTTATACTGTTTAGCTCTTTTGTTAATTTTAAAATTCCAGTGATCAAAATTCTAATTGCCAAGAAATCTTTATTTTCTGATTGCTCCTTTTTCCTAACAATGTTATGGTATGAAGTTAATATAACATAACATAATGATGTTAAAAGAGAATTTCTATTCGAAAGACTGTTGAATTAGCATCCTGAGGATATCCTGAGGATAGAAGTGATTCGATATTTTCTTTAGTTCTTCAAATTATCTGTTTTCAACCATTATGCTAGTCCGCTTAGTTCTTGTCTTTTATATTGTTAGTTTGTATCCAATGTCTGGCAATCCTTGGTTGCCCATTCATTCTGCGAATAATGAGCAAGGTTGATTAATGCATAGAGGTGGAGTGGGATTCCTGTGTTTCTCCATCATGCCTCTCTTCTGCCCTGAAGGAGGAGAGGAGTCTCCATCAGCCGGCCTGCTTTATGTCCATATACAGCAAACCCCTCCTCTCCACCGGTAAAATAAGAATTTATTACTCATTTGAGGACATTAATGGCTTTGCCTCCTACCCTACATCTGTCATGGAGCTCAGCATTCCCTCCAGTCCTATACCCAACCTCGAGGGCTCCTTGGGTGGCATCTTTACTTGCCTTACTACCTGGGAGCTTGGTGGCAAGCACCTCTGCCACCTGTTGTTCAGTGTGAGACAGTGAGGAGAGGGAGGGCTGGCCTACATGTCCTGACACGGGTTAAAAAGAACCAACAACAATCTTGATGATTTCCCAGCACCTCTTCCTCCTCTTGCCATGAGTTTACAGGCTGATATTAGCAGGTTCAGAAAAGTAGAAGTTCATCAGCTTTCTTCCTGGTTTATGTTCAACTGTGGTGTTCTCTGTTCTGGCTGGTTCTATCCCTTCCATTCTCTATAGTCCGGAAATTTCTCGGTCTCTGGCAGAAAATCGTACCCTGTCCTGTTAGGAGCACTGTGACATGTTTGTCTGTTTTCTGTTATTTTAATGGGTTTTGAATACAAAGAATGGAAAAGACTGTGTCCTCAGTTGTTCATGCTGATTCGGTCCCCTGGGTCCCTGAGCCCTTCTGCTCAGCTTTCTTTGCCTGAAATTGTTGGCTTAAAAAAAAAAAAAATCCCCTACACCCGCCAGTCAGTATATAGTCCTGACATTTCTTTTTTTAAATATGGTAATTGCGCAGTGAGATATACCCTTACCATGTCTCCCCAAACTTTCTCACCTGTATTAGCACAAGGAAGGACTCTGTGGCGAGGCTCCTGAGTCCAAATTGCAGAGTCCTTCCAGCCAATGATGATATGTGCAAATTTGGGAGGGCGCCTTGCCGGATCGCACAATCATTTCCTCCATCCCAGGCACTGCAGAAAATAGGTTAATTAACAGGCCGACTTCAGCCTTACTAAATTTATTATGAATTATATGTTCAGGGGTGTTGGTAAAAGGCCAACACTGGCATCTCTTTAACTAGTAATTATTGTGTTTTATTGTTGTGGACCTATAACGCATTAACAAGCCAGGACTCGGCTTTATTAGAATGCACGTGGCTCCTCAGTTCCATGCATATTTATTATGCGAGAGAATGGGATTCTTCTTCTCTAGCCTTCACTAATTTAAAAGAAGATATCCTCAATGAAATGTATTCAAATATTTTGACATTTTGCTTCACCTCACTTACAGAGCAGAAATTGTTTCTGACAGTTATTATACACTGCTGGAATCCTGCTGCTTGGGCTGTTGAAGAACAGGTTGAAAAGACACAGCGCTTGCATTTTGTTCAAAGAGTGATTCTGTGGCTTAGAAATAGCAGCACTGTCAGCTGTGATTCACTGAGAGTTTAGATAATATCCAGTCTGTAGTCACTGCTAACATGGGCTTCTGGGCTTGGAGCGGAAGGAAATGAATGGAAGCTGGTGCCCCGAGGTTACTACCCGGGAGGATGAGTGTGAGACATGGAGCTGGCATTTGGCCACCTAAAATTTGGGTAGAAATCTTCCTTCCTCTTTTCCATGTTGTCAGCACCCTCCCCTTCCCCCACCCCCTGTTATACCGGGCTTAAATTTCAAATGCATCTATTTCCACGAGGCACACAACAGTAAATGTTAAATTGAAACACTGGGGCATTACAGAGGCTTGAACTGTCTGAAGCGATTAGAGGCAACATTTGATGGGCGTCTCTTTGATCTAACTGCACTGAAAGCCAAAAATCACTCCCGGATCATCTGTGAGGGGCCGTGGGATGCTATGCCACACAACAGCTAACAAGCCTAACAAGCAACCTGATGTGATTTCTTTCGGGTACCTTGGTTTATTCAAGTGGACTCCTGCTCTGCATGCAAAAGTATTCCTCTAAAGCGATCGGATAAAATACCGCCTTGCAAAGGGCCTGACGGTAGCAGTGGCAGAGTTTGGCACCAACAGATTGTCACAGAGCCACTGCGACAACCGGAAACAAGGAGAAAACCATTCAGCAGCCCAGCTGACACCATGTCTTTGAGTTCGTCTCCCATTTCACATCAAATCCACTGCAAGGTCTGGAAGCAGAAGAGCAACTCAGGGTCAACCCTGATCAGCTATGTGTTCAGAGGAGCCAAGAGGACTCGGCTGATCACACTGTGTATGGAGACATGGTTGACTCTGTTGGGCATAAGTTACAGTGAAACGAGAGCCCATGTGGGGATTGAACCTATTCTTACAGGTTAACAAACAAATAGATCACAGACTGAGGACATACTGACGTTAAAAGAGAAGACTCATGGGGTAGTGGCTCTGCCTACATCAGACCGAAGCATCTGGAATTCTGGCTGGTGCAGACATGCATCTGGGGGACTGAGGGCATTTGGGGTTTGACATCCAGATTGCTTGCGGCTGAGGCAGCCCAGCTAAGGAGTCGGCGAGGAGCCCCAGGAAGGGTCTCAGTAGGAGAAAAGGATCTTGCAGCAGGTCAGGGGATTTATTTGCTGGCAATGTCTCCAGGGACCTGTGAGTAAATCTAGAGGGCACTGAGGGGTGACGAGACCCATTATTCATCAGAATGAGACATGGCCAATTCAGCCCTCATTAGGGGTCTCTGCCAGGCGGTGAGAGGTCAGACCCCAGCAGCAACCTGGGAATAGATGAGAAAAAGCTTTTGCCACTTTGGAAAGATGAAAAGAAATGTACCTAGATTTTTTTTTAAAGGTAAAGTCAGCCCTAAAGGAACTACAGAAAAAACGTCTACATTAGACCAGGTAAATTGTTCCAGGCGACTCTCTCAGTGAATAAAGCTAGTTAAGCAGGAAGAGAGGAAGTAGGATCCCAAAGCATTAATCACACTGAATTGCAAATTATCTGTTCCCTGTCTTATTCGTTTTTATATCTCTAGTTAGTACCTTACAAAATGCTTGACACACAGTAAGTGCTAAATAAATATTGATGAATGAATGTCAGACTTTTTCATCTCTAATGTAATCACAATCGGGAACCAGGCGGGAAGCCATATATTATAGTATTTTTGAGGCCAGCCTTAACTGTAGCTGCCCAGATAGCTTCTTACGATGCATGATTTGTGGGATCTAAAAATGTTCTGTTGCTCCAAAATATCTCCACATTCCTGAATTTCTGAATCTCCTCAATTCACACATTTTCCACTGGCCATGCTAATGCAGCTAAGTGTTCTATATGGATTATCTCATTTTAGGATAATATTACTATTCCCATATTATGGTTGAGGAACCTGAGGCAAAGTGACTTGAGTTTACAGATCTGGTAAAGATCTGAATTGGCTCCAGAGGTTGGGCTTTTCAGCACTATTCTATCCTGCTTCCTACACTAGTCCTAAAAGCCTATAACCATACAGATAGCATTCAAGAAAGAAAAAAAAATAGGAGCGCCTGAGTGGCTCAGTCGGTTAAGCGCCCAACTTTGCTTCAGGTCATGATCTCACGGTCAGTGGGTCAGTGGGTTTGAGTCCCGCGTCGGGCTCTGTGCTGACAGCTCAGAGCCTGGAGCTTATTTCGGATTCTGTGTCTCCTCATCTCTCTGCCCCACCCCTGCTTGCTCACACGTGCTATCTCTCTCTCAAAAATAAATAAAATATTTTTTAAAAAAGAAAAGAAATGGTCAATCATTAGCATATTTGTTTGCATTGATTCCTCAGACAAATTAACTAGGCATTGAGTTGGACACTGAAGACAGAGAATGTAAGTTTGATGAGAAGGATGTTTTTGAAAATTCCTATCCCAGGGTTCTGACTCATTTATTTAGCACTTGCTGTGTGCTAGGCATTTTGTAAAGTACAAACTAGAGATCCACGGCTGTATGGATCTGTCTCTATCAGGACAGTTTCATTTTCTGCAAGGGAAAACCGTTTTTTCACATGTGTACACCACAAAAGATGCATTACTTATTTAAGGTTTTAAATCAAATTTTAACTACCCATAGAATTGGGTAAACTTTTTTCTTCTTTACACTACTGTATCATCAAAAATTGGAGATCAAACTGAATGAGAAGATTCTCCAAGGGAACATCCAAAGAATGGCTTCATAAAATGTGCTATTGTCCTATTAACTGGGGAGCGAGGCCATATTACAGCTATTAACTTCATTGCAGGGAAATTTCTATAGCAAAATCGCTGTTCAAATGGTCATCTATGAAGAAATAATGGATGTTTTTAGAAAGTGTCTTTAGTAAACATTTGATAGAAAATTGAAGCAGTAATGTATGTAGTTTTTGTTATGTATGTTTGAGACCACCTCTTTATTTCCCTTGAACTATCCAGAGATTTTTGTGAGGGAAATATAGCCTGTGGCTCACACTGTGATATTAGCAGTTTACTTACTTGTCTTTTCCCAACATAGTAAAGCTCTAACCAATGTTAATAGTTACAATGAAAGGTAACATTTGCACATGTAAATTCTTGAGTTTCCTAGGAAAGCTAGTCTTTCCTTAGCAGAGATTTCCAGAGATTTATAGTAAGTGGTATAAGAAACTATTGGAATAAATATCTCCTCAAACTGGGCATGCAAAGCTTAGAAATTAAGAGGCTGTCAGCATATTTTTTGCTGTGAATTAAAGGCATCTAGATATCTAATCTGTATACATATAATGTATATCTAAAATAATATTAGATACTGTGTAATATAATATGGCTTGTTATATTACTGATATATTTACATATATATAAGTATATGTATATATGTGTAGATGTATATTTTTTTTAAGTTTTTGGTTTTTTTTTTTTGGGGGGGGGGACAGAGAGAGACAGAGCATGAATGGGGGAGGGTCAGAGAGAGAGGGAGACACAGAATCGGAAACAAGCTCCAGGCTCTGAGCCATCAGCCCAGAGCCTGACGCGGGGCTCGAACTCACGGACCGCGAGATCGTGACCTGGCTGAAGTCGGACGCTTAACCGACTGCGCCACCCAGGCGCCCCTGTGTAGATGTATATTTAATGGTCTGCCCTGTGCCAGGTATTTATAATAACAATGAATTAATACTTAGGGAACACTTACAAAATGTCAGGCATGGTGCTTTAAAAATCCTATTGTAATGCAGAAAACTATAGAAAGTTTATGAAGGTAATCGAAGAAGATATAAAGAAATGGAAAGACATTCCCTGCTCATGGACTGGAAGAATAAATATTGTCAAAATGTCAATACTACCCAAAGCTATATACACATTCAATGCAATCCCAATCAAAATTGCACCAGCATTCTTCTCGAAACTAGAACAAGCAATCCTAAAATTCATATGGAACCACAAAAGGCCCCGAAAAGCCAAAGTAATTTTGAAGAAGAAGACCAAAGCAGGAGGCATCACAATCCCAGACTTTAGCCTCTACTACAAAGCTGTCATCATCAAGACAGCATGGTATTGGCGCAAAAACAGACACATAGACCAATGGAATAGAATAGAAACCCCAGAACTAGACCCACAAACATATGGCCAACTAATCTTTGACAAAGCAGGAAAGAACATCCAATGGAAAAAAGACAGCCTCTTTAACAAATGGTGCTGGGAGAACTGGACAGCAACATGCAGAAGGTTGAAACTAGACCACTTTCTCACACCATTCACAAAAATAAACTCAAAATGGATAAAGGACCTGAATGTGAGACAGGAAACCATCAAAACCCTAGAGGAGAAAGCAGGAAAAGACCTCTCTGACCTCAGCCATAGCAATCTCTTACTCGACACATCCCCAAAGGCAAGGGAATTAAAAGCAAAAATGAGGGGCACCTGGGTGGCGCAGTCGGTTAAGCGTCCGACTTCAGCCAGGTCACGATCTCGCGGTCTGTGAGTTCGAGCCCCGCGTCGGGCTCTGGGCTGATGGCTCAGAGCCTGGAGCCTGTTTCCGATTCTGTGTCTCCCTCTCTCTCTGCCCCTCCCCCGTTCATGCTCTGTCTCTCTCTGTCCCAAAAATAAATAAACACTGAAAAAAAAATTTAAAAAAAAAAAAGCAAAAATGAATTACTGGGACCTTATGAAGATAAAAAGCTTCTGCACAGCAAAGGAAACAACCAACAAAACTAAAAGGCAACCAACGGAATTGGGGGGGGGGAGATATTTGCAAATGACATATTGGACAAAGGGCTAGTATCCAAAATCTATAAAGAGCTCACCAAACTCCACACCTGAAAAACAAATAACCCAGTGAAGAAATGGGCAGAAAACATGAATAGACACTTCTCTAAAGAAGACATCTGGATGGCCAACAGGCACATGAAAAGATGCTCAACGTCACTCCTCATCAGGGAAATACAAATCAAAACCACACTCAGATATCACCTCATGCCAGTCAGAGTGGCCAAAATGAACAAATCAGGAGACTATAGATGCTGGAGAGGATGTGGAGAAACGGGAACCCTCTTGCACTGTTGGTGGGAATGCAAATTGGTGCAGCCGCTCTGGAAAGCAGTGTGGAGGTTCCTCAGAAAATTAAAAATAGACCTACCCTATGACCCAGCAGTAGCCCTGCTAGGAATTTACCCAAGGGATACAGGAGTACTGTTGCATAGGGGCATTTGTACCCAAATGTTTATAGCAGCACTCTCAACAATAGCCAAATTATGGAAAGAGCCTAAATGTTCATCAACTGATGAATGGATAAAGAAATTGTGGTTTATATACACAATGGAGTACTACAGGGCAATGAGAAAGAATGAAATAATGGCCCTTTGTAGCAACATGGATGGAACTGGAGAGTGTGATGCTAAGTGAAATAAGCCATACAGAGAAAGACAGATACCATATGGTTTCACTCTTATGTGGATCCTGAGAAACTTAACAGGAACCCATGGGGGAGGGGAAGGAAAAAAAAAAAAGAGGTTAGAGTGGGAGACAGCCAAAACATAAGAGACTGTTAAAAACTGAGAACAAACTGAGGGTTGATGGGGGGTGGGAGGGAAGGGAGGGTAGGGGATGGGTATTGAGGAGGGCACCTTTTGGGATGAGCACTGGGTGTTATATGGAAACCAATTTGACAATAAATTTCATATATTGAAGAAAAAAATAAAATAAAAAATAAATAAAAATCCTACTGTAGGGGCGCCTGGGTGGCTCAGTCGGTTAAGCGTCCGACTTCAGCTCAGGTCATGATCTCACGGTCCGTGAGTTCGAGCCCCGTGTTGGGCTCTGTGCTGACAGCTCAGAGCCTGGAGCCTGCTTCAGATTCTGTGTCTCCCTCTCTCTCTGACCCTCCCCCATTCATGCTGTCTCTCTCTGTCTCAAAAATAAATAAACATTAAAAAAAATTTTTTTTTAATAAAAAAAAAATCCTATTGTAGGATTTGATCAGGGAAGGTTTTATTGGGTACTATTATCATCCCTGTTTTAAGGTAAGGAAACCAATGCAGAGGTTAAGTAACTTGCCCAAAGTCACTGAGCAAATAGCAGAACAGGGATTTGAAGCCAGGCAGTCTGACTCCAGAGCCCATACTCTTAGCCACTTTATACATGTGGTCTCGTCTAATTAATACATTCTAAAGCATTGGTGACAAAGCTCCATTTCTGACTTATTTGTGTTTATATTTGCAAATGAAGCCCAATTTATTCAAAAGAAGACTACTTTATGACAGAAAATAGCCTTCACACAGGGTTAATAAATGTGTAAAATGTGCCAATATCCTTGTGTCTCGCAAAACACTTTCAAGTTGAAGGTCAAATCAAGCTAATACTGACCTGACTTCCTTTGTCATATTCACTAACTTTCTTTCACTTTTGAAACTAATTCTGAAATACTAGCACTGACCATTCAATCAACACATGAGGTAAGTTATACCTTGTTAGTCTGATCATGGTTTATCAAAACATAGAGTAATTTGAAGCAATTGCGATTTCCTACCGGATTAAGTGGATGGTTGTTCATCACTAAAGTATTGGATGGTCTAAGTCTAGTTCACTCAGAACTTTCCAAAGCCTTTTGCTGCTTTTCAAATTAATGAGAGGTTCACTGTATATAGGATTTTCATTGAAATTTTACAAGTGCCTTGGGCGGGGAGGGGTTGGGGGTGGGGGGATGTTCCTGGGTGGCTCAGTCAGTTAAAGACCCAACTTTGGCTCAGGTCATGATCTCACAGTTCATGAGTTTGAGCCCCACATTGGGCTCTCTGCTGTCAGCACAGAGCCCCCTTTGGATCCTCTGCCCCCCTCTCTCTCTGCCTCTCCCTGGTTTGTGCTCTCTCTCTTTCAAAAATAAACATTAAAAAAATAATTTTAAAAAGTGCTTTGGGAAACAATGATATAGCATGCTTTTTAATTTTACTTTTATTTGCACACTTGGGCCTTAAACCATTAAACTTTCACAAACCTTCTGGACTTAAAAACACATCATTCAAAGTTGAACATAATTATTGACATTATCAATATTTACTCAGAGTGCATTTCAAGTAGTTAATATGCCTCAAATTATGACCTTTTACTTAAACAACCCATCGAAATAATTTTCAAGATATTTTTGAGATACGCATTTACTTATTTGGGCATTGCAGTGTTAGAAAAAATTACATTTTTAAAAAGTTTATTTATTTTGAGAGAGACAGAGACAGTGCAAGTGGGGTAGGGGCAGAGAGAAAGGAGGAGAGAGAAAATCCCAAGCAGGCTCCACAGTTTCACCACAGAGTCTGATGCGGGCTGGAACTTACAAAGCCATGAGATCATGACCTGAGCCAAAACCAAGAGTTGGACACTTAACCGACTGAGCCATCCAAGGTGCCCCAACAAACTTACTTTTCTCTGAGTGTTGAATTCAGTACAAGACAGGTCAAATTTCATCTTTTTTTTAATGCTTATTTATTTTGAGAGAAAGTGAGCAAAGAAGGGACAGAGAGAGAGAGCATCCCAAGCAGACTCCACGTTGTCAATGCAAAGCCTGATGCAGCGCTCAATCTCACAAACTGAGAGATCATGACCTGAGCTGAAACCAAGAGTCAGATGCTTAACTGAGCCACCCAGGCACCTCAGAAATTCATCTTTAATATTACCAAAGTTATACCAGCTTTCTTTCTTTGCTTTAACTTTGTACAATATATCCTCTCATTCCTTTTTCTATTTTCTTATTTTTTAGTTATTTTTATTTGCTCCAGCTTTAAAATATGTAATTGATATAAGACGTTGTATAAATTTAAGGTGGACCACATTATGATTTAATACACATATGTATTATGGAATGATTACCACACAAAGATTGGTTAACCTCACATAATTATGATTTTTGTGTGTTGTGAGAACATTTAGGGTTTACTTTTCTATTCATTCATTCATTCATTCATTCATTCATTCATTCATTTATATTTTGAGAAAGAGAGCATGTGAGCCAGGGAGGGGAAGAGTAAGAGAGAGAAAATCCCAAGAAGGCTCCTTACTGTCAGTGCAGAGCCCTATGAGGGGCTCTATCTCACAAACTGTGAGATCATGACCTGATCTGAAATCAAGAGTTAGATGCTTAACTGACTGAGCCACCCAGGCACTGCCCCAGGATTTACTTTCTTAGCAACTTTCAAGTATATAATATAATATTGTTAACTATAGTCATCTTGCTGTATATTAGATTCCCAGAATTTATTCATCTCATAACTAGAAGTTTGTATCCTTTGACCAACATCTTCCCATTTACCACCTCTACTCCCAGCCTGTGACAACCACCATTGTAATCTCTGTTTCTATGAATCAGGCTTTTTAAAGATATATCTCACATATAAGTGAGATTATATAGCATTTGCATTTCTCTGACTTGATTTACTTAACATAATGCCCTCAAGGGCCATCCATGTTGTCACAAATGAAAGGGTTTTTCTTTTTTTTTAAAATAGCTTATCCATCAATAGAGTGTTTCAGCATCTTGGCTATTGTGAACAATGTTGCAATGAACATGGGGGAGCAGATATCTCTTAGAAATAGCAAATTTCATTTCTTTTGGATATATACCCAGAAGTGGGACTGCTAGGTCATATGGAATTCTATTTTTAATTATTTGAAGAAACTCCATTCTGTTTTCCATAGTGGCTGTATCAATTCACTTTCCCACCAACAGTGCACAAGTTTTCCCTTTTCTTTATATCCTCACCAATGTTTGTTATCTCTTGTCTTTCTGATAATAGTCATTCTAATAGGTGTGAGGTGGTATCACATTTTGGTTTTGATTAGTGATGTTGCTCATCTTTTCACGTACCTGTTCGTCTTTTGTATGCCTTCTTTGGAAAAATGTCTCTTCAGTTCCTCTGCCCATTTATTAATCAGTTTTGTTTTTGTTTTTGTTTTTGCTACTGAGCTGTATGGGTTCCTTCTGTATTTTAGATATTAACCCTTTAAATGATATATGATTTGCAAATATTTCTTCCTATTCTGTAAGTTGCCTCTTCATTTGATTGATTTTGTTTTCTTTTGCTTTACAGAAGCTTTTTAGTTTGATATAATCCCATTTCTTAACTTTGGCTTTTGTTGCGTGTGTTTTCAGTATCATACCTTAAAAAGAATTTCAAGATCCCTGTCAAGGTTTCAGGCCTTATATTTAAGTCTTTCATATTTTTGAGTTAATTTTTTTTTGAGAGTGTAAGATAGACATCCAATTCCATTCTTCTGCATGTGAATATTATCCCAAAATGATTTATTGAAGAGACCATCTTTTCCCCACTGAGAATTCTTCAATCCCTTCTCAATTAACTGTTAGTTGGCTGTGTACATATGGATTTATTTCTGGGTTCTCAATTCCATTAGATTGGTCTATATCTACGTCTGTTTTTATGTTTTGCTATGTTATGAGATAGTAATATACTATTTTGGTTATTACAGCTTTGCAGCATAGTTTGAAATCAGGAGGCCTCCAACTTTGTTCTTTATCAAGATTACTTTGGCAATTTGGGGCTTTTGTGGTTCCATATGAATTTTAGTATTGTTTTTTCTATTTTTGTGAAAAATGCCTTTGGAATTTTGATAGGGATTTCATTGAATCTATAGATGGATTGGGTAGTGTGGATTTTTCCCCAGTATTAATTCTTCTGATTAATGAACACAGGATATCTTTCCAATTATTTTTGTCTTCTTTAATTTCTTTCTTCAATATCTTATAGTTATCAGTGTATAGATCTTTCCTCTCCTTAGTGACATTTATTCCTAAGTATTTTGTTGTTTTTGATGCTATTTTAAATGGGATTTTTAAAAAATTCTTTCAGACATTTTATTGTTAGTGTATAGAAATGCAACTGATTCATATATGTTGATTTTTTTTTTTTTTGCCTGCAACTTTATTCAATTTGTTTATTAGGTCTAATTGGTGGTCTTTAGGATTTTCTGTAATATAAGATCAAGTCATTTGCAAACAAAGACAGTCATATTACTTCTTCCTTCCTGATTTGGATGTCTTTTATTCTTTATCTTACCTAATTGTTCTGGTTAGGACTTCCAGGACTATAGTGAGGAGCGGTAAGAGTAGGCATCATTGTTTCTGACTCTAAAGGAGAAGCTTTCAGTTTTTTATCACTGAGTATGATGTTAGCTGTGGATTTATTATATATGGCCTTTATTATGTTGAGATACATTTCTTGTATACCCAATTAGTTGAGAGTTTTTATCATGAAAGGATGTTGAATTCTGCCATTTTTTCATGTATTGAGATGATATGATTTTTATCCTTTATTCCATTAATGTGGTGTATTAGGTTTATTGATTTGCACCATGTTTATTGATTGAAACCATCCTTGCATCCCAGAGAAAAATCACATTTGATCATGACGTATGATCCTTTTAATGCACTGTTGAATTTGGTTTACTAGTGTTTTGTTAGATTTTTAGATCTATGTTCACCAGGGATATTGGCCTGTATTTTTCATTTCTTGCAGTGTTTTTATCTGGCTTTGTTATCAGAGTAATGCTGGACTCATAAAATGATTTTGGGAGTGTTCCCTCCTCTTCAATTTTTTGGAAGAATTTGAGAAGAATCGGCATTAGTTCTTCTTAAAATATTTGGTAGAATTCACCAGTGAAACATCTAGTCCTGGGTGTTTCTTTGTTGAGAGGTTTTTGATTATTGCTTCATCCTCCTTAGTCATTATTGGTTCTGTTCAGATTTTCTATTTCTTCATGATTCAGTCTTGTTAGGTTGTATGTTTCTAGGAATTTATCATTTATTCGGGGTTACCTAATTTGTTGATTGTACAATTGCTCATAAATAACCTCTGTTGATGTATCTCTGCAGTGTCTGTTGTAATGTCTCCTCTTTCGTTTTTAATTTTGTTATTTGAGTCCTATTTATTTTTTCTGTGGGTAGTCTAGCTAAAGTTTTGTCAGTTTGGGGGCACGTGGGTGGCTCAGTCGGTTAAGCATCCAACTCTTGGTTTTGGCTCAGGTCATGATCTCACAGTCTCATGAATTCAAGCCCCATGTCAGGCTCTGAGCTGACAGTGTGGAGCCTGCTTGGGATTCATTCTCTCTCTCTCTCTCTCTCTCTCTCTCTCTCTCTCTCACTCTCTCTGTCTCTCTTCTCCCTTCCCCACACATGTTGCCTCTGTCTCAAAATTAATAAACTTAAAAAAAATCTGTTTTTTAAAAAAGGGTTGTAAATTTTATCTTTTCAAAAAATGAACTCTTAGTTTCACTGATATTTTTCCTTATTGTCTTTCTATTCTCTATTTCATTCATTTCTGCTCTGATTTTTATTTTTTCCTTTTTTCTACTAACTTTTGGCTTAGTTTGTTCTTCTTTTCCTAATTCCTTATAAAAGTGAAGTTGTTTGAGATTTTTCTTTTTTCTTAATGTGGGCATTTATTACTTAACCCATAAGTTGTGGCATGTTGTATTTTCATCCTTATTTGCCTCAAGATACTTTCTGATTTATACTTTGAACATCTACTGACCAGGCAGGAGCCTTCTCAGGATCCTGTTAAAGGCCCTTTGTGTGAGAATCCAGTCATGGAAACTTAAGTGAAAACTTCTCCTAGTATGACCATACTAAACAAGGTACTGGAGGCAATCCTATCCAGCAGAAGTCAGACAGTATCCACACCTTCCCAAGCCCCTGGTAGTAAGCCCACCAACCACAGACCCACTGCAGACCCAGGGGCAGCCTCATAACTGGCTTCAATCTAGCATGACTGTGCTTCCAGAGGTAATTCCATTGACCCAGAAAACCAATGGAAGGTCTTTACTGATCCCTGAGCAGGCTTCTGCTTGGGACTGGATGGACCTCTGGGTGGGCAGGAGTATCTCTGACCATAGCTGAGAGGGTCTAGAACCATGCCCTAGGGCTGTTTCAGTTTATAGGCAAGATTGAGGTCTACAGACCTGGCTTTGGAGGCAAGAATGGGCATATCTCCCACCAGGTCCTTGGGTGGGCTGGACTGTTCCCTGACTGTGGCTGGAGGGTCAGAAGCTAAGAAAAGAACTCTTTCAGAATCTCTGAGGTTGTAGACATGAGTATCTCCCACTGGGTCCCTGGACCTGTGGGACTGCTGGCATACTGTGACCAAGAGGGAGCTGAAGCTGGTACAGGGTACTCCAGGAAAGCAGATGGGGTATCTCCTGACAGGTCCCTGTGCCAGTAGGTCTGTTCATGGACTGTGGCTATGATGGGCTCAAGCCCAGTTAGAGGCCCTTTTAAGGATCTACAACCTGAATGGGTTTGGCAAGCTTACCTTCAGGTGCTCCCCACACTGCACCTAAGAGGGCCTGGAGATATTCCTGGGCCACTTTCATGTCCATGGCTAGGTCCAAGGTCTGTATGCGTATTACCTGATGCACAGATAGGTGCGACGCCTCTCTGGTCCCTTGGTGAATAGTGTTGGTGACAGGACCAAAGCCAAAAGGGGCTGCAGCCAAGTCCTTAGGGTACTGAGCTGTTTTTGAGTCCGTAGCCAGGATCACAGTCAGTGATTGGTTGCCTGGATGCAAGCCTGCCCTCTCATAACAGCTCTCCTCAGTCTCAAACTGCACCAGGGTTTCACAGTGTCCTGCCTGGATCCCGGATCCCCACAAAGGCACTTCTGTCATGGATGGATGCCAAATTATTGTTGTTAAGTGGGGGGAGGGGGATACAAGTGGAAGACATCTTACCGGGCCATCTTGCTGTCATCGCTCCCCATTCTTTTTCTTTACACTCTTCTAAGCCCATGGACTTAAATGTGTCTCCATTAAGCAGTAAACTGTTGTTTCGTCCTAGGAATTTTGAAAATTATTCGACATATTTGATCATGAAACCCAGAGAGCCAAAGCGTCATCATGACCCCTTCAGCAGTTCAGGGAGTAATAGAGACCAGGTAATAAAGGGAGTCCTGGCTAAATTCAGTTCCCAGTGGGCCCACTGAGTCTGAAGACCCCCTCAACAGTCACTTCCCAGTCCTGAATGTACATCTGGAAATAATGTACGTGGTAATTGAAGTAACTCCACACGTTGGGTCCTTAGCTTGCATGGTTAAGAGCTCTCATAGTGAGGTAGGCTATATAGGAATATCTGAGACTGCCCGCCATGCCAGCCAAGATAGCAAGTCAAAAACAGTACTTTTACTTAGGAGTATTGGCAGGAGATTGACGTCCCCATTAGAGACCTACAGGATTCAGAGCTGGTGGCCACACCAGGTGTCCATTTTATTCACCAGTCTGGCTAACGAAGAAACTGAATACATCCTGGAGAATGACTGTAGACTACTGCTAGCTCAGCCAAGCAGTTTTCCTAGTTCACAGAAGTGAACTTCCTACTTCACACGGCTTCATCTGCTGTGCCATGAGGTTGTTTCTGGGACAGATTTACAAGGCCTCTGGGCCCCTGGCTGGCTCATTCAGTTAAGCGTCTGACTTTGGGTTTCAGCTCAGGTCATGATCTCACTCACGGTTTCATGAGTTCAAGCCCCAGGCTGACAGCTGTGAAGCCTGCTTGGGATTCTCTCTCTCTCTGCCCTTCCAGCACTCATGCTGTCTCTGCCTCTCTCAAAATAAATAAACTTTAAAACAAAAACAAAAAAACAAAAAGAAACAAGGCCTCAGATGTATGGAATCTTGCCACTGATCAAATAAATATTCTTTTTGAATTCCAATTAGAAAAGAGCATAGGGGCACGTGGGTGGCTCTGTCAGTTAAGCGTGTGACTCTTGGTTTCTGCTCAGGTCGTGATCTCATGGTTTCGTGGGTTTGATCCCCACATGGGGCTCTATGCTGACAGTGCAGAGACTGCTTGGCATTCTCTAGTGCAGAGACTGCTTGGCATTCTCTCTCTCTCTCTCTCTCTCTCTCTCTCTCTCTCTGCCCCTCCCTCGCTCACACTGTCTTTCTCTCTCTCAAAAATAAATAAATAGCGGTGCCTGGGTGGCTCAGTCGGTTGAGCATTTGACTTTGGCTCAGGTCATGATCTCGCGGTGTGTGGGTTCAAGCCCCACGTCGGGCTCTGTGCTGATGGCTCGGAGCCTGGAGCCTGCTTCGGATTCTGTGTCTCTCGCTCTCTCTCTCTGCTCTTCCCCTGCTCTCTCTCTCTCTCAAAAATAAATAAACATTAAAAATTTTTTAAATAAATAAATAAATTTTATGAAAAAGAAAAGAAGAAAAGAAACAGTTCACATGAACTCAGGATGGACAATATTTGTTTCCAATTTTGCCTCAGGGCTATGTTAATTCTCCTGCCCTCTGTCATTGTGTAGTCTGAAGAGGTCTGAAGTGCCTGGATATCTCAAAGAAGATCTCACTGCTCCATTACACCAGTGACATCATGCTTATTGGACAGGATGAGAAAGAGATGGCTAACATGCTTGAAGCCATGTGCTAGGTTCCCTGCACTCCACAGAGTAAGGAAGTAAATGCTGTGAAAACTCAGGGGAACTTCTACTTCAGTGAAGTTTGTAGGGATCCAGTTTTTAGGAGTTCAGAAATAACCTGGAATATTTCCTACAAAATAAAAGGCAAATTAAAAAAAAAAAAAGACAAATTGTTGAATCTTGCATTCCCTACAACAAAGAAGGAAACATAGTGTCCAGTGGGGCTTTAGGGGTTCTGGAGGCAACACACTCCACACCTAGGAACAGAGCTCCTGCTCTGTCTTAGTAGAGACAATGAAGTACCAAATGGCCAAGTATCTAAACTGTTAATTATAAACTGGGTTCTGTCAGACCCACCAAGCCATAAATTTGGGTGGGCCCAACAGTAGTCTATTAAAAGATGGAAATGGAACACCCAGATCAAGACTGGGAGTAGAGTAGGCTGCAAGAGCAAGTAAGTCTTACGTCACCCACCACAGGTGTCCAGCCTCCATCCCCCAGCTCACACATACAGGCATATGGGCGTTCCTGCGTGACTAGGTGAAGGAGGAGGAGAAGGCCCAAACTTGGTTTATGGATGGGTCTCCTCTGTAGATGGATACAAGCTGCATGTGCATAGCAGCTACATTACAGCTGCATTCAGAAGTAGCTTTGAAAGACAGAGGAGAGGGGAAAGATTTGTAACGGGACATGTAGCCCCAGGTGAGAATATATAGAGATATCTGGGTAGTGACTAGTGACGTGGCTGGCCAGTCAGAGGCCTGGAAGGAAATGACTGAAAGTTTTGAAGCAAAGAGATCTAGGGTAGGGGCATATGAGTGATACAGGGGCCTGGGCACGAAGTGTGGGAGTTTGTGTATCACATATTAATGCCCACCAGGAAGTATCCATCAAGCAAGAGGCACTCAATAACCAAGTAGGCAAAATGACCCTCGTCAGCCTTCTTCATCAGCCAACCGAAAACTGGCATGGTGGGCCTACAAATGAAATGTCCATAGTAAGAGAGATGGAGCCACAAGGCCACAAGGACCAGCTGAGGCAATAGCTGAGGATGAGAGCAATTTAGAACAGATTGTGTGGAAAAGTTACCCCCACTTACACCCCAAGATGGACTGCAGCAATGAGGTCAGTAGTTCATCCCACTAATTCCTATCTCTACTTTTCTTCTCAGGGAAAGAGACCAATGGGACCATGAAGGAGCTGCTCCCTGCACTTGCATGGAGAAGGAGAGCTGTGCGGCACAAAGGGTGGAACGCAATGGCAGTGAAAATACACCAGTCAGATCACCTCTTATGGGAACCATAATTGACTGATCACCCCAGCTGCTGTCCCTTTGAATCTACCACTACATCTACACAGAAGCAACACTTCCTGTGGGCAACTCCCAGCCAATGACTGAGCACAGAAGGGTGCTAACAGACGGCCACCCCAGCAAAATGCAGGACTCCTCAATAAAGCAACATTGACCTTAGGATCCACCCCCCCCCCCATCAGCCTGACCAAACTTTGTTGGAACTGTACTGAATTCTGAGACTTTATATCAACCCCTCCTCCCTCCTTCCATAGGAATCAGACCTGCATTATTGTTTGAAGCTTCTTTCCACCTTTTCCTGCTCTCTTCTCCCTCTTGCACAAGTGTTTCTCCCAGTAAATCTCCTGCACATCTATTACTGTCTTAGGGTCATCTTCTAGGAGGACCTAAACAGCACAACAGTCTAGAGTTCTTACCTTCTTTTATTTTTCATTGAAAATTTCCATTTCTTAAAATATATTCCAGTTTTCTTGTGAAAGTCTCTCTCTCTTCTTTCTTGAATATATTAACCACAGCTATTTTAAAGTCCCTACCTGATCATTCTAACATCTGGATCACCTATAGTTCTCTTTCTATTTTTTTTTCTCTTTGTTTTTGGACATTTGGTCTAGTTTTTGGCATTCCTGGTAAGTTTTTATTGAATCCTGGACAATATATTTTTGAAATTATAGAGGCTCCTGGTGTTTTTCCAGAAAAGTTTTAATTTTCTTCTTGCAGGTAGAATATGGACAGACCACCTTGATCTAGTCAAAGTGGAGTTTCAAGCTTTGTTAGACTGGATATGTTTCTGATTTAGTCTTGCCTTTATGGTATACTTAGGGTATACCCTTGCTAGGGTCTCAACTGAAAACTTGGATTGTTTCCCAGTGTCCCCGGTGGGCTCAGAACCCCCACTCTGCTTCCCCAGACCCAGGAGACTGCTTACGTCTCTGCTGAGCTCGGTATCTTCCTAAATGCTCCTTTTTGTGTCTTGGTATCTCGACGTCTCTCCTTACATCTTCACTGCTTACAATTCAGCAAATGCCTCAAAAAGAAATTGCAGCGAAAATTTCTAGATCGTTTCTCTGTGGTTGCCTCCTCTCCTGGCCTCTCAAGTCTTAGCTACCTTGGAAACTCTAAACTCCGACTTTTATCTTTCATTTCAATGAAACCACAGAAAGCTTCAGGCCATCACTTTTTGCCTGCCTTCTTTTCTCCATTTCTTGGATTGGCAAATGCGCAAAGGCATTAACAGATGTAAGAGTGAGGCTTATCTGAATATTCTTTCCTTCTCTCTTGGACATTGGTCCTGCACATCCTGGCATCCTTGATGGCCCTCTGATGCATTCAAACACTCTTTCTTTTCTTTTATCCAGTTCTTCGGGCTCCAAATATGCCATACTTCCTCCTAACTCTGGGCCTTGGTACATGCTCTTGTCCCCTCTTACAACATATTCCCACCTCATTCACCTATTTAGTAACCACTCTTCTTCAGATATTACCTAAACCATTGTTTCTACAGGGAAGCCTACTCCAACATCCTTGGCTAGATCCAACCCTCTCTTATAGGCTTTCAGGATACCACACTCACCTCTACTTTCTAGCTGTCATCACTGGTACAATTTGATATTTATTAGTGTAATTATTGGATTAAATTCTCTCTCCTATTATACAATGAGCTTAGTGTGGCTATTTATCATGTCTGATCAACATTATACCCCCAGTGATTAAGGAGTGCCTGACACATAAGGAATGCTCAATAAATAGCTATTGAATGAATGTAGTACCATAATCACCTTTTGAAGTAGCTCATCCACTATATTAGAATATGAATATATGAATTAAGACTCTGTCAATGAGTTAATGAAGCCAATAGCTAACAGCTGAATAGTGTCCTTCTCACTAATAATTACACTGTGTGTGTGTGCATAATTGAAATTGAATTATATATGGCAAAAACGTAAACTTCTCAGTAGTAGGAAAGAGACTTCTTGGATGAATACTTGAATATTCATTGAAACCAGAAAACTACAAAGATCTCCAGGGATATAATTTCAGACTCTGATAAGAGCATTTATGCAGTAATTCATTGAGCAACTCAACCAAAATGAAATGCTGACAAAAAGAAGAAAGATCAAAGCGTGCTTTCAAGGACAGAGCAGGAATCGGGCACTGCAAAAGGAAGGCATGATGTGTTTGGCAGAAAGGTTTAGAGAAAGGGAGAAACAGCAGAGAACGAATTGCTGGGGAGAGCAGAAAGTCCAAAGTGTGTTACCTGTCTTCAACATCAAAAAAAAAAAAAACCCTAACATTCCCACCTCCCCAGCTTCATAAAACAAATAGAAGGGCAGGGTGGGAAGTTAATGCCAAGAGCCTAATCATTGTGTTGAAATATCCCAGGAAGCCCACTCTTCACGTGTCAAGGACTTCCACTACTTTGCTGAAAAACTAGCAAGTCAGAAGATTAAATATTGGACCGAATATTAGTTAGTACATGGAACTGGTTAAGGTTTACGCTGGCTACCTGAAGCCAAAATGAACATTTGGTCGATTCACCCCAATGACTGATCAAACCATCCAAATGAGCGCTTTCGTTGAACTAGTTAATTTAGTCACATGTGGGGGAGCAACTCCACAGGGAGATTCTCAAATACAAGGTGTGGTAATCTTGTATGGAGCCAGACTTCACCACACAGTCTACGTGTTTTGCTTATCAGTAACATTTGCAACAAAGGCCTAGCGGAAGGGCTTCTAGCCCGGTTTCTTTGGGTAATATGCACACAACCAATTGCATTTAATCTGTCATGATATGTATTGGGCACTACCGTGTGCCCGACACTGTGTCAGGTATGCTGTGGTAGTTTGAACCACAGATTCTATTCCTGGTCTCGTGAAACTTACAGTCCACGGGGGCAAAAGAAGCACTAATCAAATAAACACACAAACAAATATAAAGTTGCAGCCATGGCTAGTGCTAGCAAGGAGAGGCCCATGGTGACATGCGAGCCTAAAGTCAGCAATTTGGCCCGGATGAGGGAAGCAGAGGGAACAGAAATGTGTGCAAAATCACTTGGGGTAGCTAAATTCTCGGAACATTTTCTTCTTATAACACCTCACATCTCCCTTTCCTCCCCGATAAGTATTTTACTTGATTGGGTCTTGGGTGGAGAGCCACACCCACAGTTTGGAAAGTGTGGCACTTCTCTCACCATGCAAGTCTCCAAAGTTTCACGCCCCTCCCCCTCCGATGGCCCCAAGGGGAGAAGAAGGCAGCAGAAGAGAGGGAGAGAGCTCAGGATATCAGGGACTATGGAAAGAGTGCATCTTCTCGCAGGTCCCATTACCCTGGAGATACCAACCTCAGGGCGACTTGTTAGCATCCTCGTGGGTGCTGGGACACCCGTCTGCCTTCTATTCTGGCTGCCATGCAGGGAAATTGGGGAAGAGATCAGCTGGAAGGCAGCTCGCACACACTCCAGATGAATGGGCAGCTCGTGATGGCTGCTTGCTCCCGTGTCTCTGATCTCTCGGGAAAAAGATGAAAGACAGGGACGACAAGGTCAGAGTGGAAGAGTTTACGGAAGTAAACCACAGGGATCAGTCACGTCAGAAATATTAGTGTAGTTGGAACAAAAATAAGAAGTGAAATCACTGGGAATGATTTTAATGAGTCCAAGGCATAGCATTTCCTTCCCCTTGGCGTCCTGTGACGGTCAACGTCCAGCCCACGAGGCAAAAGCAAACCAAACAGGCAGCTTTGGATGGGTTCTTGTTTACCGTGTCTTTGACTTCACAGCACCCGATTTGCAGTTAAAATACCAAAAATAAAAACACCCAACAGCCCACATGCCAGATATTTTCCACTAGTATGATGGACTTCAGTGGTTGCTTAGGCCTGTGTTGGTGCTAACATATTTTACAAGACTTGTGAAGAAACTACGGTTCTCCATACACAATTGTTTATGTTTCCATGTAAAGCTGCACGCCTTTGTTAATGATAACTAACGAATGATACAGATGCCATGGAAGTTGCTGGAGGTGGGCAAAGAGTGATGACGTCACCATCACCAGCATGAGGGGTCCCAAAATAAAAAAAGAGGGTTTATATGCAGAACATATAAATCAGTCAATGCAATGAGCTAGGACTGCTCACACAGAGCAGAGTGGAAAGTAAGAGCTTGGGAGTGGGGAAAGGGGTTTGTCTGGGTAGCCAGAGGCAGGTATAGGTTACGCTGAGTAGCATACAACAGTTCAAGTAGAAGAAACTCAGAAAGCAAGTCCACCTCGCTGGAAGCAGTAAGGAGCACAGCAGCACCTATATTGGTTCAACGGAAGAGTAAAGAGTGGGCAGAACCGAGTTTTCCTAGACACGAGAGACAGAGAAATCCCAGACTGGGGAGTTAGGGCATTGCCTCTGCTGAGCCAAGAGGCACTGACAAGCCTTCTTCCCCAGGTGTCAGGAACCAGGCTAGACCTGCAGTGAGAGCTATGTAGTGACCAGGAGCCAAAGGGATGAACCCTTACCAAGACAGCAAGAACTTATCCAGACAAATATGATAGTGGCTACAGGACAGAGAAGCACGTGGGGACAGAAAGGTTTACCTGTCTAAGGTAAACCAAGTGGGTTAAACAAAGACCAACTGGGTGATAGGGTAAATCATGTACACTGAATGCAATAGGAGGTCTGAGTTACAGAAGAAACGGACCTTTGGATTTCAGCTCCATTCTCTTGGTCCAGGGATTTTATGCATGCAGTCTCCCACTCCTTCACGTAAGAAATGGAGCCGACAATCCCAGATTAAACAAGTTATCCATCATCTCTCATCAGAAGCCTCTCATTCTTCACGTTTGCCCTGCTCTGAACTGACAGATGCCGCAGAACACATTCATCCAAATGGTCTTTAGCTGACATAATCCTCATTCCCTGTGAATGGAAAGGAAGTAAATTTGTGTAACAATTACTCATCCTTTGTGCAAAGGACTACAGAGGAGGTGCGTGGCAGGACCAAGTGCACGGGGCAGGGTGACGAGGAGCCGACTTGGGGACAAAAGCCACTGGTACCCAGGATTGGGGTTTGAAAGCAAACACCTATTTTGATCTCAAGGTGATGGAGGGAAAAGTGGGCTGAGTAATTCAGGACGAGAGACATGAGGGCCTGGGAGGCAGAGATCTAGCTCCTTTCCCCTCCCGACCTTGTTTTCATCCCAACAACCACACAAATGCCTCTTACATTAAACTACAGCTGAGAACAGGAGATTGACAGAATTTTCACTTTTCATCTGGATGATTCAACATCATGTAGAAACAGCTACTGTGGACCTCCTAAGGAGGGAAAGGGTGGGAAGCAACCTATCTCAAAAGACTGATTTAAAAAAAAAGTTTAGAAGCCACTAGGTGTTTGGTACTTATTTTCAAGGCTATAAATCCCACAGCAGGTGCGCCTAGGCAATCAGGATAGGCAAGAACTCTGATAAATTCAATGGTGATACTTAGGGCCACAGAAACCCTGGGGGGCTATAAATAGTCATTAGGAGTGAGATGTTGCTGAACACCAAGGGGAAAATCCACCAATGGAGCAGAAATGTAAATCAGGAACTACTATGATGAAATTGTGTTTTCACAGAAAGTGTAGAGGGAGAAAAAAAGAGAAAAAGCAAGAATTAGATTTCCTTTCAACGCTTAGAATATGAGCCATTTTAGAAAGTGTCAAAAGAGGGATGGAGGGAGGAAGCAATTAAGCAAGCAAACCCCTCAACCTATTTCATTTAGGGGTCCGTTGGAACCTGGCAGTTCAGTCCCCATATTCTGGCTGTGTCCACAGTCAATGAGCTTACGAGATTGTCACAGCAAAAGGTGTTCTATCACCTTTAGGTTGCCAAGGTTTGGGTTTCTTTTTGCAAGAGAACAAAATTTATTGATAAACACTGTTTACTTCTCACATATTCTCTGAGGATGGTGGGAGGATCAATGCACATTTGTTAAGTCATCTTGAAGTGTATGAAGGCCCCTGTGGCAAGGGCACCATGCAGATGTAAAGTAGTTATAATCGAGACACCTGAATGGCTCAGTCGGCAAAGTGTCTGGCTCTTGATCGCAGCTCAGGTCAATGATCTCAGTTCGTGGGTTCAAGCCCCACATCAGGCTCTGCCCTGACAGTGTGAAGGTTGCTTGAGAATCTCTCTCTCTCCCTCTCTCTCTGTCCCTCCCCTGTTTGCTCTCTCTCCCTCTCTGTCTCTCTCAAAAATCAACTTAAAAAAATAAAGTAGGGGCGCCTGGGTGGCTCAGTTGGTTGGGCGTCCAACTTCAGCCCAGGTCACGATCTCGCGGTCCGTGAGTTCAAACCCCGTGCGGGCTCTGTGCTGACAGCTCAGAGCCTGGAGCCTGTTTCGGATTCTGTGTCTCCCTCTCTCTCTGCCTCTCCCCCATTCATGCTCTGTCTCTGTCTCAAAAATAAATAAACATTAAAAAAAATTAAAAATAAATAAATAAATAAAGTAGTTATAATCATTTTCAAAATTCACTTCTCACCTGTTGCCACCTCTACCCCCAAAAAAACATACATTTAATTATCAAGGTGCTTTAATTTATTGGATTACATCTCACAAACTTCAGGGAATGATAAAAATGTATTTCATTATATTATATTTAACAATGTAGTTTTCAGGTTATTTCTGGTTATAGCTGTGCTTTTGGTCACCTTTTCCATGAATGATGCTTCTATTATTGAAGTTAAGTCTCCTTGAAATGTAACTTTGCATGACATTTAAAGAACTCTAGGAAAGTCACATTTTTTTGAGGTTCTCCCTCGCTCTTTTTTTAAAGCAAATTTCACATGTGGATTTATAGAGCAATTATTGTTGCAAATATCCAGCAAAACAGAATCGGAGTGGTGAAGAGTTGGTAATGATATTGTTATATCACTTAATATGTTCTCGGCTGACCCACACAGATCCTATTTCAGAAAATGCTTCCATAGACCCAGAACGTAATCGATTTGTTTCCTTGGTCAGGGAAGGTTGGGCATGAACTTGCGTGCCTCAATTATTTCTTCTGTAAAATGGTAATACTGAGAGTATCTGCCTCCAAGGCTACTGTGAGAATTAATGAAAGTACCTATATAAAGCTCTTGGTGCATGGTACACACTATATAAATCGTAGGAATCGTGGTTTTTTTGGTCAGGTTATTGCCACCACTGCCTGCCCCATAGAGTGATGTAGGTGATGACCAGGTGCTCTCAATCCTTCTCAATGTCTCTCACGCCTGTGCCTTCCCCAGCTTATTACCAGTTCTTACTGCAGATTCCCTTCACCATCCCCTTGATACCTAAACTCCTACCATAGTCTCTTGACCCAGGTCTTGGTGTCTTTAGAATCCACCTCATCCTGCACACAGACCCCAGTTCTACTTTCTTATAATCATGCCTTCCTATGTTTAAAAAATGTTGATGTCCACAAACCCCCCACAGGATAAAGTTGACGGGGTTTAGCCTGGCCCTCCTGGTCCTTCACATCCTAGGCACAAGTTACCCTGACATCACCATTTCCCACTCTTCACCAGCAGTGATAACGTTGTCAAGTCCCACTAATCTCTCCAGAGCAATGGCATGCTGCCATGTTCCTAAATCTGAAGACGGTACATGGATTCTTGGGAAGCTTTCTAAAGTTTTTGCCATCACAGTCAAGGAAAAATCAAAGGTTAAAGAATCTTCCCTATGTGGGTTGGGCCTCCGGCTTCGGCTCAGGTCACGATCTCACGGTCCGGGAGTTGGAGCCCCGCGTCGGGCTCTGGGCTGATGGCGCAGAGCCTGGAGCCTGCTTCCGATTCTGTGTCTCCCTCTCTCTCTGCTCCTTCCCCACTTGTGCTCTGTCTCTCTCTGTCTCTCTCTCTCTCTCTCTCTCTCTCTCTCTCTCAAATAATAAAAATAAACATTAAAAAAAATTTTTTTTAAAAGAATCTTCCCTATGCCAACCCTTCTCCTCTTTCCCTACTAATACCCTAAAAGAGAAAGCAAAACTGCACATTACTACTGAAAACAACTTTGAGAACACAAAGGACTGGTTAGATTCAACCACATTTGATGTGCCATCCAGACTGTTCTGAATCAGGAACTTGGAATTGATCAAGTGTGGGGAGGTCAGGGTGGGTCAATGTCCGGATGGGGCCTTGCATAAGAGACTATAGGATAAGGACAAGGGAGGCTGACAGCCCCTGGGCTGCATGACCAGCACTAGTGAGGAAAGGAGAGAGAAGAATGGTAAAGGTGATTCATGGTAACTTTTGCTGTGTTAACAAATTACTCCAGAACTTAGTGGCTGAAAATAACCATTTTATTTTGCTTGTGATACTGTGGGTCATAAAATTAGTGAGGGCTCAGTTGTGCAGGTCTTCCTACAGCTAGAAGCATAGATATAGGAGTCACGGACATAAAGCTTGCAGTTGAGATCATGGTGGAGTTTTGGATTTTTCAGAGAGAATGTGCAGAGAAAAGAAAAGGGCCAAGGGCAGCCCTCTGAGGACACTAGCTTTTTCAGAGTCAGCCAAGGAAGGTTTGTCTTAATCACTGACTTATACACATTCCTTTCATATAAAATACTCCTTGGAAAAGAATGTCCATGGCTACTGAGAAAATAGATGACCAAAAATTCTACTTTCCTTCTTAGTTCTCCCTTGGAGTCCCTCTTGTGGTTGCCATCAGATGTTACCCGGGGCTGCTGTCATCAGAAGGCTCAACTGGACTGGTTATCGATACACGATTTTGAAGTGAATTGGATAACAAAAGACATCAGCATTTTGTATCCATACTACCAGTCAGAATAAACTAGTTTTGCTGCAGTAACAAATAACCTCACTGTCTCAATGGTCTGAACAACAGAAGTTTATTTCTTCCTCCTATAATATGTCTATGGCAGACTGCTGTGGGCTCAATTCCACATTATCATGATTTCCGTCTATGATCCAGCTGATGGAGCAGTCCCTACCTGGAATATCACCAGTCGCCATGGCAGAGGGAAAAGAGAACAAGGCAAAGCACCCAGTGACTCTTAAAGCTGCTACATGGAGGTAACATATATTACTTCCATTCACATATTGTTGGCTGAAAATGTACCTCAACCATGCTTGCGCTCAAGGCCAGGGAGGAACAATCTTACAACATGCCCCAAATGAGAGAGAGAACCAAATACAGGCAGTCACCACATAAATAAAATGGGCACTCGCCACAAAAAAAAAAAAAGTTTGATTTTAGATGGAAGATCAAGGGAGTGATGAATCACTGGGTTCCACTGCAGAATCCAATACTACACTGTATGTGAACTAACTTGAATTTAAATAAATGAATTAACTTTTTTTTTTTTAAAGACGATCAGGGGAGACTTCCTGGAGTAACCAGGAAAGGTAGCATTTGTGTTATACATAAAAGGTGGGAAGGATTTAAATAAATGAAGATGGAGCAAAGAGGGAAGAGAGAAAAAAACACTAAGCAATAATGTAGGAGAGAGTCTCACTTAGCCAGAATACAGGGTGTTAGCTCATTCTAAAAAACTTTACGTGGGAGAAAAAGATGAATTTGCTTACACCAAACATGTAAGATCAATAAGCTTGAGAGTAAAATGATATGCTAAGTTATAGAATGGATAATAGGGTAGCATGATAGACCATGAAACTAGGTTCACTGAGTAAATGAAAGAATAATCCCTGAGGATGAGATTTAAGAAATAACTTTTTGCTCAAATCACAGAGACAGGAAGTTTCCTATAGGAATTAGAAGATAAAAAAGGGTACCTGGCAAGAGCAGGCACAAGGTGCCTATTCAGAAATAAAAAGGGTGCATATTCACAAGTAAATTTTCAGTCTTCTGTCATGAAAAAAAAAAAAAGAACAGACTGTATGGGTTTTGGGTTTAGATGCTGCTAATATCCTCTTGATTACTTGGGTAGGAAAAGTTATTAACATTAGAAATATCTTCCTTTGTCAGGATCGTCACGTAGCAGGTAACTGGTAGTTTCATTGCTATGCTGAAAACCAATTTGGATTTAAAGCTATCAATGCTTAACTCTCAAATACCAGTTAATATTCTCATTTCTGTAAGCCCCTGGAAGGCAGGGCCTGCATCCAACTTAAACTGATGTCTTCACCGTAAGCATAGTAAAGGTGTTCGATAAAATGTGTTGAGTTACATCATCTATAGGAAAGAATAGAATATTATAGAGAATTGCTTCATTTGGGTGGTTCACACTTTTGTTTCAAGGCAAATATTTTGCTTAGGTAAGATTTTTGCCCACATTAAAGCTTTCATGAGCAGAAATGTGTGGTTTGAATACTGATGTGGTAAATCACAATTTTCTTTAAAACCTTATTCTACGCCAGGCTCCCTTCTTCTCCCTGTGTTTTTGTAGTACTGTCAACTTCCCACCCTGGTGAGCTGAAAGGAACAACTTAGTAAGGAACACCAACTACCTTCTAAAAGTGTCCGGCCAAGGGGCGCCTGGGTGGCTCAGTCGGTTGGGCGGCCGACTTCGGCTCAGGTCATGATCTCGCGGTCCGTGAGTTCGAGCCCCGCATCGGGCTCTGTGCTGACAGCTCGGAGCCTGGAGCCTGTTTCAGATTCTGTGTCTCCCTCTCTCTGACCCTCCCCCGTTCATGCTCTGTCTCTCTCTGTCTCAAAAATAAATAAACATTAAAAAAAATTAAAAAAAAAAAAGTGTCCGGCCAAGAGCACTCCTGAAACAATGAGCTTCTGGCTTTTTCTCTCAGCCTCAGCGAACTCCCTGAGTTTGAGCTTTTTCTCTCAGCCTCAGCAAACTCAATATACTCCTCCAAAACTAAGAGGGGAAAAAGGAGGAAAATACAAAGGAAGAAAGCTCTTTAGGTGTTGACTACTAATATAGCTCCTCCAAGCGTCCCCTAGATTATAATCCTTTTGTACCGTATACCTTAGTTCCTTCCAGAAGTCTAGGTGGCCAAACATCAGTATGTCTCAGATCACCAGAGACGCCTTCAGCTCCTGCCTACTGGGTGGCCAGGCTGGGATCAAGTTTACCTTTCTAAACATGTGTACGGTAGCTTTTGGTGATCTAGCAATTGTATTTACGTCCCTGACGTTTGGCAAGGTCCCTTCCTGAGGAGGTTAAATTATGTATAAAGGCTGTCAGGCCAGTAGGCTATGAAATTATTTCTTGGTGAGTTATAGATTGAATATAGTGTATAAAGGGAAAATAGCTATTGCCCTTTCACAACAACAGACACTTATAAAGCCCCTCCATCTTTTGAGGGACTGGGCATGGGTGCCTACAATCAACTAGGGAATGAATGAGAGGTAGTGAATACCCATGTTCTGACTAGAGCCTGCTGAATAGGGAGCATGTGTCTCTGCACTAGAGGGACCAGGTAGCTAGGTGTTGGGTAAAAGGACCTTAGTGCAGATCGATGCACTCCACGCAATCTAGTTGAGTATGAGCTGTACCATAGCTGGGACAGATCAGGGTTCAGTGAAGGATTTTTACCAGATAGATCATATTAAGAAAACAAAAATCATTGACCCACTAGACGTTTTATTAAGTTAGTTTTGTCTCCTAGAAAAATCTCCATATTGGGGCGCCTGGGTGGCGCAGTCAGTTAAGCGTCCGACTTCAGCCAGGTCACGATCTCGCGGTCCGTGAGTTCGAGCCCCGTGTCGGGCTCTGGGCTGATGGCTCAGAGCCTGGAGCCTGTTTCCGATTCTGTGTCTCCCTCTCTCTCTGCCCCTCGTTCATGCTCTGTCTCTCTCTGTCCCAAAAATAAAAAAATAAAATAAAATAAAATAAACGTTGAAAAAAAATTTAAAAAAAAAAAAAAAGAAAGAAAAATCTCCATATTATTCTATTTCATTGATGTATCACAATGGCAAAATGGCGTTCCTTGGGCCTCAGTTTTGACTGAGGCACTAACGCAACAGGCCCTAACGTGAGTATGAGAGAGTCACCATACACAGGGACATAAAAGAGCCAGGGCTGGAAAGAAGGGGGAAGAGAACTCTGTGAAGAGGTTTATTTGGAGCAAACTGTTATCTGTGACCTGCGAGTAGTGCGAGGATCCTCAGTGGGGGTATGACTCCTTCATCTCCTGCCCGGTGAGGGCGTTCTCTGCAATGGAGCCAGTGAAAGCCATGCCCAACACACCTAAGAACACTGCAGGTGGAGGGAACAGCTCCCTGGGTCGGTATGTACCTACAGTATCAGTGTTTCCTCTGCACCAGAAGGAGGCCACAAGGGAGCAAGATGATTCTGGGTGCTAGACTCCAACAGGGAGAAACAGGAGATGATCCACCACTGTCCAGGAGCCCGGGAAGAGGCACATGCATTAAGAGAACCTACATTACATTAAGAGGACTGTAGGTGAGAGGCCCCCAGTGATGCGACCCTCTGAAGAACCAGGAAACCACCGCAAAGGAAGAACCCTATTCCTTCACTTCACCTTCCCCCAGTTTTGAGCCTAATAGAGATGAAAATCAGCTAGCAAGGGGGAAATGAAATAAATCAACTAGCATCTTAGCATGGGGATGGTGGTTTAGGGCAGAACTCTACCTTTAAGTTTGTGTATGTATGTATGTATGTATGTATGTATGTATGTATGTATTTAGAGAGGGGAGAGGGCAGGGAGGGGTAGAGAAAGACAGAGAGACAGAATCCCAAGCAAGCTCTGCGCTGTCAGTGCAGAGCCTGATGCAAGGATCAAACTCACGAAATCGTGAGATCATGACCTGCACTGAAACCAAGTCAGACACTTAACTGACTGAGCCACCCAGGAACCCCAGAAGTCTACCTTTTAAAGCAATGGTTTAACATTTGGGGAGAAAATCTAATTTCTGAATTGAGACTATTTTTAGCTTAAAATGATCAGATACCCATCTTTTACCTAAGAATAATCATAAAAGGGGGCGCCTGGGTGGCTCAGTCGGTTGAGCATCATACTTCCGCTCAGGTCACGATCTCACAGCTCATGAGTTGGAACCCCACATCGGGCTCTGTGCTGACAGCTCAGAGCCTGGAGCCTGCTTCTGCTTCTGTGTCTCCCTCTCTCTCTGCCCCTAACCCACTCGCATTCTGTCTCTGTCTCTCTCAAAAATAAATAAACATTAAAAAAAATTTTTTTTAAAGAATAATCATAAAAGTCACAGGATCTTCCATCCAGGGGCAGAGAAAGATTCTCCTCACTGCCTAAATTTCAAAGGAGCAGGAGAAGCAGACCCAGAATAGTGTTTTATCATATCCTGGGAGCCCTGTACTCAACAGCATAGCACTCACATTTATAATCACCTTCTGAGCCCTGACCTTGACATCACTATGTCTAGTTACAAATGTATAAAAACTGCCTCCAAGAACACCTGGGTGGCTCAGTTGGTTGAGCCTTGGATTCCTCCTGATTTCAGCTTAGGTCATGATCTCACAGTTCATGAGTTCAAGCCCTGCATCACACTGAGCACTGGTGACAGTGCAGAGCTTGTTTAGGATTCTCTCTCTCTCCCTCTCCCTTTCCCTCTCTCTCTCTCTCTCTCTCTCTCTCTCTCTCTCTCTGCCCCTCCCGGACTCTCCCCCCACCCTCTCTTTCTCTTTCTCTCAAAATAAATAAAACAAAATAAAAAAAAACCTGCCACCATCTTTCTTGTGATGTGAAAATCTACAATTTTCTAAGAGAGAAGATTCAATCTACCCGTCTCAATCCTTTGAAATGTTTGCAAGTAATAAGGGAAGGCGTACTTTCCAGAGATCTTATTTCCTCATCAGTGACTCCAAGTGCAGCCAACTCTTTCTCCCATGTTACTGGTCACGGAGGCTTAGGATTTTAAACTATGCTCCCTTAAAATAAAAAATACAGTATTCTGACCCATCCATAAAATTTGCTAGCTACTCTATTCTACCATAGCTATTAGCTGCCATCTCTTCAGATGTCAGGCTCCTAAAATTTCCTAGACAACCAAATTTCCTAGATCCTCATTCCCCTGTGAACAGGAACCTTCAGAAAGTAAGTGGCAGGGGTGTGAACGTGGGCTATTATTCTGGCAGAGCTGAAGATGAGAGGGGGACGATGGCCCTGATTGCAATGTTACCTGAAGTGGGCTGCACCATGCTAACGGGCAATGGGATCTTGGACTGTCAAAGTGACTTTTTTATTAACAACAAAAAAAATGATTAAATATAATTCTTTATCTTCAAAGTGGTCCTTTTGAAAAATCGTGATATTTCTACAAAAGATGACAATCTGCCAACACAGAATAACTTGTGAATGCAAATATTGCTTCACTTCATTGTTCCTGGTTTTCTTCAGAAGCTACATAATCTTACTTTCTAAAAAATGGAGGCTGCAAAGTTAATAGAATTCAAAAGGACTACCTTTCAATCTGAAAAGTTATAAAGATGTGAGTTCTCCAAGTCTTTAAGGAAATCCAATTATAGGTCTCTTTTTATTATTATTATTATTCAAGCAAAGACCAAAAGAGGAGCTTTTCTTTCCCGGTGTCATTTGCTCAGCAGGAACTCACCTTGACGTTGGAGCTGATTTCCCTGCATTTCTCATTAAGAAGTTACTACCAGATATCCAAACTGAGACAGAAACAATGTTTAAGCTGTCCCAGGCTGCTCTGCACACATGCAGTATGTACTTTTCACGCTTGTTTCTCTGTGGCTTTCAGGGATGGGACTAGGGTGAAGCCAGTGAAGAGCCTAGGACACAAAATTTACAGAGGAACTCCATCTCAGGGTCCTGCAAGCATAGGGTAAGAACAAGCGCGTCCTTAAATTTTATACCCTAGGCATCTCACTCCTTCACCCTGGTCCTGGCCCTTATGAACCTTTCATTTCTAAGTAATCCCCGATCATTAAATAAGAAAATGAAAATAAATTTTTAAGTCTACTTAAATGTGTACTGAGTTGCTTTGGAGACTTAAAAAGAACACTGATTTAATATTTAATCTTCATACAAACAGGGAGCTGAGTGAAGTAGGCATTGACTGATAAAGCCTTTCTGTGAATTACACACACACACACACACACACACACACACACACACAGCCATCCCAGAGAGAGAGCAGGATTCTTTGAGGTATTCAAAACACAAAGGTATCTGAAAACATTCATCTCTGTGCTAGGAGAGAGGTTCTTATTAGTTCTGTCTAAACTATCTAGTATATTTAATATATTGACATGACCATGATAATCCTGACTATAATTGACCTTTTCTCCTTCATCTTATCATCCTACTAATTAAACTGTTTTACCACACAACATTTTTCTATAGTGATCCATTTTCCCTTGCCCAGGTTTTGGTTATGATCTGCTTCTATCAATTTTTACAATGGGGCTATTTCTATAAATTTATGAGAATACAAAGTTCTGCCTTTAAGGCTACATGAGACTGTTTATCTAACTCTTGGTTTTGCTTCAACTCAGTGCTTAAAGACCGTACCGGCTGCAAGCAGCTGTAAAGACCAGTGAGCACCAATCAAAAGGGGGAAGAACAGGTCCTAGGAAATTTTCCTTGACCAGCAGAAACATCTATTGCATGTGTTATTTGATCCCTTGTGGGTTTTTTAACGTTAGCAGTAACAGCAATGTAACGTGACCATTGACAGTTGAAGACTGTGGGGCTCATGGAGTAAGTATAAAAATGACTGGCATTTTCTGCTATTTATCCCAAGAGTCTTAACCGTCTCCCCCCACCCCCGCCCCATTCATACCGATCATATTTGTCCCCTTCCATCAAGTGGGGCTAAAGTCATGAACTTGTGTCTCTCTGAAATCAAATTCCCAATGATCAAGAAGCCACTCTGTGACACCTCTGAATGGCTAAAGCAAACTATCCCACTTGACTTGGACAAGAAGAAAGCCAGAGCACTCCAATTGTTGTACAAGAATTTAACATCACACACACAAAAAAAGGATTGCTGATTTCCCTTTTCTCATGGCTTCAGATCACAGGACATACCCGGGTTTCCAACAGGCCCCATCACCCATAAGTCAAAATGTGTGTATTTCTCTCTAATGAGCTAATTTAACATCCTATACACGATCAAGAAATTTGGTGCCTATGTCTATCAGGTAATTGCGAAAACAAACAAACCCCAAAAGCTCAATAGCAGTTGATTTCTTGTTCATTTAATAGCTCCATGTAGAGTTTCTGGTGGATGGGCAGGTTTCTTCATGCGGTGCATCAGGGATCTGGGTTTCATCCATCCTAGGTTTCTGCCATTCTCTAGGACTGTGTGGTCTTTTGCATCCAATCATAAGGGCAGACAGAGACTGTGGTGAAGGCACACTCTGTGCTTAATATTTTGGGCCAAGAAATGATGTACCTCACTTCCACTAGTATTTCACCAACGTGAATAGACAGATGATCCCACCAAGAGGCTAGGCAATGGGCAAAGATGTCCACGATTGAGCAACCACTTTCCAGTAACAACTCCATGATTGGGGACCAAGCATTTTGGTGAACATCTCTCTTTTCCAGAGTGTTCAACCAAACAGAAATTTTCAGGCACCATGACATGCACTGATCATATTTTTCAAATTGAAGCGGATTCTCTCAATACCAAAGCTATGCCATGACTATGAGTTACTGAAGGAAGCTTCCTAAAATTCCCCACTCTTTGAAGTTTTGAGGATACTCTTTAAAAATTTTTTTTCAACGTTTTTTATTTATTTTTGGGACAGAGAGAGACAGAGCATGAACGGGGGAGGGGCAGAGAGAGAGGGAGACACAGAATCGGAAACAGGCTCCAGGCTCCGAGCCATCAGCCCAGAGCCCGACGCGGGGCTCGAACTTCACGGACCGCGAGATCCTGACCTGGCTGAAGTCGGACGCTTAACCGACTGCGCCACCCAGGCGCCCCGAGGATACTCTTTAACACAACAAAGAAATTGTGCACTAAATGTTACTCAATATCTCAAAGAGTTAAAGAGCTTTTCAAATATCTCACGCACAGAGAAAATAAAATGTGCATCGAAGCATCAATTTGATAGCGACACTTTTTTCATTTGTGGTCTATAACTTTTGCCTGTATTGTGTCCTATTCTCATTTTTATCTTTAAAAATGCCTGTATTTGAACATTGTGTATAGAAGCTTCCATTCTTGAGAAGAAAAGCATACCAGGTTTCAATTAATAAGTCAGTCAGTTTCCTCTACTGCCTGTCTGCTCCTTATTGGATCCATAGGTCCATGATGTGTCAAGGATAGCAAGAACCTTGGACTCAATCCAGCCCCAAACTCCTCATTTTACAGATGAGCGAACATGCTAGCTAACATTATTGATTCTCCCTCTTTGAATAAGTTTTCCCTTCGCTTTCCAACCCTCCATCATTTCTTTTTGCCATTGCAGATGCCAGGCCATTACCTGAACTAGCTTCCCTGTGACTCATATACCCTTGTCTGTGTTTACTCATGAAGTTAAAGGGCTTTTGTTATCCAAACAATTCCTTAAGTAATGTGGCAGGCACTATGTGACCCATCTCAATGTTATTAATAAAAGCGATCTACTGATATTTCTTTTTAACTCTTGGCATTGCTCTTCTTTGATGGATACTAGTCAGTCAATATAAAATAAGGCTTACTCATTCTCTTTCTTCAGAGACAAAAACTTTGAGAGAAATACTCTACACAACACCCTTCCCTTCTTTCGTTACGTCTTGCCACTGACAGGAATTATACTTTAGTTAGTCATAAAAGAGTCACTTTTCGGGGCGCTTGGGTGGCGCAGTCGGTTAAGCGTCCGACTTCGGCCAGGTCACGATCTCGCGGTCTGTGAGTTCGAGCCCCGCGTCGGGCTCTGGGCTGATGGCTCAGAGCCTGGAGCCTGTTTCCGATTCTGTGTCTCCCTCTCTCTCTGCCCCTCCCCCGTTCATGCTCTGTCTCTCTCTCTGTCCCCCCCAAAAATAAATAAACGTTGAAAAAAAATTAAAAAAAAAAGAGTCACTTTTCCTCATCAGTCTGCTCCCCCAAGTTCTCACTGACCTTCCTGTACAATAACCGCAGAACCAAATTGCTATTCAAAGTTAAAGATGGCAAGTATATCTCAGTGAGGCCGGAAAATAAATAAACAAATGAGCAAATGAATGAATGAATGCTAAAGAGACTCACACTAGTTAAGTTCAGCCAGGATATTTCTTAGTTGTATGTTTTGCAGGGCTGGACATAGAGAGCCACACCTCCACATCCTAGGGTTTTTATCTCCTTGTAGCAGACTATATTTCACAAAATGTCTATTTGGCCTACAAATACTTTTTTCGATCATGGTATCCAGTTATTCACAGAAATGTGACACATCATCATCAGAATATTAGACGCCACCATCTCTAGAAACCCTTGCTGAGCTCCATTTCCACATGCACATACAGTCACCAAGTAAGTAAAGCTCTCTTCCTTTGCATTTCCTTAGCAGCTCCTATTGATATCTGTTTAATACCTCGCACAGTGTATCGTTCTAATCTATTTTGTTCTCTTTTTGGTTTGGAGAGTAGACACTAAACCATTGGACGTAGTGAAATATGGAAATTCTCAATAAGTATTAGTTAAGTGAATACATAGGAAACACTTAACATGGTTTCGGTTAACCTGGTCACGCAAATCAACGCAGGCTCCTATGCCTCAGACCTGAAAATGATAAAATAGACAACAGGAAGATGTCTTTTTAAGTGAAACGAACAGTAAAATTGTAACCAGATCAGTGGAGCCAACGGTGACTATTTTCAGGCTGTTGATGATCCCTGGGCTCAAAGGTATAAATATAAGATGGTATTCATTCATTCACCAAATACTGGCTGCATGCCTACTGCTTCCTAGGGACTGCAAATAGGAGGAAGAAGGGGACCAGTTTGCTGAGAGATTAAAAAAAAAAAAAAAAACAACATGGGTGAATTTGAAGTTCCTCATTAACCGGCCATTTAAAGATCCCTTTTTCATGGTTTTCTCATTGTGTTGCACAACTCCTGAGGAACTCCTTCCGCTCCGTTCTTCTTTATACCAGCCCGTTACTAACATTAACCTGAGCCTTACTATGTACAAATCTCTGCATGAAGCACTTTATCGTCACATTCAATTCTAGGAACCTAGACTGAGGTGAAGTCACTTTCCTTCCCCGTGACCATCCCCATGCAGAACTGAGCTCCAACCCCAGGCAGTGAACCAAATCACTATACCCCCACATGTGGTTTCCACACAGCCTTCCTCCGCCTTCCTTTCACAGAAGACATTCACTCTCCACAGCATGTCTTTGACAAAGCCTGGTTCAGGGTCAAGATTTGGTCCTCATGTCTTCCCACTGGCACCTCCCTGACCACTCTCTTCGGTCTCCCACAGCTCTACCTTCGAATGTCCCGACGTGCTCTGCACGGCGCCAGTCTCCTGCTCTACGTCTGAAAAGGGACACAAACAATTTAAGAAGAACCGGACGGTTCTGTGGAGCGTGCCACAGTGAGGGTGACGGGCTGGGCACACTGGGCCCACAGAAAGCCCATGAGATTGCAGTGCCCTTCGAGGCCTTCGGGGCATTGGCAGTAAGACCCATAATTCTGAAGGAATTAAACTCCCCCAGTGAAGAGATGGATACTTCACTTGACCCGCAGTCTTCCCTTTGACCACAGACCATTGACTCTGACAGGCTTCAGAAGAAACTTTCTCCAGCCTGTCTCATCAAAGGGAAGCCTGCTACTGTGCAGAGAGGCTTTGAGGTTTGAAGAGGAGAAAGAATATAAAGTGAGGAACTGAGGGGTCTCAAAGGACATCTCTCCCAACAAAAAGCAAAAGAACGCGAGTATAAAAGACCCATGATTTCTCTAACAGTACGTAAAAAATACAGGTTGCTAGTTTGTCATATCGTAAACGTTTTCCCCACTGACTCTGAAGCCATCGTGAGCTGAACCAAATCTGAATTAAAAGAGGCTTCAAAGGAAGCTTAACAGTTGGTCACAAGGGGTAAATTTCCCTGTACTGCAAAAGAGAAGGCTCCCCGGAGGGTGCTAAGTGGTAGGGTCCCTTCAGTAGCTTAATACAGTAGAAAATCATAACTCTTCACAGACCAGAGCTGGATGCCACGGCCACCTTCACCAACTTGCTCAAAGTCGCAGTAAAACAAGAATGCAAACCCACAGCTGTCATCTCTGATGACGGATTTACTGACTTCGGATGGCCGCTTCTCTTTTTAATACTTTCCTCCCTCAGCCAGGATGCGGATGACAGAGACACACGCTGCCGAGGCTCAGAAAACTTCCCACAACTGCTGCACTTCTGAATAAAGAGTCACCTTCTCAGAGAATGGGACACCTTTGAACAAGTGCACATTTGCAGACAAAGCAAGAGGAGAATGTTCAGGCTCCCCTGGGGGTTGCTCATCCCCCCCCCGCCCCCCGGCACCCCCAGCTACCTGTCTGCTCTGGAGACCTGGCAGGAGGGTGAGTTACTTCCCCGGAAGGGAAGAGGAAATCCAATGCCCACACTGTCCCCATTCACTGGGACTTCTGACTCCCCATCAGGGAAATTGTATGTGTGTATTTAATAAACACTTCAAAAGTGCCATGTGCCAGGCACTATCCTAAATGCCTTACAACTATCGATTCCCCTGCTCATGACAACCATCCCATTATCCCAACAGGCAAGTTTGATAACTTGCCCCAAATCACATGAATGGCAAGCAGATGGTACCCAACCCAGGCTCTGGCCCCAGAGCCCAAGCGCTTCCCCACCTTGCCCTGCTGCTTCACCACGAACTCTCTTTTTCCTACGCAAACAAACTTCACGTCCCTGCTCCGTAAGATCTTCCTCTAGGCTTGATATTCCCAGCAGGGTTCATAAGTTACCAGTGCTTCAAGGTGCAATTTTACAGCCTAGCCTGAGATGACTGGGGAAAGGGAGAAAGGACAGGAGGCAGGGGACCACTGCGATTATACTCCCATGGGTAGTTAACTGGGCAGCTTTGTTTTCCTTTGCTATTTTTCCAGTTGCTATCAGAAAACCAGGAGCTTCCGATTCATCTACCGCTTGAGGCGGTGTCTGCTACCCTCTCCATTTGCAGGCTCCCCCCCAGCTCTTTTACGTCCCCCCACTGGTTGTTACTTGGTTCCTCTGCTTCTGGAATGTCTCTGGACGCTGTTTCATTATGTAGAGTCAGGCAAAAGACAGGCGGATGTGTGTGAAGCCGCGATGAAGCTGGCACCAGGGCTGCGGTGTCTGTGGTAGTTTATTACCGCTGCCAGCAGAAGAGAAATCTGATCCTGGCAGATGCAGCCTGCTGTGAATCAATATTTTACAGGTAGTATACTTTGAAGAGATGACATCAAGACAGAATCAAAAGAGAGGAGGGGGCGAGAGAGAGAGAAAGAAAGAAAAGGCACAAGTAGGAGCAGGGAATTTATCCTGACATCCTTTGACAGTCTTTCCCACAAGGAGTGAGAAGAACAAGCGCCAGCAAGGGGAGCCGACACGGACGTGGGGGAAGACGGACTCCTTGACAAAAGCCATTACTCCCCACTTGCCTTCACCGCACACGCTATCACAAAAGGGGAAATGCAGCTGTGATACCCTTTGGACCAAAGGAAGCCTGTTCTTAAGCACAGGCTGAGAAACACCCAAAGGCACAACAGGAAACAGACCTCTTCCCTAGTGCAGTGACGGGGGGGACTCAGAAAACACTAAGTGGAGAGGGGAACGTGCCCTCCGCGTGCCTGTCTTGGTCTGTGTGTTCCAGATGTCCTTGGGGATCTCTGGAAAGCATTCTAGAGCCTTGATGAGGGGGATAAAAATATGAGGTGGGTGACAGGAGCCTGCCAGGCCTTTAAGGATCCCAGGGATCTAAGCCAGAGAGAGAGAGAGAGAGAGAGCACTCCCCCTCCAGAGCCCCTGAAGGCAGAGGCACTGACAGGCACCCAGACAGCATTGGGAGGGATGCAGTTCTGCTGAGGATACAGAAGCACTGTGTCTACCTGTGGCCTAGAAGAGTGGGAGGGTGGCTTCTCAAGGGGGAAGAATTCACAAAATAACAATTGAGCTCCTTTTCTGGACAAGACATTGGGAGTGTAAGAGAGACTCAGAAACTAACAACCCTCAGCCCCAGCCCTCAAAGGGGAATTAGACATATACATATTCTGCTCTACTACAAAGTCAACCGATGAGTGCCCAAGAAATAGATCAATGATGTGCTGTAAGATTTCAGAAAAAAAAGGAGATTTCTGATAGCCTAGACCTGTAGCCTTTTAAGATCCAAAGAGATCGGGCACCTGGGCGGCTCAGTCGGTTGAGTGTCCGACTTCGGCTCAGGTCATGCTCTCATAGCTCGTGAGTTCAAGCCCTCGTTGGGCTCTGTGCTGACAGCTCGGATCCTGGAGCCTGCTTCTGATTCTGTGTCTCCCTCTGTCTCTGCTCCTAACCCACTCGCATTCTGTCTCTGTCTCTCTCAAAAATAAATAAACATTAAAAAAAAATGTTTTTAAGATACGAAGAGAGCCTTGGCTTCAGGGATGAGGAATGCTGACTTTAGACCTGACAGTGGGATCAGGGAGAGGTCCAGACGGTCGTGGCAGAACTGGCAGGGTGAGCAGGATCTGAGTGAGATGGTTGGATTTCAACAGGGCAAGGATGCATCCCCGGCACAGGAAATTATTTAGGCCAGCATTTCCCAAATTATGTTCCAAAGAACACAGGGCATGCATGAGAGATATTATATGAAATAGCTTCTTTGAGAAACAAGTTTTGGAATTCCCAGCTTACATGAGATAAAAGGTAACACAGGGTTAAAATGTTAGAGGCAGTTTTAGGGGGAAGAAAGAGGTGACCAGTAGTTAAAATCTACAGCAGTTAGACTGAACTTTTTTCCCCCTGTTCCTCAAAATTTTATTGTGAAAACTTTCAAAGACACCTAAAAGTTCTAAGAATTTTACAGTGAAAACACACTATCTCCACCACTGAGATTCTTCCGTTAATGAACTTTTTAAAAGACAGATTTGATCATTTCACATTCCTGCTCGAAATCCTTCCATGGGTTCCCACTGCCCTTGGGATTAAGGCCCATGTTCTCCAGATAGTTATCTTATGCCCCTCTGTGGCATTACTTTAAGCTTGTCCTTGCCCTCTGTGGATTCAGCCATGGGCTTTTATTCTAGGCCCTTAAATGAACCACGTTTTTTCTAGTGTCTAGGCCTTCTTATGTATGTATGGTTTCTTCTTCTTAGCTAATTCCTAAAAATTCTTTAGGGCTCAGCTTAATGAGAACCCTGAGCAGGTGACCATGTGCTCCCAGTGAAACTTGCTCCCTCCACAACCCTCATGTGCCATTAGGGCTGACCTTCAGGATCTATCACAGTGTCTCACACGCAGAGAGCTCAGTAACATGGGGTTGAAGATGAAGGAGCCAGGTCATGGAGGGCCCTGAATTCCCAGGGAGAGAGACTAGACATCATCAGTAGGCAATGAGTGGACATGGGGAACTTGGGGGAGGGAAGACAGGCTTGAAGCTGTTTCTCAAGATTACTCGGCAGGGACATGAGGTGGTTTGGAGCACGAAGAGTCTGGTAATATGAAAACACATTAGGAGAACATTGCAAGAGCCTGGCTAGAAATAATGAGTTCACTCCAGCTGGTTTTTAAGGAATATGGATATAAATGAGAGGCTGGAAGAGAGAGAGTCTATGGAAATAGACTTTCTAGGACTCCACAAGAGATGCGACATAAAAGGAGAAGGGAAGCAAAGGTGACTCCAGGTTCAGAACCCACATGACTGGAAGGATGGTGATACTTTCACAGAATGGGATCAGGAGAAGGAGCTGAGGGTGAGGGGAAGAGACAGAGAGGTGAAAGAAACTTTGACTTTAACTTTCAGATACTTTGACTTTAACTTTTAAGTGCTGTGGAAACATCCAGATGGATTTGGACCTTCCTGGAATCCCACTAGCCAAGGCCTGGGAATCACATTCAGCCATCATCCCCCTCCTAACAGTCTCTCAGGCTGGTCCTCTCCTCCCTCTCCACCACTTGACTGCTGGCTTTATGCAGGCCCTATCACCCCTCATCTGAATTCCATGCATGCTGGTGGTTAATTTCTGTGTCAACCTGACTGGACCACAGGGTGGCCAGATTTTGGCCAAACATTATTCTGGGTGTGTCTGTGAGGGTGTTTTTCAATGAGACTAACATTTGAATCAGTAGACTGAGTAAAGCAGACACTCTCTCCAATGTGGGTGGGCCTCATCCAATCAGTTGAAGGCTTGAAAGGAACAAAACATTTGACCTCCCCAACAATAAATGGAAACTCCTCCTGCCTAACTGCTGTGAGCATGGAAATTCGTCTTATCTGGCCTTTTCAGGCTAGAAAGTCAAACTAACGTTGACTCTTCTCGGGTCTCGACCTTGCAGGTTTTTTGAATTAGAACTTAAACCATTGGTTCTTCTAGCTCTTGGGCCTTCAGACTCAGACTGGAACTACACATTGGCTCTCCTGAATATCCAACTTGTATACTGCTTATCTTGGGATTTCTCAGCCTTCACAATCACAGGAGCCAATTTCTTATAATTTCTCTCTCAGATAGATAGATAGACAGACAGAGATATATCTATACATAGATATATATCCCATTGGTTCTTTTTCTCTGGAGAATTCTAAGACATGCACTCTTCCTCTCCATGGTGACCCATCTCTTAGCCTTCCGCTCCTACTATACTACGCTTCCTGGACAAATTACTCTTCTTAAATTAGCTCACTTCCAACTATGCTATTCCTTGGTGAGCTTGGATTTAAAAGGTAAGAGGATGCTGAAGAAATCAATTAAGAGTACCAACAATATTAGAGAGAGAGAGAGTTATAAGAAAAAAAGAGGTGATGAGTAGTTAAGTATCATGAAGCATTGAGGAGAATAAGAACTACAATGCAGCCAGAGTTCCACAATGAACCATACTAGTGACTTTTGAAGGATGCATTTCTACAGATTGCTGGGTTAATCTGGCCAAGAAGTGTAGGGAAAGGAAGGTAGAAGGTCTAGAACAGAGCCTCTCAAGCTCTCCGTGGGGAAGATTCAGATTGGTCCCCCACTCTGACCCCCAAACAATTGCAGCCTAATATTCTGAAAAATACAATAAAAACCAATTACTTAAAAATGATTATATGCTTGGACATCATGGCAATGTCAGATTGCTATCAAAATTTTTAAATACTTCTTTTCAGTTTCTAAATGTAGCCCATTGTGGACGTGTACCAACAGCTCACACAGAGTGGCATCTGTCCACATACCACGTTTTGAGTAGCAATAGTCTACAGCTGTACTGTCCTATCCAATACAGTAGCCATTAGCCACATGTGGCTACTGAGCATGTGAAATGTGGCTAGTCTGGATGGAAACATGCCCCAGATTTCAAAGGCTTAGCAGGAAAAAAAAAATGTAAAATATCTCCTTAATACTTTTGATATTGATTACATGTTGAGATACTATCTTGTTCCTATTGGGTTAAATATAATGAATTATTAGATTTAATTTCACCTGTTTTTTTATGTGACTACCAGAGAATTTTACATTACTTACATGGCTTATATTGCATTTTTTGGACACTGGTCTAGATGGCAAACACTTCTACGATCAAGTTTCCTTGAATGTGCATCCATGGGAAATACACCAGGTAACTTATTTTTCCACAGAATCGAACCACAACGCATCCCTGTTTTACCTATTAGTTATATGGTTGTATCTTAGTTGTTCCTTACAAATATTTGCTTCCAGGATGAGCTGCACTGAACTGAGGACACAGACAGAGGCTTGAGGGGACAGCTGTCCCAATACAGGATAAGGCTCATTTTTTGCATGCATGAAAAATAACAACGGCAAAGGGTAGGAAACAACAGTGGGCAGAGGGGAGAGGAGGAGATGGGTCATTGGAGGATTAGGTGAGCTTCCCTGTAAATGTCAACAACATCTCAGCATGTTGACATGGCTTACTAAAACCCTAGTGGGGAATTGTGGTATAAGATACTTTGTTAGTCTAAATCATGGAACTAAATATTCTCTTCACAGCAGCCCTCAGCTCTCATATGAAAGAAGAAAAGGAGCCCTTGGAAAAAGTGAACAATGAGATCCCATTTAGGAATAATTTGCATCTTTGAGAATACCATCCCAATTGAAAGACTCTCTTCTTGACAGATTCACTGGGTTTCCGTATCTGAAGAACACTTTGACTTGACTGATAGACTTTGGCTTCACTATGGGTTGAGGAGGGAGAACAGGATACAATGTTAAATTTATCCAACAGTAGTTTTGTGCTCCTTAAGCAAATAAGCAAACAAACATTCGGCCACAACTCTTTTTAAAGATTTTCTAATAAATTAAAGAATAATAAAAAGTCATTCTTGCCAATTAAAGCTATTCAGGGTCACATATTTTTCTTTCCTGTAATGCCAAGAGTAATCAGTTGGTTTCACCCTGTTCATCCCTTTCTCTTTCCGTTTCTTATTAACACATACAGCAGGTTTTCACTACGGCAAACTATTTGCTGTCTTGAGAATAACTCCTTTTCCACCTTCATCATGACTAGCAGGTGGTTTGACTAGAGATCATCAGGCAAATTATCTCCATGCCACCACGTCAACCTCTCCCCTTTCAGAGGTACTTTCCTCACTCAGGCAGAGGAGTGAACATGGAGTGAGGGAAGCAAACAGCTTTAAGAACTCTCTGCCAGGGGCCCCTGGGTGGCTCAGTCGGTTAAGCGTCCGACTTCAGCTCAGGTCATGATCTCACAGTCTGTGAGTTAGAGCCCCGCATCGGGCTCTGCGCTGACAGCTCAGAGCCTGGAGCCTGCTTCTGCTTCTGTGTCTCCCTCTCTCTCTGCCCCTCCCCCGCTCGTGCGCGCGCGCGCGGCGCGCGCGCGCGCGCTCTCTCTCTCTCTCTCTCTGTCAAAAATAAATAAACATTAAAAAAAAAAAAAAAGAACTCTCTGCCAGTTTCCTAACCGCCTAAGGCCAGTACTGCGGTCACAATCTTTGGCTTACCCATTTAATTCTTAAACTTGGCATACAATGCCAGCAAAAGGTACATTGGGAAGGTCATTTTATGATGTTCTCTTTAGACCCACAGAATGGATGGACTTAACCTACTTGATTGTAACAGAAAGGGCAGGACGGATTGAATGTCTCTCATGTTATCTGGGAAAAAACTAGAAAATATGATAACAGTGTGTGATACCCAAATACTGGAAACCTAGGGTGACCACCCACCCCAGTTTATGTCTGTTTCCATAGTATAATTGTTCACAGAGCCCCCCTTCATTCTCAAAAGTGCCCCTATTTGGAAAATAAAGTATATGGCCACCCTACGTAACCTGCAGAAAAGATGAGCAAAGCAACTGGGCATGAGACCCACTCGGTCCCATGCCTCACTTCCATCCATCATACTCATAAAAGCTGTGTATGCTAACCGAATGCTGCATAACCATAATTATGATTTCCATCGGGAAGTGACCATTGATTAGGAAATGGAGTTCTTTTTATTGGAGTAGTGTAGGGCTAGCCAGAGGTTAATGGGGACAAAAACAGGCTGGCCTAGAATCCTTGATAGATTAATACTAATTTGCATGGTGAAGGTTAAGTGCTGTGTGGGCTGCCAAAGGAAATGCAAGTGTCTCAGAATAATTGTGGATAAACAGGAAGGTCGGAACAGGAACAGGGGCAACCTGTGTTCCCCTCCAGCTCATGTCCTCAGGGGTGAAATGGTCGCCTCTCTGGGGGCAGAGCTCCTCAGTCCTTGATAGCTCACCTAATGTTGATAGCCTAGGAGGATTCACAGGAAATCGTGAAACACTTGTTTTTATAGTACAATCATCCTTGCCATGGCCCACGACCAGGATGGGAGTTTAAATATCTAACACAAGACATAGACGAGTCAAATGGATGCTCACTGGCAATGGCCAGTACGACTGTGCCATTGTGTACCAGCCGAGAATCACTGCTGCCAACGAAGCCCAACAAGGTCTGACCCGACCCTTTGCTTACCACACTCCCTCGCTCGCTGTGCTTCAGCTATGTTGGCCCCTTTCCAACTTCTCAGATAAGTCAAACTCTTGCCCACCTCTGAGCATTTTCCTATTTTCACTGCCTGGTATATTCTTTCTCCAGATCCTGGAAGGGCTGAGTTCTTCCCTTCTGCCATGTGCAAGTGCAGACGGCAATTCCTTAAAATGGTCTTCCAGACACCTCTATTTATTTACGATTTTTTAAATGTTTACTTATTTACTTTTGAGAGAGAGAGAGAGAGAGCACAAGTGGGGGAGGGACAGACAGAGAGAAAGGGAGACACAGAATCCGAAGCAGACTCCAGGCTCTGACCTGTCAGCACAGAGCCGGACGCGGGGCTCCAACTCACAAACCGTGAGGTCATGACCTGAGCCGAAGTCAGATGCTTAACCGACTGAGCCACCCAGGCATCTCCAGACAACTCTATTTAAAGAGCCATTCTCCTGGGATATTCTCTGCCAAGTCTCTCATTTACTGCCCTCACTATGAGTCATAAGGTGAAATTATCCTGTTTACTTGTTTTCTTGGTCATTGTTTGTCTCCACCACAAGAACAGTAGCTCTTATTCTTGTTGGCCATTATATCATTGTGGCAGTGTTTGGCACATAATATTTGTTGAATGAGGAAAAAAGAAATGAATGAATGAATGAATGAATGATGTCTGTGGAAGAATAAGCACAATGATAGCCAATGGGGGACAGTTGCCTGAAAGCTACCTTATCAATCTGAACCTCACGGAGCCAAAAAGCCCTGAGCAAAGAATAGCATGCCTGAAGGACCTCCTTACTGGATTACCCAGCATAAGTCCAGGGTTGAGAAGTGAAAGAGGGGCCAACTTCTTCCCAAGATGCTCTGACCATGGATTATGAAGTACACAAAGTCCAGCAAAATGTGGCTACTGTCCCCCAGCTATCTAACGTTCACTCCACTCCCACAAGCAGAGTAAAATGTTGGGAAGGAGAGGGTCGAGTCAATTACCAGGGAATTCATGGGAAAAAAACTTGTGGAAGAAAGGAGGGGAAGGGTGGGGTTTGAAGGAGGCTGAGAGCAATGAAGAGGGCAATACTCTGAAGAAATCAGAGTTGTGGTCCATTCTAACACATTTCCTGCCCCACCCCACCTCCACTCAACACTGCATTGTCTAAAACCTGAGGAAGTCACTTGATTCCTCAAGTCTTAGTTTTCTCATATGGAGAATGATGATGGGGGTTACTTCTCCAGATCCTATGAAGAATAAGCGCTTTGCAGGTGAAAAGGCCTGGGAACCCTAACCAACAAGCAGGGCAATGTGGTGGCCTCGAGTAGCACAAGCGGTAACACAGAAAACTTCCATCATCGTCATCATCATCATTTCTATGACACAGCGACAAATGCTCCAAGGTCCAGGGTAGCATGACAATCACCATTATTACAAATAGCACATGACTTCTGTGATGTAGTTGTGCTCAGGTACAAAAGGTATTATTTGATTTGATCATAGAATTATAAACTGAATTATTTCTCATATAGGAGATATTATTAGTGAACCAATGGCTTTCCCAACACATTTAACATTTAGCTTTTTTTAAAATTTGTGTAATGAAGGGGCGCCTGGGTGGCGCAGTCGGTTAAGCGTCCGACTTCAGCCAGGTCACGATCTCGCGGTCCGTGAGTTCGAGCCCCGCGTCGGGCTCTGGGCTGATGGCTCAGAGCCTGGAGCCTGTTTCCGATTCTGTGTCTCCCTCTCTCTCTGCCCCTCCCCCGTTCATGCTCTGTCTCTCTCTGTCCCAAAAATAAATAAACGTTGAAAAAAATAAAATTAAATTAAAAAAAATTTGTGTAATGAAAAATAAAACAATATCTTTTCCCCCAAATGTTACACATCCTTCATCTACTTATGTGCCCCTAGAAGAATTCTTGATGTGCCTTCAGATGTGCTTGTTCGTGAATTAACATGTAATAGAGCAAATAAAATTTCCAATATCTTGACCTGGAATCTTAATTGTTTGGGACCCAAGGCCTACTTACATGCTAAAGTCACCATATGACAGTTATAAACTTGTGAGTGACAAACAGTTGTCACTGATACCCTGGAGTAAACATAAACCATTGACAGTTTGGCTGTGGTCCAAGTGCTCTGGTGTGGGTTTGATCAGTGAATTCACATTGTGCACATAAGCATGGCCCCGTGGCCGAGCACCCCCAAACCCTCTTAGTGGGTGCCCGTAAGCTTGCCTCTGCAGGTTCACACAGCTTACACTAGATCTTGATCAGAATCGCCAGTACCTTCCCTCTTAGGGATTTTCCTCATTGTGCTACATTTATGCTCAGCCCGCAAGGCTTTGCATTTGAGTATTTTGTTGCAGGGCTATCTGTAGGTAACTTTAACCACGGGCTGGCCCACTCCTTGTCTATTGCACTGGGTTGTTTCCACTCCCAAGCCCTGCGGGTGATAGCTGGGTCTACCAGCACTGGAACATACAACCTTTGCCTGAGTGAGTAGCGGATGCTTTCCCTGAGTCTGTATGACAACTTTTTCCCCTTCTGCTCATAGGAAACTTTGCATTTGCAGTCCTTCTATAGGACACAGGGGACCTGTTAATAAGGACAATTCTCAAAAACTGTTCATCTGTGCTCACTGGGATAAACAAGCAAAAAGCAGGCAGAACATGGGACCCCTCTTGACTTAACCCAGGGCCAAGCCAAAGCTTGTAATACCACATATTTATTCTAACTATCTTAACACTTCAACATCATTATATAGCTTTCTCAGATTAAACTGAGGTTGTTTTTGTTTCCTGTCTGTTGATATTTTATTTTAAAATTTAAACCTAGCTAACATGCTTGTTTAAAAGTTTTCATTTTATAATAAATAGTAAGTAATCCATTTGATATCTCACTCCAGTTATTTTATTTTGTAACTATTATTAATGCCTATTTTTCTACTTGTAAAACTAAAAATATATACCCATATAGAAAGTTTAGAGAACACTGAAAAGCTAAAATAAAAATCATGCAGAAACCCACGCACTGAAATTGCATTTCGATGTATTTTCTTCCCTTTTTTTCTCTCTCCATTCATTTTAATGTACATAAACAAACTGGATCAGAATCAAATGAATTGGATTCTGCATTGTAGAATCCACCCACTGCATTGTAATTCTTTTATTGGAAAAGGGGCCACAAGAAAGCGTAGCTCCATTCACAAGGCCCTGCCTCTGGACCATGGAAAGGATGTCACCTCTTATAATAAACACACTTGGAGCACCTTCTGTGTGCTTAGCACTCCGCTGTGTGCAGGGAACAGAGATAAATGGCACAGTGCCTGCGCGGTCACCTGTGGGAGGCAGAGAAGTAAATGGAAACAACATGGTATGTAGAGCCCATGACAGAGGGAAGTTCAGAAGGCAGGGATAAGAAAAACTTTCTGGAGGGGACGGCACTGGACTTGAGTCTCAAAGGACTAGGAGAATGATGAGTGCAGAAGCTTAGCATTAGACAGATGGGCAGATTCAGGAAACTGCCAGTGCTTCTAAGCAGCTGGGGCAACTGGATGATCAACTGGAGACGGTCAACTCAGTAACTCCCTTTTAAGGTTTAGAGAAGCCAAATTTCTTTTGCGTGCATTACTCTGTGTCAAATGCAAGATATTTGCATCAAGACAACATTGATCTTCTGTACATGAAGCTATGACCTATGGACTTTCTCCAAGTCCCCCCATGGACTTGAATCAATCAGTTTTAAGATGGCCAATGTCCAGTTTGATTGAAGACGTTTACGAAACGCCAGCTTAGAAAGAAAGCAATCCTGATCAGGCTTCTTTTTCTTCTCTCTCTCTTTTTTTCCATTGAAATCTATTGGTCTAATCATCTACAGAGCTAATACCTACCTAGTGAAAAAGCACAGATTTCTAAATTATCCACTTTAATACAAAGTCATGTAGCGGGAAGAGAATGAATAGTGTGCACATCCTCTAGCATACGTGTGGATATATTCTCTTATTTATGTCTGTTCAGTTCTCTTATCCACCAGCCTTCTGGTCAGAGACCAGAATGTTGAATGCTAAAACTGCTAACAAAAGCAGTAATGGATGACTAACAGGACGTGTTAGACCAGGGATGTCAAACAGGTTTCACTTCACCTGCCAGATCCTGCTGATTGGTAGTGACTCTCTACCAGTCAAGGGTCAGAAAACTTTTTCCACAAAGGGCAAGATAGTAGCTGTTTTAGGTTTTATATGCCATATGGTCTTTATGGCAACTATTCAACTCTGCAGTTATAGTGCAAAAGCAATCACACATAATACATACACAAATGTGCATCGCTGAGTCCCAATAAAACTTTATTTACAAAAACAAGTAGGGGGCCAGATTTGGTCTGATGATTCCTGGCCTAGAGCACTGAATGGAAAAGGATCTAAGGTTGCATCTCAGCTATGGGATAAGGGTGGGGACATAAACTTGTAATCTCCATGTTTTATTAACTCCACCTAGGAGCTGAAACTTGGAAATGAGACAGCTGGGTCCTAATTCTGGCTCTTTCTCTAATTCACCAGATAATTTCAAGGCAATTGTTTAACCTCTTACATTGGTTAGTGTTCTTGGCTGCAAACAACAGAATCCAGTCTGACTAGTTTGAGGCTCAAGTCATAAACCACACAGCAGGATAAACATGGTAACTAAGGATCTAGGGGCGCCAGCCCAGGCCCCTAGAGAACCAAATGCCTTCACCGTGGTGTTGGCCAAGGGATCCGCTCTCCCGGACAACACCTCATGTTGCTCACATCTGTGTCCAAGCCTCAGTGTCCTGTGCATTTGAATAACAAGTCTAAGTCATATATCTGCTCCTCAGCTGAAGAGAACAGTTGGAAATACAGGGATTCTGTCTTGAGAGAACAATACTCACGGGATGGGAAACCATCCAAACTTAGAAAGGGTGCATAGAAGGTGGTCAGCCATGGCCGACAGAAGTCCACTCTATCTCCCAATCTGGACTTCTTCCCCCACAAAATTGGCAAGCCTGTTGTAACAAACTGCTAAATATGGTCATTTATAGGTCATTTATGTTTATAGTTAAACATTTAACAATGTTTAACTCCTGATATAAGAGAAAGTACTTTGCTTTGACATAATTGGTTATTCTTAAACTTCCCAGGGTTCCAACCTGATGTGCAAGCCGCTGTTGAAATACATAGTAAATATATGGCTTAACATCTACATTTACCCCTGATTTTGACTTGTGCTTCATTACTTTCTTTTCACCCCACTTCTAAAGTAGCTTCCCCATACACTAAGGGGTACAGGACATCAGGGAAAACACAACTACTCTTCCTAACGACAACACAAATAACAAGGACCTTCCCAGTCATACTTTTACTATATCAGAAAAACAACCAGTGGCATTTTGCAGTTTTTTAAATCTCTCTTTCTCTTTCTTTCCTTTCCTTTCCTTTTTTTCTTAACGTGAAGTGGGCCAGAGGCCCTGGCACCATGTGTGTCCCCTCTGCAGTCCTGGCAAGTGTCCTTTATACCTTGACAGCTTTATCACCTACAGTCAGCCTTTTCCGTAAGCCAGGCAGGCACATTATTGGAAGCCGGTGTGTCGGCTCCTTCTGTGCCTTTATTGCTGTTCTCATCTTTGTCTACAAAGGAGGAGGCTCTTTTATGGTTGTAGGGATAATTGATTCACTAGACTTTCCTCGGGTCTTTCAAAAAGCTTCTCACCTTATAACTTACTACGATTGTAGGCTTCTCTTGCAATTCAAGCAGTCAGGTAATTGTCCAGACTTGGTAAAAAGCGCCCCTTCTCTCACTTCTTAACGTGGGGCTTCTCTGAACTGTTCCCTGCGCTGAGGAATCGCCGCTCCTACCATCAGTCGTTATAATTTCTGTAATTAAAATCCTTCTTCTAGTCTCACCAAACTTTCATGTAGAACACATTTCCTCTAATTCAGATCTCAGCTGCTGACACTTTTTTATTTTGAAAAAACCTTTTTTTTTTTTTTACATTTATTTATTTTTGAGAGACAGAGACAGAGTGCAAGTCGGGGAGGGTCAGAGGAGAGGGAGACACAGAATCCGAAGCAGGCTCCAGGCTCTGAGCTGTCAGCACAGAGCCCGAAGCAGGGCTTGAACTCACAAACTGTGAGATCATGACCTGAGCCGAAGTCCGACACTTAACCGACGGAGCCACCCAGGTGCCCTGACACTTTTTTATTTTATAGAGAGAGAGAGACAGACAAAGCATGAGCAGGGGACAGGGACAGAGGGAGAAAGAGAGAGAGAAAGCAAATCCCAAGTGGGCTCCATGCTCAACACAGAGCCCAACATGGGGCTCGATCCCACGACCCTGGGATCATGAACCCAGCCATAATCAAAAGTCAGACACTCAGTTGACTGAGCCACCCAGGCATGCCTGCTAACACTTTTTAAGTAAAGAAATATGCAAAATACTTATTTGCTCCATACAATCAACTTTCCTTAGCAAATTACAGAATTATAGAGAAATCGCTCCACTTATTTTAAGACATAGCAAAATTTATTCCAAATCATAGGTGTCTTGTTGTACCTCCAGCAACAAGCCAGGCCTGTCACATAGGGCTCAATAAATACTTGTTGAAATGAGAAATAATGGAAATGCTAAATTCTAAATGGCTATATACATCGTCCCAGATTGTTCTTCTGATATTTTATATTCTATGGCACAAATACCCATGGTGTCCAATATTAGATAAAATACCAGTCACAGTAATGGAAGCAGAAATTGCCATGAATCCTTTTCTTAAAACAAGAGAAACCGTTAATTGTTTGGTCAGAATATTTGTAGATTCGGTAAGTATACCATATACATTTTATTTGCTATAAAGGACTGAAACCAAGAGAGGGTCAGGAATCCTTTGGCCTGTCTTTACCACCCTGCCTCAAGCTAAGGCAGGTAGATAGTAAATCACTCTCTTGGCATGGTTTTTGAGTCACGGAATACAGGATATGGATTGTTCTTTTCATTTTACATTTTGCAGAACAATATCTATAATACCTGAGTTATTAGTGGAAGTTTATAAATGGGTTTCAGAGGTTCATAGATAAGCTAATGCACAACGTGTTGTTTATACCTGCAACATATGCCAGCAGGGAAAGAGTCCATAGTGTGAATCATGTTCTCAAATAAGTTAGTGACCAAAAAAGCTCTGACCTAAATGTAACGAAATATAGCTCTACTAGGGTTTCTGTCTGTTTGAAGCGACCCAGCCTAAGGTAGTTTGAAAGGAACTGGTAGTGGATGGCATTTCCAGCTTTTCTGGGATTTCTATTAATTTGGTAGCTTACAAGCATCATAGACTCAAGATGCGAACTGACTGGAACTTTCACCAAAAAATGTGCTCCTGAAGGCAAGATGCAAGAAATTATGAATCCAGGTCAGCCGGACCAAAATGACCGGTCTAAGATGAGATTTCATCTATACCTAAAAACTCTGCCAAAAATGCCAACGTTTCCCAGGCGGTCCCTGCACTACCCAAGCGGTGGGATTTTAAAAATAGAAAGCATCAAGAAAGTCAACAGCTGAAGGCATAGTTTGGCATGTACGAAGCCTGGGTTTCAGTCCACACTGATGGTGCCGACTGGATTTGTTACAGGATCTGCTGGAAATCAGTGGATTCTCCAAGGACAGAGGAAAAAGGACATGCTAATGTAAAAAGCCAAGTAATACAGGAGAGTGGAATGTCCGGGGAGAAAAAAAAAAAGCCAATATATCCATACTTAGAAATGGTAGTCCTTTTTGAGTAAATATAAATAAAGGCTCCTCTCATCTTACAGGCACACTGAACTCTTTCCTGTTTCCAGACGGTGAAAGTTTGTCTCTGCAACCCATGTGTGTTGCAGACATGAACTTCATCTTACTCTTTTCAGCTTGGATCACTGTACTCTCTCCCCCGAGGCAGAGAAAATGTGTATAGGACTTTTTTCCCCTGTCCCTCGCTGACATACGGCTTCCAAAGAAGGCGCTAGCTTTGGCTGCGATTGAAACATATCTTTTCCATGTCCATGATCCCAGCCAAGATGGACTCCTTATGAAATATCTTATCTATAAAGGTCGGGGGAGCTCAGAACCAGCTTTCCAAACTTTTGTTTTAATCTAAAATAGCACGGAGGAAATAGCCCATGTTTTTTTTTTTTTTTTACCACCTATCAGGATAGAGGTACAACATGGTTTCCTCAAATAGAGTACATTTTTTTTTTTTAAATAAAAGGAGGGAAAGACTTGTCTCTTCCCAAACAAACACAGGCAGCTAAGCACAAAATCAGTGTCTCTTTTAGCAAAAAACCTAGTGGTCACACTGGAAGGTGGAGAGCAAGTTCTGAAGAGAGTGAGATACAGAACAGGAATTTTTTGATTTGTAAAGTGGAAGGCAAGTGCGAAGAAAATTTGGGAATGTAGACCAGTAGGGTCTTAACCAGAAAAATGAAAACTGAAGTAACTACTATTTGGATAATTAGCCCAAACAAAGTATTTCCTGACTAAAATGAGGTTTTATACTTTCAATTGCCCAGAAAATTGCCTTGAATTTCCATCTCGTGCTACAAGTATAGATATGGGCAAAGCTATTTACTGATGAGGGATAAGGAAACAAATGAATCGAGAGCGATCTGAGGGTGGGAAAGTTTCTAGCAGCTTTAAACAATCATTCTGCATAACTTAACACCGAGAGTATAATTTTATAAGTGGACTATTTCTATAGCATCCATAAAACTCAGGGAAAAAAAAATAACGGTGAGTATTAAAAAATAAAGCTAACCAGGTATCATTTCATTTTACATAAAATAGAGATTGCATTCCCAGCTGGCCTGAAGTTAAGACAGCTATTTCCATTTACTATGCCCCTTAAAGCAGTTTTAAAAGTATCAGCCTCTCTGCTCAATTGTAAAATGCCTGCTAGTTTTTGAAGGAGTGCTTTGGAGGGTGAGAAAGATTCAACTCTAAAATGGCTAAGAGACAGTTTTATGAATCTCACTGTGTCTACAAGATGAAGTATTCAGGCCATTATCATGTGCTTATATTTCCAGGATGTGAACAGACAGCTCCTGACTCGGTATTGATGACTGCTTACTATGCTGGCACCTTTTGTGCCGCACAATAGGTAACACGTCTGCAAAACCGCTCTCAGAAGCAGGAAAGGCAGCTGTTAAAATTACACTCTTCCTGCATGAAAACCACCCCCCAGTTGTGAGCCTTGTAAGTACTGCTAAGGAGTCATCTTACCTGATCTCTGTTGATGAGCTTCATATATATGTGTGGTCTTCTGAAAATATCATCGAGGCGTGTTGCCGGTCTTATATTATTAGCAAGAAATTCTACCTCTTGTGAAGCAACATTATGGCTTAGAGGCCCCCTAATTCCTACCTATTAGGCAACCAGTCTCCCATTGGGTTGGAAAAGGCTGAAATTTGCATGCATATAGAGTTTAACCAGAAACATTCATCTCAGGAGAAGAGGACATCTCAAGGTGGCAAAAATCCAAAGTTTCCCATTGTTACTTAGTTTGCCTCTTGTACAAAGCCCTTCTGTCTCCCTAGCCCCCTACCCAGCAGCCCACCAGAACCATGAGGATCAGCCCTGATTGTGCTAAACATTCCCCTGCAGGAACCGAACACCACTCATTTCACCGAAGGAAGAACAGTCAGAGCAGGTTTTCTGTAATGACAGCAAGGCCCTTGGTTAAACGCAAGGGTCCAGCGGAAACTGTCATGGAAATTTCTGCCTGTTACCTAGGAGGCTGGGTGCTCAGACAGCAACATTCATGAAATGGTGGCCCAGTCTCTCACATTTGTTCATTAGAAATCTGTATTTGTTTTCTGGGGCTGCTGTAACACATTGTCACAAATTGGGTAGCTTCTAACAACAGAAATTTATTCTCTCACAGTTTCAGAGGCCGGAAGTCAGAAACCAAGGCTCTAGCGGAGAATCCATTCTTAGCCGATTCCAGTTTCTGCTGGCTATCTTCTACCGCTTCTTGCCTTCCGGCCACACCTTTCCAACCTCTGCCTCTGTGATCATAGCACCTCTTCTGTCCTTTTTAGCCCCCATTGCCTCTCTCTTCTAAGGACATTTGTGGTGGCATTGTAGGACTCACTCAGATAATCCAAGATAATCTCCTCGTCTCAAGATTTCTTAACAATGACATCTGCAAGAACCAATTTTCCAAATAAGGTAATGTTCACAAATTCTAGGGATTTGGATTTGGTAACAGTACCGAGGACCCTAATTCTCGAGTAGCCAAAGATTTTGAGAATCGGTGCAATTGCTGACTGATGCAAGGTTTTTGGTCTATTTCACAATTTTTTCTAATCTAGGCCAAGAACTTTGGCCTTTCTTGGTGCACTGGTCCCAAAGGACTTGAATAAGTCTGGTTCTGCCTTGCCTTCCCTTTAGTCCTGCCACTTCCCTTCACCCTCTCTCCCATGTCCTTCTCTTTACCCAACACACCAACATTGCTGCTGTTACAAAGAAGCGGGCCCTGTAAAATGTTTCATCTCTATTGTACGTGTCTCGTCTTAAAGTGAGTAGGCAAGAAAACGAAGCATCGTCTACAGAATCCTTATGCTACAGTGACTTACTTTTGCTATCAATCGGGCTACCTTTAGGACCAAAAACTTCTCCTGCATGTCATATCTGTCTCCTATTTGTTTATCTTCTTCCTTCTTTATTCTCAGATAGACCAGGCTAAGAGAATGCGGTCGCCCTGTTGTTGGAGCCCATTGCTCTGCCAAATCCCAGCAAAGGTGAGGATTGATAGATATTGGGGTTGGGGAAAAATGTAAGGCTACATCTCCTCTCACCCCAAAAAATTCCCTGGCAAGGAGTAAACACAAAAGGATATTGTCCAAATTTGGTAGTGTCTCTACAGCTGGGTCCACCTTAAATATGAATTCAGGGTTGAGCCTTGCTTTTCAACACTCGCACTACAATAAAGAAAAAAGGAAATGCAGCTCAACAGCACTGCATTAGAAACGTGCATAGCTTAGGTGAATTTAACTTAATGCACCAGGCTGCCCGGAGAGAAAAGGAGAGAATATTTAGATCATGGGGATGTTTCCATCTGCTTCCATAGGCATTGAGCCTATGCCCCAATTAGCATAATATGGGAGACACTAATTTCTATTTCCTCAGTCAGTTTCATCTCAGTATCCTAGTCCCTCTCAAAGCACGAGTACTTGCTACAGTGTGCATAATTCTAGAATTGAAAGATATATATCGTCATGCCACATGACCCTCAAAGACAATCCAGCAACTTCATCATAAATGTATATATAATATTTGCACGATTACATACATACTGTTGTATTTTTTGCTGTGTAGGGATGTTTTTAATTATTTTCAAGAGTAATTTTGACAACTCGTGATTTTTTACTGACTTGATAAACTCTGCTCATTACAACTCAACTATGACAAAAGAAGTAAAGCCATTAAATAGCTAGAAGCAGAAGATACCATAGATAGTATCACACATTTAAGTGCTTTTTATGAAAATATTTGTAACTCCGGCTATAGAAGTAGTTTTAGAGTTTGCTCTATCCAGAATATGGCCTGTATCAATCAGAATAGGCTGTTATGCTGCAGTAATATACAACCCCAAAGTCCCTTGGAAAACGTTTGTCTCTGCACACGCTACACGTCTATTGTGGATCAGCTATGGTCCTTCTCTGTGCCATGTTCATCAGGGGCCTAGGCCGACCACACATTGACAGTAGTTGTGGCAAAGAGAAAAGAGACAGCAAACAGTGCCCTTTCTTTTAAAATTTCTGCCCGGAAGTGGCAGACGTCACTTCCACTCACACTGCATTGGGCAGAGCAAGTCATATGATCACTCTTGAGTTCAATAGGTCAGGGATGTGTAACTCTCCTGCAGAGAGAGGAGAATGGAATACTTAGCAAACTTCCAAAGATTCCCTTCCATATTTCTCCCAATGACCACCCAACCGACAGTTAAAACCTTAACACCTCTCGAAGAAGCCCATTCTACTTTCAATCAGTTCTAAGTACTAGAGAGTTCTTCCTTAGGTTGGTTACAAATCTGTCTCCTTGGAGCTGTCACCCATTGGTCCTCTTTTTGTGCTTTGTCGATGAGGACAAATTTAGTTATTTTCCATGGGACAGCTCCTCAAAGATCAGAAACATCCAGGCCCTTCAACAATCTCTCATGCAATATGACATTCCATCTTTTCTCAATCATTTTATTTTTTCAACTCTCTATTCTGATAATAAATCTCCTTAGTATTCCTTTGTCTTGTAGAACTTTTGACACATTTTGGCTAGGAGCGATGTGTTTTTGACATCAAATTCACTTCACTGGGTTCATTCAAATGCCTATCACAAAGCCTGTGGTCTCTCTCTCAATGTCCAATGAACAAGATTCAGCAGGAAGATACACGGTTATGGCACCCTAGGTATCCGTGTTCCCTGGCACTGTTTGTACCTCATTAGTAAACATTTTCTTGAAATTATCTTGGATACTCATTAAATATTATCAGCTACTTAGAACAAAGGATAATTATGAGTTTAATGAAGCGTGCACCAGCTTGCTCAAGTCTAACGTTTGTTTCTCTGCTGGGACCCCATTTTACTTTGCACTTATCCTTCAGCAAAGCTACTCTACAAAGTCACTTTGGCAATAAGAAGTATTTAATTAGATTAATGAATTTTTATCGCCTCTCCTAGGGATTAGGCTTGTTAAATCCTGGCGACCAAAGAACAACAGATTTTTTATTACTGAATGTTTAGGGATGCACTGGTTGTGCCGCCGTGGCGGTCCTCATAAGTCAGCCTGCTCTGGGCAGTTGTACCTGGCATCCCTTGGTAGGCCAGGGATATTTGGCAGACAACCTACGCCTTCAGTTAAATCACAGAAATCAAAATGCAAATGAAATCATGTGCACCCCAAACAGGGCTTTCGGCAGCTGTCTATCTGTCAGAGGCTGCTGACTTATCGTACCCTGACAAAATGTGCCCCTCTTCCTCACTTTGCAGGTGTTTGAGAGGAAAGCGAAGACCCTATAACCAGTACGTCGTCTTCATGAGAGCATGGGTATCCACTGATATTTTTCCTAAGTCGTTGGTGTCATGTTTAATAAGAAGGCAGGAAGGGTGAAGTTTTTTTCAGAAGAGTTGTGTTCTAAAGCCGTTAAGCAATATACATATGTAAAACAATTTGGTATCTTTCATAACGAATCCTTTGAATGACGGTAACATCATTCATCTAGAAACTTCAAAGCACTTTTTTTTTAAAAAAAAGATCAACCGTGTTTCTCCCCGATCGCATTCCTATGAGGCACTTTTCAAGCATTGGCACCCCCACTTAATGAATGGAAAAACTGAGGCACAAGAGTACAGAATTGGCCAAAGTTGTAAAATAAGTCAGTATCACAGCAAAAGAGCAGTCTCGTGATGACAAGAATGATGGTCTTTCAGAAGTAGGTAAATCCAAATGCAATCATAGGATTCTCTCTCACAGTCTTACAGTGACGCCTTGAGAAAAGAGAAAAGAATCCAAAAGGGGCCTAAAAGGAGATCAGAGACTTCGGGGGGTGACAATTTTTGATCAGCGTGGAGAGGGGAGAACAGAGACATGGAATGTCGAAAGTAGGCTTCATGGAAGTTCAGAGGGAAATTCAACCAAAATGTAAACAAGGAGCACATGACTACATTTAGCCAATTTGTAAACATTTAGGGTTTATTACACAACAGATGCTGTGACCATATAATTTAGCACACAAATTGGGACAGTTTTGAGAGAGAAGAAGGTGCCATTAATAATACACTAATTGTGCCTTTCTCAGTGCTTTGCAGTTAGCCTAGAAATCAAAGTTTTACAGTCTTTTCAATAAGTATTCTCATTTAAACACTGTCCAAGTGTTACACAAACCTCGCGTCTCGATGAAGGAACTGGCAGAGGAGTAAAACAATGAGCAGAAGAAACGGTTTTCAGTAACTACAAAAATGTGAACCAGGTTTGCATTACAGCCTGTTCTCTCCTAAGATCAGCCTTCTTTCCTAACACATCAGGTAGAAGAAACACTGCCTGTGAATAGATTGTACAAGGCTCATTTATAATCTAATTTTTCTTTCCGATTATTTTTTTTAAATTATTTAACGTTTATTTATTTTTGAGATAGAGAGAGAGACAGAGCATGAATAGGGGAGGGTCAGAGAGAGGGAGACACAGAATCCGAAACAGGCTCCAGGCTCTGAGCTGTCAGCACAGAGCCCGACGCGGGGCTCGAACTCACGGACCGCGAGACCATGACCTGAGCCGAAGTCGGCCGCCCAACCGACTGAGCCACCCAGGCGCCCCCCGATTATTTTTTTTAAGCCCGTACTCTCTCTCTGCTGCCCATGTGCAGCTGGCCTGACTAAAGCAGTCACAAAGAAGGCAGCATTTAGGGACTATACTTACCTGCAGACACAGACATTTATCACCACATTGTCAGGAGTTTCCTTCCTCACAGGGAGAGTTGGACTGGATGCCCCTATGAAGGAGAAGTCCCCTTCCACCACTCACCCTAGTAAGGTGACTGATGGAAACGGTAGCATGGAGGGGGAATCTTCTGGAATGTTTCCAGAATAAGGGCCCACACCTGCCTCTAGACAAGTTGTGTTCGATAGAATTTTCTGAGATGATGGAAACGTTCTATATCTGCATAGTTCGATACAGCAGCTACTCACTCACCACAGGTGGCTATTGAGCATCGAAATGCATCTGGTGTGACCGAGAAGCTGAGTGTTTAATGTTATGACATTTTAATGAACCTTAGAGTCACGTGTGGCTAGTGGCTATCGTGTTCAACAACACAAATGTAGACACTCAGGTTTGTATGCAGACCACTTTGTTTTCTGGGAATCAACAGACATGGCACTTGTTCAAGTTTCTAACACCTAAGCACAGTTTTGCCCATTGGAAACCATCTTGTCTTTAACTAGAATAAGGGCCAAATCTTATTTGGAGTTCAGCCTGCCAAGAAGGGAGCCCAAGTGGGGAACCTTCCCATCGTTATGATGACACCTGATCAGAACAATGATCTAGCAGTGGAGACTCTGGGGCCAACATCACAACCTTAAAGGACGGCCTCCAAAGAGGGGAAATAATGCAGCGCACACAGACCTGCAAAGTACAACTGTGTGGATCTGCCAAAGCATGGAATGCTCATGCAGGAGACTAAATGCTATCGTTCCATTCTTTTATCTGCAGTTAAGACACAGTTTAAAATAGCTGAGTGGTTGCCTTTGTGCTAATATCATTTAATGTTATGTTTGAATGGCAGGTCTGATTCATCAAGGAAGCAAGATCTGTCCTGGTTTGGATGGCTCCTCTTCCAGTGAAGACAGCTAAGTGACTACAGATTGAGAGCTCTTTTTTGCTCCTTCTATAAACAACTCTGGTGTCAGACTACCCCCTGCTGGACAGATAAGGAAGGAAAGTTAGGCACCATAAAAAAGGACCACCACCCTCCTACTTCCTCCATGAATGTTCTATTTCACTCACGGTTCAGGAAACTATGAGTTTGGATAAAATCGCAAGGCATTTGCCTTGGTCACACCCTTTCATATCTTCTAGATCTCGATGGGGCATGACACTGAAGAGGTGACCCCACCAAAGGTAAACATGGACTTGTTTCTGAACCTTTTTATAGAAGGCTTACCATTCATTACAGGGTCTACGGCTTTGGAAAGGAATAGCACGTGTTTTATGAAAAATCAAAGCTGGATAAATTGTAGAGAAGTTCAAATTAAAGCAGTTCACACACCCATACACACACAAAAATCAATTCAACACATGGACATCAGTTGGTTAGCCATCTGACATAACCTCCTCCAGTCACCAAACCATGCAATGAATACAGTTCTTGGGACTTTCTGGCACTAACCCATATTTGCAACGTCAATACAAATACTTTGCCATTAGGGCATATTAAAAGGACAAATGTTCTTTGCTGTGAAGGTGCTTCCTAAAGTCCACAGTAAAACCGACTGAATTTCAGCACACCTCTGACCTACAGAGTCATGATAGGCACTAGATCCATTACAAATTCAGAAGTAAGCATTGAATTTGACTTTTGAAACTATTTAAATCTTATTTGACTCTTCTATCTTTGAGAATTACGGTATTTTCTTTTTTTTTATTTTTTTTTTTCAACGTTTATTTATTTTTGGGACAGAGACAAACAGAGCATGAACGGGGGAGGGGCAGAGAGAGAGGGAGACACAGAATCAGAAACAGGCTCCAGGCTCTGAGCCATCCACCCAGAGCCCGACGCGGGGCTCGAACTCACGGACCGCGAGATCGTGACCTGGCTGAAGTCGGACGCTCAACAGACTGCGCCACCCAGGCGCCCCAGAGAATTACGGTATTTTCTTATCTGTTTTCCCCATTTCCAAAATGGAATAAGATATGAAATTAAATATAAACTCACGTAAGTTAGAAATAATTCATCTTATTACATCCTTCCCGCAGTGAAGCCACAGCTAGGATTTCATCAAAATAATCAAATAGCACGTAACAGCACAGATGTGCCTGATGCCACTCAGCTTCATTTAAATAGATCCTGCCCCTGGCCCTTAGTGATAAGCCAGACGGCACTGACCCTAGGGGTAAGGACAGGTTACTCTGAGAGAGAGCAGTGGTCTGGATACTGTTACAGTGAATCTATCACTAATTAATAAAAATGGGATGAACTTCCCCTTTTATTATTTTCCTTGACTTCATGACAATGATACTTTGACAAGATCCTGGACCACAACTACTGAAACCTTAGCCTCATTTACACCAAATGCAGTTTCTGAGAAAATGACACATTGCTAACGCCATGGCAGCCCAGTCATTAAATCTGCCACAGGGTCTGGACAGGACGAACCAGAAATGAAGTAATGCTATTACGCGTAATACTGGCCATGTGCTAATGGGCACCCACCAGTGATGACTAAACCTGATCTTCACAGAACAGTGCAGCCACGGACGGTACTGTTACGGAGGTGATTTATCTCATCTCAGGGCCCTGCACTCATCGAAGCAGGGAGCAGGAGAGAGTCAAAGGAAAACAGATTGTAACAGGAAGGCAAGCGAGGAAACCAGCGCTAACTTCACAGCCCGTCCTTCTCCGAAGACTAAAAGTCACCATAGATGAATAATCATGTTCTAACACTAACAAACTTGGGAAATTCAGAACTTCACCAAGGGTGGCTCTCTCCAAGTTGTTCTGGCCCCTCTCAGCTCTCGTCTTGTTTGGACCTCCATAGATGGGTCCTGTTGCCCGACCGGAGGACCACTCACACACACTTAGCACGCACACACACCCATGTGTGTCAAGTGCTTTTGTGATCCTGTTCATCTGACAGAGTCCCATAGGAGATTTTGAAACTATAAGCGAGAAGATTCCTTAAGCATGTAAAAGTAATTTTTGGACACAGTCATTTTGTCCCTTGGTTATAAACTCACTAACAGGTAAGAAACTAAGAAAGCCTACAGCAACTGGGTGGGGAAAATGCAGAAAGCAACCTCTCCTGCATTCAGAAATGGGGTCCTCTGCCAATGTCAGCACAGGGAGATGGGGGGGGGGATGAAGTGAATGAGGTGAATCTTTTCCTTTCTTCCACCTGGATCTCCTTCTGCATGAAGCGGGAACAGGAATATCTGCTTTCCTGACAAAAGGATTTTGCTAATGCTTGAAAACGGCCTTGCTGGTACAAAGTGATAGGTGGCCCAGGAGTGCACTGTGGGAGAATGGGAGAAGCATCCAGAAGAAAAAATATGGCATTAATCTCTTTAAGATCTAGGGGTGATAGCAAAAAGAGATAAATTTTTAAGGTATTTCAGTAGAAGTTCTCAAGATAGATTTAAATTCATGAAATGAATAGATCACAAGCTAACCAATCTATTATCCCAGCTACCTTGATGATTGATGGAGATCAATCAGGTTTTAGCCAGAGCACTTAATTGTTTTTTGTTGTTGTTTTTTTTTTTTTTTCCAAGACTGGTTTCAAATCACGATCCTCGGAGCCCCAGCTCAATTCACCCACTCTTTACTAAACTGCCTCTCTGGCAATGACAACTAGCATATCTTGCACATTTAGTGTGTGCCAGTCACCACGCTAGCACTTTCCATGCATTAACACATTCAGTGCCTGGGACAGCCTTGCAAGGTAGGGTTTGTCATTATTCTGTTTGTAGATGGGGAAATGAGGAATTGGGCCAAGGTCACACAGCAAATAGAGGCAGAGCCAGGACTGACACTCAGCGAAATCCAGTTATCAATAACGTACAGATAGTGTATGTTCTGACATTCAGAGCCGTGGTACTTAAGAAATAGGCGTGTCCATTTCCAAACCCCCAAAAGGAATGGGCAGTCAGTCTACACATGTGGACCATCCTAACAGCCAACGTAAATCTGATCCGTTTGCTTTTACTCACCTATATCTGGAATAACAACAAATTAACAAGCTGAATATCCTTGCTCCTACCCGTAGCTGAATGTGTCTGCATGCTGTATGATACCATGTACATTAACAAAGGTGTCTTAATGTCTCATACCCATCCATGACAAAGTCTGTCCTTGAAGTTTGATTTAGTATTGCTGGTTTCTGATTTAATACCAAAAATAATTTCAACTCAATAAATCTGTTTAGAGAGGAAGACTGAGAAAAAGAGACAGGTTATGAGGGTGTCTTCATGTTCTGATGTTATAGATACAAGTTTAATCAGACCAAGTTTTCACTCAATTCACTGAAATGTACCCACTGTCAATGGGTTCATCTTTTTCTCTGTGACAGGGATGATGTTAATTTCTCCTGAGTCACGTGTGAAGTGACCAGGGGAAGAAATACAATAAATCCACCCAGAAATTGGATCTGCAAAGGTACCTGGTAATGGAATGGAAATACCACAGAATCTGCTTAGAGCTAAGGTTTGGGCAACATCTATTCTGCTTGGCACTGAGAAGAATTTTTTTTTAAGAGAGGAAAGGGGAGAAGGATAAAGTGGAATCTAATTTTGAGAAATAAGGATTAAAGGTTCCATTATTCATGCTGTTTTCACTGTATATATTGAGTTAACAACGTGTGATTTTACTGGATGAAAATGTGGGCCACATGCAAGGAGAGTGTGGTACAGATCAATCCCCACAGTGACAGTAATGAGTGAGGGTTAGTGTCTTGTCGGCGTGGGGCTATAAACAGTCCTGGGTTTTGAGCTGGTATAATAAGTGGAGATTGTTCCTAGACTTACTGGGGAGCACAGATAGTTTCTGCCACAGGAAAAGCAACCCCTCCTCCAGAGGCAGAGAGGCTCAGTACTGCTATCTCCCTGCTTATCTTGCGGTAATGTGCGGATTGCAAGCCCCAAGTGCAAGCTCCTGGCAGGGGGCGGGGCTGCAAGCTCCTTGGGGTTGGCTGCCTGCCTTCCTTCAGTTATTTACTCTTTCTACACACTGTTTTGTCAATACTTGAGAGGTAGGTGTTTCACCGCCCCAACCCCCCACCACAGACCCCTTCCTTTCCCAAGGGTTAAGGGTCAAGGGAAAAAAAAAAAACAAAAACAGTTAACAAGTAAAGGAAACCCTGAGAGGCTCAAATGTGGATCAATCCATTGTGATGGGACAAGGAGTAGACAAAAACAGGCAATAAACTTACTTCTGAGTTCTGTAATGAGTCACAATCTAAGCTACCCCCACCAAGCCCAAGGTGAGGCTGCTAGAGACTGGCCGAGGACAAGGGAAGAGAGGTAGAGCATTTGTCTAAAGGTCCTAACGTGCCAACTGGCCAGGAAAAATGGGGGCTTCACCTCAACGCGATTTGGTGTCCTGGATTAAAAAACAGAGCAAGAAAGGGACTTTTCACTTTCAAAGCTATTATTGGCTATTAACTACACACATGCTAAAATTTAATGACCTTTTAAGCGCCTATTATTTACCATTAGAAAGCCTGCACATCACCATTAGGATGGAGATCAGATCAGGCAAGAATCAGGTATGGATCCTAAATCTAGGGGAAATGTCCACACAGAGCAAGGCATTTGGCATGGTTTTAAAGGGCTCAACCACAGACTGCTTATTAGTTGCAAGGGGAGATTCAGTAGTTATATAAAGGGACAGACCAGAAGCTATTTTGACTGGATGGTCAAAATTAACATCACCAATCAATGGGAGGTGTTGTTTGACTGTGGATGTGCCACAACATCACCTATGGAGCATTCCAGCGAAGAATGCGTAGCCTTCATCAACAAACTATGAGGTAACATCTGGCAAAATGAGAAATGTCCTCTTTTTTTAAAAAAAAAATTTTTTTTTCAACGTTTATTTATTTTTGGGACAGAGAGAGACAGAGCATGAACGGGGGAGGGGCAGAGAGAGAGGGAGACACAGAATCGGAAACAGGCTCCAGGCTCTGAGCCATCAGCCCAGAGCCTGATGTGGGGCTCAAACTCACAGACCGCAAGATCGTGACCCGGCTGAAGTCGGACACTTAACCGACTGCGCCACCCAGGCACCCTGAGAAATGTCCTCTTAAGAAAAGATATAGAGGCCTACCTGCATTCTTTAAAAATTTCAATGTCAGAAAAGGAAAAAAAAAAAAAACTGTGGAAATGTTCTAGATTAAAAGAGGCTAAAGAGATACGACAACCAATTGCAATACACGACCCTATACTGGATTCTGTATTGAGGGAGGAAACGCTCTAAAGGCCACTATTGAGCCAATTAACAAAATTAAAATATGGGCACTAGCTTAGACAAAAGGATCGTGTCAACATTAAATTTCCTGAAGCTGATAGGTGTGCTGTGGTTATTTAAGAAAACATCCTTGTGCTAGGAATGCACGCAGAAGTATTTAGGGATAAAGGACCATAATATATGTAAATTACCTTTAAATGGTTCAGAAAAAAAATAGTCTGAGTATATATACATTTACATATATCCTATTACAGGGTATAAATATATGTACATGTAAAGAGAGAGCACAAATAATGCAGCAACGGGGGTAAAATGTTAACAATGAGTAAATACGAGTGAAGACTTCATGGTGTTTTTTGTACTATTCTAATTCTTGCAAGTTTTTTGTAGGTTTGAAATTATTTCCAGATAAAAAGGGTTGTGTGTGTGTGTGTGTTTTTAGAAATGTTTAAGCCTTCAAGTCAGTCCTGCAACTTCCTGACTTATTTCATTTGAATAGATGCTCAAACGGGAGGACATGACACAGCGATGCATTTTACCCAATTGCCTCCGTCTCTGTTCTACCGAAAGCAACATATCCAGTACTCAAAATCTTACCCAATCTCACACCAATAAAAGGAGTATTGATGGCAGTCATGCACTATACTGACAAATTTTCATGCATAAAAGAAAATCAATAAAACAAAACTGCATGCTATCTTAAGCTGTATACACTTCAACACTGGGATTCTCAAGCAATTTTACATTTGGAAATTTCCAATTATGGTCACATATGTCTTACTCTAGTTCCCAACACAGAAATAAAGTAGAGAAGGGAAGTATTATCCCTGAAAAGCACCCCCTTGTCACCAACATGGTAGCTTTTTCCAGCTCCGTATCTAATGTTTACAATGGTGGAATTTGGTTAATCTGTTGCAGGCACCCATTCACTAGCAATTCGAACTGTGAAGAAAGGGCACCAGGAAGAAAGAAGATGAGCTTTAAGGGACCCAGCTGAAGCTCCCCCCACCCCGAGAGTTTACCAGAGTTCCTCCTCCTCCTCCTCCTCCTCCTCCTCCTCCTCATGGGTCTTGAACCCCAGCCGTCCACACCTGCATGAGACTGCTGTGTGTTTTGCTCAGCCTCTAGTCTCCTAGTCACCACTTTGCAGTAAGCAAATACCTGACATTCAATGTCAGGTCCGCCTCTCTGGACTTGCTCTCTCCACAGGATCTTGGTCCCTCAAGACCTTGCTGCCTCCATGGTTCTGCAGTACCTTCAAACGAATGATTATTAACATTTGTCCACCTCTCCTAATTATTCTTACCAGAAGAGTTAGGCTAAAATAAGACATGCTGCCATTGCTGGATGCCATTGCTTAGCCAGAGAGAAATTTGAATCTTGTTAGAGCAGTTGTGAACAACAACAAAAAAAAAGCAAAAAAAAAAAAAAAAAAAAATACAAAAAACAAAAAACCCAAAGATGGGAAAGCTGTGACTTTTATAGACATGGAAGAAAACTTGGCCTTAACAGCAACAACAACAAACTTGGTGGAATGTAGTCCATTATTCAAAGTGTGACCACAGAGCTTTCTTCCTCACACTTTTCCTCCCCTAAACACTGGGATGATGCTTTTTGCCCCTATTTAACGGTGCACCCCCAGGGAGAGGAAGAGCATCCTAGTGAGTTAAGGCAGTTTTTCCAACCACACAATGTAAATAATAAAAATAGACATTTCATAGTATAGGAGGGTAGGAAATAGCATTTATTGAGCACTTACTACATGGTAGGCACTGTGGCAGCACTTCACTTTTAATCCTTATAGAAGGCACCATTATTATCTCCATTTTTACAGAGGAAGAAGTTGAGAAAGTAACTTATCCCAAAGCATACAACTAAAGAGTGGCAGAGCTAAGATATGAACCTGAGCAGTCAGCTGGGGGTTTGATCAAGCAAAGCACTCTTTAAACATCGCACTGCTCGGCTGGGTAGCTGGAGCCAAAAAAGCTGAGATGAGTACTCATATCTTGTAAAGGTGAAATCCTTACACTTCAGTCTCTGTCAGCTGGTCCCCTTCACAGTGGCCCTACCTGTGTGTTGGCATTTGGCCTCAACTTCCACTTGCTGCAGGATGACAGCACCTGGCCATTGCCTCTCTCTTCTACCTCCCCGCAAAAAAGGGAAGGAAGTGACATCTGACTCTTCCTGTGCACCAGATGCTGGGATTGGCCCTTCACACCCTTTATCTCATTTAATCGGCACCACATCCCCGTGAGGTTGGTTTTATTATCACTCACTATTTAATGGTTGAGGAAATAAGGGGCCAAATAGTGCAACAGCTTGCTTCTGTCTCCCTCCACAGCCTATAATCTTTTCACTGAATTGTGCTGATTGCACTTTGGGTCTGAAAGAAAGGGTTAGGTTTCACTAAGGAGTATCACCGAGGTACTCTAAAATCAGTCACTCAAAAAATAAGAGGCCAGGTCTTTTACTGGCAATGGATTCTCATGGGAAAACCCTTTTCAATGAAAGCTTTTCTTTTGTAAATTACCATCTCCCGAAAAATAATGAATTCTGCCAAACCTACCACAGAATAGTTAGACCTAAAATTCATCAAAGAAAAGGCTTCATTTCGAGTTTTCAGCAAACGATTGAAAACCAAAGATTGGTATGAGACATACTACATCAGATTGGCTACAAGAATACCACATTTAAGGAGTCTGAACTCCAGCTAACGACCGGGCGTGAATTATTCCTTTCCCCCAAGCTTCCCGAGTAGCCCCAATGAAAAGGTAGGTGTGAGGGGCAGCCTGGATTTGTTCGGCAGCTGGCAGATGTCAGGACTTCCCTCTCAGGAGGTTGAGAGGAGCCTGAACAAATGTAAAGAAACGGGAATTAAACTCTTTTCATGCCTGGTTATAATGAGCGATGTCTAGGGACTCTTTGACAAGGAAATTAAAAATCTTCTACGTTTCACGGCTTAGCGAAAAGAACACTAACTTTCAAATCAAGGGCTGGCTCAACCTCTTACCAGCTGTGTGACCTTGAACAATTGACTTAACCTCTCTGTTTCCATACCTTCCGTGGTATTACTGTCACTATGAGGACGCAGGTAAAAGGGCCAGGCACCCTCACCTGACACATAGAAGTCACGGAGTAAATGTTGGACTGCACCTTCCCTTTCTTGAGCTAACCTAGCAGAACAGCAGCCCTGGAGTCCTTAAAGCAGGAACTCCCAAACTTTAGCGTGCAGAGAATCACCCAGGACACTCTCTGAGACGAACATTCCCTCCCTCTGGTGCAGGAGGTCAGAGGTGAGACTGGGACACCCACAGACTCACTACCAGCTGGGTTCCTGAGACCCTCACTTTGAGGAACACTGCCCAACGCCTTTCTCACATTGCCCTGCTGGGGACAAAACCACACTTGAACTGTACCTCTTTAAGTTAAACACACGAACCAACACGTTCTCCTTTCCTTGTGTATCTGTCTGCACTGGTCAGGTTGCCCAGCGGTGCCCGCTTGCTTCATCCCGGAGTGTTTCCTATGACATTCGGGAACACCGGCTGGCAGAGCGTACTGCCAGTTCCATAGCACCCTCCCTGTCCGGCCAGATTTATGCCATCAGCTGCTTCCAAAAACCTAAATCATGCCTTAGACGCACTGTGTAAAAGGGACCTTGAGGCAGAAAAAGTTAAGTGGGAAGTGGAATCACTCTGTGGCAATTAAAGCCTTTTGAAATGACTTTCATTTCTCTCCAGTATTTTAAAGAACTACTCTTACCCACCTCAATGCCTGTGATGCTTTTCTGATATTGCTATTTAGGAAATACACATATAGGTATCAATGAATGCCTAGGGTTATCTGGTCATCAAGTTCTATAAAAAAAAAAATCTGTACTTCATTCTGGCCAGAGTTTTGTTTATTTGCTTTACAAAAACAGCTGGTAAATTAACATAGTCAACCTCCTTTACTTGCTCTGTCTTCCACTCCCTGCTAAGTGGTAAGAATGAAAATAAACAGTAGTGAGTCCACAACACGCACAGGAAGACAGGACGAGGAAGTGGGGAGTCAGGGAGAGAATGTCAGAGTATAGATTCCTCCTTATTACAGAGGCAACACGTAGGGTGTTTCTGTGTGTGTGCAACTGCTGAACAGTTACGGATCCTACTTATATTTCCAGATCTTCATCTTGACTGGGGATTAAATCAATACGTTGAAGCCAGAAGCACAAACCGAAAGTGACCATGTAAAACCTTGGCCGTGGATGCAATCGCTCCAACCGTTCACTTGTCAGCAATCGAGCAATGCACTAACATTGTTGGTTGTTCTTAAGTTAATTCCACCTGATCAATTGGTTAAGTGGGTCAGCTGCTACTTGATGACTAACCCAGGACTCTAATCAGCGTCGATGACAAGGAAATGCAGTGACCCTGACAAGATCCAAACAAAATGAAACCGCCCTTGTAAGACTCACCTAAGTCACATAGAGAGGGTCCATCTCATAATAACTGAGAATTTTTCTTCCTCTTTCTCCTCCTCCCCCTCCCTCCCCTCCCTCTCATATTCACACATGCTACATTTCCAACCGCAATCCCTCTCGTTCCCAAATGCCAAAATCGACGCCAACTACTTCTCTTTTGTTCAGCCCCAGTGCCTTCTCATATCCATCCCTGAAATAATACCCTAAAGCGATCACTTGTTGCTGCAGGACAAAGGCAAGCATGGAAAAGAATATAAAATGAGGGCTGTGAGTTCTCTGAAAATCTCAGATGCCTGCTGAACTAAGCCATCTACGTATCTTAGTCAAGCAGAGAGCTCCCCCTAATGACCGGCTCAGGAAGGGAAAAACAAGGAGAGCCTGAGGTTTCATACCGTCCTGCATTTCCGTAGATGGAAAACAGAACAGGCCATTTGTCAAATGCTAATCTTGTTCAAAAAAGTCTTGCCCATCTTATACCCCTTCAGCCCTCACCCACAAGTTTCCCTACCATTGCCAGCAGCCTCTATGTTAGAGTCCCACCTGTCAAGGCCACCTGGTGGGGTGCCCCGTCCCCCAGTAAAGCACATGCCTGTGGCACAGTGAAGGTCTTTCACACGGAACCTGGCTTAGATAGCGTCCCCTCGTCGTGAGTGCCAGGCTGTCATGGTGCACTCTTGGGAGCTGTTTGAAAAATTATATTTCTGGTCCTGAATTAAAGGATTGCATTTCTCCTGAAGGCCAGCTGTTGGCTGACTTCGGTGCCAAGAAGACACTCTTCGAAGTGTCCTCCTGTGTTTCTTTAAATCGTTACTCATCCTCTGGCTGAGAGGCAGCCAGCAAGTCTCACTGGGGATTTGTCTGCTCACTGATAGGGCAGGACCCTGATATCTGCTCTGCTCAGGAGCACCTTGAGAACCAAAGAACACACAGAGTCCTCTGAACAGCAAACGACAGCAGCTTCCACATCAAAGGAAAATGAGTGTCATTTTACTGAAGCTGACAGAAGACTCCAAGACATTCAGGGTCTCATCCCAGCTAGAATAAATGAGGATGTGGCCCCCAGCCAACCTTCTTCTGCCCCTCATCCTCTTTCAGACTTGATTCCAGTCGGGTCTGTAAGACCCAAGTTCTGCCCCAGGGCCCCCATACCCCATGCCCCAAATATTGGGTATTAGCCGTAGACCTCTTCTCCACTCCAGCCCTCAGTCAGAACATTCAGATCAGCCACCTGCTCCCAGAACTGCCATTAGGACACAACGTGACTAATGCGCTAATCTGGAGGTGGCAAACTGGAGGCTGGTGAGCCTGGCCAAATCAGGGTGGTCAGAGAGTCTTTATAAAGACCATGCAGTGTTTTCAAAAATTCAGAATTAATGATCAGCCCTTAAAAATCAAGATACTCTGGGGACACCTGCGTGGCTCAGTTGATAAGGTGTTTGACTCTTGGTTTCGGCTCAGGTCATGGTCTCATAGTTCATGAGATCGAGCCCCCACATCGGGCTCTGCACTGACAGCACGGAGACTATTTGGGATTCATTCTCTCTCTCTCTCTCTCTTTCTCTCTCTGCCTCTCCCCAGTGCTCGCTCTCTCTCTCTCTCTCTCTCTCAAAATAAATAAATAAACTTAAAAAAAAATCAGGATACTCATATTAATTCTTCTACAAATAAGGCAAACCAGCTGCCTAGACTCTGTCTCTAGATACACACTTACAGGGTCTGAGCCGCAGCTGGCCCAAAGAGGAGCCTGAATCTTACCACTCCTGTCCAACTCCCTACTCACCTCCCCCCCACCCCCACCCCCACCCCACAGGCAGCCACCCTCCCTCCCTCCCTCTGAGCTACTGGCCTGGCCCCTGAGGCACTGTGTTTGCAACCATGAATTAATCAGATATATAACACATTAACACAGATTAGTTTATTTGGCACCTCTCCCAGGTAACATCTTAACCCAGTTAAAATGCCTGTCTACAGAAGATTCCTAAGAAGTGATTCTAATGAAATCTGATAATGGGAAGGTCAATGGGGGAAAATATTCTAGCTTCAGAAAGCTTTTCAGCACCTTCTAATTTCTCAGTGACAGTTGGGTGCTTGCCACATTTTCAGCATAGGACCCACTCTGATTTGTCCAAATTAGTTCCGTGTAGAAATAAAAATAGAGATCATACAGTAACCTTAAATCCTTTTTAAAACAGACGGCATAAATAGATCTAAAATTTTGAGATGGCCCTGAAATTAGGATAATTTATTTGTGTTTTTTCTGTGTTTTCTTTTCTTTCTGATTGCTTTGTAAAGGAATCTGTGCCCATAAGTCAAAGATTTTGTCTTCACACAAATGTGTTGTTTTCAGCTAAGAAAAAAAAAAAAAAAAAAAAAAAATCCAGGCAGGCCTGGAGTCATTACAATGACAATCACAAGGTTCAAATGCAGACAGTCAATGCAAATTTTTCAAAGTAGAACTTTGAAAATCATTTTGGAAAAGAAACCGCAAGCTTACTGCTTTATGTTGAGCTTTTTAAAGTAAGAGTTTGGTTGGATGGGTTTACCTAGTCGATAGAGACAGAAGCAAGTAAATAGAAGTATAGGTAGTATAATACTATATAGAAAAAACAAGACCTACGTCAAAATGTAAATGCTCTGAGGATAGAGTCTACCAAATTTTCATTGTCTCCCTATAAGTCTCTAGCCCAGAACTCAACACCCCAGAGCCCAGAACTCAACACCCCAGGAGCACTCTTAAATATTTGATGCCTGACTGTGTCCACGAAGCCACACTTCTCAGCCTATTATACTACAGCATGCTCTATTTTACCTGAAGGACTTTTCCAATTAGAATGTTGTAATCAGAAGTTAATCAGGCAGAACATTCATAATACTGTCTATAATTTTACCAGAAAAAAAATATATTTATTCTAGATATTAGATTCTTTTTTAGCCTCTCTACGTTTTACAGCTTTATAGCACTGGGTTTTTTAAATTTAAGACAAAATTTTAAAACATAATTATAAAAATGCTATAAAATAATTTTCATAGAAATTACCAGAAAGGTATTCTTGATTTTTAAAAAATACCATTTTTGAATCCTCAACTTTGGTAAGACCTTCATTGACCTAAGCACTCAATTTATCAGATAATATTTTTGTAATTTTATCAAAAATAAGCAACAATAAAAATTGTTCATCGGAAATGTAATTTTTAAACAGGATGAATAATTCAACCTCTACATCTTTCAAGACAGCTATGGGACTACATAATAAGCAGTCATGATTAAAACAGAACAGTGACAGATAATAAAATCCCAGACAATACCAGAAACTTTGAGTTTATCTATTCTAACACCCTTCATTTCATAGGTGAGGAAATAGAGGCAGTGAGTGCTGAGGTGAATTGTCTAAAAAGTTCCACTTTTTCTTACAAGCAAAACCAGGTAACTTCTGGTCTGGCGTGCTCTCCATCATTCCAGACATTAGCAGGTGAAGATCCAGCCACATGGAATATTCTGCATTTAAATTAAGGCGACCAGGAGAATTCATAAACACACCCCTCCCGGTAGTGGATTCTAGACTTCTTAAGTCTTTCTGATAAGAATTCACTGACTATAGGGGCCTCTGGGCAGCTCAGTCGGTTAAGCGTCCGACTTCGGCTCAGGTCATGATCTCTCGGTTTACGAGTTTGAGCCCCGCACTGGGCTCTGTGCTGACAGCCTGGAGCCTGCTTCAGCTTCTGTGTCTCCCTCTCTCTCTCTCTGCCCCTTCCCCACTCACACTCTGTTTCTCTCTCTCTCAAAAATAAACATTAAAGAAAAAAAAAAAAGAATTGACTGCCTATACTAAATGGCCTTTTAGAAACCTGAGCGCTTGTTTATACAACCAGCATTTATTGCACACTTACCAGCAAGCAGAGGGCCCCAGGCTAGGCTCAGAAAGAAAGACAAAGAAATGGAAATTCTTCCCTGCCTTCCAGAAGCTTCCAATCTCTTAGAGGAGACAAGAAAGAAATGAGTGAAATAGTTAAAGAAAATGCAGAGTCACAACGAATCACTGGTAGGGCTAAGCGTCACAGGATTAGCCAAAAAGCAAGACCAGATATGGGTAGGAAGCACCAACAGATACCCTTCGTGGAAGCTGATGCTTGAACTAAGCTTTGTTAAACCATTAAGGGAAAGGAGAGCAGAGGAGGGAAGACAAGGAGAGGGGAGGGAAAAGCAGGCCTTCAAAAGACAGCCCCACTACAGTAAAGTACTTTGACTAATCTATCTGCTTTTCTCCTTAGTCATGGCTATAAGCAATTGCAGGTTCTGAAAAGCACAAAATCACCTTCTAACCTTGACCCCTAGAAGTTTCTGATTTCTGGCATTCATGACTCTCCTTCCCCCTGTGCATGCCCAAAAAAGAAGCACCTTCTGATCAGCCTTTTGCACCATGCCTCTGTATTACCCCTTGGCGGGGCATGGAACTAAGAAAAGACTAGTATGTTTCTGTAGTCACAGATCCATATTCGTGTTCCTGGTAACGGAGATAACTATCCAGTTATCCCTGGGGGGAGAGGGGAGGGTTGATTTGCAGAGAATCGCCTCCCTAGAAAGTAGAGTCGGTCGCTCTGCACTGACACAAGATCTGGAACTTCCACGCTGGCATCAGGAAAACTTGGAGCCAGCTCTACAGACCCTGGCAAAGGGAAAAAAACCATGTAGCTAACCATGCCACGGGCACTGTGCACATACAGCTCACCTAATCCCCAAAGCAACACGGCAAAGTGGATGTATGATCATGCTTGGTTATCACTTATAGAAACAAAGGGGGCTGCAATGACCTGCAGAAGTTAGTGTTAAGGCTGGAATGTGAAGTCAGGTGGGCCCGAGCACTTTGCACAGGCATCTCTGCCTCCCTAGAGGTCACTAAGTGGAAAAGGGAAGCAAGACCCAGACATATTCCTTTGTTTCAGAGTTGGACCCAAGGGAATCCTGGCAAATTGCGAACTCTTGAAGGTGAGGGCCAAGTCCCTGCTCTATCCCCTGCGGCAACTCGGGACAGTGCCTTCTTGACCATCTGCCAATCTCAGTAGTTATTTAAAATACTGAATCAGCTCCAAAACTTTGCTTTGCAGTATACTTATCTTATCTATACTAACCTGCCAGCTTGTCTTTCTCTCTCTCTCTCTCTCTCTCTCTCTCTCTCTCTCTCTCTCTCTTTTTTTTTTTACTGGAATGACACAATGGTGGTAACTTGCTAAAATTTGACTTCAAGACCATTGTCAGAAAGGGTCATATCTGGTGTCGTGTATGCTGTAAATAAGTGACGCCCAGCAGTTTCTGGTGTGGTAAAGGTCAGTGGTAGAATGAGGGGCACTTTGGCCATTGGTAGAGTCTGTTCTGATTGAAATTCTTTCCTTGGAATGGATCACTGTATTCAATATGGATTCCAGTTCAAGCTTTCTCGCCCTGCCCAATAATCATCAGGCAGGTCAACAGGCACCAACGTGTGCCCTGAGATTAAATCAATACCCTAGAAATGTGGGCACTGACGTTAGGACAAGCTTGTCCTGCTTACTTTTAGATTATCTTTTTCCTTTCTCCCAAATTTATCACAAAGGAAATGAAATCCAAGTACCATGAAAGAGATAATAATATTGCACCAGATTAAAAAATGATGACAAACTAGTTACAGCTTAACTTTCCACATGGATAGTAGTACATGCGACAACTTATTAAAGCCATAATGCTGAAGTTTGGCCCGAAGTTGCGCTCCCTTTAACGTTTCTTATATTCTGCTCATAAAATCTCTGAAGACTGAGAGACCCCATGTAGGTACAGTTACTGCTATTTCAGATAAACCTGTAATAAAGTTAATCAGGCACACATTTAACAACATACATGTGGTAATTGTTATGGCCGTGCATAGTAATTGGATATTAAGACTAAATGGTTCACATGAATTATAGAAAAATGGAAAAGTCACATTACCCCCTCCTCGATACCCCTGGTTCCCAAATGCCTGTACAGACTACCTATTTCCAAGTCCTCTGGATGACTTTTTGAAATTATAAATTCCTGACCTCTGTCCCCCCCAGAGAGTCAGATTCAATACTTTTGTTATAGAAGGAAGCTTTGCACCACAGCCAGGGTCTCAAGTTCAAATGCTTTCCCAAGCAAGGCAAGTAAATTTGTGTATCGGATAACACAAACGTCTTTAACAGAAGTAAGTATGTATATAAGGAAAAAAAAATGTTTTATACAAATGCATTTACTTTGAGAATTTTTTAACACCGTTAACTGCTTCTGTCATCCCTTCCCTACCTGGAACCCCTGGAAAACACATCTGTGTACTAAACTGAGGCTGACAGTTTGCAACCTCTGTAGACTATACCGTACTTCCCATATCTTAAGGGTTTACTTGTGCTGTCACAACGAAGCAGAAATGGTAGACAGAAGTATACCTTCCTACATTACAGTTAATCCTAAGTCACTGTTTACTACACGCATCCATTCATTTCATTCACTAAATCCTTACCGGGCATCTAGCATGTTTCAACTGCTTATCTCAGCCCTGGAAATACAAAACTGAATAAGACAAGTAGCTCGCAGTGTGGAGGGATATGTTTCAAAATGATTCTGATGGTCAGAACTGCATGAAAATACTCCTTTAAATCCAGGTGTAAAACTGATTTCTCCCTGTCCAAGTGCTGGGGGAACAGATCTCTAGCAGAATCTGTTTTGAAGTATTCCTCCCCCCATCTCCCACATCCCAATATCAGCCTAGAGGACAGGCCCTCATCAGAAGCTCTGCAACTCTCTGAAGCAGACGTTACCTCATGCTACATGGCTTCCTTGTTCACAGTGGCTCCGAGAGAAATGAGGCTTCCAGGACATTCCATCCTGCAGGCCGTTTGGTGATGTATTTGAAATGATCCATTTCTGGGGCTCTCTAATGAGTGACATTTATAGGGTGTCCTTCCCCTCCTTGAATCAAAAGACACTGAGATTTCTTTTTACCTCACACTCCCCCAGCCCGTGCTTAGTGTTTCTATGGCCAAAATGTTGAGCAAGTCGTTCAATTCCATTTCTGCACTCACTCTTTCGCTACTGAAATGCAAACTCCCCTGGGTAATTCCAGGCAGTTTCTTTACCCAGAGATCATCTCTGGCCACAGAACAGCTCAGCTGCAACCCGCGTTGTGTGCGCTGCATAATACTGTAACATTTTCAGAGTCAGGGAAGATTTATTCAGTGATCAACAGCTTCAGCATCCTGAATCACTCCAGAGACAGTCTGTTAAAGAGGGGACCTTGAGGGAGCTGAAAATGTAAGCAAGAAGTGAAATAATCCTCTCTTTCCCTCTTAACCCTTTAAGCCCTGATAAGGAAATCGCATTGGTTGTTTATATACATAGGGGAAAATTCTAGAAGTAAATCCCTCAAAATATTCAGAGTACTTATGTGTAGAAGGTGGAATTAAAGGTGATTGTTATCATTTTCTTGTTGCTAATCTATATTTTCTACAACAAACCTTAACTTTATAGTAAGAAAAATATTTTAAGACACATATTTATATACTATTCTTCAAAAAGATCTTTCAAGGGGAAACAAAAAAGACATCATTAGCTATCTCAGGAACTAGGTCAGAACTGGGAAGACTAGCACACTATTCACCAAAAAAGCCAGAGTGGTTAAACATAACCAGAAAGCAAAGGCTTACCAAGCTTTTAATATTTGAAGTCAATACAAGTCAGGAGTTGCTAATCATTTTTATTTAACACTACCCACTAGACCAAAGCTGTTCAACTTATCCCAGTTTGCTTAGAAATTCAGAATTGAAGATATCCTGAGAGTGAGAAAAACTAGAGTGTCATGTACACAACTCTCTAAAACCCTTCAAAGTGAATATTCAGTCTTCCATGCGAACTCTACAGGAGAAATGGGCAAAATGGCCTTGTTGCTAATTGAATGAAAACCAAAGAGGCAGATCGTGGAATGCTCTACCTACCCTACCTAGTCTCTCCACTTTTAGAATACCAATGGTTTCATGGCTGAAGGAGAAATCAAGTTACGACTTGAATGATCTTTGAACTCAAGATCAAGGTGAGATATCTCTCTTAGAAGTGCAGACACATCTTCCGTCCCATTCTTGCCGTCATGCTGTATCCGTGTGTACGACTAGTTGGATAGAATTCAGTTTGTTAAGGAAAACAAATTTATTTGGTAAGCCAGCTTGGGGCATTTGCTTACCTGATGGTAGGGCTTTTAACTTGCCATTTGACCCCACATACACACAGCCAAAACCAAAATGCCTCACATACACACAGCCAAAACCAAAATACACACCAGGGGAAACACTAATAGACCGGGTAGGCAGACAGCAAGCAGAAGACATTCTGAACAAAGATCACCCATTTGACTAAAAGGAGAGGGCTGGATTTCAGATGGTAACAAACCCTCTGAGCAAACAGATACCATCACACAACCTGCATATGTAAAACCACTAGATAAAAGCACCCATGTCAGGAAACAATCTCTCACAAATTATGGATTTTGCTCAACCTTTTAATATGAAGAATGATATTTGTTACTTTAAGTTAAAAAAAAAAGTCTCACTATGTCAATTATACTTCAGTTAAAAAAAAAAAAAGAAGCTTACTATAAGAAAACACTGAGCCTGGATCCCTATTAGTAAACACAGTAAGAACTAAATTTAAACCTATTTATGAAAATTCAAATTAATTGTTTTCACTGAAGTAATAACTAACTTTAATTATATAGAATAAAAAGCACTCTGTTTAATTAACTCGCTATTCGGTTCTTACCAGGCGGACATTAGCCAGTGTTTGGTCCTTAATTATGATATATACAATCAACTCACCCAGACAGTTTAAAACAGGGAAGTCAAAGTTGTTTTTTTTTTTTTTCTGTGAGTAATTGTGAGAAAGAAAAATAAAAGTAAGAGTTGAAAATTTTTAAAAATCAGGCAAGGCAAGACAAAGGGAGAGACACCCATTTCCATAGAATTATTGTGCTTTGACAGAATATACAATTTTCTCGGGGCAATTTTCTCTTTAACCATCCCATGAACCCTCCTTCCTGTGATGGACGAACAGTGCAGTATCTCCTGATCTCAACAGCTGCACCAAGGACGATGCTCAGAATCAATGTGCCCTCTGAAATAGGATGAAATGAAGATTTTAAAGCTAGATACTTACATGTACATGGTTTTAGATTTTTTAAATACCTTTAAAGGTATGTTTCACCAATGTTATCAGATTCAATGTTATTTTCTGTTTTTCTAATCATATCCCATAATGAATATGAGCACCAATTCAGGATTAATTTAAAATAAAGAAAAAAGAAAGAAAGAAAAGGAAAAAAAAAAACCAGAAAGAGGGAATAGAGGTGTTGCTTAAGAAAAATGCACACAGAGACCAGGCTTTCCCCTGGACAGTAGGAGACAATCACTGATGAGAATGAGCTCTCCTCTTTCTCCGTCTCCATCTCCCTGTCTCTGTCTCTCCCTCCACGCACATGTACACAAAACAACTGAGAGATGTCACCATGAACAATCCCAAGGATATGCATTCATTCATTTCTAAATTCTATATAATTTCATCTTAAGGACAATTAAGTATGTATTCGCACTAATGAATATATGCTCTTGTTTGAAGTGTACAAGCCAGTGAAGCTCTGCAGAGGTTTGCCACCGAATGTACTTCAAATTCTATCAGATCAGATCAAATTTATCCCTGGAAAGACACTCTTGATTTTCTAGATCTTCCTGACAAATTTCCTACTTAATCAGGATGTTAATGAGCCATTTTTCTTGTTTGTTTCTTAATTCCTGATCCAAACAAGTTATTTTGGACACACGTATTTCATACATACACTAAGCTGTGATTCTAACTTGTGTATAAGCATGTTAATAAATAATGCATTGTCTTGTCAACTTTAGCAAATATGTGTTAGGTTACAATATTTCCTCTTCTTTCCATCAGTCCATTTGGCAACCATTTCATCTAGCAGCAACACACAGCAGTGTGAAACTACTCCAAGCATTGTCCTTAACCAAGATGCACCGCGGCATTTCACTGCTAGGGTGGCAGCATTGGGTGACCTGTGGCATAGCCCTCAGTGAAGTGAAAACCATTTCACTAGCTGTCTTTTCAACTGTGACAGGCCTTAGTCAAAAAACCAGAGAGTGTGACCTGCCAATCACAGGAGCGAGAGGCCCGGGGGCCATATGTCACACGATTCTACAGCCCCTTCTGACTTTCGATGTAAGAAATTCCCAATCAGCAGGCTCCTGTCACCCATGAGCTGCAAACACAAGAGTTTTTCCATCTACCCTTGTAACTTGTTTGGTCATGGACTTGGGTGACTTCAATGTGAAAATTATTTCCCTGGTGGTATCTGTCATTGGTTGAGATATGTGATTGTTGGTCTGCTAGATCCACAATTCCCCAGAAAAGGTCATTGATCCAAATCTTGGAGAGTAACAGAATCCGTGTGTGGCCCTGGTGGAGTTTTGCCCATCACCGCACCCTAGGAAATGTGGCCCTGGAGCAGGGACCATATTTCTCCTCGAATGGAAACTACTCTGTTGAGTTGCTAAGCCCCCACACAGAGCACCAGTGTCTCATCCTCACCACACTAGCTGCCAGCTCCAAGCCCCAAATGGGAAAATGAGGTAAATAAAATAGCACTGTACACATGTTACACACGTTGTCATTGCTTTTATGATCAGACTCTACTTTTGCAAACTCGAACCTGGTATCCATTTTGCGAACTGGCCTACAGGATGAAGGGGCTTGGGTTTAGAGATAACTATGGTCTTGGTAGCCAAAGGGATTTGGAAATAGGTCCTCCCACACCTATCATCCCATTCCTCATATTCACCCCTCAATCTGATTCAACACAGTCTGTTAGGACTGCCTGGGAGGCTTGTCAAAGCACAGATTGTTGGGCCCCGCCTAAGGAGTTTCTGATTCAGGGCATCCAGAGTCAGGCCTGAGAGCTGCATTTCTAATAAGTTCCTAAGTGATGCCAGCATTGTTTGTCCAGATTCTTTGCGAATCATGGTTATAAAGAACACTTCATTTAGAGTATCAAAAAGGTGTAGGAGAAGTAAAAATAAATGAGTTCTAAGGAGAAAATGTGGGAAAAGAGGGGATCCCAAATGGTTGTATTAAAGACGTACCAGCCTGTCCTATATACAGATCATCTGGTTTTCCTCTCATTTACAGGTGAGTTAACTTCGGCTCTTGGTGATTAGGTCATTTACCCAGTACCATGGGGCTGGTCCATCAATAACACAACTAGAGGTAAAATCCAGGTCTCTTCTAGTCCAGCTCTGTGCTTTCTGGTGCAATATATTGCCAGCAGTTAGGGTCCCCACTATTTTTGACAAGGAAGGACGGTTCACACTTCATCTCTTCAAGGAAAAGTGCTCAGGTAACCCACTCTAGCCACAGGAATCAAAATGGGAGGGCAGGAGAGGAAGCATCGGGAAATAAAACACCATCCGGCCGCACACAAACAGGTTTTCAAGGAACAGCAAATTTACTCACCAGGTTGGGTGACTTAGTAGTTGACCTGGCATTGATTTTGAACTTTCTGTTTAGGATCTTGACTTCACTATCCAGGAGGTTCTGGAGTAGCCCCATTCCCTACTTGATTTTTGACAGTAGCGGCTTTCAGCACATTCCAGTTTCGCTTGTATCTGGCAGAGACTACGCCTGTACTTGCCCTAGAAGCATGGGCCAGCTCCCAGGACAAAATGGAAAATGTCCACTCTCTTTTTAGGAACATCTCCACATTAGAACTGTCTGGTAACTGACCAGCTGCCACCCAGTGCGGTTTAATCCTCTCTATTCTGGCCAGAGAGCATAGACTCTTTCCTCTTGGGTATGTGGTGAAGATTCTGAAGAGGAAGGAGCTTCAGTTTCAGTGTAACCAAAAGCATGTGAACGGATAGCCAGCATCTTCAGCCCTCGCTGTGGGAGAAAGAAATGTACACGACTTTGTTTTGAATCTGAAAACCCTCAGAAGACATGAGGCTATTCCCCATATTGTTAATCCTAGTCCCGTGCCTTAGACATCATAGGCCCTTGATAAGTGTATGTTGACTTGGTTGAATTTTAATGACACATCCTTTTGGGAGAGCTAACATAACCCAGGGCCATCTGAAAGAGGAGAGAGCAAGAGCCCACAGACATTACATGAAGATGTAGTGAATTCAGACTACTGAGTAAATTTCTTTCTGGTACCATACATGGCAACGTTTCAAGTATTATAAAATAATGTCCATTCCATATTAGTAGGGAGGCAATTCTAGAAAGATCTAGAAATAAGGTTTCCTACCCATCTCCAATTTCGTCACAACTCTTAGGCCCAGGAATGAAAACAATAATGCTGTCGTACTTTTGTTTGGTTAGCATAGATTTGGTTAGTACAGATTTGTCTCACTGGGCATTCCCCAGCAGAAGTACTGAACTCTAACCTTTCTTTCAATTCACCTATTGGTCTTAGAAAAGACAGGAAGATAAGAATAGGAGCAGAGATGTGCTGGTAAATGTTGAACAACCAGCCCTCTGGGGAAGGATTGCCCTGATTTGCAATGTTTGCCAATTTCTGTGGTGTAAATACTTCACCGCAGTCGATTTCAACCTGACAGCAACTGAACAACTGACTTGCAAAATTCCTGACAAAAATGAGCTCTCATGAGCTGCTACAGGCCAGCACCCGCACACCATTAGATAGGGAAGAAATTACATGTGGCAAAATTATCTCATACTAAATTAAACTGACAGGATCTTCCCCATCCTGTAGGAAAAAGAAAGACAGACTAGCCAGATAGGTAAATAGATCAATAACATGCAGAATCAATTAAAATGATACGATCTTGGAGTGACTGGAGACATAAGTGCCTGGCAATTAGTTCACAAAAACTAAAGAGAATCCTCAGTTTTCTGCTGTAGGAGCATAATATTGGAACGTATGTCTAAAGGTCGGGGTTTCAGACTGCTGATCCCATGATCCTACAAATTCCTTGAGTACACTACCTTAAATTACCAAGCACAGCATGATTCCATGACCTATGCTACCAAATGCTAAAGGAACAGTGGGGTGTGACAAAAAGCACTCACTTAGGCTTGCAAAGCCCCAAATATAGTCCTTGTTCCTCTGCTGAATGACTTTGGGAAAATCATGTAACTTTTTATGTTTCAGTTTGCTTCATCTATAAAAAATAATCCCCTAAAGTCCCTTATGACTCTGAAATGCTAGGCCTCTAAGTGGAATTGTTAAAAATCACTGCAGCTATTTTGAGTTTAAAACTATGCTTACTGCGGGGCACCTGGGTGGCTCAGTCAATTAAGGGGTTAAGCGTCAGATGCTTGGTTTCGGCTCAGGTCATGATTTCACGGTTCCGTTCATTCGTGGGTTTGAGCCCCATATTGGGCTCCATGCAGAGATGGCAGAGCCTGCTTGGGATTCTCTCTCCCGCCCCCCCCCCCCGCCCCTCCCCAGCTCACTCTCTGTCTCTCTCAAAATAAATAAACTTAAAAAAAAAAAAAAAACTATGCAAGCTGCAAAATACTGGTAGAAATAAAAGCACAAACACAATCGTCATTAGGGTTTTAGCACTGGAGCTGAGCAGACCACTCTGGCAGAATTGTTGGTGAGAACCAATGTCAGGGGCAGTACCAGAAAAGCACCCGGTGTCAGCTCCTTGTCTTTTAATAATTTCAGTAATGGAGGACTGGAATTTGCCTCTGACCTTCTCCACACCCACCCCACTGCAGCTTCTGTTAACCACCTGAGCCGCAGACCACAAAAACACCACCTCCCCGGAGCCCACGGGGTGCACCTAGGATGGCCTTGCCATTGAAGGTCCACACAGGCTCCTTATCAATGCAGGTGAGTGTCTTCCTTGGCATGAAGCACCAATTTTACAAGATGATCTGAAACATCCCTTCTATCACTCCAACTGGAAATTAAAATGATTAAGGATTCAGTTCTGTGCCTATTGAAAAGAACACTGTTCTACTCATTCCTGAACCTAGTGTGAAGTCTTGCAGAGACTTCTGACTAATAAATTGTGTGTGTGTGTGTGTGTGTGTGTGTGTGTGTGTGAGAGAGAGAGAGAGAGAGAGAGAGAGAGAGAGAGAGAGAGAGAGAGGGATTGAATAAGCCTGTGAGCTGATGTGTATGTGGATATAATTCATGGAAAAGTGACCAACAAATGATTTTAAAAGAGGATTTGGTTTTGTCGGAATTCTAGCTTGCTCCAAACATTCAAAATAGCAGCTTTAATCTAGAGCTCCTCGGGTATTACTAATTTGTGAATTAAAACTATAATTATTGAAGACGGATGTAATATCTTCGCCCCCTGATTCAACATCAAACAATCAAATCTCAAATTTATACTTTGAAAACAATGAGAATAAACACCATATCAAGCATAATTACCAAGATTATGCTCTAACAGGCTCCGTCAAACCCCAAAATGAGACCGTATACAAAAACACATGACTGAGGGCATAGGGAGGGAGGAGACATAGCCTCTGAACAAAAGGGAAGATCGCAAACTAAAAAGTCAACTTTTGGAACTATTTGCAGTTGTTTGATTTGCCTGGAACCGAGGGGGAAAAAAATCTAGCTTTGAGTCTTTGTGATTATTAATTCTTCGAAGCAAAAAGAACTTTATTTAAATCAGGCCCTTAGGTTGGCCGAGTGTGCGGAAGCCTCGCTCAGCCTGCAGATGTCTGTCTGAGCTGCCACATGGCAAGAACTGGCTCTGGGGGTCTCGGGAGCCCAGCACAAGACCCAGAACTTCTGATTTGGGTGCAGGTTCCAAAACTCGCCGTCCCTTTCCAGTTCATTACAAACGCCTATTGTTTGCCATATTTATCTGCCATCACTGCTGTTTGTTAGCAAATGGAAAGAGAACTGCCAGGACTAAATTTCAGCCTGCCCGCAGAATAGTGCAAAGGCGCTACCGGAATTGCACGACAGATGGTCTTTGAATGATATACAGAACCTCTGCCCTTGGGCCCGCTTTGGAGGAGCTGTTTTGGATTGTTGCTCGCAAGAGTGGGAGGTTGTTGTGTGATATGTGATTATTCCATAATAATTTTAATTATTTTGCCTGTTTTCAAACAATAGTCTCAGCCTTTTTTAATTTTTACACTCACTGAGTTGTGACACGAGCATTCTTTTCTCTATGTTAGCAGGGATTAAAATCAAGCCCTGTATCCCTTCCCGTTTTTCAAATAATCCATGTTTAAATAAATTACCTCGGTCTGGAAAACCAAGTTACGTGGCGTCCTCCTGGCGCGCACACGGGCAAGGAAAAAAATTCCTCATCGTGGTGTCTGGTTTGCGATTGTCGCGGAAACAAGTTTCAAGAAAAGCCTGCTCTTTGCCTCTTTGGAGCGGGGCTCAGGCGAAGGGAGCTTCATTTACATGCATGTGGGGATCCCATCGGATCTGCTCAAAGGTACAGTCCGAGGCAGTCAGACGGCATCCGATGTGCATGTAAATGAAGCTCCCCAAGTGGGGTGTAGGCTTCTGGAGATGCGGAAAACATGCCATCTCGGCCTCATCCAAATCCAATAGAAACTTCCGAATGTTTTTCTAAAGCAGCAGGAGCCAACGAGAAGCAGATGCTAAACTTTCAAGGCATCCGAATACATTTCTCTTTCCCAGATAGATGCATTGGCTGAGCACTGCCGGCCGAGATGTGGGGTTAGAACCCAGGGTTTTCGTTTCTCGGCCCAGCAGGCCAGCAGATACCAACCTGCATGTCCCAGGGGTCCCAGCAGCGGCCCCCAGCTTTCACCTAAAGGAGAACACCACTCTGGCAAATGCCAAGCCTGCCAGAGACTGTATAAAAGGATAAAATCTACAGTGAGTCTGAACCACGGGAGAATCTGGGAGTGAGTTAATATTCATAAGATGGCCTTTTTGCCGCACCTAAGAACGTGTACCTCTGCCTGGAGTTTGTTGCCTATGATATTCTCCCCTACAGCTAAATTCTGTGTCCCCAGTGAAGCTGTGGTTCCAGTCCCACAACTGAGAGCCAAATCAGGCTCTGGATAATTTCCAAGCCGACTAGTCTGGCACCTTGGTAATAAGAAAGAAATCCTGCCTCTCCTTGGTCTCCAGCTAAGTGATATAGTTACCTTGAAAACAGGCATCTCTGGTGAGTGGGGTTACTAGAAAAGCGAAGAAACAAAACTCTGACCCTGCTATTTGATAGAGAAATCCCCCATGGAGTCTTAAGTGCTTCCCAACAACTGTGGTTTTAATCCAATAACAGCCGCTCCTCTAACAGAGAGAAACCCAACTCACACAGCAGTTAATACCCAAATGAAATTCAGATAACTCCCACTGTGTTGACAAAAAGGATTGGAGAAACGTCCTCTGCTCCTTCCCAAGAAAGACGTGCCTGTGGTGAGATTCAGCCAGCCCACCCTCCCGGGGAAGAGCCACGGCCGCTTTCTCCCCAGCAAGGCTGGTGTGCAGAGATTTCTGGTTCTTCAGAGCACAGATTCGCAGAGAAAACATATAAATTAATGTTTGGCTCCTCAAGGAGCCACCACTACTCGTCTTGCAAGGCAAAGAGGATCACGTAAGGAGGACTTGTCCAGCTTGCCAAGGTGTGGGTGCTTTTGTAAGAATGCCGTGGCTGAAATTTTCACTGAGGCGTGTGATCAAAACTAACAGCTCTAATGATATCCTGCACAATGTAGATCTACGCTCTCCGTCTATTTGATGTAGTGAAAGCCCACTTTAAACATATTTATATATTATTAGAATCAGTCACTAAGTCCCCATATAGGTCAGGCCCTATGCAAGGAAACTTAATGCATGATCTCTAACCCTTACAACAACCAGGTAGGTATTCATTATCCTCATTAAATAATGCAAAATGAGGAAAAAGAGTCCCGTGTTGATTAAATGACTTAGCAGAGGTAACATAATAAGTAGCCAAGTCAGGATTTGAATCCCTGTTTGTTTAATTCCAAGGACCATATTCTTTTCATTGATGTATGCATGTATGGGGAGGGGGTTACATTCACATATGGCATATAGCCTTGTAAAAATGAATGCAAATTTCAGCATATTTTGGATTACTGACGGAGGAGACTATGTATGTGCTTGGTATCTGGTGTGAATTCTCAAAAAATACTTGTTAACTGGAGTATTCCTTTATAGACATACAATTGGCAAGGAAGCTTTAGTCTTAAGCATATAGACTTTACCTGCTACCTCCTTTGGTCATTTCACATGATGTTTACCTTGACTGGACCTAAATTCTGGAAAGTTTCCCTGGTCCGGTCAAAAGGATTCAGCCAACCCAGGTTCCAGGTGAGAGCAACTACCGGTACCTATTCCTGAGATGAATTCAACAACTATCTAATAAGCACCCACAACCAACTCAATTCTTCTGACAAAGACATATGGTAAATAAATAAATAAAATAAAAATAACCTCTCTTAAGCATGGAAAGTTCTGATAATCTCACTGACAAAAATATACTTTATGTACTGAGTATACAACAGCAAATGGAGCAAATGATTCTATATTTTGTAGAATTCCACATTCAACCAACTACATTTTGTGTTCTGTAAATAAATGTTCCTGTGTTTTGGTATCTAATTCACATGGTTTAGAAAACAATGTCATTTTATTTTTATTTTTATTTTTTTTTTAACATTTTTATTTTTTTTTCAACGTTTTTTATTTACCTTTGGGACAGAGAGAGACAGAGCATGAACGGGGGAGGGGCAGAGAGAGAGGGAGACACAGAATCGGAAACAGGCTCCAGGCTCCGAGCCATCAGCCCAGAGCCCGACGCGGGGCTCGAACTCACGGACCGCAAGATCGTGACCTGGCTGAAGTCGGACGCTTAACCGACTGTGCCACCCAGGCGCCCCAACAATGTCATTTTAATACAAGCATGCATAAGAAATAACAGTTATTTGCTGCTTCAAGACGACCACTGGAAGTTTCCACTCAAGATAAAAAAATAAATGGCCTGGGTCAATAGCAAGACGACTATCACTGAAATAAATATATATTTAAAAGAACAGCTATATTCAAATGTAAGCCATTTTGCCACATTTCCTAAGAGCTCCTTTTTTAGCATTAGCAGTCAAAAGAGTGGCATCCTATCGGGACCCCAAGACCTCGATGGATGGCAAACTTAACAGTGAAAAGATTGCACAAAGTGCTTTTATTCTGATCCACACGTGAATTAGGCTCAAGCATAAAGGAAAAATAAATGGGAATTAGAGGGCAACTCACAGAGGCATTCCAATTGGGGAGAAAATACCACCATTAAGTCTCAAATGCAATTTACAAATACAGCATTTGAATTTTCTAATTGTTTCTACAAAAATGAGGCTAATGGAATTACATTGGAACCAACCATTTAATCATACACAATTTTGCTGACCAATGTCTCTGTACATCCAGTCCTGAACTCCTGCTCACATCTGTAACCTTGCCAAACCTTGAGTCCAAAAAGAGAAATCTCTTTTTATTTTGTATTTTGTTTTCCACCACGGGTAGGAATGGAAGAGGTTGGTGATTCCAAGTCCTCCATGTTTCGCGGTCAAATAGGATCAATTTGATACAGCTGCCAGGGACATAAGAAGCAGAAAGGGGGCCCTAGAGATTATCTGTGCCAGCAGTTTTCCAATCAACCAGAACCACTTAGAATCTACTCACTAGATTGTCTACCTACCGCTCTCACCTCCAAGGACCTGATAATGCCCTCTGCAGGGAACAGGACAAAGGAAGTCTCCACAGAATAAGCTGCCAGCCAAGTGATGTTAAGTATCCCTGAAACAGGTATAAATTATTATTTTCTACCAGGTACCCATGAATACACACTTTTATACGGTAATTTAAAAATTTTGCAATAGGTGATGCAATAGACCTCCCAAAGGCTTTTACCTAAGACTAAATACGTGTGTCCTGTCTGTTTTCAAAGTTCTATACATACAACGCTCCTAAGAGTGAAGCGTTCAGTTCAGTCTGATGAAGTGAGTCATTCATTCATTCACTCATTCATCCATTCCAGTATTTGTTAAATTTCAGGTATGCCAAGCGGTGGTTATTCAGTCAAAAAAGCATACTGTCTATTGAAGAGACAAACACGATAACAATTACAGGGCAAAATGAGAATCGGTATGTAACAATATTTCCCCCAGTTTGACTACACTATAGCCTCTTTCAGCATTTTCTTTTTCTTTTTCTTAATTTTTTTATGATTTATTTTTGAGACAGAGAGAGAGAGAAAGAGAGACAGATTGCGAGCAGGAGAGAGGCAGAGAGAGAGGGAGACACAGAATCCAAAGCAGGCTCTGGGCTCTGAGCTGCCAGCACAGAGCCTGACGCGGGGCTCAAACTCATGAACCGTGAGATCATGACCTGAGCTGTGAGATCATGACGTGAACGGAAGTCAGATGCTTAACCAATTGAACCACCCAGGTGCCCCAGGCAATTCCTCTTTTGTCAGGCACAGCTGACAACACCACTCTTCTTCTGGGAACCAGAGTCCCCCTGTGGCTCTCTACCAGAACTCTCCTGTGGCCGTGGCAGGGCACGCTGCTCTGCCATACCTCTATCACCCTCACACCTTCTTCCTCTTCCAAAATCTTCTTCAGAGCAAGACCAGCCTACACCCTATGGCAGAGTAGAAGGATACAACCCTCTCTTATCTGTGCTTTACCACGTCACGGATCCTAAAGAAATGTTACAGAATGTAGTGCAGTGGCACTTGTAGTCCTTCCTTACATACCCATGGGACTCAGACCCATTGGAATGAGACCAGGAGACAAATCCAAGCCTCCCAAGAGACCCCTTGAACTACTTGGAAATGCCTTGAGCCGGGCACCCTGTGGGCTCTGCAAAATCACCAGAGCTTCTTGAAAATTAAGAGAAGACAGAACTTGGGATTTCCTTTCCCAGGTTTCTTAGCCTTAACGTTAACACACTTTTTGTGGGGTCTCTCCGACCACATCACAGACATGTCTTGACACACGTGACTCCTTCTTCAGCTCCAGTGAGGGCAGCACCAGTAGAGATGCATAGGAAGTGTTGTTGGAGCCCAGAAAAGGCGGCTGGGTCTGTGAAATGTCACTGAGGCAATAAGATTTGGAAAATGAGTTGGGCTTTATTAGGTTGTCATTGTGCATGGAGGAGGAGAAAATGGCAAGGACACAGAGAAATGGCCAATTCAAAGGCTTTGAGGAGTGAAGACAGTACTGTGTTTAGGCAAATACAGATTTGCTTGCTGAAGCACAATATCCGGTGCGGGGAGGGGAGAAGCAAAGGATGACACTGGAAGGTAATAAGGGGTTTGATCATAAGAGGTCTTACATATAAAGTGAAATAAAAGAATAAATAAAAGAATTTGTTTTATCCTGGTTTTGTTTTGTTTTTGAGAGCGGTTGTTTTGCTTGATTTGCAAACCCCCGAGGAACAGAGCTGTTTGATTATTCGATCATATTTATCCATTGGAAAGATCACCATGCTAATAGTATAGAGGATGGATTTGAGGCTAGACAGACCAGAACAAGAAGAGACAAGAAGATCTCTATGGAAGAGGCTGTAACATTCAGGAGGCGGTAATGAGATGTTGTGGAGGCAGAACACTGAGTAAACTCCTCCTCCTAGATGTGGGTGGGGCCTGAAGATTTAATGGATTTCAGTTTTATGGAATGGCAAAGGGGAAGGAACTGTGTAGATGTGAATAATGTCCCTAATCAGTTGTGAATTAATCAAAAGGGAGATCCTGGATGGACCAAACCTAATCAGGTGAGCCCTTAAAAGAGTATTTAGAAGTCAGAGACTAAAACTGGCAGGGAGGGTCTCCTGCTGGCCTTGAAGAAACAAGCTACTCTGTCTGGGGGCGCCTGGGTGGCTCAGTCGGTTAAGCATCCAACTTCGACTTTGGCTCAGGTTATGATCTCGCAGTTCATGAGTTTGAGCCCCAAGTCAAGCTCTGTGCTGACAGCTCAGAGCCTGGAGCCTGCTTTGGATTCTGTGTCTCCCTCTCTCTCTGCCCCTCCCCTGCTCACACTCTCTCTCAAAAATAAATAAAAATTTAAAAAAGAAAAGAAAAGAAACAGACTACTCTATTATGAGTGGGTCTACAAGAGGGTCACATGGCGAGGACCTGCAGGGGTGTGCCTGGAATCCTGACCTATACAAACCATGAGATAATAAATGTGAGTTGTCTTAAGCATCTAAATTTGAGGTAATTTGTTATGCAGCAATATAAAAAGTACAGGTATAGCTAGCAGGGGACAAATGAGTAGTATATTCAGGAGAGAGAACTGACAGAAAGTGGAGTTTGCATAGATGGGGATGAAAGCAGGACTCTAAAGTGGCCTGGGACGGTAGATAAACAGATTCGTTGTGAACATGGTGGGCTTGCTATGTCTGCGGGGCATTCAGGTGGCCATGTGTAAAATGCAGTAGGATATAAGGGCCTAATGCCAAAGTTAAGCCAAGGTTCAATCCCTGCTAAACAAGCCAAACTCCAGTGCCCAAATCTGAGGGTCCAAACAGAAAGCAGAAGCCAAGGGCTGGAGCCAAAGTGGGCAGAGTAACCAAGGCAGCCACATTCTAACGAGCATGCAGGCTGGAAGCAGGCAGATGGGAAAGGGGCCTGAGGAAGTTGCCTGCAGGTCTCACAGGGACTCCACATGCTTACATAACCGCTCCAGAGGATTTTGTTCTGTGTTGTTGTTGTTGTTGCTGCTGCTGCTGGTGCTGTTGTTGTTGTATTTAAGAAGCAAATCAAATCAGGCAGGCCCATGGTTAGCATGTGATCACCAGGGAAAATGCAAGGAGAAAGGAAAGAAGACGACTAAGGACAAAGCTCTAGGATGTATGCATGTTCAGAGAACAGGAAGGGGACGAGGAGTTTGCTGTGGACCAACAAAGAAAGGCCTGACAGGTAGAAGAATGAGAACCGGGTTGCTTCTGTAAACCCCTGGAAACATGAACTTTCTAGTGGACATGCTCACTAGGCTTGAATGCCAACATACACAAGGCAGGCTGAGAACACCCAGGAGATAAGGCAGTTACAAGATGAGTGGAATTTATGTTAGCAAAACTTTCAAGTTGAGTCCCAGTGGCTACTCTATAGCAACTGCTTTACTTTTCTCATCAGGAAAAGGAGAGATCAATGAGGGTGAAATACCTGCCTTGCTTTTCTTACGGGGTGAGGAATTCTCTCCTTCCTTCCATTCTGCTTTCTAGAGGCTTGAATGTACAGAGGTCAATGCTTTTCACTTTCATGGGCATTGGGAGACTGGATATCAACCTCAGTTAGGACACCAAATTTGCCCTGAACTGCTTTGTTGGGTCCCCATTACTGCAAGCTAATTCCTTTCCGAAAGGAGGAGTTTGGAAACAGCAATGCTTGCCGATCATCTCTAATCCCCAGGAGGTACAGGAAATTGAAATGCAGAAGAAGGGGAACCTCTCTTCTCTTTAAAGACACATTGTTACTTTGTGCATTTGGCATTTGCTTTATCAGAACACAGCTGAGAACTAAGAAAGAAACATAAGAGACCTCTGAGCAGCCACCATCTACACTACAGAGCCCACCATCATTAATGAACTCTACCGAAAGGGATTTCCTGGGGCCCTTACTCAGGGTCTCACCTTCCTCTTCAGAAATTCTAACAGACTTGGTGATATGGTTTCTTTAATTTTTTTATGTTTATTCATTTTTGAAAGACAGAGAGAGACACGGCACAAGCAGGGGCGGGGCGGAGAGAGAGGGGGACACAGAATCTGAAGCAGGCTCCAGGCTCTGAGCTGTCAGCGCAGAGCCTGTCGCGGGGCTAGAACTCACGAACCACGAGATCATGACCTGAGCCGAAGTCGGAAGCTCAACCGACTGAGCCACCCAGGCATCCCTGCGATGTGGTTTCTAAATGCACAGCCCAATAAGAGCAGCAAATTGAAAGAAGAGGAGAACTAGAAGAGACACATCAATAACAGTAACGAGTGACAGCTGATGGCTTAACAGCAAGGATGGAAACAGGGGAAAAATAACTAGAGAAGGCAAACGAAAGAAGTAAAAATCACAGCAGTTTAGGATCATTTAGTGCGGAATAAAAACATTCTACATACTACAACAGACCCCTGAGGGCACTAGAGCTCAGCATGATGGCCTAAGCCATCATTAGAAAAAAGTTAAATTACATTTGGTATAGTCTAAAAAGGCAGAGACATTCGTAATATACAATAAGAGGAGACTTATGGCTCGATCCATTTATTCTTTAAAAAGCAGGTCTTCAGGGGCAGCTATGTGCCAGGCAGTGAGCCAGGCACAGAGACATAAGGGAGCAAGAATGAGATGATGCCAGTCTTGAGTCATCTGGGAGTCTCAGTTATCTGGGAGGCTCAGCTACTCAGAGAGACACATTCCCTGAAGGTATCTTTGGGAGAGCACTTAGAGAGAACATTTATTAAAATATCAGGGCTCTTGGAAAACCTAAATGATTCACACTTCTCTCATTGGCAAAAGCAGGTCTATGATTGATTACCTTCATTGAAAAACAAGAAGAAAGGTTAACTGTAATTCTCCCAGCAATGGCAACCTACTCACTGGTTGTATATTTTTAAAAAACAAAACAAAACAAAACAAGTTTAGGAGATGTGACCATTTTTAAAGTAGCTTTTGTGCACTTAGAGTATATAAAATTTGTTTTGAGGCGTCAGTGGAAGCCCCAAAAGTGTTAAAGTTAAAATGAAGAGGTAGCTTAGATCCAGGGGGAAAGCGTGGCTCTTCGTGATCAATATCTTATACCATTTTGACAATACCCCAGAATGAATTCTAAACCGGTGTTTCCAAACTGTAGGTAGACCAGTTGTGCCAGAATCCCAGATTTCTGGGCCTTAACACAGATCTGTTGGGATGGAATCTCTGGGATGGCATCCATAGTTTTCAAGGGGTGCCTGGGTGGCTCAATCAGTTAAGTGACCGAGTCTTGGTTTTGGCTCAGGTCACGATCTCATGGTTTGTGAGTTCGAGCCCCACATCGGGCTCCATGCTGACAGTGTGGAGCCTGCTTGGGACTCTCTCACTCCCTCTCTCTCTCTGCCCCTCCCCCACTTGTTCTCTGTCTCTCTCTCTCTCTAAAAAATAAATAATAAAAAAAAATGTTTTGATAAATAAATAGATGAAAACCTCTCTAGGTGATGCTAACAATCAGAACCACTTAGAGCTCTAAAATCCCATCATTTTCCATGCATTTTATGTCAAATAAGTGAAAGATTAATTTGCCCATAAATACTATAGCCCAAATTTAGTGAAAAGAAAACCCCAAATTTTCCATTTCAAAATTTAATCTTATAATGAAAGAGGAAAAACATTAGCAAGAGAAATTAAAACCCTTGGTGTTTTTTCATAATTTTGAGGTCTACAGATTAGAAAAACGAGGAATTAAGCTAAAAAATTTTCAAACACACTTCTATTTTGGCTACATCATCTTTATGTCATCATGCATGAGCCCTCAGGGTATTAATAATAAAGGCGCAGGAAATCTGAAACTTTTGTTGTAAAAAAAAGAATATCAAATAAACTTGTCAGTCTTTAGAAATAATGCCAAGTCTCTCTCCTCTCTCTCTCCCATGTGTTGTTTAAGTTTCTGCTTATGCAAACCCAAATATAACGTAAGGATGAAAGAGGAAAATTGTTGAAGCCACAAATAGTCTCATTAAATGGGGTTTAGGGACCCTGTGGAATGTAATAGGTTAGGGAGAGTGACATTATATGTAATTAAGATGTTTAGGATTTATTTCAGCCCCCAGGGGACAGATGCAAAATATATAGCTATGAATAACAATGGTTAAACAACAATTATCCAACTTCTTGGAACCCAAGAAGTTTGGTGGGTTTTCGTTTTGTTTTGTTTCGTTTTTAACGCTAAGTGACTGTTCCTTGGAAAACTTTAAGAATAAGTTAAGCAAAAGGAAGGTTACTTGACTTAAGACCAAAGCTTAACCTCCCAGCTGGAAGGCCAGGTGATTCCAAGTATGCTTTCTGCCTCTCTCACTAAGAGGAAGTCTTTGTGCTCTCCTTTCTCATCAGGAACAAACTGAAAGACTTTCAGACCTAGGAAGTTGTGGTGACCAGGGAGTGCACACAGATTTTTGGCAGGCCTGAGAATCTTGTCTGTCCTTTCCTTGTTCGGTATAAATTCAGTGTAAGATATCCCTGGGCATTTGGCGTGAGGAACAAATTGGCAAACCAGCGTGTACCCTCTATACGCAGGGCATTGTGTTAGGAGCCGCGGGGAATGGTTATTTTAACACTATACAAGCAAGGCTTCTGTCCTCAAGGAAATTAAAATATAGCTGGGGAAAAAAATCCACAAACATCAATTAGGGAATTGTATGCCATAATTCATGATTAAGTAATAAATTAATGTCATAGCTGTTTAGAGAAGGGAAATTAAAATGAGAATAATTGGGAACGACTTCATGGAATTCATGCACATGGGCTTTGAAGGATGCTACCAGACCTAGTCTCAAATGGATACACAAGGGGAAGAACTGGCACTCATACGTGAATTGCACGTGAGAAAAATGACCTGACTGTATTTTCCTTTCTTTTTATATTTCCTTATTAATAAGGAAAAGGAGTATCTTTGCCCATGTCCATGACTTAGAAATGTTTCTAAAATGAGGTTGCCGATTTAACACATTTGGTGTTCGTATTCTCTAGACGATCTTCAGTTCTTTCTAAGTTTCAGGAAGGAGCAAATTTGAAACAGTAAGTAGGAGAAACATGAGGGGGGCAGGGGGGTGCTGCTGTAATTAAACAAGCTGGAAACAGAGAGGAGTATCTACTAATAATGATGGACGAGGAACACTGAAGCCTCAGCAAGCTAGGCCCATCTAAAGTTGAGAAAATACAACTGTACTCTTCCCATTCACCCACTCCTATAGCTCCAGAATGCCTCAAAGCTCCTGGGCGTGTATCTTCTCTTCTTATCCCAGTCTCTTTTTAAGAAAGAAAAGAAAAAGAAAGAAAAGAAAGAAAAGGAGGAAAAAGGAAAGGAAGGGAAAGGAAAGAGGGAAGGAAGGAAGGAAGGAAGGAAGGAAGGAAGGAAGGAAGGAAGGAAGAAGGGAAAAGGAAAGAAGGGAAGAAGAGAAGCAAAGAGAAATTAAATGGGGAAAATAAAAGGATAAGGGTGGTCATTTTTTCATTCATTCATTCATTTTTTCAAGAAAAAAATTTTTGAAGACCTGTTACTTTAGGTATTAGACAGTGGTGAACAGAAGAGACAAAGTTGCTACAATTTTGGAGCTCTGTGCATATGGAAGAAAAAAATTCTTGACCTAATGATTTTGAAAAAAAAAACGAGGTAAACAAAGCTTTGGATGTACCTCAGCTCCAGCTCTCCATGAGTCAGGGAAAGTCAACCTGGATTAAAAAAATTCCTACCCCACAGGGAAAATTCACCTGTTGGACACTGAGTCTAGATGCATAGCCTATCTCTGCTGTTTCCTTTCAGGATCTGGCCTCTTTTCCTTTGGTTAGCAATCTACTTCTCTTCTGCTTTAGGGAGCTGGCCTTCCTTGCCTCTTTCTCTTACCTTGGCAAGGCTCTCTCGTCCTTGATTCTCCCATTTTGTTTGTTTTCCCCAAACTCCAAAAGGTCACGCACCTAGGCAATTGTGACATCCAAATGTGAATTACGTGATTCCTTCCTCCAGACCAAGGGCTGAGGAGTTAAGAACAAAGGTCCTTGTTTGCCTCTCAGGGGCTGACACTGCTCACTCCTGGCCCCGGGCCCTTTAGGGGCCAAAAACATGTCTTCTGGTTTTCGAGCTTGTTCTTTTAAAAGGGAAACCTAAAACCCTTTTCTTTCCTTTAATGAATTATTCTAGTTTTGCTCTGAGACCACGGCTCCTGTTTTATTTTCAGTTGTCTTTTTCCATAACTCCTTTTAGAAATAAAAATGGGAAACGTTATCTAGCCCCCAGGAAGAAATATGTACATACATTCAAAAAGCAGTTTCATGCAACCTTAATAACCTGAATTCTATTTCCCTTTCTGTACATGATGGATGAAATTACTTTGATTATGCTGGCTTTCCAATTACTCATTCATGCCAAGAAAGCTAGCCCTTGAAACCTAGTCACCTTGTTTATTTCTTTCCCACCTTGCCCTTCACAATCAGAAAATCAAAGAGCACTGGAGCCGAAAGGAGCTTCCGTGATCCCCAAAGGAAGGATTAAACTTAAAAGTCATACATATTGATTGACCTGAGTTTTCTAAAATTACACCTAAGTAACTATTTCAATACCAATTTTTAAGCTGTAAAAACTGATTTAGAGTTACAGGGTTTTGAGTCATATGAAAGGCTTGGTAAATATATAACTTGGTTGCCAAAGGGTTTCTATTTTATAAGTCAGGAAAAGATTTATTCCCTTGTAGTCACTTGATTCCTTAATCCAAATCAGTGGTTTTCAAATTGTGCTCCTTGGAGTCCTAGAGTCTACCACCCCAAAAAGTGAAAGAGGACCGATTTTGGAGCCTCCACACCCCCTTCCCCAGGTTTGGCCAGAGACCCTCATTTTTCTCTCTTGGGGCTGGGTTCTCAACCACAAAGTTATATGAATAAAGCTTCCTGCTACTATCCATAAAGGGGGGGGGGGGGAGTTTAAGAAAAAAATGAACTTAAAGAAAATGGTACACAAATAAAATACAAAACGTCAACCAAATCATCGTTTTCTCACAAACACAGACTGGGGCAAACAACTGTTCCCAGAATCAGGCTGACCTTCTGGAATATAATTCCCACAGACTGCATCTTCTCCATCCAGCACCAGGGTTCACCAGGAGCCAACTCAAAAGCCATAAGCACTTCTGGCAACTTTGATGGAACTCTTTTAACCTGCTTGTCGTTTATAGTTGCCAGCTGACTTACTCATTCAACACTTAATGAAGGACTCAACGATGAGCACGTGATGCCTGGAAGCAACAAATTTTAGTCTAGCGGGGAGGCAGACAAGCAAACAAATTATACTATGTAAAAACAGGATGACCATTATTTTAATGGAGGACGTACAAAGTGTAGTGGGAGCCTGGAAGAGCCACACCCTAGAAGATTCAAGGAAGGGCTTACCAAGAAGCCTCAGCATGTTCCAGGTCAAAGCACAAAGTGTGAAGGGTGACGGAGGGAAGTCTTGGCTGGACGGACAAGCAAGTTCCACATCATGAAGTATCCTGCCCTATGGAGGACTTCGCAGTCTATCCCGTAGGAAACGCGGAACCAACAATCCATTCACCTAGCATTATTGAACAATGGATAAGGTCCTCATTTGCTCAGTAGTTTGGTTTTCTTCCTTTAGCCCATTCATATATTTAACAAGTATTTCTTCAGTACCAATTCTGGGCCAATCAGTGCTCCCGCCACAAAGAAACCTTGACGTCATCTAAATCCTCTGAGGCTCCAGATCCGCTACCCACCACCCCGGCTCAGCTTTTCAGGGTAAGCAACCCTTGGATATTGGCTCCAAATGCCCAGGCATTCCCTGAACAAATACTGCTGCCCATGATTGCAACTGGCATCTGGTATGGGAATTTTCCACCAAGAATCAGCAATGGAATCTTTTTTAAACTGCAGAAATAGATAACACAAGTAAGGAAAAGAGTTAAAAAGGAGGCTCTTAAAAACATTTAAAATAGCTGCTCAGCATTGAAAATCAGCTTAAGGGATGGCAAATGCAAATGTGAGCCCAGACAGGCCCAGCTCAGTTTTGCAAATCCTTTGGTAATGAAAATAGATCCGCACTTTAATTTTTCAAACCATAAACCTCCCCGAAGCAAGTAAGAAAAGAGAAGAAACAGAAGGGAAATGTTCTACAAAGAAAGTGGATTTTGGATCTGACGATTTGAGGGAACTCAGTCAGGACGAGACTCCCAACAACTGTGAAGTAGTCTCAGCCCGTGCTGGTACCTGAGGTCCCATTCTGCACTGTCTGGTAAGGTTGGAAGCGTCCCTTTCCAAAGTCCCTGGCTGTCCAGGGTAATGTCATCTCCCTCCCACCCCCAACCACCACATCAAGCCCTGCTGTCTGGAAAGGAGACTGTACCTTCATGCACACTAAGGTATCAATGATTGATAGCAGCTTTCAAATGCCATTTCTCCTATAGGGTATTTGCATTTTAGCAGGGTACAAAACCTCACGCTGAAGGGGAACTCCCATGAATGTGAATACACACAAACAGTTTGCAGTGATGTTTTGCTACTTCTCCACAGACTCGAACGTTACCTGGCAGGAACGTGGTAGCTGCTTGATTATTTAACAAGGAAGAAATTGAGACTTACAAACCAAGGATTTCATACCTAGAGTACTTTCTTGGTGGAAAATAAAATGAGGGGCAGGACACATGGCTCCTCCAGTATTAGACTCCTGCAGACTTCCCCAGCATGCCCTCAGGTGGCTTCATAGTAAGTGCTGACATGCTGCCTGTGGACCCTTCTCCCTGCATTCCAAAGGGTCAAGGACATGCTCTGCTGGCACAGCATCTCAGCAGCCGCTCTGCCGTCCACTGAGCCCTCTCTGACAACGTCTTGAACTCAGCCTCGGGGCAATGGCAGGGTAAGGGGGTGGGTTCTTCCTCAGGTGCTCTACCTCCGCCCCGGAAGAGGAATGAAAGCTGTTCCTTAAATCTGCTATTCCTGTGTTTTTTAGGCTGCTTTAACATCTCATGAGCGAATCCTTTATTGCTTCCATCCTTTATTAAAATTAGTAATTCTTTAGGTGCACCTGGGTGGCTGGGTCAGTTGAGCGTGCAACTCTTGGTTTCAGCTCAGGTCATGATCCCAGGGTCATGAGATCAAGCCCCACATCGATCCATGCTCAGCGTGGACCCTGCCGGGTATTCTCTCTCTCCCCTTCTCCTCTTCCCTTCTTGCTCTCTCTCTCTCCAAATAAAAATAATTTTTTTAATTAAATTAAATTAAATTAATAATTCTTTATATTAAGCTTTCCCTGTTCAAATTAAGTAAATAAAGCAAAGTGTTTTTTCTTTTGCTGTGACCTTGGTAAGTTACCAAATTCTTCTCCCCTCCCCCAGCTCCCCTTCCATATTCAACCTACAGAAAACATTATTGCTTCTGCCAAATGATTCAGATAAAGCCAGATCACCTACTTTTGAAGCCCTTGTATAATTTTCCGACATAGAAGATCACCAAAAGGCACTGCTTCAAGGTAATATTTCTGAGTGTGTTACCTTTCTGGTGGCTTATGTATATACCTAAGTGGATTCAAATATCTTAAATTTCCAGGAGTGGTGGGGAGGGTATAAATTTACTCACTGGCTCAGTTCTTGGCCTATCTTATATTGTAGAAAATCTAGGGAAACAGTCCATGGAGTAGGAAAAGAAAATAAAACAAAAAGCCTACATTTATCCACCTAATACCTGCTGAAGAACTCAGGAAATGAAGACAGAAAAACAAAGTGTCCTGAGTGATGGAGAAAAGCATGATGAAAAGGCTTATATAGAAATTTAGAGATTTAGAAACTTTCAAGGAGATCCTAATAAGGAGTACTGTAAATGATAAATTTAATCTCTCTTTAATCCTTCAAGAGATACAAGCGAAGATTGACATTACTTTTTGTCATGGTTGCCAGAGGATTTCTTAAAATTCAAGGCAAGCCACATGGGTTCCTGTCATACTCAACAGTCTATCCAAGGTTGTTCTAACACTTTAAAATGCTTATTCTTTCAAATAACCCTACAAAAGCACCCTGAAATTCTGCTTCTGAATCTGCAAATTAAATTTCCTAATGGTGATCATATTCAGCCCTCATAAACTGAGCACAAATACCCATAATCCCTCTGAAGATGAAGCCTGCTTTCCACCCAATGTATCTCTGCACACAGTCAAGGATTGGTGTTCACCATTCTTATGTATCAGCCCACAAACCCATCTCTAGAGTGCTGATGGGGTTCCTTCAACATGGCAAATGCTTTCTCAACTAATTAGTTTTCTAAACTAATGCTTTCTCAACTAAAGATTACAACCATACAACAAAAACCACCCTATGTGTAAACACTAGTGAATCATCACTGCATGGCAGATCCTGCCATTGACCCAGGTTTACTTCAAACTAGTTCAATGAAAATGCAGTGAACCAGTATACATCAACTCTACCAAAAACAGTAATGGAGGGGTGCCTGGGTGGCTCAGTCAGTTGAGCATGCGACTCTTGATTTCAGCTCAGGTCACGGCCCCAGGATCCCAGGGTCATGGGATCAAGCCTCACACTGGTCTCCACACTGAGCATGGAGCCTACTTGGGATTCTCCCTCTCTCTCACCCTCTGCCCCTCTCCCCTGCTCACACTCTCTCTATATATAAAATAATTAAAAAGAACAATAATGGAATTTGTCCTACTTAGGTTGTCTCTAAAACCAGATGGGGAGTGAAACACACACCTTTTACTTTTTGTCTTTCCATATTTGTTTCCTAGCCTGATACCCAAGTAGGTGTTCTGCCCATGACCTCCAAAAGGGACCATCCACTCCCGCTTTACTTCCATTAACTCTCAATCTCCACATGGCCTTAGCTTTGATCTAATTAGAACTCTTTCACCCTGGTTCCCCCAATATTGGGTTCTCTAGTCCATATCACATCTTTATGGATCATCTACAGCCTGTTGTTTTCATTGAGCCACCTCTACTGTATCATATTTGGACTAGCTTTAGAAGTAGATCATCCCTCCTACCATTCTACCTGTCAATGACTAGTAATTTGTTTTGTTTCTTATAATCCCATTAACCCATGTTTTGTTTTGTTTTGTTCCATTTTCCATCCCTAGCATATAGCCAGGCCATTATTGTCAATTCCCTGCTATGTTTATCATTTTAAACCAAAAGCTCTTATTTTATGCTACCATTATGATTCATTCATTTCTTCAAAGCTCCTTCACCAAATAATATTTGAGATTATTTCTCTGATAATATCTGAGATTATTTCTACCAAACGTCTGCCTTTCTTCAAATCAGAGGAAACCACAGTAGCAGTTAAGGATGGAATGCAGGGAAAGCTTTGAGAATAAGTCAATGCATTTTATGACCCTAAGTCAGAGATCCCTGTGGTAACCGCTACTGATTGGCTGATGCAACATCTATACCCAGTTTCCTACTCTTTTGGTCTTTTTCACTATAGAACATGGAATGATTAAGTATGCCCATTCCTAGGCTCCCGTACAAGTAGGGATAGGCAGGTATGTCCAGTAAGATATAGCAGAAGTCTGCTGAGGTGAGAAAAGCTTTTGGTTTCCCAATAAGAGAGGCAAATATGGCTGTCCTTGCCCCATCCACCCATCTTTCTGCTTTGAAGGTGAGTGCAATACCTGATGCTGGAGCAGCCATTTTGTGACTGTGAGACAAGGAGTATAGTGGAAAGTTTGCCCTGACATTGTTAAGACGCTGAGCCAGCGCTAGCAGCTGCCTGTCTCTCTGGCCCTTTGTTAAATGAGCCACTATAAACTGGGTTTTCTGTCACACACAGACGAAAGCAGTCCTACTTAACATACCAGGGCCACCAAATATCTTTGCCAAGCTACCTTTAGAAATATCTTCATCTCGGGGCGCCTGGGTGGCACAGTCGGTTAAGCGTCCGACTTCAGCCAGGTCACGATCTCGCGGTCCGTGAGTTCGAGCCCCGCGTCGGGCTCTGGGCTGATGGCTCAGAGCCTGGAGCCTGTTTCCGATTCTGTGTCTCCCTCTCTCTCTGCCCCTCCCCCGTTCATGCTCTGTCTCTCTCTGTCCCAAAAATAAATAAACGTTGAAAAAAAAAATTTAGAAATATCTTCATCTCTAGCAACCCAAGTATCCAACAATAGATGAATGGATAAAAAAGATGTGGTGTATATATATATATATATATATATATACATACATATATATATATACATACATACACAACAGCATATTACTCAGCCATAAAAATAAATTAAATCTTGCCATTTGCACCAATGTGAATGCATCTAGAGGGTATAATGCTAAGTGAAACAAGTCAGTGAGAGAAAGACAAATACCAAACGATTTAACTCATATGTGGAATTTAAGAAACAAAACAAATGAGCAAAGAAAAAAAGAGACAAAAAAAGACTCTTAAATACAGAGAACAAATTGGTGGTTACCGGGGGGGGGGGGGGGGGGGGTGAAAACAGGTAAAAAGGATTAAGAATACACTTACCATGATGAGCACTGAGTAATGTATAGAATTGTTGAATCACTGCATTATACACCTGAAACTAATATAACACTGAACATTAATTATATTGGAAATAAGTAAACAGATAAATAAATAAACAAAAATTTCTTCATCCCTTTCCCACTTTGTGAAAGAGGCTTTATTTAATCATCTTTGTTTTTCTGAAAAGTAAATTATCCTTTGTTTCTTTTCAGCATAATACCACAAAGGAATAAATTTTTAGGTTTTGTATGCTTATGAACTTAGTAATATCTGTCACAATCTGACATTATGTTACATAATTACTATGATTATAATATATTTATTATTAATAAACACACCAAAATTGTTGCCAATATGTTGATTAATTTTACTATGCCACAAACATCTTTTACTCAATAAGAGTAATATCATATTGCACATGTTGCTTATATTTTATTAATAATACATCATTATGTTATCATAGTATATATTATATTGTCCATTTGTTGTCTCCCTTCCTCACTACAGTGAAGACAGTGCCTAGAACAGCCCCTGGTGCCAAGTAGCTATGTAGTAAGTATATGTCTAATAAATAAAGGAATCTTACCAAAAAAAAGTCCTTACTTAAAATTAGCCTGTTTCAAGCAAAAAAAATTTCCAATGAGTGTGTTATTAAGAGGTCAGTTTAAATGAAGAGTTCATCCTGACATCCTACAGAGGCATCCTTTTAAATGCTGGTAATTGGTTTTAAAAATAAATTACATTATTTTGTTATTTAAATTCCCCATCGGCAATTAGACTTCTGTCTTTAAAATGGGAGTCTGGGAAGATAAGTCACTTTAGTAGACTCCTGTCTTGGCCATGGTCCTTCTTAAACACCCTGTCTGGGGCACAGAGTCAAAACACAAGGAATTCTCCTCAGCCTGAGGGATCAGGAGCAAGATGCTGACCCACACTTTTGCCCAAAGTTAGTTTCCAAACCCCATTCAGAGCTCCTTTTACGACTAGCATCATCTTAAAATGTGTACCCTCTGTTTTACTCTATGCTGCATAATTTAAAGAAACAAAATCTTCATGAAAAAAAAAAGTTTAATCCTCTCTGCTGAAAAACAAAAAAGAGTATCTGGTAGCATGTGATCTGAGAACATGTCAGTTAACATTAAAAATGACCCGTGCTTCTCTTAAAAGTCCTTCCCACCTCTGGAAACTGAGCTGATCTTTCGACATGAATTCTGCCCCATTCTAGAAGCTATGTACACAGGAAGGATTATGGCTCTTTCATAAGAGAAGAATTCTTCACAGCCAATACTGGATCAGTGACTGGGATCTGCCTGCTACATTCACATCAGCTATCACTCTTATCCAGATTTGCCCAATAGGGCACTGCTGACTACTTTCCAGAAGCCTGAAGTCTTCACTCAGTGCGCACAGGAAAAGCAGAGTGAAGCATGACAAGCTCTGAGCTACTCACCTGTCACCCAGAAGGACAAGCCCACCCCTGCAGGTTCCACTGTGGAACTCTGCTCAGTGGACTTAAAAGCCAGGGTCCAGCCAATTCGACCTGAATGCAGAAAGGTGCTCCCAAAGGGCTTAGTTAAAGGTCTGGAATTTGTTATCTATTGCTGTAGAACAAATTACAACAAACTTAGCAACTCAAAACACCACACATTTATTATCTCATGGTTTTGGTGGGTGGGGAATTGGGGTACAGCTTAGCTGGGTCCTCTACTTCAACATCTCCTGGGAGACTGCAATCAAGGTATCAGCCAGAGATGCAGGCCTATCTGAAGGCTTGACTGGGGAAGGATCTGCTTCTAAGCTCACACCATTGTTGGCAAGCTTTAGCGCCTTCTGGGCTGTTGGACTGAGGGCCTCAGTTCCTCACTGGCTATCAGCCAGAAGCCACCCTCAGTTCCTTGCCATGTGGCTTTTCCATAGGGCAGGTCACAATATGACAGCGTGCCTCATCAAAGACAGCAAGGGAGAGCTCCTCAAGCCATTTATCTCCTTTTCAGGCTTCAGTTTTCATCTTCTCTTCCCCCACGTTCAATCAGAAAGTACATCCCACTAATTCTGTCAATAAAGCATCTCTCAAATCTGTCTTCTCTCCACTCCAAATGCGAAGATTCAAGCACTCTTCTTCTCTCTACAGAACTGCTTCAATCGCTTTCTAATCGGTCTCTCTGGCCCAGTGGTGTGCTACTAAAGGTTTAACAACTGACTCTCTAGGGGGTGAATAAAGCCCTGATTTGTGGAATCTGCTGATTTCCCTGGTAGACATCCTCCCATCCTGGCTCATTTCAAGCTACTCAAGAGACATCATTGATGGCAGTGTGGGAATAGATGCTCTGTAGCACACGACTCTGTTTCCACCACACAGATACAGCAGATGTAAACAACCCCAAGAGCATCAATACTAGTAAAATGTAGTAAAATAAGTTCTATGTACTTATTGGTTTTGTTTTTAATATAATTAAATTGTAACTTTATATAATTTAATATGTAATAACGTCCGCATTCAACAACCTACTCAGAAAATTCCTGAGAACCTAACAATTGACTCTCACAACATATCAACATACCCATTCCAGCACATCATGGCCCTCTCCCTACTGTTTGCACTCAGCTTGTCTCTCAAAGCACAGTAGACTGACAATTCAACACAAATTTGACCATGTAGTGACCTGCTCTTCTTGGTGGTTTCTCGTCACCTGACCACACCTAAGGCTCTGACGGTCATATTCTGACCACACCTATGGCTTCAACTACATTTTAGGTCAAATGATAATAATAACAGTAACAGAACCTAACAGTCATTGGTCCTTACTCGGTGCTAAGTACTTGGGATACATGCACTGTGTCGTTTAATCTGTGTAAAAATCATATGAGTTAGCTACGCTTAGTGTCCTCATTTTACAGATGAAAAAACTCAGTGACTTAAAAAGTTGTAATAGAGTTGGTCTAATAATAAAGCCCAGACTCTTAGGACTAAGATAGTCTCATCAAGAATTCAACACTCTCCATATGCACTATGTTCTTCGCATCCCCTTCCCTTTGCACGTGTGTTTTTCCCTTCTGTCTAGAGTGCCACATCAACACTCACCCCAGTGCCACATCACTCTGCCCTTATCTACCTAAGGAGCTGATACTCTATGTAGCACTTTAAACTGGGTAGTAAGTAAAACTAAGAGACTCAAGAGGATACAGCCAATGATGAAATTCAAATCAGTGCCGATTTGAGGCAATAAAACTTTACCAGTGGGGGATAAAACTTATTTTATCCAAGTGCCAAGTCATAAAGGAAATAGCTAAGGTGTCTTAGAATTGAAACAGCCCACATCCATTTAGTTAAAATGGGATCTAGCTAACTGCCACTTCTTAAGCTACCATGAAGTTAGCTAGAATTAAAAAAAAAAACAGAAAGAGGGGGGAAAGAAAGAAAGAAAGAAAGAAAGAAAGAAAGAAAGAAAGAGAAAGAGAGACAAAACTCATAATACCAACCAAAGATAGACACATAAGCTATAGAGAGCTTATTGCCAGGATCTGTGTGGCATGGAGAAGTCTAGAGTAGTATTGCCCAAGCCCATTCCTCCCAAATCTTTTTCTCCCATTCTGAGATAGCAAATTACAGAAAACAAGGCAGGAAGGAATTGGAGAGAAAAAAAGGGCAGAGAGCCTGTTGGTCCTGCAAAGCATCCTGGGAAGCTTATTCCATATATGTAAATGAGGTAGGTTGGACCAGAGAGAGATTTCTGAGTGAGGTGATGTTGGAGAGGTTGGATGTTTTTGTTTATTTCTTCCTTTCAGTTCATGAAGGAAAACAGAAATGGAAAGTGAAAATGGCCCCACTACTGTATATTAGAGCTGCCTAAGATAAGAATTTGGAGAAACTGGGAACTAGGCTAGAAAAGGAGCATATCAACTTTCCCCATAGCTATGACTTTTAAAAGGCTGTTAGCAGTACACATGGGAATAACAAAATCCATGTGTCTGTTAATAAACACTGAGGCTGGATTATTCTCTCCTCATCAAAGCATGAGTAAGGAGAAACACAAGTGGTTGACAATTAGATCCACCCTAAAAATTGTAAGTTTCCCCAACAAAATACTATAACAATTCGGTTAGAAGCAACAAAGAGCAAAAATGTAATTTTTTAAAAATCTGAGCTGAAAAAACCTAAATGTACAAATTAAAAAGGATCAAAACATATTATTCAAAATAAATGATTACACCTCAACACATCCCTGCAATCTTTAAAGTACGGGAGACAAGGAAAATGAATCCTTTAAAAAGGAAGATACAGAATATCTCTAGTATGATACCATGTATACAAATGAGGAAAACACACACATTCACAGCAATACTGCATATTATTCATGGAGGTATAAGTATGTATATACAATTACAAAGAAATGGCTTGAAAATTATATTTCAAATTCTTAATAGTGGCTGTCCTTGAGTGGCCGTGGAGGGGGCTAGTGAATGGGCTGGGAAGTGGGGTGCTGGTTCAAGGCCACTTTGGCTTTATCTCCAATGTTTTGTTAAAAAGGGGGAGGGAGGAAAGACAGAAAAGAAGCAAGTGAGACAGAATACAAATAGTTGTTCATTCTGGGTATTGAGAGCATTAACGTTTGTTTTATCCTTTGTACTTTTTGGCATCTTTTAAACTTCTCTAAATAGAAGAAGGAGGGGGAGGAGAAATCCTACAAGCAACCAAACTGGGAAGGGGGAATTCCTACAAAGAAAAAAATAAAATCAATCGGAGCTCAGATGTCTCCTCCATACACTAAATCCAAAAAAAATAGTTTTGACAAAAACAGAAACAACAACAACAACAACAAAAAAAACCCCTAAAATTGTATACCCAGCCAAGTTGTCATTCAAGTGTGAAGAGAATAGAAAAATATCCTCGGGCATACTGGGCTCAGAAAACATACCAAATTCTTCCCCTTCTTGAAAAAATAGTTGAATACTTACTCTACTAGAGTGATAAATCAGAAGAAAGACCTGGGAGCTGAAGTATAAAAAGATTATCAGTAAATATTGTAAACAGCCAAGGGCAAAAATAATATATATATATGGACACAAAATCAAATATGTATCTCTAGAAAATTTATTTAAGGAGGAGATGTGAAAAGCAAAAGAGCCATGATTTAACAACAGTAATCTGGATCCCCAAAGAAACAAGAGGGTGGGAAGCTGGAAGCAGCACAGAGTGGAGAAACAGTAACAGCGCGCTAAAGAGCCCATCTTACGTGGTAGTGGAGCAAGACAAAAGGTAACTTGAATTCTTGGATCCTGAATGAAATGTGGACTGAGGGAAGTTTTTGAAAAACAAAGAGGCATAATACCCTCCAGTTCCATCCACGTTGCTGCAAATGGCCAGATTTCATTCTTTCTCATTGTCAAGTAGTATTCCATTGTATGTAAACCACATCTTCTTTATCCATTCGTCAGTTGATGGACATTTAGGCTCTTTCCATAATTTGGCTATTGTTGAAAGTGCAACGTGGATGGAACTGGAGGGTATAATGCTAAGTAAAATAAGTCAGGCAGAGAAAGACAGATACCATATGTTTTAACTCATATGTGGATCCTGAGGAACTTAACAGAAGACCATGGGGGAGAGGAAAGGGGGGAAAAAAGTTACAGAGGGAGGGAGGCAAACCTTAAGAGACTCTTAAATCCTGAGGGTTGATGGGCGGTGGGGGAGAGGGGAAAGTGGGTGATGGGCATTGAGGAGGGCACATGTTGGGATGAGCATTGGGTATTGTATGGAAACGAATTTGACAATGAATTATATTTAATATAAAAAAAGAAAGAAAAACAAAGAGGCATGCAATATGAAATTTCAAGTAGGATGTGAGCCATACACATCACTGAAGAAGGAGGAAACAAATAAGATTTTTGTCCCTCACACAGCAAAATCCTGAAAACAAAGTAATAATAATAATGACCTAAAAGCTATAAGCCCAGACCAAGATGATACGAGCAAGGACAAACATATTAGTAATTGGGAACATAAAAATTAAAGCAATGAATTATCATTTTTAATGGTCACATTGGCAAAATTTTAAGAGCTTATTAATATCCCATATGGACAAGTTTGTGGGGAAGTGGGCACTCAAGACCGATAGAAGGAATATCAGCTGGAACAGATTCAATGGAGACTCATTGCCAGTGTATATCAAATGTTGACGTGAGTATATATACTGCAGAAATGATACATCGTGACAATAGCATATATGCCAAACTCATAGTGACAATGATATATATGTATACTTTCTAGGATGGCACTGTTTATGGTAGCATTAAAAGAATGGAACTAACTTAAATGGCCATCGGTAGCATGATGGGAAATAAATTGTGTTATAACCATTTAATCAGTTAGTACCCAACAGTTAAAACAATGAAATGGACCTATATGATACGACACAGAAAAATCTCTAAGACATTATCAATAAGTGGCTGGAGGAGATAATGTACAGAACAGTATTACAAGATATAAAGATGTACGCATTTTATTTTGTTCCTAACTCCGTATTAGTGTATATGTATGTTTATGTAAATATATAGAAAAATATCTGGAAAACATAGATAAGACTTTTTTAATAGACACCTCTGAGAGGAAGGTAGCCTTTCCCTCCTTATTCTATACACTCCATACAGTTTACATTTTTATGCAGCAAATGTATCTCGCGAGTAACTGTTTTTGTTCTGTTTTGTTCTCTTCCTAGGCCTTACTCCAATGTCAACTCTGTAATCTTCCCCTGATTTCCTGTGCCTTTCCTCCATGATTTAAATGCAGGCTACATGAATCACCACATTCACACGTGTACTGTTATTTAGTAAATAATTGTAAACATATGTCTTCTCCCACATAGAAGGGCCCCCTGTCTTACTTGTCTCTGAATTCCCTGCAGCCAGTACAGCATCTAGCACAGAGAGGGCTCTCTTTGTTTAATCAAATGAATAGTGATTTTAACCGATCAATCAAAACAATACAGGAGTGAGACGGTTAAGCTCTCCAAACTCTATGGCTAGGTGATCTATGCCATATCTGATTCCATGGCCTGTAGTTTAATCAAGGTAAGCTCAGAACTCTTCTTGAAGAAGTAGTAATTAAGAGTAAGGATTCAAATCTCTTCTCCTCCACTTACCAACTGGCCACCCTGGACCCGCCACTTACCTCTCTGCAATTTAGTTTCCTCTTCCGTGACATGGGACTAATAACAGCTCCTTCTTTATAGAGCTGTTGTAAACATAAATGACTTAACACTGTATTAATTATGACTGTTGCTATTATTAACAAAAGACATGTCTAAAGAACAGCAGGGAAGGAAATAAAAATTATTAACAAAATTGTTAAGGCATTGGCGTTAACAGATGCTATCCCATGGGGTACAAGAGAAGGGAGAAACACTCACCATATCTTTATACACTCGCCTCATATTAGCATGAGCCAAGGATCAGCCACCCCTAAATGCTGAAGAGACCTCCAGCCCCCCCTCCACCTGCCCAGCCCCCATCCTGTCTCCCTGCCTCCTTTCCCTAGCCCCACCTCTTGAACCCCAACTGTATATTCCACCCTTCCTAGCCCTGGAGTTAATTCTGTACCAACTGATGGGGGAAATTCAATAAGCCCTTGGCCAATTCTGCACTACTGAAATTTTGAAATCCTGGCGGGAAAAGTATAAGCACTTCTCTATTATAAAAGATACAAATGTTTGAAGGAAACACTTAATAACTACCTTGCACCAAATGAAACTTTCTTGAAAGCTGATCTTAGAGGATGGGGGTGATTCAGAGAAGTGAAAGATACGGGGTCTTTTTTACAAATGACTATAGTAAGGACAGAATCATTGTGGAAGCATCACGGCAGGTCCATCTGATCCTGTGCCCACCCCCTGAATTGCTTCCATATTCTGTCTGTGCCATACTTCCTCTCCTCCCCTCTGCAGCCTGAAGAAATTAATGAAATCTAAATGTGGTTCTATGGTAAAAAAAAAAAATAAAAAAAAATAAAAAGTACATTGATCAATCTTGGAATCTCACAGAGGCTCAGAAGCAAAATAATAACAACAATTCCTTGGATTTCTAAAGCAAGCCACAGAGAGGGGAAGCTGAGACAGGACTAAGCAGAAGAGAGGCAGCTACAGGTGTCTTTGTGGCTGGAGAGGGCTGGGATGCTGCCCCCTGCCAGGTAGACGGAGGCCTGGCTGCTCTGAGGGAGGTAGGCTGCCCCCATCACAAGGGTCACTCCTCGCTCAGAAGAAAACTGTTCAGTATTTGGGCAGTGGGGCAGGGAGCCCGTTCTATAAATTGTGGGAAGCCCTATTTCTGAGCTCATGTCTCTGGCCAGAGAGATATCTGCAGGATTTCCTCTCCTGAGGAAACCGAGCTGAAGAACTCATTTGGAAAGCCTATTCCCTGTGTTTTAGAAATGCTCTCCACAGATCTGAACTAATGGGGGTTTCCACCTCAACCTGCCACAAGCCACATTTCTAAGGGCGACAGTTTTTATAATACCCTTTTCTTTCACTGGTTCCTGGTAAGGTTTTTATCACAAGGCTGAGGCAAAATCTGAGGCCATATAGTACAGGTGCCAGCAAAGGCTCTTCTGGGAGAAATGGACGAACCAACTGGCCCCTAGGATTGCTATCGGGGGCTTTAGGTCTAGATCATGATTTAGGGTGACATAATCTGACCATCTGAATCTCTATAATAAGGGGTCTCGTTTCATACAATTTAAGCAGACTCTTATCAAGAGAAACAAGCCTGAGCAACAAAGAGAGGAGGAGGAGGCAGACAGGCCACAGGACCCAAGGCGAGTGCATTCAGGTGCTTGTGAAGCTGACAACCCATGTGAATGTGTGTGACCATGAAAACTTTGAATTAGCTGCCAGACAGAGTAAGTGCCCTAAAACCAAGATAAATTTTCAAATGCTTTTATTCTGAATATTTATTCATAGGTCAAGCCTCATTTTTCATTCCATTAATGCATTCATATTGCACCTGTTTTCCTCTCCCTTAGGTGCTTTACATATCCAAATGAACAAATATCGATTCACTCCAGGTTCCTTCGCTGTCTCCTAACTCTCGGCCTCTGACACTCCCTTTCCCTCCCTCCTACGCTGCTCTGAATCTAGTTGCATCCTGCTGTCTTGGTCCTTCTGGATCTCCCATCCCCGGTCCCACGCTCCCCAGCCTCAGCCTCCCCCGCGTGTCCCCTTTTGTTTATCCCAAAAGATGCAGGGCTGAAAGTAATTTTTCTTTGATTTAAAATCTGAGCATAAGAAAAGCTTTATTAATTGTCAGTCCCTGGTTCTAAAGAGAAGGCAGTGAAAAGAGTTCATTAATGCCAAGTATGGTTTTTATATCAAGATTCTTTAAACAACCTTATGTCATTGAACCAGAGTCCACCGCTCAGCCTTACTGGTTTAAAAAAAAAAAAAAAAAATTCTCCCCTTGTATTTAGCATAACAAGCTAATCACCAGATAAATTCCACCGAACAAGGGATCAGAGGGACTTGAGGACAATCTTCCCTTTTAAAAGGCTGCAGTTGGAAACCTGACATGATTCAGCTCCACCGAAAGCTTCTCCACTACCCTGGAAAAGCAACCCACAAACTGTCTCCAGATTATTGCATGGTATTTATTTCTATTAACTTTTGATTGATATGTAAATACATCAATGTACACAAATTGTAAGCGTATACCTAGTGAGTTTTAAAAAACCGAAACCCCTGTGTTTTTAGCACCGAGATCAAGATAGAAGATGTTACTAATATCTCAGAAGCCTCCTGCATGGCTCTTTCCAGTCATTAACTGTCAAATATAACTATAATTCTGACTTCTATCACTGCAGATAATTCACTATAGGTGATATTCACTGTAGATAATATCACTTCTAATTCACTGTAGGTGAATTTTACCTTGTTTTGTTCATATAAATGGAATCATACCATATGTGCTTTTTATTGTCTGGCTTCTTCTGCTAAGATATTTATGTCCATGAGATGCTTCTATGTTGTAGTGAGTATCATTAATTCATTCTTTTTCATTGAGGCTAGTATTCCATTATATGACTATAACTATATTTACCCATTCCACTGATGGTGGACATCTGGGTGTTTCTAGTTTGGGTGATTACGACTAATGCTGCTATAAACATTCTTGTATATGCCTTTTGGTACATACATTTATGAATTTCTGTTGGATTTATACCCAGGAATGGAATTGCTGCATCATAGGATATGTATATATTCAACTTTAGAAGTTAGTGCCAGTTTTCCAAACTGATTTTACCAATTTACACTCCACCAACAATACCTAAGACTTCTAGTCCTCCACATTGTCTAGACACTTAATATTTTGCTAATTTGTAAAATTGTAAGCATGGTTGATAATAGCTCATTGTGGTATTAATTTGCATTTCTTTACTGGCTATCAATGTTGAACATCTTTTTGTATGTTTATTAGCTCTTGAAAAGTGCTGGTTTGAGCCTTTTGTCCACATGTAATAGGATTTTCTCCTCTTACTGATTTGTAAGATTTGTTTTATAAATTCTAGATGCTTCCCCTTTGTCTGATATTTGTGATGTAAATATCCTCTTCTGTTGCTTGCCATTTCACTCTCCTTAATGGTATGAAAAAAGATTCTTGATTTTGATGAAGTAGGCTAATCAAACTTTTATCTTATGGTTAGCTTTTTGTGTGTCCTATTTAAGAAATCTTTACATATTCCCAGGTCTTAAATACATTCTCTAAGGTTATCTTCTAGAATATTTGTTTTGTGGTAAAGTTTACGATTCACCAAGAATTGATATTTGTGTATAGTCTGTGATAGGGACAAAGTCCATTTTTTCCATATTTCTATCCAATTAATCCAGCAGCCTTTCACTCTGTACGGCTGTGGTAACTTTGTCATAAATCAGGTGGCCCGGAATATATGTAGGTCTGTTTCTGGACTTTCTATTCTATTCCTTTAGTCAATTTGTCTATCCTTAAGCCAACAAAATATTGCTGATTACTGTGGCTTTATAAGAAGTCTTGATATCTGAAGTCTATATCCTCCAACTTTGTTCTTCAAGATTTTCTTCATTATTCTTAACTCTTTGCATTTACATATAAATTTTAGAATCTGTCAATTTCCATTAAAAAACTGCTAGAATTTTTATTGAGATGGCCTTGGATCTATAGACCAGTTTGGCATCTTTTCTTTTTTTTTTCTTTTTTTTTAAGCTTTTTTTTTTTTAACGTTTATGTATTTTGGAGACAGAGAGAGACAGAGCATGAACGGGGGAGGGTCAGAGAGAGAGGGAGACACAGAATCTGAAACAGGCTCCAGGCTGTGAGCAGTCAGCACAGAGCCTGATGCGGGGCTTGAACTCACGGACCACGAGATCATGACCTGAGCCGAAGTCCGATGCTTAACCGACTGAGCCACCCAGGCGCCCCTGGCATCTCTTCAATATTGAGCCTTGAACATGTTGTAGTCCTCCATTTATTTAGGTTTTTAATTTGTCAGTAATATTTTATAGTTTTCTGTGTAGAGCCTTGCATTTATTACAGTCTTCCTGACTATTTAATTTTTGGTGCTAGTACAAATGGCATCTTTTTGAAAATTTATTTTAGAATTTGGTGTGGTTGATATATGTATATATAGTTGCAATCGATTTATATATGGACTTTGCTATCTACAGTGGACTTGCTGTATCAACCATTATTAATTCTAATAGTTCATCTGTAGATTCTTTTGGAACTTCTACGTGCACAATCCTGTCATTTGTGGGGAAAAAAAAGTTTATTTATTCCTGTAAAATACTTCTGTCTTTTGTTTTATTTTCTTATCTCATTGCACTGGCTAGAATTCCAATACAATGATGAATAAAGTGTCAATAGAAGACATCCTTGCTTCATTCCTGGCATCGGAGGAAATAATTTTCATTATTTAACCATTAAGAGTAATGTTTGCTGTTGGTTTGGGGTTTGGGTCTTTTTTTTTTTTAATACTTTTTCATAATTAAGAAAGTTACCTTTTATTCCTAGTTTGCTAAGGATGCTGTCCTAAGTTGGTCGTAAATTTTATCAAATCAGTTTTTTTAATTTCTTGAATTGATCATATTTTTTCTCCTCACTCTGTAAAATTTCTACTTAACTCCACTACGATCAGAGAACACACTCAGTATGATTGTGATGATTTTTTTTGGAATTTGTTGAGACATGCATTCTGGCCCAGTACCTACACTATTTTGGCAAACATTGCACATCTACTTGAGAAGAAAGTGTGTATTTTCAGGTTCAGTCCTGTGGTTCTATATATACAGCTAGGGAAATTTTGTGGATCGTGCTATTCACATTTTCTATATGCTTACTAATCTTTGTTGTCTGGAAACCAATTACAAAAAAATAATTACAAAATCACCAAATGTTTGGAAATTAAGCAATACAATATTAATCAACCCACAGTATTTGACTCAGCCCAGCCTAATGAATACACTTGCTACAAGGTTTCTGTTTAGACTCTATGGCTTGCTCTGCAATTGGAAAATGCCCCATGTGAGGAAGTTAATAGTATATATAGGGCTCACCTCAATACATATTCTTTCTCTTTGGAATTTTGACCTACCAAGTCCTGACTACCTTGATTTCCCTTTTTTGCCTTCAAACAAGTGTTTTACAGTAGCCCTTATCAGGATGGATAGTCTGATACTAGCTACTCAATCTTAATCGAAGCAGGAGTGGTAATTACTTTTTAATAGGCTATAAGGAATACAAAGAACTAATTGGATTCATTAAATTATTTGGTTAATTAGACTAATAACTACCTTGAACTTCCATAGCACCATTCTTCCAAGGATTTCAAAGCATTTCTACGTATTAAGAAAGGACTATTACTAGTTCCCTCCAGCTCTGATTTGTAAATTTAAAATTAAAGTAATGGAATAAAATAATGTAAGTTCCTAGGTAGGTAGGTATCCAATGAAATTAGATAAAAACAAGTATTAAACATGCTGATTGCCAGAACCATTGAAGTGGTTTTAAATCTCAGGAAATAGACTTCCCATAACTGCAACATAATTCATATTAAGTATGTCACCCCCCCATAACCTCTGCTCTAAAGAGATATGGAAAATACGAAGTATATGCAAAGAGTTGGTTTGGACACTTCATCAAACTGAGTAAATAAATTGGTATCAAGGCCACTCAAATTATGTTTTAAAAAACATAATTACAGTAAAATAATTTTCTATAAGATTTACAAGACAAGAAATACTGAAGTGTAATTCAGCATTTGGTTTCTCATGTAAGTGGAACCATAACAATATTACAATATCACAAACCATATTCTGGTTTTTCTTTCAGGCTTACTGTAACAGTAGCCTTTGAAGTAGTATTTTGTTCTATACAGTTGGAGTTTTTTTCTGTGCCTTCTCTCCAGAATTGGTATTAAAACTGGATTTCTTACAGATTCTTTCCAGAGAAGCATATTCAGCATATAAAAGACATTCAAAGATTAGGAGGAAAAACTGAATGAGGAGACAAGTTACTAAATTAGCGAGTAAGAGCCTGTAGACCTGAACTCTAAATCATAGTAAATAGTTACAAATGAATCATGAAGCACCCAATAGATACCCAATAAATATTTGATGACATTGATTTCTTGCATCCTACAATGAGCTTGTTGCGGGGCTTTGATAGTAATTGGGTACCTCATCTTAATACCTCGACACAATGGAGTTTAGGATAATCCATCATTGTGCTTCTCTAAGGCTCCAAATAACAAGCACAAGCAGGATGAGAACAGGTTGACCTCACAAGGCCCCTTGAAGCCCTGTGATTTGAGAGTTAATAAGAAATGGAGCCTGGCATTTTTGTAGCTAATTTCTGTCCAGAATTAAAAGTATCTCAGATAGAATGGCTGGACTTACTACTTTTTCTTGGAAGACAAGAAAGAAACAAATATGGCGATGCCTATTTTACAAAACAGCAAGCACACAGAAGTCAAATAATGACAAAGGTCACATAACATGCCCACCCTGGCTAGGAACAATGCCTGGGTATCCCCTACCAATCTAAGAAGGTTTGGGTTAGTATTGACTTCCGGTTTATTGTTACTCCCTACGCTGCTTACTTCATAGACCAAGTCCTAACTAGACTTTCTAATGGCAGTACCATTCTTATGTTTGTAAATTAACCACATCCAGTGTAATTCTTTTTTTTAATTTACTGGGGTATAATTGATATAAAATATTATATGAGTTTCAACTGTTCAACATAGTGATTTGACATTTATATACATTGCAAAATGCTCACCACAACAAGTCTAGTTACCATCTGTCACCTTACAGAGTTAATACAATGGTTTTGACTATTATCCCAATGCTGTACATTATATCCCAATGATTTACTGATA